>NW_024386897.1:396810-1142822 GCF_900408965.1 Simochromis diagramma | reverse complement strand
TACCCTGTATAGGAGTTTGGGGTGTGTACCATGGAGTATGTCTGGATTGTGTAGTGTAAAACGAGAGCTCCCTGTGTAGGGATGGTATCTTTAGGTTTATGTATATGTATTGCGCGATACCGTGCGAAACGGTAACTTTGAAATGGTGCCGGTTGCTTAAACGGTGCGCACACCAGGTGCGTAAACCGGGCGTTAAAAAATAGAGAACCAAACTTTGTCCAAAACCCTCTCATGTTTTAGCGCGGTTGTTTTGTTGTAAAAAGCTAAATCAGTTTCGCCTTTTCTTGCCGCTATGGGCAAAGAGGGTATCAATTCGTGTCTGTACGCCGTGCTTCAAACCCTTGACCAAACACAACTATAACTGTCCAGGAGAAACCCCTCTCCTGTTTCGCTGTTTTCCCACTTTTTTCGTATGGTCAGTTTCGCCGTTGTTGGGGCCGAGGGTGAAGGGAGTTTCTGTCCATCAAACAGAGACAGCTGGAAGTAGGCGATGATGATGTTGCTGATTTGCGACCGTTACCAATGCTTAATGTAATAACTTGGTTAGCCCTATCAACTTAAAGATTACAAAAACACATAACAAGCGATTAAGCTCCTCAGCATATAAAACAGGCTGATGTCTGCACTCATATCCGTCGATACAAGTTTCTGCTACCGAACTGGCAAGGGCTAGGGGCCAGTACGCGACTCTCGGGTTTTTGGTGAGATGTTTGCTACGCAGGGTGTGATAACTGCTGTGTTTGGGCGCAATATGCTCAGTTCATGTTCGGAGGTGACTAAAGTTGCGAGTGTAAAACTAGAGTTCCTGTGTCGTGTGTCACATGCCTCCATAAACATAACAATTTTATACTATGTGATGAAGCTTTTTGAATACAGATCTGTAGTGTTTAGAACTTTATTATGAAAGGGTTTTGTACATTAGAAAAAATAAATACTAAGCCTTTTTTTAATGTTTTTTTTTTTTACTTTGTTTTTTAATGCGCTTGTAAATTTAAATGCATTACACCTTTTTTCAGTTGAAGGATTCGCTATCTTTCAATAAGATATAATAGAATAAGATATAGTTAGTCTGGAACTCATGTTGTAGTTCAGGTTTTGCAGTGCAAGTTACACTATTGCAGCTTGTATGTAACAACCTTTTGTATTTTGATAATAAGGTCTGTCTGTGGTGAAGGACCACACTAAGCTAGGAAACTTTTTGGAGGGAGGTTGTCTCTAGGGAAAATCTGTCACACCCTACAGGTACTGACACATAATTTACTGCTAATATTTGAGACTGCTAGATGGCAGCATAGTATAATTCAAACAAAATGCAAAAGTGATATTATAAATCTGTCTCATTTGATGTATTTTAAGGATTTCTACAGCCACAGTAACTGGGTGGAGCTAGGAAATAAAGCTCCATAGAGTGCTCTGATCAGACCTGACCAACCTCTTGAGAACCTGGCAGGTTGGCACCCTCCCCTTACTGTTTCTGTTTAGAGTTGAAAATTCCAGTTTAAATATTATCTAAATTAAAATTTCAGTGGGATTTCTTATGTTTATTTTAAAAATGTAAATCAATATATTTTTCTGTTTCATGTGATATTGCTACAGGACAAAATACTCCAACTTGCAGAAGTTGTGTAGGAGAGAACTGTACTAACAACATTCTGCCTGATGTGTTGAATCGGGGACTTCTGACTTCAGGCTACTTCAGGATCGTATTCTCAGCAAAACCTGCAGGTAACCTGGATAAATCATCTGTTTTGGTGTGTTATGATAACGTTTTTGTTTATTTTCAGTATTTCTTGATAATATGATAAAATCTTATCCCTGATCAGGTAAATGCAGCCATGGTGGATTTTTTGACCGCACAAGCAGGAAGGATCCAGTGGGAGGGATCAATAAAGATACACATGATTCCAGTCATGGCTTGAGTCACTTTGAAGCGGCTGATCTGGCTATTCGTGCCACTATGGAGCTTCTGGAGGACATTAGATTAGCCGCAGGAGGCAAAAACTTTATGGAGGTATAAGCTAGCTATATCTGACCTATTCTGAGGTTCACACAAGAGGAATCAAATGTGGGGTATATGGAGCTAAAGCACAGAAATGAGTACTGAGTCATGCTCCAGTGCCTCCTCCTTTTCATTGATTTGATAATAATTTAGATATAATCTCATTGGACATTTTAATTCATACACTTTTCTGGTACTGGGTTTGATCTCATTTTGCCTTTAGAGAACAGCTTTAATTTTCCATTGCACAAATTCAGAAAGCTAGTTGAAAATACTTTCAGATTTTGATCCATATTTGACACGATAGCAAAACCTAGATGCTCCACGTCCTTGATCTGATTCTCCAGTCTAATTGCAGTTCTGTTGGACTGAGATCTGTAGCAGTAACAGTAACATAACTATGTGTATATGTATGACAATATTTCAAGGGCTTTGTTTGGGGGGGGGATAACTATGGTTTAGGTAGTGCTGTGCATGGAACAAAATTTTGTTGCATCTAAAAATAGAGATGTTCATGTAGGCTGCCATGTTTTCTAGTGGCCTTTTACTCAGCTTCCATATTAGATAAAAGAGGAGTGCATACGTAATCTTCTGCTGCTGTAGCCAATCTGCCTTCACAGTTTGAGTTCTGTGCATTCAGGGATGCTCTTCTACATGAGTGGTTATTTTCTTCTTGCTGTGTGAAGCACTCTGGACAGACATTTTACCCAGAGAACTGCAGCCCACTGGATATTTCCATCTCTATAAACACCACAGATGGCGACGTGGGAAATCCAAGTCCATCAGCGGTTTTGAAACATTCAGACCGACTTGTCTGGCATCCTTACTTCTGGCGCCCCCCGTGTGCTGCCACACTCTTTCTTTCTTATCTTTTTCTCTCATAATTTTTTTATAACTAGCATATTAGTAATTAGACTCTGCAACCATGTTTCTACGTTTTGTGCTAGTTCTGGTCGTTTTTCTTAGTTTTTTTTTCACTTTTTTACCCGTGTCTGGGGACCCAGAGCAGGGATCCTTTGTTACAGTAAGGATCAGCTGTTAGCGCTGCGTCCCGCAGCGGTACTGCCGGCGGACAGACCCGACATTCCCAGCGAGCTGAGGAGGAAAAGACGGGGGTGTCGTGCTGGGAAGGAGCGCCGTCGCCCGAGAAGGAGATGTTATCGACCATCTCTTCCTTCTGTAATTATTAGAAACATATCTTTGACCAATAAGATGGATGAGCTCACGTCGCTAACCTGGTCACAGAGGGAGTACCGACAATGTAGCATCATGATGCTAACGGAGTCTTGGCTAACTCCGGACACGAGCGTGACACTACCGGGATTTCAGATGCTGCGAGCGGACAGGACGAGAGAGAGCGGTAAGAGGAAAAGAGGGGAACTGGCAGTGTTTGTGAATGACAGATGGTGTAACCCTGGGCACATCACTGTAAAAGAGCAACTCTGCAGCAGAGACATTGAGCTGTTAGCCGTTAGCATGCGTCCGTACTACCTGCCCCGGGAGTTCTCGCATGTTATCGCGATAACAGCGTATGTCCCCCCCTCGGCCAACGCGGATGCAGCCTGTGACACTCTCCAGTCAGTGGTCAGCAGACTGCAAACACAATCTCCGAGAGCCCTTCTCATAATATCTGGGGACTCATGCCTCATTGGACGCCACACTGCCCACCTTCACCCAGTATGTGACCTGCCCAACCAGAGACAATAAAACACTGGACTTACTGTATACCAATGCAGAAGAGGCATACAGTTCATCACTTCTCCCTCCCCTGGGCAGATCTGACCACAACCTGGTGCACCTTGTCCCTGTGTATGAGCCCTTAGTGCGCAGGGAGCCATCAGCCACCCTCACAATACAGACATGGAGAGCGAGGAGGCTCTAAGGATTGTTTTGTGTCGACTGTGTGGGAGGTGATCTGTGACGACCACGGAGAGGACATCGACAGCCTTACTACATGCATTTGTAACGGATGCGGAAGGCTGATTTATTTCCACAGTGTTTTTTTTTTAAAGGAAGGAAACCTTCCTCCAAACGGACAGAGCAGTGGAGCCGCCAAGGGAAAGCACACGATTTAAAACTGTATGATTAAAATATAATTTATTATATTTAAATAGTTAAAAATGTAAAATGAATTAAAACAACCTTGGCCAAGGGGTAACACAATAAAAATCAATAAAACACAACATTAAAAGTCCAGTGGCCTGCGCCACGACCTAAAAGTCCCAGGGAGCTAAGAAATCCAGCGAAGTAGTATAAAAAGGGAAACCCAGCGGAGTCCTCTCCTTCCTTTCCGCATTCGCGTCCCGATATGCTGGAGAAAGGGAGGAGCGGCAGTCACTATTCTTCTAGACAGTTTTACTTCATAAAAAAAGGGATAAGTCAGAGACTTAACCCGGGTGGGCAGAGCTCTCAACTCCGCCCGCCGCTTCTTCAAAACTGCAAATCGGCGCAGCCGTCTCGTGCCTTCCGCTGGTGCTGTCTCCGCTCTCCCCGCTGGTGCTGTCACTCCCCACTGATGCTCTCTGCACTGATGCTCTGCGCGCTGGTGCCCTTCTCTGCAGTCTCATCTGTCTCGAGCCTCCAGCCCGAAGCCGAGGCCCTCAGCCTCTAGCCTTCAAGCGCAGCCGTCAATCACAGCTCTATAGCCCAAGCCTTCTCTCCATATCTCTGGCTCGGCTTCTCAGTCACTCGGTCACTCTCTTTCGTCTCTTCCGCTTCGAGCCTCCAGCCCGAAGCCGAGGCGCTCAGCCTCTAGCCTTCGAGCGCAACTCCTCAAAGCAAAGCTTTCCTTCCTCACTCGTCCTCAAAAAGCGCTCCTTTCTGTCGTCTACCCAGCCCTTTTGTTGGCCTCTCTGGTACCTCTCAGGTGAAATCAAGTTAGTAATCAGATAGGGGTGGAGTCTTTACAGGACAGGTGTTCAATTAAATAAGATAAAAACATGCAATAGAACTCATACAAACAAACCCAATATACAATATTAAAATATTAAACAGATAAAACATCGCAAAACATGCACAGTAAAAACTCTAAATAACTTGTCCCGTTTCACCCCATGACACATTACTGACTATATTAATTTCTGTGTGGATAACACCATACCTACCAGGACTGTACGGTGTTTCTCCAACAACAAACCTTGGATTACCCCAGAAATTAAAGCTGTCCTCAAGCAGAAGAGGAGGGCCTTCAAATCCAAAGACAAAGAGGAGTTGAAAAGGGTGCAGAGAGAGTTGAGGAGACTGATAAGGAATGGGAAGGACAGCTACAGGCAGAAGATGGAGAACCAGCTTCAGCAAAACAACGTTGGTGAAGTCTGGGGAGGCCTCAGAACCATCTCAGGCCACAAACAGCAGAACTCTCTGCCTGGGAGGGATGTGAGGTGGGCAAATGAACTGAATCATTTCTTCAACAGATTTGATTCAGCCATGAGACAGTCTCCAACATCGGCTGCAGACTCACCCACCCCCACTGCTGCTGTTCCACCTCTGACACCTCAGACACTTCACACCTCCTCTATTCACCCTGCTCACTCTTCCCCACCGCCAACAGCAGCATCCAATACACACTCAACACAAGGCTACAGCCTGTCTCTCTCAACCACCCAGGTTAGGAGGGAACTGAGGAGTATTAATGGCAAGAAGGCAGCGGGCCCTAATGGCATCAGCTCGTGGGTCGTCAGGTCCTGCGCGAACCAACTGTGTGGTGTGATGGAGCACCTCTTCAACCTGAGCCTGAGGCTGGGAAGAGTCCCACAGCTCTGGAAAACCTCCTGTGTTGTACCAGTGCCAAAGACTCCACACCCCAAGGACCTCAACTGCTACAGGCCGGTGGCTCTGACATCCCACCTGATGAAGACCCTGGAGCGGTTGGTCCTGGCTCAGCTTCGGCGCCTGGTGAGCTCATCAGTGGACCCACTTCAGTTTGCCTAGCAACCTGGCATTGGAGCGGTTGATGCCGTCATTCACCTCCTACATCGTTTCCTCGCTCACCTGGAGACCGCTGGAAGCACTGTGAGAATCATGTTCTTTGATTTCTCCAGTGCCTTCAACACCATTCTTCCCTCGGTTCTAAAGGACAAGCTGGTGAACTCTGGAGTGGACCATCACCTCACTACCTGGATTTTGGACTACCTCACCAACCGACCACAGTATGCGAGGACTCAGGGCTGTGTGTCGGACAGGGTCGTTTGCAGTACGGGGGCCCCACAGGGAACGGTTCTGGCTCCGTTCCTCTTCACCATCTACACTGCAGACTTCTCCCACAACTCCACCCAGTGCTTCCTGCAGAAGTTCTCTGATGACTCTGCAATAGTCGGCCTCATCACTGATGGGGACGACAAGGAGTACAGAGGACTGACTCAAGACTTTGTGGACTGGTGCCAGCTGAACTACCTCTAGATCAACGCCAGTAAAACCAAGGAGCTGGTGGTAGACTTCCGCAGGCACAAACATCCTCCAAATGCAACCACTGAACATCCAAGGTATGGACATTGAGGCTGTGGACAGCTACAGGTACCTTGGTGTTCATCTGAACAACAGACTGGACTGGACTCATAACTCAGACGCCCTCTACAGGAAAGGGCAGAGCAGGCTGTACCTGCTGCAGAGACTCAGGTCGTTTGGAGTGGAGGGCCCACTCCTGAAGACCTTCTATGACTCTGTGGTGGCCTCAGCCATCTTTTACGGTGTGGTCTGCTGGGGCGGCAGCATCTCTGCTGGGGACAGGAAGAGACTGAACAGGCTGATCAGAAGGGCCAGCTCTGTTCTAGGATGCCTTCTGGACCCAGTGGAGGTGGTGAGTGACAGGAGAATGATGGCTATGCTGTCATCCCTGTTGGACAACATCTCCCACCCCATGCAGGAGACTCTGACAGCACTGAGCAGCTCCTTCAGTGGCTGCAGCACCCACGGTGTGGGACAGAGAGATTTCTCAGGTCTTTCCTCCCCACTGCTGTCAGACTCCACAACAAAGACTTTAACTGATCAAACACACACATCCACACATGTGCAATAACACTAAGTGCAATAATCTTTTCTGGCATCGTTGTATTTTTACTCAGTTGTATATAGCATTTGTATTCTATTTTTATCTTATTGTATATTTTATTCTATTTTATTCTACTGTATATAGTATTTTATTTTATTCTTTTCTGTACAGTTGTGTACTGTATTTATTCTTATTGTATTAATAACTTTTGCAATGTCCACTTCCTGCTGTGACAAAACAAATTTCCCACGTGTGGGACTAATAAAGGTTATCTTATCTTATCAATAACCAAGCCACATTCTAAGTCACTCAAATTACTTGTCTCCCCCTTTCTGATCTTCAGTGTAAATTTAATTTCATCTCGGCCATGTCTAAATGCCTAAATGCATAGGGTTATGCATATTTTAAAATAAATCACGTTAATAATATGAAAATTTGTAAGTAGATTTTTGTCTCATGTTTGTTTCTACAGATTAATGGGCCTCTCCCAGTCTCCTGTGTTGTGTTTTGTCATAGACACAACAGGGAGTATGAGTGATGACATTGATGAAGCAAAGAGGGTTTCTTTTGAGATCATTGACAGAAAAAGGGGAACAGGACAGGAACCCTCTGGTTATATATTGGTACCTTTCAATGACCCAGGTAGATCATTCACAGGATGAATTTGTACATTAACATTAACTAGGAAAGCAGCTTTTTGAGAAACATCTTGTAACACGATGGTGCTTTTGACTTGATTTGTTTGTTATTTTTAGTCTTCCACATAAATGAGAATATAATAATCTCTAACAGAGGAAATGCATCACGTAGAACTTGTTTTTTTTTTTTTTTTTCAAATATTATATATTCTGTATCCAGATTTTGGACCATTGAAGATGACAGCTGATCCAGACATCTTCAAAGGACAGATCAATAGTTTGACTGCAAGTGGAGGAGGAGATGCCCCAGAAATGGCTTTGTCTGGACTGCAGGTGTTAACAGTACAATAGACTGTTTTCTACTTTAGACAAAAATAAATTAAAAAATAAATCACATGTTTGATTCAGGAGAAATAGTTGTAAAATATAAACACAGTATTGTCAAAATAAATTTTTATCAATTTCTTTATTATTCTACACATGTACTTCAGGTGGCTAGAAATGCACTCAGACTGTTTTTTTGTTTTTTTTTTAATTTTTGAATATTGATAATGAAATGTTGATATTTTGTCCTGTCTGACAAATAATATGGAAGCTTGCACTGACGGCAGCTCCACCCTTCTCTGAGATTTTTCTCTTCACTGATGCTCCAGCCAAAGATGCCTATCTAAGAAACACTATTGTTGCTCTTACAGAGAGCACAAAATCTGAGGTAAGAATTAACTTTGTACCATCCTTGCTCTTAAATAATGCAATACATTTTGGCATGTAACATCTGGTTATTTGTATATCATTTGTCTCAAAATAGAAGAACATTATCTGACGTTTGGGTGCTTCCTTCCTGTGCTCCTCCCTCCTTTCCTTTTCATGTTTTCATCACCTCTTATGGTTGTCGGGTCTGGAAGCTGCTGCCCCTAACCTAGCTCACTGATTATCATTATTCTTTCACCTTCATTATCAAATAATGTTTTTCATTTGCATTTAGGCTTGTGGTCCTTGATAGTGAATGGAACTTTTGAGATTTTTTTCCTCGTGGTTGCAGGTTACTTTCATGCTCACAAGCATTGCAGCTGGCCGCCGCCGCCGCAGAACCTCTCAGGGTGTGGCTCCTCGTGCAATGAGCCAATTTGATTTCCAGTTATACCGAGACTTAGCTCAGTCTTCTGGAGGTCAGGCCATTCAGGTCACTAAGTCAGAACTCTCACTGGCTACCGGTGTTATAGTAGACTCATCAGCCAGCGCTGTGGTAAGAAATGAATCAAGAGAATGATATCTGACTGAAGATTTGTGAGTACGTGTGATGTTTTCCTCCTTGTTCTCTTAGGTGACAGTTCTTCAGGCAGCTGGGAATCCTGGACGGTCAAGCAATTTTGCTTTTGCTGTTGATGGCTCATTAAGGAACATAAAAGCTTACATCATGGGAGACTCACCTCTCACCTTCACCCTCACCAGCTCCACAGGTTTTGTCATCACAAATGTCTTTTTATCCTGTAGAAAATACAACACAAATAAAAACTCATATATGCAAATTATTTTACATATATTTTTTAAATTTTATTTAATAAGAAGCTTCTCGAAACACATATTTTCTGGCAATTATTTCATGGTTTAAGGCTTTTAATTCTGAGGCTCTTTTTGATATTTTGTTTGGTTTTAACCTTTTATTTCTTACGGAGTCATTTTGAAAATATCTTTATGATTGTTTGTATCTCCTCTCCAGGTGTTTCTCAGACTTCCAGTCAGTCCAGTGGTCCTCTGGCATCCTTCACCACAGCAGGAAACATGCGTCATTTAAGCCTCAACACTAATAATCAAACGGGGCTTTGGCAAATCAGTGTTAGCTCAAGTAAACCTTACTTAGTTAAAGTTACAGGTCAGTATTATGAAAACTCATTTTTAGGCTCTGAGTTACATCATGTTTTTTGAAAAATGTATTGACTAGGTCTGTTTCTAATGTTAACTTGCATATTCCAGCCTTTCTGATCTATTTTATGTATCAGGTCAAAGTTCAGTGAACTTCATTTATAACCTTGTCGAAGAGCATGAGGGCGCCCATGGGGACTTCAGTCTAAAAGAAGGACGTCCTCTGTCAGGTCAGGCTAGTTTTATAGTGATTTTCATAGTTTGTGAAGTTCTCTTGTGGTAGATGGTTTTTTCCCCACACATACATACATACACAGCCATCTTTAAAACAACAGTCATCTAAATGTAAAAAAAAGTTTTTACTCAGTCTCCCAAAGGTTTATGCTCCATCATGCTATGGTTAGTAAAGTTCAACCTAAACAATCCTTTCCCATAACTTACCTTACCTGCCTTTTTGTGCAGATTATGTTTGCTTTGAAGGCATGTCATGATGATGCTCCTTGTTATCTTTCTCTCTTCACCACTCTTTTAGGTGGTAATGCCAGCATCTTGGTCACTGTGACAGGAAGTGACACAGTAAAGGTCACAGATATCACACTTTTTGACAACTCAGGCCCAACAGAGGTCAAAGGATCATTGCAGGTGTGAGGCCATTTATCTGACAGATAAGGCTTGGTTGAACTTGGGTCATGCAACAGGGCAATAATCCCTAGTGTCACCAGCACATCTACCACACTATGGCTGAAAAAGAAAAAAAGAATGTGTTGCATTGGTTCACTGGAAGTCACGAGCTGTGCATAAAAATAAATGAACCGAAGAAACATTTATTTGAAATTATACGATTACTACCTAATAAAGAGATGTTGTTGGCATTTAAGAGTTTAATTAAGATTGTGTGAATTTATATGGAAGAAGTTTTATTTTCATACAATGAAGGCAGCCATTTTTGCCACTCTATTTCCTGGCAGGTAATTTTTAAACCTTAAATACCTGAATGTGGTTCTGCAAGGTCCACAGGTAGTCCTAGCACTTGCCCTTCCCTGCAGTAAAAATGTAGTTAGATATTGTTTGGTTTGGTTACTGTTTATCTGGTGACAATGCATGTTGCTTCTTTTTGTCTCATACAGTCATTAGGAAGAAGTGATTTTCTGGTGACATTTACTGGAATCCCAGCAGGTGAATTTGTGCTTATCCTGAAAGGAGAAGACACCAGCTCCAATTCCAAATCCACTTCAAGCAGCTTTCAGAGACAAGGGTCCACACAGCTCAAGACCTCTAGCATCTCTGTCACTGTGAGAACAGTTCATGTGTGCTTTCTGAAGAATATTTAATGCCACCATATGTAAACTGAAACATTTTTACAAGTTGTGGAAATGAGTGTACAATGATAAACAGCACACATTCTCACTGTGCTTCTTTCAGTGTCAAGTCATCTCATACATCAAAATATTATTTACTACAGTCTTTAAAAATATATTTTCCTTCCCCTGCTCCCCCCTCTCTCTCTCCTTGTCCAGGCCCAAGCTAATAATACCAACATAGAGCCAGGCACCACTATCTCCATTCCTTTCACAGTCACCACAACTACTGATGGAGTTATAAATGACTCTGTAACTAAGACTTTTACCGTGCTAGTCAGCAATGACCGCAATTATGCTTCCACTGCACCCAGCACCGTTGCTATTCTAGCTGGCAGTGGGGGTAAAGCATATGGCACTGTAACCCTAACAGCTCCATCCAGTGCTCCACCAGGAACAGATGTGACCCTTACCATTGAGGCAAAACGTGCCACTGCCACTGACATCAACTATGTAGTTCTCAGGTTTTCTGTGACTGCTAAGGTAAGTGAAAAGGGTGTTTCAATGTCATTCTAAATTCTGTAATAACTAATAGTCATGCAAATAATGTATCTAAAAGAAATACATGTTTTTGTTATTTTGCTTTTAAATGGCTTTAAAAGGCTTTTTATGTGTGATACTTCTGTGGATTATTGTTGTTAAATTGTCTGTCATGAGTTGCTATACAAGGATGAATGCAAACTGGCTAAACAAACAAAAACACCTTTATTTATAATTTGGATAATATAAAACAAAGCAACAAATTTTACATAAAAAGTGAACTGAATCCAAAGTACTAAATAACTGGCCTGGAGAAAATGAGAAAGACATCACAAAAATGACAAAGGGTGAACTGAGGATATTAATGCGTAAAGAAAATTAGGTGAATGTGGAACAGGCAAGTAAAAAAACAATCATAAAGAAAGTAACACTAAATGCAAGACACGAGGGACAAAAGATTACTAAAATAGCACATTAATGTGAGATCAAATAGCACAAAGACAGACTTAATGAGAAAGACAGCGAAGGCAGGATAATTTGAATCTAATTGACATGCAAAGATTTAATTATTGGTCTTTTCTTTTTACCTTTAATAACTGATGTGACAAATATCCAACCCAGTCCATCTTTTCTATTTCTCTGTCTCCAGGTGGCAGATGTTACCCGTCCAGTTTGCCAGGTAGTCAGTACATCAACCTGTGACTCCTCTTCATTGCTTTGTGCTTCCTCACATTGGAAGTTCATCGCTAATTTCACTGATGGCATCAATGGAACTGGCATTGAGAGTCTAACAATCAGCCAAGGGAATGGTACTCTGAATATGAGCACAGTGGTTGGAGCAGGGGGTGATAATATTACACTGGTTACCTACACTGCGTCCTGCTGCTCACAGATTGTGGAGGTGATTGCTGTAGATAGTGTAGGAAATGTGGGGACATGTGTGGGACAGGCTAGAGTGCTTACCACACCTCTTCCTGCAACTACATCTGCAGTTCAAGCTACATCCTCCGAATGGAACACTTTTCTTTGGCTCAGTGTTGTGTTTTCAATACTTTGCAAGTAACAGAGAACAGAAATAGAATTGCAAAGAATTTGTCAATCTGTGGCAAATGAGTCAAATGACCTATCCTTGCTTGCTGAGCTGAACTGGCTATGAAGCAAAACACTGAGAAAAAAAATCTCTTTTGATACTGAGACCTGATGTTATCCATGCACATTGGCATGTTTAAATTAACTTAGAAAACTTTAAAACCTAAAGCCTTGGTGCATATTTAGCTAATATACTTCATTAGAAACCTTTTGGCCAGGTAATGACTGTAATTTTAACCAAATACAATGTTACATACAAAATTACAATAAATTGCTGTTTTATGTGTTGTGATTTAATCAACAAGCTCTCTCTCTCTACATATATACGCCACTACTCAGACCTTTGGTATCACTTCTATTTTCACTTGTTTTCCATGAAATCACATATGAAAGTACTATGAACACAAAATGTAATGAACAGGGCATGGTGACTCAGAGTTAGTACTAGCTAATGGTGATTTTAATCACAATACTGAATGTATTTGAAGCTCTTACAACCTAGGCATTTTAGCTGTCAAGTTATTTAAGGTAATTGGTGGCAACGTGGTACTGCTGATTAAATGAAATCTGTTATGATAGTTTTGCTTCAAAGTTTGAATAGTTTACCAGCTCATTACCAGCTCACATTTGTTTAATTAACAAATCAGGTGGTACTAATTATGTGTGGTAACAAATGATAGT
The DNA here is from genome assembly GCF_900408965.1 of Simochromis diagramma. Classification (NCBI taxonomy): domain Eukaryota; kingdom Metazoa; phylum Chordata; class Actinopteri; order Cichliformes; family Cichlidae; genus Simochromis; species Simochromis diagramma. The sequence goes on along the minus strand of NW_024386897.1, from coordinate 1,129,727 downwards.
TGAAATTATATTTGTCTTTTTTCATTTAAATAAAATATACAAACTAAGTTACTGTCTAATGTATTCATTAATTTGCTTAGTTTGTTTACTTAGTCACAAATAGTCAAGCTGCAGCAGCATCATGAGAAATGCCTGAAAAGTCACAGAAAGACAGGATGAGCAAAATGCGGAAAAATATTACACCATGATTTTAATGAAACGTGCAAAGCTGGCACAGGAACTGACAGAACTGGATGCTGTTGTGAGTAATGTACTTGGGTATTTAGCAAGTGCATACAAAGTCTTGTTTCCAGATTTATTTGATAGATGATAATATTTTTTATGTTAAGTGTAGTGGATATGCAACACTCTGGCCATACACGGTGTGAGGAGGATTAAGATTTAAAGATCTTGCTGGTTTCTCTTTTGAAAACTAGCATCGCATTTATCACTCTTATTCACAACTAAAATCCCAGCCAGAAAATACCCCTGACATGAATTTTGTCACGGAAACGAAGGTGAAAAGAGGATCCAGGTGCGATTCTCTTCAAAGGCAAAACAGTGCGTTTATTTACAGTGAGAAAAACAGGTAAGTCCAACAATTTAATCAATGAGTGCAGTTTTCAAACAGTGCTCGTCCTTTGCTGCTCTGTGCTGAGGCTCCGTGCGTGCATGTGTTCCCCAACTCTCCTCTCCACCCGACTCTCCTGGAGGAAGAAGGAAATTCACAAAAAGTCCACAATTAGTACTAGCTGCATACCAGAATGCACACTTCTCACGCAGACTACCAGTTTGGAGTAATAATCCCACGTCGGCTGTCGCCACGAGGCCAAGTTAAATACCTCCGACAAATTTTCAACATGACATTTAGCTACACTAAATTCATAGAATCTTTGATTAATGTCACAAGTACTGTATAATTTAATATGTAATGGCACTCACAAAGATGGTTTATTTATTGTTAAATATTTGTCTGCTATATAATGCACTTCTTTACCTTTATAGCCGATACCTTTATGAGATCATTTCTCCTTGGAGATGAAACACTGGAAGATGTGCAGCAAGAAGCAAAACTTTTGATAACAAGTCTTTAAATTTGAACAAGTGCATTGCTGTGCAGTTTAAGTTAGTTTTAATGTTCATTTTCATGTCCCTCTTTAAAAAATTGCCCTGCATAAGCTTGTTTTCTAAATTACGTTTTTTTTTTTCAAATGTATATCCTCAAACCAGTGATTTTAAATTTTGTGCTGTAGCAGTATGACTTTTGCAGTTTAATATTTCCTTCTTTGGTTTCATAGATATCAAAAATATATTGTAATAGTATGGTATTTTTAGACACTTAGTTTTTATTTTTTGTCCATCCTTTAAGGCTGCAGTTCCTCATATAATTGCCACGACATCATCACTTCAATCAGCATCTAAGAATTGCTTTGTTGAATACTGAAAAAAAGAGGTCATCAAGACAAAAACAGGTAAAAAATGTGTAACATACATGTCTTTAACCTTTAAACTCCCACAACCCAAATACTTAAGTCATGCCTCAAATCTTAAAGAGATGTTATTCTTTCCCCAAGGTCTCGACATATACAGAAATGTCTTTTGATGAATTCAATCGCACAGACTATAGAATAGAATAGAATAATCCTTTAATTGTCCCACGAGGGGAAATTTGGTTGTAACAGCAGCTATAAAGACACATATACAACAAACAGTACACAGGACACAGAACAGAAACATACTAGAGATGGACCGATCCGATATTACGTATCAGTATCAGTCTGATACTGACGTAAATTTTTGGATAGGATATCGGAGAGAAATAAAAAATGTAATCCGATCCATTAAATATCAAAAAGCACCTCACAAAACTTGCGACCTGGCGTAACTTGGCTCATAACCGTAGCACGTCGGAGCAGTGTGCTCACATAACCTCGCTACCAAACCAGCATTTCATCTCCGAGGAAGTGATCCCAGAGAGAAGTAAAGCAAGTGTGTAAGTTCATCTCTGAATGTTTGTAAAGCATTCCAGCGTTAAGCTTAACAACCGATATATGGAGCGACTGCCTCTCCTGCTGCTACTTCAATCGTGAAACTGCTTAATGATCAGCTGATCGGCTTTTCTGTCACGACTCCGTTTCTCTTTGTTTTTGGTCCACTTTGCACCAGAAAGAGGAAACCAGCGGCTGAACAACAGCAGCACGTTTAAGCTTGATAAGCTGTTGTTAGAATTTATTTAATATTACTTTCTACACCAGGAGCTTTTTCTACAGCTGACGGCTGTAACTGTGCAGGGGCGCATCTAGCAAAGTTTAGCCAGGGGGGCCGATAGGGCATTAACAGGGAAAAGGGGGCACAAAGACATACTTTTCTTTCTTATTCTCATTTAAAATGTCGAGCTTTTAATAAATAATTATCTGAATCTTACACCCAAAGTTTTAATCTGATGTAAGATGTATAGAAGTCCATTACTGTATATAGTAACTGTTAAGTCTAATATACCCTAGTAAGCTGTAGTACTTTTTCCATCTGTGCAGTGTTGAATAAATACTTTACGTTGTTATCCTGAAATGCACATTCACATTTTTGAGACATTTTTCTGGCATTGCTGATGTGAAACTAAAGTCAGAATTCTGAGATTAAAGTCAGAATTCTAACGCAAATATTTTGCCAGTGATATACTGATGATTAGCACATATTATCAGGATATAATGAGAAGTCTGTGAAGGTTCTGAGTCATCCAGGCCATTGTAGTCAAAGGAGCTTGCAAAGAAAAGCGTTTGGACTTCTGAAGAAGAAGCTTCTCGGATGAGAGGTGAAACTGCAGTCTGCAATACCTTTGAAGAAAGATGTTAAATCCATTTAATTATTCTTGAAAAATAATTTATTTCTGTGCATCTTTTTTTCACACTGCATCAAATTAAAGTTGATTACGTTGATTAAGCATCATGAGGTGTGGGGGGGTGGTTCTCTGTTTTTTTGGGGTTTTTTTGCTGGGAGTTGGAACCCTATTAGTTAGGTTGCTTAATATTTCTGCTAAGTACTCTTTAAAATACCAGAATAGGGAGGATGGAGCAGGTTTAAGTTTATTAGATTGATCAGTGTTGCTGAAGTATGAAATATTTTGGGTGCAGTGTGTTTTTTACATACAGGTATAACAGAATAGCTTTAGTGTTGTTGTTTATTTAAACTTGAGTATGAACTTGTAAAAAATGCAGCAATATATAAAAAAACAGTTTTATTGATTAAAAAATACACTATATCGGATTCATATCGGCAGATATCCAAAGTTATGATATCAGTATCGCACATAAAAAAAGTGGTATTGTGCCATCTCTAAAACATACACAATTTTTCTTACATATTTACATTAAGGACAATGGTTACTATATACAGAGAATACTGTACAGTTATTAAATTAAATAAAAATAACTACAGATAAGAGGCAAACCAGGTTGTAGTGCGAATCGGGTAATTACTGTAACTTATTGCAGTTACAGCACTGATGTAAACATCTGTGTTTGTTGGGAGCAGTTCTGATTGTACAGTCTGACAGCTGCAGGGAGGAAGGACCTGCGGAAACGCTCCTTCATGCATCGAGGATGCAGCAGTCTGTCACTGAAGCAGCTCTGCAGCAACATCTACATGCATGGGGTGGGAGACTCTGTCCATCAGAGATGTTATTTTGGCCAGAGTCCTTCTGTCTCCACCACCTGCACTGGGTCCAGGGTGCATCCCAGAACAGAGCTGGCCTTCCTGATGAGTTTATCCAACCTCTTCCTCTCAGCTGCCGATAAACTGCTGCTCCAACATACAACACTGTGAAAAATGACAGATGCCACCACAGAGTCATAGAAGGTCTTTAAAAGCGCTCCCTGGACTCCAAATGACCTCAGCCGCCTCAGCAGGTAGAGTCTGCTCTGACCCTTCCTGTAAAGAGCATCATAGTGATGCTGATTATGTTCTAGACTATGAAGGAAGTTCCTGTCATCTAGATGAAGATGGGCCTCTTTATCCAACTGCACAGAAGCCTCTGCCTTCTCTGCAATACCCTGATTTATCTCCACAAAAACTAGACAATTCTTCAGAAATTTTTAATAAAGATAATGGTGTCATAACTCCTAAGAAGAGCATCTCAGAAACTCCACAGAAACTTCTCATCCCACAGTGCAACAGATAGCAATGAACGTTCACCAAAGAATTGCAGTGTTGAACAGATTTTGGACTCAAATTGTTACCACCTTCAAAGTCTGGAAGTTGCCGTGTGTATGATAAGAGAAACTACTGTTTGTTTGGTCTCCATCCTACGTCAAAAATTGCACAACACCTGGAGGCTGTACTTAAAATGTAGAGGTTGCTCTTGCATTTAATTATCCCAAAAATTCAAGAGTGAGACATAATAGGTTGAACATCCTTAGAAGATGTGTCCACCAAAAGACAGATGAGAGCAGCACAGGGATAAACCTGCAGGCCCGACAACAGCAGGTGTATCACTCCGCTGGTTTCCTACTTACTGACAGTATTTACATTACAAATGTGCCTTTGTGACATTCATCAGCAATTTCCTAATGTTGTAAACCTGCTCAACATTTGGCAATAAAACCCTTTCTGATTCTGATTCATTAGTGCCCTCACTGACACACAAAACAAAACAACGACTACACAACAGAACAACTACACAAGACAACACAATACACTAAGTAAACACTCCACACTAAACATCACAAATCTCTACATCTAAGAACTCTCTCACTCGCTCGCTCAGTCTCGCTGCCGTTACCGTCACTCCCAAAACTTTCCCTCTTCCTAAACAACCAAATCCCACGTGTTGACTTTTTTTTTTTTTTTTAAATTGGTCGACACGGTACATTTTTCCACCGATAGGAAACGTAGCTTTATTTCCTTTCTTTACTGTTTTCGCGCTGTCCTTAGAAAATGCTTAAAACACACACACACACACACAAACGTGATGACAGTATTTAGAAAAAAGCGTGGCTTATATATATTATCATAACTCTGGATTTACTGGCCTGACATTAAAATGTAAAAATTTTGAAGTCCGAACTTTCAATACAGGCTGAAATAGAGAATAGAGCGCGACTGCAGCTCTATGTCAGCTTAGATCAGTCGTGTGATTTGGAGGTGCAGCGTGTCCGTGGACCACAGAGGGTTAATAACACTCACCTTTCTTCCATTTCCAGAGTGTAACATCCAACCACCTGTGTAAGAAGCGAAATTCCCATGGTGTTGTTCAAAATGTGCTCTGGCACAAGCATAAGCATGGCATGATACTGAAAACAAGAAAAAAGCTGGTCCTGCTATGGGCTGAACCATTTGTTAATGGTGGAGGGGGGAACACTATGCAATATATTCAGTTTTAGCATTTATATTCAGTATTGACTGTAACTACGCTCAAACTGTTAATGCTATCTTATTTTAATAAACAACACTGTCATATGTAAAACTGGGGTGGCAAGAGATCATTTTAGGGTGGCACTTGCCACCCCATGCCACCCTTCTAGATCCGCCCCTGAGCTACAGGCCTGCCATAGACCAAGGAAATCCATGGGGGGGCATTGATTTCATATATTCTTATCACTGCCACGGACTCTATGCCAAGAAAACACTGTGGAAGCACATGAGAAGATGTCCAGCAAAGAAAGAAAGTGAAGGAGACTCCCAGAGAAGAAGTACCATTCTCCTAAAACCATCAATGATCTCTGCAATGGAGCTCCTTGTGGAAACTTGTCAATCTTGTGGTGAAAAAGATTTCTACTTGTATCAACAGCAGAATGGAGCTGAAAATAAATGTTTGTTTCAGTTTTATGAAGCTGTATTTTGGATCAGTAGCTGCTGTGTTTGTTGCATCATATTACTGTAATTGTTTATATGCTTTATATATTCTGAGGTAAGTTGATCTATAGTGTTACATCATATTCTATAAGGATGTTATGTGTTTGTAGACTTTCTGCCCAGTTTGACCCATTTAGCAGAAGTCAGCCTGTTTAAGGCTCTGATATCTATTCTGTGTGACTCACAGCAGTTATGATATAACATGAGGTGAAAATGAAAACTGAGGAGTGCATTGAACAATCAGTTCCTGGACCCCGTGCTTTCCTTTTAGTAAGTTGTGTAGATTCCTTGGTCTCACTTCCCTGGGATTATTTGGTGCAGTGCAGGGGTCGGCAACCTGCGGCTATGGAGCCGCATGTGGCTCTTGTCCTTATACTGCGGCTCTGGGTGGTTTGGAAAAATAAATTAGAAGTATTTAGTTGAAGTGTATTTTATTTGTGTTTAGTTCTAAATTGTTAGATTATTGTGATATTGAAATATAAAAATAAAATTATATTTTATTATTTTTCATCGCTCAAAATAAGCGTCACACTTGCGGAAGCTGGTGTACCCACCGAAACGCTGTGCATTTATCGAGACTTTCAACCCCAGGTAGGCCAATTATGGATCTTCGGATCCACATTATGTCAGCAGCTGTTCTCCACCATGAACTATGTTAAAAACAAACACCGCTCACGCCTCACAGATGACAGCTTACAGTCCTGCGTAAAGATGAAAGCCCTGATTTGCAGACGCTGTGCGCAGAGGTTCAGGAGCAGAAGTTCCATCGTAAACATATCACGGCAGACCCGACGATGTTTCCATGAACACGCTTTTCAGCATTTCTTTACTGACCACTTTTCACACACGGCTGCTGTACGCATACAGCCGGCTGTAGCTTTTCAGCTCACAGCCCGACAACACAACACAACAGAGAGCACAGACGTAAAGGCGGCGAGGCGTGATTGCGGGTGCCGCTCAGGTGCGTCTGACTCCCCTGCAGCGGCGCTGCAGACCACGCCCCGCCACACACATTAACCAGGTAAAATACATATTTAGGCAGAATTTTGCAAATATCTATTTTTTTTTCAGCAGCATAGAGCTTTTTTCCAATTAGTTTTTAAAAGTCATGTCAAGGCTCCCAAAGGCGATATAAGGGTGGCGGCTCACAGCAGTTTTTGTTTGCTACATGGATCAATTTAGTTCAGCTGGGTGTCTTTCCTTTTGTTATATTTCTTTAAGAGTTCAAAATGTGTTAATTACATAAATAACATGTAATTTTCTCTGTAGCACTTCATGGATTTCATAAGCAGCACACCTTAGTTGCTCTGTGGATTCTTTTAAAAAGCAGTTAAAAAATATTCCGTTCAAACAAGCCTTTTGTTGATCTACGTATTTTATATTTACATTATTTACATTTGATCTTTTAGATTATGTATAATGTCTATTGATTGTATTGTTTATTTTAATCTTTGTGTACAGCGCTTTGTAACTGCCTGTCTGTTAAAAGCGCTTAATAAATAAACTTTACTTACTTACGTTGTTCACAGAAAGCATAAAGGTAAAAAACAATATATACAGTGTTATCTTCATTTTAGATGTCAAAAAGTATTTGAGGCTCCCAGTGTTTTCTTTTGCGTGGAAACCGGGTCCAACTGGCTCTTCGGGTGTTAAAGGTTGCAGACCCCTGGTGTAGTGGCATACTTTTCATCGTATATTCTCATGAGAATGGGTGCAGCACTTGGATATTCTCAGTTAAATTGCACATTGGCGATGTTCACCTAGCTAGGATCACGCAATGGAACCAGTGAACTGTGCTGGCAGATTTCTTTTCTCATGTATTAATCACATATTTAATCATATCACATTAGTTATAGTAATATCACTTTCTCACTTTACTATAGTAAGAGCACTCCTGTAGCTAGTTTACATGCATGTGGAATGTTAACACAGTGAGGCCATTGTAATGGGAGACATTAAAACAGATAGTGCTTCTGCTTATCAGGGATGTAAACCTTTAGGTGACGGCCACAGAGATGGTCCTAGTGTTTCACTGGGATGCTCTCTCCACATTGCAATGTGTTTATTAAACCCACTTCAAATCAAGCTCACTGGGTGTGTTGCAGGTTATTGTTGAAAAGCACTCAGCTGTCTTTACCCTTTCTTATCATGCAATACAATGGTAAGTTTTCTGACCAATTGCTTGAGAATCACTTCACTACTTCAATTACTATTGTGTAAATTTTACAATAAAATGAAAAGTGTGACTGTTGAAGCTGTTAAACTGCAGCTGTCCTCCTGCTGCCTCGTTGTTCCAAAGCTCTTTGTTTCTCTTTTAGTTTCACTGTTTCTTTCTGTTTCTGCTGTCCACCTTTTCACATGGAAAATCATTTCACTGTTTCTCACTGAATGACTCCCCAAACTAGATTTGAAATTCTATCAAGTTTCTAATTGTTACGACCCGGCTCAAAAGCCGCAACATAAAAAAGGAGATGAATACCAGAGTGTTAGTAAGAAGAGGCTTTATCTTAAAATGGCATAGCAGGTTGGCTCAAATGGCTGGTACCACCGAGGCAAAGACAAGTGAGCTCTCTGGACGCTTGCCTCAGGGATGCTTTTATCCACACCTGACTAGGTGTGGTCAATTAGCACCAGCTGAACACACTGAGCAGATTAGAGGCTGCAGAGGGACGTAACATGATCATTACAAGTGATTCATGTTTCTATTTGATGTGTAAATGGAGATGATTTAGTTTGCTGGGATATGGACTGACATGTGTTGAATGGGAGGAGCAGTTTGTTGTTGTCTTCTTGTCTGTTTATGACAACAATAAACTAGTGCTGTCAAAATAAATGCGTTAACACAGATTAAGCCGTCATCACAATTAAGGCGAAACAAAAAAAATTAACGTTATTAACGCTGGAGTGCAGAATGACTCAAATTTCCTGAAATGTTTCTGTCAATGCATTTCGGGCAGTTTGTCCAAGTGGAGTTACACATGTTGCACATGCACAAATGGCAGTTGATCTGGTAGTGACGGGCAGCTGAACCAATAAACTTTGGGAAGATGATAAACGCACATTGGCCCTCTCGATGGGAAATTTGAGTATTGAAAAATATAACAAGAAGGAACAGTCGACCGACATAATGTATTATGCACATTTTGCAAGAAGATATTTTCTTTTCACTGAAGCATTTCCAGCTTAAAATATCACATTGACCAGACGTATACGTTAGCCGGGGATGCTGCTAGGACTTTGGCTAATGCACCACCGAGCTTGTGACAAGCCACTCACGGAGCATCAGGGACTCAGTAAGTCTACCTCGGACATATTGACCGACACAATTGATAAGAGGATTGCAACAAACTGCAGACCGATTAATATTGTTGAGAACACACACTTTATAAAGCTTTGGTTCCTCGTTTCAAGGACTTGAAGTGCCTCCCCAAGAGTGACAGAGAGAGAGAGTGGACAAATGTTTACAGAGTTTTTTGTTAACATAAATGTTCAAGATGTTCAATAAACATGTTAAGTGTCTACATTTGACCTTTTTTCAGAGTCTGTTTACTCATACAAAATGAACTGCGATTAATATAGATTAAAAATGAATGATATTTAATCGTGATTAACCAAAATTAATCCACAGTAACCCTGTGATGAATCTGATTAAACATTTTAATTGTTTGACAGCACTAATATATATTATATATTAGTGTATACTTACCTATTAGTATATAGGTTTTTTTTTAGTTTTTTTTTTTTAAAGTTGCATTTCACAGGAGAGAACCTGTGCTAAAAGATTTAAGAAAACTATTCAAATTCTCTTTGAATTTAAGCATACAGTCTTTGTTTATTCTCCATTTATTTCATTACATTGCATAAATGTCTGTTACAAGCTTAAATATAAAGTTGAAAAAGTGTAATTGCAGCCAGGCTATTCATCAAGTAATTGCGATTAATCGTGATTAATGACAGAAAATTGTGAGATTAATTAGTTATTTTTCCCTAATGTTTGGCTCCTGACCCAATCTCTGATCTGTAGATATTTACAAATATTATATTTGTGTAGACCATAGAATTGAGATAGTTGACTGAAGCTAGCAAACATATAGTCCTACTGTGGCTTTTAGAGTCACAGTACGTGCAACAGGAATAACTGCTAATGGTATTAACTTTAATTCCTGTTGCGCTATTGAGACCCACCTCACATCACTAACTTTTGCAAAAATCCACATCCACAGTACGTCAAACTGGGAAGCTAAACAATAGATTCTAAAATTTCTTGGGTTGGCCACTTGAGACTGGATTTAAAAAGTAGTTTTTTTAATATGATTTTTGTAATTTTATTATAAAAAAAAACCAAAGAAAGAGACTAAACAAATATGTATTTCTGATTTGGGGGTTGAATCGTGAATGATGTTGATGTGTGCTTAAAAATGTGAAATTAATTTTTGGTCTTCAAAAGAATGCTTTACAAAATTGTTTTTGTCAAGAAGTCAAGTGAACCTTTATTTGTCACATGCAAGTTGCCCTGCACTGAAATGGGACCACATGTGAGAGTATTGTTGCAGTTTTGTTTGTTAATTTTAATTTTCTCTAGTTGGAAGGTAGGGTATCTTTAGTGATAAAAATATAGGCCAGGCATAAATGTAAACAATGCTTCTGCCTGTGCCTTTTCATTCAGTATTTGTAACAAAGGCAGAATGTTTTATCACTCATAGATCTTTAACACTGTACTTACTATTGCCCTGAGGTAAAGGGTGTTGTGATTGGCCCATATTTAGGTTAAAGCAGTGTGTTTTACCCAACACTTGTGAGTCAGGTGTAGTGATGATTAAATGAAATCTGTTATGCAAGTTTAGCTTCAAAGTTTGAATAGTTTCTACAAAAGTAATTAACAAATGAGCTGGTGCTAATTATGTGTGGTACAACTAATGTTTGCTTTATGTTAGTTTGTACACCTAGTCACAAATACCAAGCTGTGGCAACATCATGTGAAATCCCTGAAAAGTCACAGAAAGACAGGGGCTGAGCGAAATGCTGAGGAAAAACATTACATCATGAGTTTAATGAAATGTGCAAAGCTGGCACAGGAACTAACAAAACTGGATGCTCTTGCGAGTAATGTACTTGGGTATTTAGTAAGTGCATATGTAACATATGTTACGCCACAGTCAAGGGGTAGAGGAACATAGCATAAGGGGTAAAAAGGAAGTGACCCCGCCCTGGTCCCCAAAATCATACACAGAAAAACCAATTTCTTAAGTGAAAGGTGGTTTAATGTCTACAATGAAAACTAAGCTCTGGAGTGAACAAAGGCCAAAATAACAAAACAAGCTAAGTCAGGAGAGGAGGTGCCATCTAAAACCCTATGTGAAACAAAAACCAAACAAAAGACAGATGCTACATTTAACTCCCTAACGGAAATAAAGAGGAGAAAACAGTACAAGAAAATAATAAGGCAGCTCACCCCTTCTGTTTCATTTTCTATTCACAATGTACTATTTACAAGTGAAAATGTATCTACACGCTATGTACAAAGCTCAGGGGGTCTTCTGTTGCTGCTGTCAGCTGCTGCCGCCACCTGATGAGGGGACCAATCAGCCGCCGCTAGCTCCCCAACCAGGAAGGACCTGTAGAGTCTTAAAGACACAGCACAACAAAAATACACAGCCGGTCCAGGGCCGTAACAACATAGTTAAATAAGGTTCAAGTTAAATTCTGCTAAATGGGACATTGGCACCACCTACTGTTGTAAATGTCACCCTGCAGTAACCACGAAGGGGCAAGGAATTCTGGGTAATCCTCAGAGTAATGGAGGATGTCCGTAGAGATAAGGAATGTGCAAATGTCATGAATAAAAAGTCATGTTGCTAGCTGTAAAGGTAATACAAGTTGACCCAGTTATTTTTGGTTAAACATTCTTTCCCGTGGGTTATTTCTCCCATCCTTATGTTGGGTTTAACCAGGGGTGGGCAACTCCAGGGCTCAAGGGCCGGTGTCCTGCAGGTTTTAGATGTGTCCTTGATCCAACACAGCTGATTTAAATGGCTGAATTACCTCCTCAACATCTCTTGAAGTTCTCCAGAGACCTGGTAATGAACTAATCATTTGATTCAGGTGTGCTGACCCAGGGTGAAATCTAAAACCTGCAGGACACCAGCCCTTGAGGCCTGGAGTTGCCCACCCCTTGGTTAAACTTTCGTGTATGTGAGACGTCTTTATCAGTAAAAATACCCGGGAGTATAGTTAGTGTTAACGGTTCAAATATTGAGGAGGAAGTACACAATAACACTAAGTCCAGACAGGGCCGGGCCAAACGATGATTTTAATGAAACACACGTGTGGGAGATGAATACTGTACGCAGACAGCATCGATCTCTGTCTAACAATACACAAGCAGTTGTTTTTATACCATCGGGGAAATTTATAACGCCCCCTCATGCGTTAAGCAGATACAATATATGTATACGTCAAATCAAAGCCACAATGACTTTTAACACAGGTTGAAAAAGCAACATCGCCTCGTCTCCATCCCAGGTGTCTTCCTGTCGCTGCCGGACGCTCGATTATCATCTGGAACATCAGGCACACATTCTGCAACAAACTGTTCTTTTGCAAACACAATTTTGCAGTTGCAAGCTTTTACAAAATATTATTTGAACCTTCACCGACCCCTGAGTCTAACTGCTGTGTAAGTGTGTGTATGTGTACGTGTGTGTGTGTGTGTGTGTGTGTGGCTCGACCTCACACGAACTTTGTCTTATGAGAAGAGAGGCCAATTCTCATGTGCATAATAACCTAACTGAAACTACATCTGTAATATGTTGAATAAATGTTTTAATCAAGAACCTACTAAAAGCTTAATCAAAGAATATAAAAGTATAAAAGCAAATAATGAATAACCTGGTTATTCAAATAGCATCATCCAAACAGCTCCTCAAAATGACAACCAAAATGCACACTTTACAGAGGAAACAAAGACATTTTAGAAGTATACTTCCTGACTTATTCTCAGTCATCTGTTACCAAGCAAACTCAAACCCAGCAGGTTGCTGAATACATTCAGGCCTCTGCTCAGGTACTATTTTTGCTGTAAGACTAACCTTCTAAGCTCCACGTCACTCACGCTCTGCTTAGTTTCGCTTCCTGGATGCAAAGCATGCTCTGCAAACCTACAGTTTCCTGTCAAGACTTTTAGGCCCAGACTATACTCGGAGTTGAGCCTTTCTTTTATAATGCAATTTAATCTGCATATAAACATTTAAAATTATAAAAAGCATTCAAAAGCATTTAAGATTATAGATTCAACTCAACAGTTTCATTTAAAGGCCTGAGAAGACATAACCCAGAGGCCACACATACAAAGTCTTGTATCCAAATTTATTTGATAGATGATAACATTTTTATGTTAAGTGTACTGGATATGCAACACTCTGGCCATACACTGTGTGAGGAGGATTAAGATTTAAAGCTCCTGCTTCATTTTCTCTTCTGAAAACTAGCATCCCATTTATCACTCTTACTCACAACTAAAATCCCAGCCAGGAAATACCCCTGACGTGAATTTTCAACATGACATTCAGATACACTTACAATTTGCAGCTTAGAAAAGAAAATTCAGATAATATTTGATCAATGTCACAAGTACTGTATAATTTAAGATGTAATGGCACTCACAAAGATGGTTTATTTATTGTTGAATATCTGTCTAATGATCTGCGGATCGATCCTGAAATATCGATTCCTCCAATACCAATCATTTATGTTCTAGAATCGATTCTCATATTAAAATCTCGATATTTTAGTACTTTAGGGTAAATTTGTAGTTTTTCATTAACAGGAACACAGTGGAAAGAAACTACATGTCTCGCAGCCGCTGGCGTGCGCACTCACAACAATGGCTGAGCGCAGTTGATGTCATGTGCAGACATATTTTACCTCCACAAGCAGCTGAGACGTGGTTTGCGATAAATGTGGCAAAAAAGTGAGGTGTTGTGGCCATACTTGCCAACCTTGAGACCTCAGAATTAGGGAGACATTCAAAATACATTTTACAGTGTTTATTTATCGGGTAAAATACGTTAAAACCCTTGTGTTGTCCATGGGTCATTTTTGTCCTCTAAAGAAATCTTTTGCTATCAAAAATGTGTTTGTTATTCATCAAATGGGCTGAAAATAACAGAAGTTATTCAGTACTATGCTATGCATGATTGTAATAAGTTTTAAGTAATTTGATTTATCTATAGGGTTTTTATTGGATTTTATAAAACCTGTGGTCCTTGTGGACAAAAATGACCCCTCAGTATAAAGTGGTGCATTAGGGTAAACACCATACTCCTTTCCAAAACATCTTTGATCTTTGATGTATGGGGACACATACACACACACACCAAGACACAGACACAATAAAATAAAACAAAAAAAAAAGGCGGGAAAAAGCTCTTTTGTCACAGGTTTTGGGGCGTTTCTTGTTTTACTCTGGGAGAGAGAAGCAGCAAAATGAAGAGGCAGAAGCTCTTTACTGCACAAGAGGCTTGTGAGCTAATTTTTAACCAAGCTGTTGAAAAGAACGACGAGGATGAGGATGATTCATCTTCAAACGAGGAGGAAAATAATGACGAAGATCGAGCATATGGACCACATGCTAGTTCTTTCTCTGAAGAATCCCCCACATCGCCAGCTGCAGAAACTGAAGAAGAGTATGAAGTGATGGAAAACGATGAATATGATGAGGAAGAATCTGAACCTGAAATGGAAGAAGTATCAGCTGTGGAAGACTACACTTCTGATGAACAGAAAGAATCAACCGATGAGGAAGAATCTGTGGAAGAGGACCCAGCTGAGACAGAGGAATATTTCCAGTCAAAGGACAAAAAACTGATCTGGTGTTCAGTTCCTCCCAGTGACAGACGACGCATGATGAAAGTAGAAGAGACAAAAGCCACTGTGGTCCAACCACATATGCAATTTCTTGTATTGATGACATAAAATCTACTTTTGCCCTGTTTCTGCCCAAGTCTATTGAAGAGGTGATACTGAACATGACAAACAAGGAGGGGCGTGGTGTGTATGGCAACAAGTGGAGGAAGATGGATCCAATCGACCTGCAGGCATATGTAGGTATGTTGATTCTCGCTGGTGTGTACCGCTCCAATAAGGAAGCTACAGCTAGTTTATGGCATGCTGAGTCTGGTAGGACAATTTTTCGTGCTACCATGACACTGAAGGTGTTTCAAAAAATCTCAAGAGTTATTTGTTTTGATGATAAAGACACAAGAGGAGACAAACTTGCTCCCATTCGGGATGTATGGAACAAGTGGGTGTCTCTTCTGCCAATGATGTATAATCCAGGCACTGATGTCACTGTGGATGAGCGTCTAGTGCCCTTCAGAGGTCGCTGTCCATTTAAACAGTACATTCCATGCAAACCAGGAAAGTATGGCATAAAAATATGGGCAGCATGTGATGCCAGGTCTAGCTATGCATGGAACATGCAAGTATACACTGGCAAACCTGCTGGTGCACAGTCAGAAAAAAATCAGGGCAAGCGAGTTGTTCTTGAGATGACAGAAGGTCTCCAGGGGAAAACAATAACCTGTGACAACTTCTTCACATCATATGACCTTGGCCTGCAACTACTGAGAAGAAAGCTGTACATAGTGGGAACAGTACGGAGGAATAAGCCCAAACTGCCCCCTGCATTGGTGTCAAAAATGAACAGGGCTCAGTTCTCATCAAAGTTTGCCTTCACCGAGACCCATGCTTTGGTGTCCTACCACCCCAGAAAACAGAAAAATGTTCTTCTGATGAGCACTCTGCATCGGGATGCTGTTTTGAGCACCAGGGATGACAAAAGGCCAAAAATCATCGAAGATTACAATCGCAACAAGGGGGGCGTCGATAACCTCGACAAGGTATTGCACATTTATTATTTATAATATTTGTCATATCATAGATGGAAAGGATAATGCACTGAATTTGGGTGTAGGAAAAGAAACTTACATATCTGAATAGTTTTTGGTTTGTTTCTTTTGTTTCAGGCTACGAGTGTGTACACATGCAAAAGAAAGACAGCCCTTTGGCCCCTCGTTGTTTTCTACAACATTCTCGACGTGTCTGTATTAGAGATGGACCGATCCGATATTACGTATCGGTATCGGTCCGATACTGACCTAAATTACTGGATCGGATATCGGAGAAAAATAAAAAATGTAATCCGATCCATTAAATATCACGAAAGCACCTCACAAAACTTGCAACACGCCGTAACTCACCTCAGAACGTTAGCACGTCGGAGCAGTATGCATCACATGATAGAGCGGCTGTGGCATGCAGGACCTGTCGGTGGTCTGGATAGCATGTGGAGCTTCGCTAGCAACCCGGCATTTCATCTCCGACAAAGTTATCCCCGAGAGAAGTAAAGCAAGTGTGTAAGTCCATCTCTGAATGTTTGTAAAGCATTCCTGCGTTAAGCTTAACGAGCGACTGCCTCTCGCTCTCTCTCTTGCTGCTACTTCAATCATGAAACTGCTTAACGATCAGCTGATCGTCTTTTCTGTCGCGAGTCCGTGTCTCTAGTTTGCTTTTGGCCCACTTTGCACCAGAAAGAGGAAACCAGCGGCTGAACAACAGCAGCACGTTTAAGCTTGATCAGCTGTTGTTAGAATTTATTTAATATTACTTTCTCTATGGGTGATACTTTATGCCTTATACAAAGTTGAACCAGATGGGGACATTTTTGACCCCTGAGGACCACAGGTGTGATTATGTGCTGCCATTAAAAAATTCAAATGATTTAAAACCAACACCCTCACTAAATTCTGATATATACTACTCTGTGATAAGTCAAGTACTGAAAACTATATAAATTCAAATTATTTTGATGTTTCATGTTATTTTTACTCAAAAACAGAGTATACTTTATATAAATGGGGTCTGGTGGCCTTAAATTGCAAAATTATGGGGAAATTTTGTCATAATGTGTTGGCCTTAAGTAAAACTAAGGTGTAACACTGAATTGATTGACAATTTATACTTTATACCTTAAAAAACAGTCAAATGAAGTGGGGACATTTTTGACCCCTGAGGAGACAAGTTGTATGGAAATCGGGAGGACATTATGAGGGTTAGATGTCACCGTTATTATTGGCCGGCCTGGAAACAGTGGGGGTGTCCAAATTCAGAGGCTGCTTCCACCTGAGGACCCGGCCTTCGCGGTCTAAAGAAAGCCGGGTAGTACGTCACGAGCTCCCTCGGTGGAGTGAAACTCTGCCGTCTGCTCCTTGCTATCTAAAATATAACCGGGCACTGGCGTAAACTCTCGACCGTCTCACACTTCTGTTTAATTAGTTTTCTGTTTGACGTTTATTCAGCTGTGTGAAAACCCCGGAGGAACCCACTCGATGGATTAATAAAGTTAAATTTAATTTAATCTAATCTAATAACTTTAATCTCAGCCAAACCGATTTACTCACAAACAAATAAAACACTGAAAAAGCCAAACAAGAACATTTTTAAGTTATCAAAGTGACTTATATATCATGTTTTACCCGAGTAGCAAAAGACCGCGGGGGTTATAAGAGTAATAAGAGTAATATTAAAACTAAGTAGCTGCTGCCATTGTTGGAAACTGGAATTGGCTGGGCTGCGCTATGAATTCTGCAATATGGTTTTTCAATTTTGTTGTCCTGGAAAATCGGGAGAAATTCGGGAGAATGGTGGCTCCGGGAGATTTTCGGGAGAGGCACTGAAATTCGGGATCGGATTCGGGAGGGTTGGCATGTATGGTTGTGGCAACATCACTAACCTTGTCAAACACCTCAGAGTGAATCATATCACAGAATATGAGGAGAGTATGTTGAGACGAACTGAAGAGGAGGACAGGGACAGGTGCTGCTAGGGCGAGACAGACGTCTCTCACGGAGTCCTTTAGTGCTGCAGGCAGGCAACCTGTTCAAATAGCACACAACTTCAGTTTTTTTATTTCTATATGATGAACTCTGCATTAGGTGATAAGAACAAGTAATCTGATGTCCTGTAATCATTATGATGCTATAATTTGAGATACAATTAATAAAATAAGTTTTTGTACAAAGTATCGGTATCGGATCAGATCGTCGATACCACCCTGAATATTACTTGGTATCGGATCGGAAATCAGTGATATCGCACTTCACTACTGTGCCGCTACGCTTATCAGATAATTTCTCCTTGGAGATGTGGACCAGGGAAACACTGGAAGATGTGCAGCAGGTAGCCGAACTATTGATAACAAGTCTTTGAATTTAAACAAGTGCATTGCTGTGCAGCTTAGGTTAGTTTTAATGTTCATTTTCATGTCCCTCTTAAAAAATGCCCTACATAAGCTAATTTTCTAAATTACATATTTTTTCAAATGTATATCCTCAAACCAGTGATTCCAGATTTGAATTTTATGCTGTAACCAGTATTACTTTTGCAGTTTAATATTTCCTTATTTGGTTTCATACATATCAGGGTACCCCATGACCTCATACGTAGTAGGGGTGCAACGATATTCGTATCGATATTGAACCGTTCGATACAGTGCTTTCGGTTCGGTACGCATATGTATCGAACAATACAACATTTGTAATTTATTTTATCAACTTTCCTTCTGACGATGCTGTCTGTGTTGAGCGCTCAGTGAATCTGCGTTCGACTACTCCGCCTAGGCTGCACTGTCGAGCGCAGATCCACTGAGCGCTCAACACAGACAGCATAGTCAGAAGGAAGAGCGCAGGGCAAGCTAGCAAGACAGAAGTTAAGCTCTCCTTGCAACATGGACCTCCCCCACCCTCATTCAGATCTGGCGTTTGGAATTATTTTGGTTTTCATGTGACGTATGACCCTGAAGGTAAGCGAGTCATGGACCAAAGTAAAACAGTATGTTGGATGTGCCATGCAATGCTCAATTACATGGGTGGGAACTAGTGTGTTAGCGCAGTTAGCTCGTTAACGTGTTGGCCGTCTAGCCCCATGCACGGGGCGATCGGCGGTAGCTCGTTAACGGAGATTTGCCGTGTTGTGGCGTTAAAGTCATTTCAACGAGATTAACCTGAAAACACTAGTGGGAACACAACGAATATGACTGCACATTTACGCCGACATCATCCTAGTGCAAAGACAAAAACAACAAGCATGCTACTAACTTTAGCCGAGTCATTTAGACAGCTGTTAGCACATGATTCTCCTTATGCTGCTGAGAATATAGCCCAGAAGAAGCGGATAGTATAGCTTTTATTTTGGAAAGAGACATTTCTCTGTAATAAACTCTCTTTTCCAAAGATGAGTGATTCCTCAATCAGATACAGGGCTTGCAATACCGCTAGCCCGACGTCCTGGGGCTAGCGATTTTTTTCAGTCGGGCTACCAAAATCTATCTCTTCCCTGCCCGTCGGGCTATTGTAGGAAGGAAAAATATATGTCAATGCTTTTGCATTCTTTCAGAAATGTAGCTGGGTAATTATGTCATTGGCATCGGTGAGCCACTGTCAATATGTGACATATTGAAATCGCGTTTGAATTTGCGCTTGTTTTTTGCTTTCACTTTGCAATCGTGCGAACTGTGTATAGAGAGCGACAGCACTGATTGGTGAGTGATGATAATTTGTGCACCAATTCCTCTGACATAGTCTTATCAATCGTTGTATGCAAACATGACAAGTGAAATCTCCCGCAGCAAGCTTAAACATGTGAGAGGTTGATCGCGCAGAGAATCGCTGAGCTTATGTGAGTGCGTGTGTAAAAGCAGCAGGATATATATTTTAGTTCTGCTGAGCCAAATAAGACAGGTCAGGGTGAAGAAGTGACAGCCAAAGAAAAGCTTACCACAAAACGGAAAAGTTATGACAAATCAGACTATAAGGCAAAAAGAAAGTGCAGCTTTATGGTTTCATGGACAAAAGAATTTCTGTGGCTGCAATATGACGAGCTAAATAACCAGGGCTGCACATAAGTGGTCCGCAGGTGCGCATTCGCTGTCAAAATAAAAAACACGCACAAGGGTTAGGGTTCAATTTAAAAACTGTACTTTTGAGTTAAAATATATATTTATAATTTTAATAAATGACAAATTAAAAAGGCATGAACATTTTTTTGTATCGAAAAAATATCGAACCGTGACACCAAAGTATCGAACCGAACCGAACCGTGAATTTTGTGTATTGTTGCACCCCTAATACGTAGGGCTGGGTATCGTCACTGATTTCTAGAATCGATTCAATTCCGATTCACAAGGTCCCGAATCTATTCGATCCACGATTCGATTTAATTCGATTCGATTCGATTTAAATCTGGGAAATTTTGACAGTCAGAAATATTATAATTCAGATCAGTACATTTACATATTTTTGTATCAATAAAAAGGAAGCTGACACACGCAAGGTGTAAGCATCACAGCAGATGCCTTTGTGTCAAAGTAGCTGAAGATAAAACACAGAAAAACATGAAGGTGATTTTCCTGGCCTGGGATTTTATAAAAATATTCTGCAGTACATCAAAAACGAAAGAAAACCATTAATCAACATATAAACATTACCTTTGACGTTACAGCGGTTTTATTAGAGACACGGTTAAGCGTTTTGCATTTTGAATAATTTAAAAAAAATAAAAAGTTTAAATTTGTTACTGTCATATTCCCATATATCATTGTGCTGTTGTTTATTCTATTACTCTTGTTCTCTTCTGCTTGTTTTCTTTTTTTCTTTCCCAGCAGGTGATCGATATATGCATTTCTTTCTTTCTCTTTTTTCCCCTGCCCATTCTGTTGGTTTTTGTTTTTTGCCCTTCTCCCCCGTCCCTCTTCTCAGCTGTTTCTCTTTCTTTCTCCCCTTCTTTCCCCCAGTCAAGTCTGTCCCGTATTCAGCAAGTGAAAATAAAATAAACAATAAAAGGTGAATCAAATGGATCATTATGGCAAGGCTGGGATGGTCAATTTGGTAAAGTAAATCCGTTGGGCATCTTTCTTCGCCTTTAGACAATAATTCTAATGGCAAAAGAGCCAAACGGGACAGGCAAAAAAAAAAAAAAAAGTTTAAATTTGTTCAGTATTGAACAGCAGAAATGAGGTTTTCTTTTCAGAAGAATGTAAAAGGGAAAAAAACAGCAGCCGACAGCGCTGTAAGCAACAGTAGACTTGTGCGTAACAAGCAAGCGAATAATGAAGAAAGGGAAACTGTTCGAGAGAGACAGAGAGCTGTGCATCGCGGTGGAAGCAAAACAGTAAAAGTCAGAGTGAATTCATGACGATGTTTATGTGAAGCGTTTGGATCTTCTTTTGCTGCTGGTTCGGTCAATATTGTTTGGAGAGAGATCAAACTAACAGCTTTAGAATCAGCGCATAAAGGGCGTGAACACAAAGCGCGGACCCGCCGACAGATCAAAATCAGCGAGCTGTCGGCTTTCAGCCCCGACCATGAGAAAGGCGACATCTAACTGATTCTGATCCGCGGGTCGCGCTGTGTGTTTAAGTCTATTTGCAGAATCCCTGTACCTGCTCTCATTTACTGTCCTAACTGTTTGGTGGTTCTTGAAATTTTGTGAGATGCCACCAGAGATTCTGGCATTTCCGGCAAAATAAATTTATATTAAAAAAATCGATTCAGGATTTTAATGAATCTATTTTACGTTATCCAAGCCAGAATCGATTTTAATCGATGAATCGATTATAAAAACCCACCCCTACTCATACGGCACTCCCTAAGATCGCATGGTGTCCCTGAGGCATACATCAAATGGATACAGCTCCTCTACGACAACGCCACCAGTTCAGTCCGATGCGCCGCTTGACTATCACCTCCCTTCCCAGTTGGGGTCCACCAAGGGTCAGCTCTGTCACTCCCCCTCTTCATTCTATGTACGGATACCATCACGTCCGACCTCCAGTTACCTCATCCATGGTCTCTCCTCTTTGCCGACGACATATTCTTCGCCAGCAAAGACAGAGAAGAGACCCAAACGACGACGCAACTCTGGAAGACCCGGCTCAGTGAATATGGTATGCGGCTCTATACGAAAAAGACCGAATACCTGGAAGGAGGCCCCCAAACTGATGGCACCATCATAATTGACAACGAAGAGTTGAAGAAGACAGAAGAGTCCCGCTACTTGGGCTCAATCATCAGCTACGATGGAAACATAACCCCCTTTGTCCGAGCACAAATAAATGCATCCTGGTTAAAATGGCAACAGGTCACTGGTGTCCTTTGCGACAGAAGAATGCCAGATCGACTCAAGGGAAAAATCTACAAAGCGGTGGTCCGCCCAGTAGTCCTGTATGGTTCCGCATGTTGGCCCGCATTGACCACACATGAACAGGCCCTAAACACCATGGAGACGCGCATGCTCCGATGGTAGTGATGGGTCGTTCGCGAATGAAATGGCTCTTAGAACCGACTCTTTGACGTGAACGACGCGAGCCGGCTCCTTGACGCGAGCCGGCTCCTTATCGCGAGCCGTCACATGGGTTGTATTTTTTTTTTCTCTCACTCTCTCTCGCACTTTTTTTCGCTTCTCTCTGCACACGAGCCTTGTGCTTTACGCTGGGCAGAGGGGGGAGGGGCAGTAGTTACACTCAGTAGCACACGAACAGAGCCAGAGAGAGAGAAAGAGAGCCAGGGACAACAACGTCACATTAGAAAGGTATAGTAATCATCCACAATTATTTTCGGTTGCAGATGATAAAGGATTCAGAAAGTTTATTCATGGAGGCCCATATGACAGAGAATATGCATCTTCTTTTTGTTTTCATATTTTAATTTATATTTAATTGTGTTGTGGTTTGCAGTGTTTTGTGTTGTTAAACTTTAAATTTAAAAGGAAAAAGCTGAAAATTTAAATAGTAAAAGTTGAAATGTGAATAGTTGATTTTTGTATAATATGATTTATTTATTACATTTTATGTGGAGTGAATAAATAAAAGTGTATTTACGGTGGCCCCTAGAGACAAAGCACATACAAACGTAAAAACACGTACAAACTCCAAATCACGTACAAACTCCGACGCACATAAAAACTCAAAACACGTACAAAAGACAAAAGAAGTGCTCCAGGATGCTGGGTGCAGTGTTGAGCTTTTGTTATCTTGTATGGATGGACAAAATTAAGGAGGACATTAAGACCATCAACGCATCACCTGAGGATGCCTTGGAAAGAACCAAATAGAGAACCCTTTGCCGAAGAGCGAAGACCCTGCACCAGCGGGATCCAGGATGAAGAAGGTTTCATACATATCAAAAATACATTATAATAACATGGTATTTTTAGATGCATGGAGTTTTTATTTTTTGTCCATCCTTTAAGGCTGCAGGTCCTCATATAATTGCCACAACATCATCACTTCAACCAGCATTTGAGGATTGCTTTGTTGAATACTGAAAAAAAGAGGTCATAGGTAGAAAATTTGTAATATACATGTATTATTTATCTTTAAATGGCTTTAACTTTTAATCTGTCACAACCCAACTACTTCAGTCATGCCTTAAATCTTAAAGAGATGCTATTTTTTTTTTTACCAAGGTCTCAACATATGCAGAAACATCTTTTGATGAATCCGATAACCCAGACTGTAGTGATGCTGATTATGTTCCAGACCAAGTTCCTGTCATCTAGATGAAGATGGACCTCTTTATCCAACTGCACAGAAGCCTCTGCCTTCTGTGTGATACCCCAATTTATCTCCACAAAAACTAGATAATTCTTCAGAAATTTTAAATAAAGTCAATGTTACCATAACTCCTAAGAAGAGGATCTCAGAATACTAAAAGTACACCAAAGAGAAGCAGAATTGAACAGATTGCGGAATCAATCAAATTGTTACCACCTTCAAAGTTTGGAAGTCACCATGTGTATGATAAGAGAAACTACTGTTTGTTTAGACACCAACCTACATCAAAAATTGCACGACACCTGGAGGCTGTAGATAAAAATGTAGAAGAGATTGCTCTTGCATTTCAATATCCCAAAAATTCAAGAGAGTGACACAATAGGTTGAACATCCTTAGAAGATGTGGAAATTTTGCCCATAAAGCCAGTGTGTTGAAGAGGGGAGCTGGTGAGCTACAGGAAATCCACAGAGGGCATTGATTTCATTCATTGAAAACACTGTGGAAGTACATGAGAAGATGCCCAGCAAAGAAAGAAGGTGACTCCCAGGGTGGGAAACAGAGGGTTCGATCCAAATGTGCACTGAAAACTGCTTTTGCTCGTGACGTTGGAGAGGGTTTATGTGATGGCATCAGCCACACATGGGTAAATCAGTCCATTTGTTCACTTTATTAGTTTGGTTTGCAGTTTTCTTCATTAATATAATTCATTAATCATTTTATTTAAACCTAACACTGATATTATGAGGCGCGCGCATAAAGGCATTGTGTGTCTTTTCTAAAAATGTTTTCTGTTATATTAATTGTGTTTCTCTTTTTTTGAGTTACCTGGTTTTGGGTGGTGGCTGTTTCCTGTCTGTGTAAAAGGTGTGGCTGAGGATTCTGAGAACATAATGCCTGCTCAGCAGGACCAACCATGTGCTTATCAGGAAAAAGGGGTGTTTTAGGTTTGCCCATGTTATTCTGTACTTAGTTAATATTAGTGTGAGTTTTTGTTTCCCCCCTATTGTGTGTAAATGGTTTGGCCAAACCACTGTAAAAGCTACCCTTAGGTCACTATGAGTAGTTTTATGTTAAGAATGTTGTCTTTTGAACCTTTTTGAGGGTTAAAATAAAGAAAACCCTTTCTTGAAGACATTTGTTTTCATGTGTCCTCTATGCCTTGGCTGCTTGGTCCCTCACAGCTTGAAAAGTGTGATTCCTGCATGAAATATGACAAAGTTACTCAATCCAAAATGGCCAACTTCTTCTGCAGTTTGGACAGAACTTGTGTGATCTAAATGGTTCAAGAAAGAACAGACATGACTACATAAGGCAAAGTCTTAGGGAATTTGGGTGCCAGCTGCTTATACTTCAGAAAAACAGCCCCATTCAAAAGGCAGAGGAACTGATTTATCCTGCAAACTTCAACCATTTGATATGTGCAGTGAAAGAGTTGGCACAATCCTGAGAGCACAATCCAGAGAAAAATACG
Source organism: Simochromis diagramma (assembly GCF_900408965.1). NCBI lineage: Eukaryota > Metazoa > Chordata > Actinopteri > Cichliformes > Cichlidae > Simochromis > Simochromis diagramma. The sequence continues at coordinate 1,104,818 of NW_024386897.1, read as the reverse complement.
TTCCAGAGACCTACCTACTCCTACTTGGATCACCATATGGAGACTATTAAAGGTGATGCTGAAAGAATGCTGAGATTATCTCCCCCGCCATGTAGCCATGCAAGCTTGCCAAAGTGACACTTGCTCAAGTGATCATTTTTAACAGAAGAAAAGAAGGAGAAGTATCAAGAATGGAAGTGTCCACCTTTAAAGACAGAATACATCCAGAAATCTATACGGACATGGCTGCTTGCCTGACCTCACTTGAAAAAAAAAGTGATTTCTTCACCAGAGTAGAAACCTGTGGAAAACGAGGGAGAGGAGTTCCTATTCTCTTAAAACTATCAACGGTCTCTGCAATGGAGCTTGTTGTGGAAACTCGTGAATCTTGTGGTGTCCCTAAAGAGAACATCTCCATGTTTGCTAGACCAGGAGCTTTATCTGCCTATCGAAGAGGAGACTGTATCCAAATGTTTGCAAAGGAGAGTGGGGCCAAACACCCTGAAATCTGAACAACTTCGAAAACATATACCAACAATGTTGTGGTTGTTTAATCTTAAAGAAAATGAAGCAGACCAACTAGCAGACTTTCTGGGTCATGACATACGTGTGCACGGGCAGTATACCACTTGCCTCAGGGAACACTTCAGCTTGCTAAGATGAGCACAAGATGAGCTTTTGACACTGGAGAACGGAACTTTTTCACACTACAAAGGCCAAACACTTGATGATATTGACATTGACCCTGACGGTAAGACAAATTTTTATTAGGATGCTCTGAAATATAATAATAGGATTTAAGCTGGACTGCACTCAATGCATCAATGGAGATCCCTATGCAGTGAAAGACAGAAACTGTACTGGGGTAAGAAATTATGTCAGAAATCACATTATTGTCTTAAAAAGAAAAGCTTGTGCAATAGACTGAGGGATGCTTGTGTCAAACTACTGTATAGAGAAATATGGCTTAAAATGAAAATCTCTGGTGACTTTTGTTTTCATTGGACTTGGAGGTGTAAAATTCAGTTGTGAGCCTGCTTCTAAACCATACAGACACCGGTGTCCCCAAAGGGTGGGAGTTAAAAACTGCAACCTCAAATTTACTCAAGTGAGTCTGTGTGTGTGTTCCTGTTTATTTATATATTATTTCCTAAGGTGGTTTGTTTTATTTTGCTTTATTTATAGGTTTGTTTTATTTTGCTTTAGTGTGACCACCTGTTATGGGGACTAGACATGTGTGGTGGAAATCTCTCTGATGCATGTGAGTGTACACACCGGGAAACAGGTATAACGCGCCATTTAAGTTGCAGTTAGACTGGCAATGAGGATTGCAAAGACTGCACGGGTGCGTAATTCGTGGCACTCCCTGTAGGTTGAGTCCCCAAGAGGCCGGTCTCTACGATTTTAAGTACTTAAAGCAGTACTCTGAGCTGTTATTTTAACTAGGGTAGCATTGTGGCAGCAAACCTTGTTCTTTTAAGTAATGTTTGTTAATGAAGTGTCTTAATTAAGGATTCGGTATTGCCAGCCCTGCTACTTAAGATGTTTTCTTTTCTGCAGTTGTATATTTGCAGTTGTTTTGTGCAATAACCTTTGTCTTGTGAAATTGACTTACCTCACCTCTGCTTGTAATAATGAAGCTGTATGCCTTTTATAACTGTTACAACATTTGCACTGGCTATTGTAATCTCTCCTGGGGTGTAAGTACCTCCCCATGTGGCTTTGTCAACACCGCTCAGGCACCTTTACCAGTTTTTCTCCTTCACGATGCCACACCGGTCACCTAGTAAAACATAATAATCTGTCCTGCCATTTTGAAAGCAGTAAAAAGAATACAACTCATGAACCTTTATTGTTTAGTACACATGGTTAGTTTTATTAGTAAATGTGGCTCACATGTACAGAGGTTTTGATGTGATTAACAAGTAACTGAAGCTGCCCATTCACACCCGTCTTGCACTGAGACCTCTGCATTTTGCTGAATTCTGCAGCAACATGTGGAAGAGGTGTTCTTGGAGAGGAAAATACATAGTGAATGCTTTCCATTGTTGGTGGCTTGAGTCTCTTGGCTGTGTAGCCCTGTGATCCCTGAGACACTACAGAAAAACTTATGTCTGCTACCACAAAGAATATAAAACAAGAGGACCACAAGAGCCACACAATTAAAAATAAAGAATTCTATGCTTTAAAAGTTAATTGTAGAATCAATTCTGCATTTCCTTTTCAAAATCATTTAAAATCACTTAATTTATTAAAACATTTCTAAATAAAATGAAATTCACAAAAAAACTCTGAACAGAACCACTTTTGAATTCTAAATTAAAAAACGTTTTTAAAACACAATTTAAAAAACAGAAACAAGTAAATAGTTTCAAAAATCAACGATTTATTTCTGGCATTTAAATTGTTAATTTAAAATCTATTTACCTTTTCTGTTAACTCACGGATTAACTATTGGATTAGTTGCTGAATTAGCAATTTCATTTTTTAAATCCTGAAGCAATGCAAATTAGTCATTCTGTGGGACATAAGAAGCTCTCTGATTGGTTGGACAGACACGGGCTGGCTGCCTGGATTTCTCTGTACTGCTGTTCATTGCTTTGCCTTGCAAATTCAAAGCCTTAAAAAAACACCCACAAATGCAGGTGTTACATAATATGTAAGTTGAGTCACCCATACAGGGTGACTCAACTATACCACAATGACTTCATGAAGTTATCTGGCACCTATGTCACCAATATTCGACCCGGCAAAAAAGTTGGGGACCCCACAGTCCATGACCTCCGGGCTTTGCAGTACTTGACTGATGGACGGATCAGGTACAAGCTGGATTTTGAATCTGACTGGGAAGACCTGCCTCGGCGCATCAGCATACCCGACAACAAGCCATTCAAGTGGATCCCACTCTTTCCTGCTCAGTTGCCCATCACCCTGAGGAAATACAGTGACTTACAGTCAATGAAAAATGTACTACCAAGAGTGGCCCACAAGTACTATGATGATCTTCCTCATCAGTAGTATACATAGCCTACCAAATAGTACACACACACACACGCACGCACGCACGCACGCACACGCACACACACACACACGCACACACACACACACGCACACGAAGAGAAAGAGAGAGAAGTGAGAGACAAACACACACAGACAGATACAAACACACATAGACACACGCACACCTCTTTTATGAGCCTACAGGCCTCCTCTGCAAATTAATGGGTGGGTGAGGTGAAGTGAGTAAGTCTCCTTACTCTAGCTGCCATTTTGTGATTAAAATTGAAAAGTTACAGTGTGTTATGGTTACATTATAGTATGTCATGTTCATTTTATAGTTTGAAGAAAAACTGCCTAAGTCATAGGCATAATCTGCCTAAGTCACTTTTATTAGACAAAAGAAATGATGTTGGGTTTTGTTCTTTTTCCATACTTTTCCTCACATATACTTAAATGTTCTGTGAAAATATCAATTAAAAATATGCATGTGATATTTAGAAAATTTGTTTTTTCTTGTTTTCCGAAAACACAAAAAAATGACTTAGGCACTTATGCTATGAAGCTAACGATATGGTTAAAATCATTCAAATGCAGGAAGTATAAACGTTTGACATAAATATAATTTGTGGCTATGTCCACACGTATATGGGTATTTTTGAAAACATTTTTTTCCATGCATTTGAACCTTTTGTCCACACGTAAACAGCGTTTTTGATCATTGAAAACCGAGATTTTTCAAAACTCCTGCCAGAGACTTAGTGTGGCTGCAGCTTGTTGCTATGTAAGCGTAAATCAGTCATGTGAATTGGAGGAGTAACAATATTTTCAGTTTTAGAATTTATATTCAGACTACGTACACGGGTGTCTTTGAAAACTGAGATTTTGCGTTTTTTTTTTTTTTTAAATATATCCTGTTTACTCATGCACTTTTGAAGAAATATCTCCGTCCACATGTAAACACCAAGAACTAAGTCAAACGCTGTCAAGAACATGCCAAATCCTAACCATGTAGAAATGTTGGTCAATCAGAAATCTAGATGCCTGGGAGAGAAAAACCTTAAGTACTTCTAAAAACTTTTTTTGGAAAGGCAGCTAATTTTGTGTTACTTTTTAAGTGCCTGCGTCATTTCAAATCTTAATGACTAAAGACAGTATTTTGGCTGGTGTAGACTCACAACTTAAGAATGAACAAAATGCATACAGCATATATAAATTTAAAAAAAAAATATTCATAACCGACGTCGGGATTAGGGTTGTGAGAGTGTCTGTGTTGAATGGAGAAGTTCACTCTAATGAATCATTTTATGTAGGGCTGCTCGATTATGGCAAAAATGATAATCACGATTACCGTATTTTCACTGAAATTAATTGAGATCACGATTATTTGACGATATTTATTTAACCCTTTAAGATCTACCATAGAACCAAGTCCGCCAGAGCTTATATTATTTTTTTTACATGCTGTAGTGCCATTAGTGGGAGCATTTCAAGTTGCTATACATCAATACAACTGTTATAGCCCATATTTTAAAAATGTGTATGTATTAAGTCCATAGTAACTACATTAATTGCAAAAAACTACAAAAAAATTGAAAATCGTTGTTGTTTTGTTTTTTTACATATATTTCTACTTTAAGAGGTTTAAGAGGCTTATCCCTCAAAACTTTAAATACAAAAAAGTTGCAAAAAATAGTTTACAACAACAGGAAATTTATTTTGAGTGTCTTCATAGTTTTATTTTTGGAGATACAGCAATTTTTATATACTGCAGGAAAAACAAAAAAACAATCCTATGATGCAAATTTGCAAAGAATGTGCATGTGCATCAAAATAAACTATTTCCAGCAGTGCAATTCGAGTTCTAAGGCCTACAAGTAAAAAACTACATTTTCCGCGAAAATGACGTCACTTGCGATAGTTCGCGTTGACGTCTTTTTCAATGTGGGAAGTGTTACGAACAGCTGATCGGATCGGCAAAGCGTGTTTCTGGAATATTATGTTTTTGTTCCTGCAAGCGCTTTTTATGCAATTTTTGCAAAGCTATATGTGGAAGGAAACCGTGACCTAGGACAAGCTGATGGCATAAGATGTAAGTACAACTCCTCTGGTTTCATATGGAAAAAAATTTATTGTGCTAGCTTAGCGGTTCAGGTTCTACAGGGATTTAAAAATAGTTATACAAAACGAGCATGCTGCTCTGACCAGCTTTAAAGGGTTAACAATAACAATGTATTGAATAATGACTTTAAAAAATAATATAAAATAGTGTGCAAATACTGATAACAGTGCAAATGTTTGCAATAAAAGAAATAAATGAAAAATGTAAACATCTATGTTTAGTGAACTTTGCAGTGTTGCTCTGTGGTGCAGTTACGACACCGTAGCAAAGTTTACACACTGTGTCTACTTGATCCACGTCTGACTCCGTGAACCCATAATGTTTCCACACCACTGAAGTTTTTTGTTTTTTTTTTACCTCTCTTTTCAACCAACGGCAGTCCACTCCTCTCCAAATAACTTCTGCTTAGATTTCCGAGCTTCCCTCGGGTCCTCTTAATTGTTGTGACGCGTGTTCGAAATGCAGAGCAGTGCGCTTGATTTGCCACACGGAGCAGCGCGAGACTAAAGCATGAGGGAGGGGCTAATAATCGGCTCAGTCATTTTTAATGATCGTTGAAAGCCCAGATCGTAATCGTGATTAAAATTCGATTAATTGAGCAGCCCTAATTTTATGTTATGATTTCCTTTTAGAATCCTGGCCTTAAATTTGCAATTTTTTTATTTGTCCACCAGGTATTGGAAATGGTCCTGGACTCTAAGTGCGAGGATGGCTTCTCGTCTTCCTCCTCCGAGGATTATAGAGATGAGACTGATTATTCTGTAGAAACAGAGTAGCTGGAGTCCAATTTTCTGTGAAATATCCTCTGAAAATGAGAGCAAAGGGGAGATGAATGAATGAAGCAGCATCGAGATGGACCTCAAAAAACTGGAGAATAGTTTGGTCTCCCACAAATACGAAGACGCTCCACTATGTCCTAGCAGCCACAGGGTTTATCCCGGGACCTACTCACTATGCTGCCACCTAAATCAGCGACTCTTCCTCACTGATGAAATTGTGCAGCACACCGTGGCCATGACAAATGTGCACGGGAGACGCGCAGTCGCCGACTTGCGAGAAATGGACTCAGATGAATTTTGTGCTTATGTTGGGCCGCTCATTTTGGCTGGTGTCTACCGAATCAACCCTCAGCCTCTGGAGTGAAAAATCCGGACGGGACATTTTCCAGGCTATCATGTCCCACAAGCGATTTCATCAAATCAGCAGGGTGCTGCGTTTTGATGACAAGCTTTCCCGACCCCGACAAGCTGTCTGCCTTCTGCAAGGTATGGGATTGTTGGACACATCGTCTGGAGCTGCTGTTCAGAGACATTTGTGTCGATGAACAGCTCGTCCCATTCAGAGACAGGTGCAACTTCAAGCAGTACATGCCAACAGTTGGCCAAATATGATCTAAAAATATGGGCTGTGTGTGATGTGAAAACATCCAACGCCTGACTGCAGGTATACACGGGCAAAGAAGATGGCGATCGTGCTGAGGTCAACCAGGGGATGAGGGTGGTCCTGGAACTAACAGAGGGGCTCCAGGGACGCGCCATCACCTGTGACAATTTTTTTTACTTCATTACACCCTGGCAGAAAAGCTACTCAGGAGGAAACTGGCCCTGGTTGGCACAATTCGCAAAATCAAGCCTGAGCTTCCGCCTTATTTGTATATATTCATAGGTTTTATGTTTCAGGTTTTGTTTTTTTTGTTAGGTTGTTGACACCTATTCCTGCAGGAGGAGAACAAATCGCTGGCCAGTGGCCCTCTTCCACAATCGGCTGGACATCTCACTATACAATGCCTACGTGCTGTGGACACCAATGACCCATCCTGGAAGCAGAGGAAAACACACAGGAGGTGGCTGTATGTTGAAGAGGTGGGTGAAATGTTGGTAAACCCACACATATTGAAGCGAGGGCGCCTTCCCCGCTCATCAGCTTCTGCAGACTTTGTGACAAGAGCGCAGGGTGCTGCTGCAGGCCCCTCCCCAATCCTTAAACCAAAGGGCATGAGGCAGTGCGAGTTTTGCACCGAAAAAAGACAAATCGTCAACACCTGCTGCAAATGTGGAAGGCTCGCATGTAAGGACCACAGTCTGTCCATTTGCAGCCTCTGCTTCAACTGAGCAGGACTCTGACACATGTCCACATACGCTCTCTCTCTCTCTCTCAACCTCTTACTCTTTTTCATACCTTTTCCTGTTCCCAAAAAACATAAATGTTCATGTCCATTGTACTAAAATAAATATTTTTTTCTGGTTTAAACTGTTCCTGTATTTTTGTTTACATAATTTTTCATTTTATTTTAGAACACAACAAGGTAATAATCATTTAGCATTTATACTGAATTTGCTGTGCCACTGCAAAAAAAATAATGATGGATCAAAATGAATGTTGGTGCCAATCTTTGATCCATCTAAAGGCCTAATTGTAATTAAAAAAAAACATGTCTTGAAATGTATTTTATGAAAAAAAATTTAATTTGTAGTTTTTTCTGTAAAAAAAAAAAGTGATGTAAAGATACTGGGATTTAAAGGGTTAAAACACTTGAAATATAATTAATACCTCATATGAATATTTTAGGCAGGAGTAGTTTTAAAAAACTGACTCATATATAGTGGAAAAAATACTAATATATAACATTTTTATAGCACTTTTTGGAGTGTGGCCGTTTTGTGGCTTTAGGGGCACAAACGTAAGAACCCTAAAAAAAGGCAGAGATCCCTGACAGCCTCTCTCGGCTTTTACTACCACTGTTCATTTTTAAGCTCAGTTTTTAAAAACTTACAATGCAACTACAGCCCATGCAACAGCAAATTAATGACTAACCTCGTATTGTGGATGGATTATCTCAGACTGAAGTTTCGTCCGTTTACAACATCCTGCCATACAATTGCCTTTGTCCCTAACCATCTGGAACCCTCACTTTAACTTTTATCGAATGGAAATAGGTTAGCGTTCATCCTCCAGCTTCACTGTGCTAATGTTTTTATATCATGCTAACCATAGCTCTGTAGTGAGCCACCATGTAGTGTATCATAATATACCAGCTACGCCAGCTTCAGTAACCCTAAAAACGTTACTACTGTTTAGTTTTCTGTCTTCATTTATGTTTGAAGTGATAGCAGAGCTGTAGACTTTAATTTTTTCAGAAATCTCTCAGTCAGAACATGGTATATCATGTTTAGGTGGAAGCTAGCGAGCTAACTTCCTGCTAACTTCTAACTCCTGTAGAGACTGGAGCTTTCCACCGTTTTTCGTCAACTCACCAACAACAGCATTCAGGACACTTGTGGGAATAATTTCAATCCAATGTGCAGACATTGATTGAACTGGCTCTGCTTACCTTGACAGCACTAGTGGGAACACAATGAATATGACTGCACATTTACATCATCCTAGTGCAAAGACAAGTGGAAGCAGACAAAAACAACAAGCATGCATGTTACAAACTTTAGCCGAGTCATTTAGACAGCCGTTAGCACGTGATTCTCCTTATGGGGACCCGATATGTTTAATATGCTGCTGAGAATATAGCCCAGAAGAAGCGTATAGTATAGCTTTTATTTTGGAAAGAGCCATTTCTCTGTAATAAACTCTCTTTTCCAAAGATGAGTGATTTCTCGATCAGATAGATTTATTTTTTTATTACTAAATTTAAAAACTGTACTTTTGAGTTAAAATATATATTTATAATTTTAATAAATGACAGATTAAAAAGGCATGAACATTTTTTTGTATTGAAAAAATATCGAACCGTGACACCAAAGTATCGAACCGAGCCGTGAATTTTGTGTATTGTTGCACCCCTAAATGTATATATATATATGTGTGTGTGTGTGTGTATTTATTGTGTTTTTTACAGTGTTTATTTATCGAATAAAATAAGTTAAATGTCACCGTTATTATAAGCTTGCCGTAAAAAGTGGGGGTGTCCAAATTCAAAGGCTGCATCCTCCTGAGGTCTAAGTGGGCTGGGTCCTCCGAAAGCTGGGTAGGCTGGAAGTGAGTGACTGTGAAATTGGACGGTCTAGCCTTCAGAACTACGTCATGAGCTCTCTCGGTGGAGTGAAGCTGCCGTCTGCTCCTTGCTATCTAAAATATAACAGGACACTGGCGTAAATTCTCAACCATCTCACACTTCTGTTTAATCAGTTTTCTGTTTGACGTTTATTCAGCTGTATAAAACCCCCGGAGGAACCCTCCCGATGGATTAATAAAGTTGGCAAAAGAAGCACCCTACGTTGATCTGAAACTTTCTGACTCAGCAGTTACCTTTACACCTTCGTATCCTGCCCCCTGTTGCCTGACTCCCAAACTTAGTGTAAAACTACTGAAAACCTCCTGCGCTGTCTAACAGCCTTACTGTTGTCTCCTTTTAAGAAGTTGTTTCCAATTCTCACAAAAACTTAAGTCAGAGCGGTGTCTGCTTCGTTCAGCTGTGTTCACTCTGCAAGGTCGACTACCCTCCCTCTCTCTCTATGCTGTGTGTGTGTTACTAACTGAACTATGACCTACCTTTTACCATCAGCTTTTCCTAGGTCACGATTTCCTTCCACTTGCAGCAACAAAAACATAATATTCCAGAAACACGCTTTGCCGATCCGATCAGCTGTTCGTAACACTTCCTAGTCCATCAGGGTGAACTATCAAATGTCCGACATGACCTGCCCGAAACCGGAAGTGACGTCATTTTGCAGAATTGTAGTTTTTTTTACCTTCAGGGCCTTATGAGCGTATACTGGTGTTTTTAAAAGTTATGTTTGACTTTATGACTTTCTGTGTCGTTTCTGGGATGCTTAGGACTCAAATTACACTGCTGGGAATAGTTTATTTTGATGCATATGCTGTTTTTTTTGCAAATTTGCATCATAGTATTTATTTTCGTTTTGCAGTATATAAAAATTGGTGTATTTCAAAAATAAAACTATAGAGACGCTCAAAATAAATTTCCTGTGGTGGGAAACTATTTTGTGCAACTTTTTTGTATTTACAGTTTTGAGGGATAAGCCTCTTAAATTTCTCTAACTACAAATATATGTTAAAAAAACAAAAACAATTTTCGATTTTTTTTGTAGTTTATTGCACTTTTTTGCAATTTATGTAAGTACTATGCACGTAATGCATATATATTATTAAAATCTGGGTTACAATGGTTGTATTGATGTATAGCAACTTGAAATGCTCCCAAAAATGGCACTACAACATGTAAAAATATAATATAAGCTCTGGCGGACTTGGGCTACATCCACACGTACACGGGTTTTTTTGAAAACGGAGATTTTCTGTTTTCGTTTTAAAAAATAATCCTGTCCACACGTAAAGGCAGAAATGAAGGAAAACGCTGCTAGGAACATGCCAAAGCATTTTTAAAAACCTCCGTTTTAAGTGACCAAAAACGCTGTTTACGTGTGGACGAAAGGTGCAAATGCATAGAAAAATCTGCGTTTTCAAAAATACCCGGGTACGTGTGAACGTAGCCTTACACAGATGGTAAAGAAAACAATGTGTCATGTTAGCAGGTATACAAGAAGTAATATGTAATGAATGAGTCCTTTGTTGGTTTTTACACTGAGTGATAAATCAGGTGACATTGCTACAGAGCCATAAAATTAAAGCTAGTTTGACACTGACGTTTTTTGTTTCTTAAGTTTTTTTTCTCTCTGTGTAAGTTTGAGGTCCATGTTAAAATCAGAGGCATTCAAATGTAAAAGGCCTGAATGTCATTTATACATTTATACAGTCTATGAAAGAGGAGCTGTAGTGGAAACAGAAAGGTTGACAAAAAAAATACATGACTGAAAACTCCTGAGAAACGTATCCATGTGTCATGGTGGGGATGTGGGGAAGTAGGACCCAAATGCTGGACTTCGTGCGATGAAAGCAGTGTATTTGTTTACGTGAAGTAAGTCATACACAACAACAATAAATCCTCATGCGTCCCTGACTTCTATGACGTGTTTTCTCCCAGTGTCCGTGCTTAGTGTCCTCACTCCCTAGTCTCCGTGCACCCCGTGCTTGCGGCCCTCTCGTTTTTGCAGTCCTCCTTGGAAAATCACAGAGGCAGACGTAAGAACACTCGCAGACTGACTTGCTAGGAAACTGACGGGAAGTCTCACATAACGATCCGGCTTGGAGAGAGCTCAACCTCTGACGAGGCTTTATCAGCTGCAGGTGTGTGTGATCATCCTCCCGGATGAACGCAGCCTGATGATGCCTGTAAACAGGTGCTCTGCATATACAAGACAGTGCATTTCTGTCTGTCAGGCTTTATTTTTCACAGGTTTTTGGCACAGTCCCAATGTGCATTATAACATCATTACTAAATAAACCCTCACTGACTTAAATGACATCACCTAGATTTTAGTAGATTGCAGTAACTGACTTCTTACTTCACACAATACAAATGCATAATCCTGTAGTTGTTGCTGTAGGACAAACAGCCAAAAGAGAATGAAAACATTAGATTTAGACTGTAATTTAGACCCATAAAGACCACGTGTTTCTACACCTGTATGGACCACATCCACCAGAGTTTTTCTCTATTTGGAAGCTATCAGTCCACTGCTTCCTGTTTACACCATCAGTGTGGTTAATGGAAGTGATCCAATAATCAGGCTCAAACAAAAAGTATTGTTATCTGGGTTTGATTAATTTTAGTCTTGTACATTTCAGTCATATTTAATGTAATAACGTGATTTGCAACTGATTTGCTGACAACTTAGTATAAATCATTATGTGTAAAGTTACACATAAAAAGTAGTAATAACATTAATAATTAATATCATACTGAATATTAGAGATGGACCAATACCGATACATATCGGTCCGATCCTGAACTAAATTACTGTATCGGATATCGGGGCGAAATAAAAACTGTAATTCAATCCATTAAGTATCACAAGAGCACCTCACAAAACTTGTGACATGGCGTAACCCAGCTCATGACCTTAGCACGTCGAAGCAGTGTGCGTCACGTGATAGAGTGGCTGTTGTGTGCAAGACCTGTCAGCGGTCTAGAGTTACTTTACACTGAAGTCTTCTGGAGCCTCGCTATATAACCAGTGTTTCATCTCGAAGAAAGCTAGAAAGCCAGAGAAGTAAAGCAAGTGTGTAAGTTCATCAGTTAATATTTGTAAAGCATTCCTAAATTAACCTTAACAACTGATTTATGGATCTCGGACGTCTGTGCTGCTATTGAAATTTTAACAACAACCTCCAACACCCCCAGGGAGCGTTTTGGCCGCTGCCCTCACATGTTAAAGACACAGACAGATAAAGAACATTCCACAACTCTTATATCTCAAGGGGGCTATACCTTCAGCCCAATCCTTAAAACCTTCTCCCTCACAGAGAGAATTATGACCTTTCTTTCTGCTTGGCCGTCACCTCCCTTAAATAGGATGTCTGGAGATTTTCAAGTCTACAATGGGTCCACTGTGAAGGTGCAACAAAACTTGGGGCATCTCCGAAAACATTAGAGCACTTTTGCATATGTGATGTCTTGATAAATCAAGCAGATATTTAAAGTTTACACCGCATGAAAATATCTTGAAAGTTTATATAAGATATTGCATTTCGTCATTTCGAGCTGATTGGAGACCAGAACAGCCAATCAGACTTTTTTGCATCCAAGTCTGTGATTGGGAGCGGGAGCAACACATTGTGAGCAAGAGCAAATGCAAAAACTGAGCGAGAGGGGCTGCTGTTGTGTGTGTGTGTGTGGATAATAGCAAACACCGAAATACTTTTTTTGCACGCAGCAATGAATTGTGTTCACTCAAATGTAGCTTTTCTTCGCTCAAAATAAATTTCTCCTCAAAATGCAACACTTGCTCCTGCAATTTTTTTTTACATGAACTCAATTTTTTTTTACGTGCGCTCAGAATAGTGGCACAAAAATAACTCCATACAGTTGTGGCTGCCTCCAGCACAGGAACACTTCCGGGGCGCGATTCCTAAGGTGACCCAAAACATCTGGGAGCACACACTGAGAGACAAAAAAGGAGAGAAAACAACAAAAGACTACACACAGAAAAAATTAAACATAGAAAAATACGTGAGCCCTACCAGGCCATGACAAGTATAACAGAATAGTTTTAGTGTTTTGTTTATTAAAACTCTAGTATGAACTACAAAATGCAGCAACACATTTAAAAAACAAAACAAAATGGATGCTGTATCCTGTATCCTAAAAATAATAATGAGAGAGATGGGATTGTTTTCTTTTACACATGCACGTGTAATAAGTTGAAGTAGTCGTATCAAAAACATTAATTCAGTGAATACAAATGACTGTGCTCCATGAGAGTGTAGAAGCAGCAGGTACACCACCTGCCAAAACTGATGTGAAGCACACCAAAATCTGTTTTAGTCGTGGTCATGTGACCTGGGTGTTTTGTTATGCTTTGTCATCTGCGCTTCGGAAGCTCAACACAGTGTCGAAATGCCTGTCAGTAAACAATGTTTTAAATTAATATTTGACTAAATGTAGGAAGGTTTTTTTGTTTCACAGACGTGCTGCTGACAACCAAACTCCATTAAAAACTTGCAGATTTAATGCTGAGTTAAATGATTCAGCTTTAAAGGAGATGCACTCTCACTAAACATAGTGTAAAATAAAAATTACCAGAGACATCGTGACTGTGGCTAAATTAAACCAAAAAACCAAAACCTAATTCAAGACTTAAAGACTTTCTTCATGACACAAATGAGATTTCAGTGTATTAATAGAACTAAATAAGCTCAGAGTTGAAAGGCTGGAGTATTATGTACGTGCTTCACTGTCAGGATCTTCAGGGGGATTCAAAGGGAAACATCAAACTGCTGTAATGAGATAAACTAGTTGGGCTGAACACACTTATCTGTAGTTTGTCTCCATCCAGGATCATCAGAATATAATGAACATGTGTGAAGAGCCACAAAATGCTGCTGCCCTCTCAGCATGATGAGCTCCAGCCTTTGTTAGCAGGACAACAGGAAACATGAGACAACTTTCAGAGACAGTAACCAACTGTGGCCACAAGATGGCAGCAGCTGATCTGAGATCCTTTATTGGACAGAAGGACTGTGCTCTGTGATGTCATCAGAGAGACGGCCTTCACTCTGATAGATCTGACGTCATGTCTGCACTGCGATGATGAAAGCTGATAAACACATTGTTATTGATCCATGAAATCACCTCTGTCCTCTCAAGTGTAGCTGTTTACAGAGCTGAAGAAGTCCTTCATCATCAAAACAGACAAACATGTATTTCCTGTATTAAGTGACGTCATCCTCACTCTGACCTCTTACATACATTCTGTTCAGTTTTCCTGCTGTAAGAAATAAACTGTGTGAAAATAGAAATGCAGGGAAACATCCATTAATCACAGCTGAGCCGTTTGTTTCTGACTCACATTCAATGAGGCTTCAGGTGTAAAGCAGTTTGTTTCCTAAGAGCTGCAAACCACAGTGACTAGGTACAGAGTTTTAGTTAAGGTAGTTTGATAGGTTTCTATCTTAAACCTATTCGCTGGAACTTTCAAGACAATTTAACTACACAGCAAAAAGCATTGAACACCAAGCAGAGCTCTTTATGATTCTCGTATATGAGGGACCAACTGGACAAACGCCGTTCCTTCGCTTGACCCCAGTTGCTCTCGTCCACTCCCCCATAACACTGATCTTTTATTTTCGGGAGACAGACACTATCTCTACTTTTAAGATTAGGCTTCAAACTTTCCTTTTTGCTAAAGCATATAGTTAGGGCTGGACCAGGTGACCCTGAATCCTCCCTTAGTTATGCTGCAATAGACGTAGGCTGCCGGGGGATTCCCATGATGCATTGAGTTTTTCCTTTCCAGTCACCTTTCTCACTCACTATGTATTAACAGACCTCTCTGCATTGAATCATATCTGTTATTAACCTCTGTCTCTCTTCCACAGCATGTCTTTTATCCTGTCTTCCTTCTCTCACCCCAACCGGTCGCAGCAGATGGCCCCGCCCCTCCCTGAGCCTGGTTCTGTTGGAGGTTTCTTCCTGTTAAAAGGGAGTTTTTCCTTCCCACTGTCGCCAAAGTGCTTGCTCATAGGGGGTCATATGATTGTTGGGTTTTTCTCTGTATCTATGAAGCGCCTTGAGGCGACTTTTGTTGTGATTTGGCGCTATATAAATAAAATTTAATTTAATTTAATTTAATTTAATTGAGGTCACATGAATATACATAGGTTCATTAACATATGGCGTATACATACACACAAAGAGTACCTTGCCTGTGCGTTGTGTAAGTGTGTGTGTGTGGGGGGGTCAGAGTGTGACCCCATAAATGACTTCCCTAACCCTGATGGTCTGGAAGTCCAGCAGTTCATCTAAACAAAAGGCACTTAGACTTAAACAGATATATGGGTGTTTGCTATATATATCAGTAAGAGCAGATATAACCTCTCTCCTGACCTTAAGTTGTGTGTGCATGCCAGAGTGCTCTGGGAGGCACACAGAGTCTCCACAGGCTACTAAGGATCTTCTTTTCTGGTTTTGGATTGGTTTGTCAGGATTTCCCGTTTTACAATTTTTAAAACAATCTCTGTTTTGTTAAGGGTTCAAATATTGAGGAGGGATAAAGGAGGAATTCCAAAATAACAACAATGATCCGGCCGGGTGGAGTCAAACGATGATTTTAATGAACACACGCAGCGTGGGGAGATGTACACTGCAAAACATCAGCTGTAGATCTCTGCCCAAAAAGACACTTCAGATTGCTTTTGATTCATCAGGGTTAACTCCCCCTCATGCGTCATCAGATACAATACATGCACACGTCAAATCAAAACCACAATGACTTTTAACACAGTTTGAAAAGAACATTGTCTCCGTCTCCACGGCAGGTGCTTCCTGTCCATCTTCTGACTCTCCCTTCTCCAAAACCTCAGGCTATGCTCTGCAACAAACTAGCAATTCTGCACGCACAAAAATGCAGTTGCAAGAAAATATATCTGAACTCTCACCTAGAACATAAGCCTACCTACAGTGTGTGTATGTGTGTGTGTGTGTGTGTGTGTGTGTGTGTGTGTGTGTGTGTGTGTGTGGCTCGACCTCACACGAACTTTGTCTTATGAGAAGAGAGGCCAATTCTCATGCGCATAATAACCTAACTGAAACTATATCTGTAATATGTTGAATAAATGTTTTAATCAAGAACCTAAAAATAACTTTACAAAGACAAGCTCATGAAGATTAATGCATAGACATTGATTAAACCTGGCTAAAAACGCAAACATATGCAATGAAAATCAGCTTGCTACTTTTATGAGTGTTAAAATGGTGTAAATGTTTAATAAAATACACTTAAAGCTTGAAGTTGAGGAATAACTCAAAGAAGCTATATGACAAAGGGAGTGAGTTATGGAAAAAATAAAAGCGATTGAAGTAGTTTTTAGAAGAGTGACTTAGAAGTGCTCTTGTACTGTGATCAAAGCAAGTGATTAGTATAGAAAGAAAATGAAAACAATTCAATAATGTGGTAATGTTTAAATCTGTCTTTCTCTTGTTGCGGTAACTTCCTGAGATATGACTCAGTATGCAAATTAGCTGTAATGAGTGGTGAGGTATTTGACGTGTGCATGTATTGTATCTGATGACGCATGAGGGGGAGTTAACCCTGATGAATCAAAAGCAATCTGAAGTGTCTTTTTGGGCGGAGATCGATGCTGTCTGCGTACAGTGTTCATCTCTCCACACGCGTGTTCATTAAAATCATTGTTTGACTTAACCCTGCCGTACCAGTGTTGTTATTTTGGATTTCCTCCTATATCCCTCCTCGATATTTGAACCCTTAACATGTTTCAATGAGCAACATAAATGTTGATGTGATGTCCAAGTAAAACACAGAGTTTAGATTGATTTAAAAACGTCTGTAATCCAGATGATTCCAAACAAAGTGTAAAATAGGAGCAACATTTCATTGAAGCTGTGGCTTCATTTATCACAGTGTCACAAAGAGTTTCCTGTTTCCAGCCTGTCAGCTCTCACAGTCTTATATTGCACATGTGCTGTGAGTAATAATGTAAATAATAATAATAGAAATGAATAAATAAAGAGATAAACAGCACCAACAGGAGCCTGCAGAGAGTTTCTGGTCTTGCAAAGACAAACATGTTTGTTCCAACAGAACATTCAGATCATAATTCAGATGTGAAAAGCTGTCAGACAGGACAGCTTATATAAACACAGTGTTTAGTTTGTGAGAGCAGGTAAAGGAACCTGATTGGACGCTTTGGATTTCCTGATCTCACAGTGTTTTTGTCCTGTTTCAGTAGATTTAGATGGCTTTGGTTATGTGAAATGTGAGGGCCGATGAGTGTTTGCCTCTGCTCGCATCCTTTGTGTGCTTTGAGCTTTTAAAGGAAGAGTTTGTGACAAAGTCCAAATCTTCCAGCAGACCTGCTGGCCCCTTGAGGAAAAACCTGCTAGCCACTATATCAAAAAGACTCCTTTCTGATTTATAAAGATGTTCAAAAAACAATGTAAAAGTGGTACTGATTGGGTTTGTTACTGTTTTACCATCCCCAGCTTTGATTGCTGGGATGTGTGCCCTTGTTTAACATTCTTTAAACATAAGTTTCAATGGATGACTGATTCAAAATAGTACTTCTGTATGATTCTAAAGAAGATAAACTCTGCTTTAGATAAGGTCACTGCATTGTATTCATCTTTCATTGATGCCAGGAGTGTAGACTGATTTAATTAAATTGTTTATATTTAAACTTTTTTTTTAACTTTATAAACTTTGTTTTTTCTCAACATATGAGGGAGGCTAAGAAAAGTAGGGTTGTTTAAACAGGGGTGTATTTAATCGCCACCTAGTGGCTCTAGTCTTAGTGTTAGGACTAAGGTCGTGTTAGGCAGGTCGACACTGCATAATAATGCTGAGTAATCAGATAACAAGAACCTCGTACATAAGAACATGTTATTCCAAACACATTTTCTACAACGGGAAGAAGCCATCAGGGGAACAGGAAACATTAGGAAGGTTTTTACTGTAAGAACTGCACAAAGGAAGGAAAACACAATCCTACACACTATCACTTTAAAATTGACATTTTGCTTTTCAAATGTCAGGTAGTCCTGGAATAACAACACTGTGCCCATTCTGATAACACTGACACTGAAATATTTATATATATAATTATCCATCTGCTGTAAAAGGGTTTGATATCAACATATAGGCAGATTAGTTGGAGCATTTTCTTCAGATTTATGTTTAGTTTTTGTTCAGTACTAGGAGTATGTATAATTAACATCTCTGTACATGACAGGTTCTGGAATTTCAAAGTCAGGCTTTCAAAGGACATTAGAATTGGTGTCTGTCTTAATTATGACCGAATTTTTCGGAGGAACCGACCTGAGCGATTATTAAAGTCCTATACATCTAGAAAGACTTGCATTGATGCAGTGTAGAATTCTTCTAATATATTAACATGGACGTCTTCCTCAAAATCATGTTTTCTGCTGCATCAGAAGGGCTCAAACAGACCACTTGCTGTTGTTTAGTGTACCAGAAATTCAACTTTATGATTATCTTAAAAGATAAAAACGCCAGTTTATTTTTTAAATAAAATGAAATGCGTATGATGTTTAGTTTGAAACAATACTGTGTCAGCTGTGGCCACATCATTGCCATGCATACAAATCAGTGTGTGGCAAGAGAGACCAGACAAAACAATCAAGGGAGATCAGACTGCCGACAGGTCTCGCACACCACATCCACCCTATCAGGTGACACATACTGCTCTGACGTGCTAATCTCATGAGCTGGGTTACGCCATGTCACAAGTTTTGCGAGGTGCTTTTGTGATATTTAATGGATGGGATTACATTTTTTATTTCTCTCCGATATCCAATCCAGTAATTTAGGTCAGTATCGGACTGATACCGATACATCATATCAGATCAATCCATCCCTATTAAACACACAGCTAGGACAATGAGATATAACGAGACATGAGGAAGTAAAACTCAATACACAGGACATAGACTGTCAAAGTAAAACAGGAAACGTTCAGGTCAGGCAGACAAAGAAAAAGGCCACCATCACTCTGTTTTAATCCAGGTGTTACATCTGTTACAGTATACGTCATTACAGAATCCCTTTAGATTAAATATGATCATCATTATTATTATTTATCTTCTCCCAGCTGGTGTATCTCACTGATTATTATATGTGCCAAACATCCTCCACATTTCTGATTATTACTCTTAAAAAGTTCATCATAACTCTAATGTATACTTATTCAACCCTTTTCTTGTTTAACCATTAACCCTTGTACTTGTGACTGCTCTCTTTCCTCTATTCTCCCCCAAGTTTGTAGTTTCCTCTTTAATCAAAAGTTTCAGCTTTCAGAATTTTCTTTTCGCCCGGTACGCTGAAATATACAGTGAAGTGATCTGACATTTCCTCATTCTCCACAAACAGATCAAATATATTCACATTTCTGGTGATGACCAGATCCAGAATGTGACCTTTGTTGTGTGTTTTTGAAGGTACAAGCTGAACAAGTCCATTACCACACAAAAAAGCTTTAAAATCCCTGGTCCTTTTAACTTTGTCATCATCATACCAGACATTAAAATCTCCAGTCACAATGATTTTTTCATAGCTGTCAGTCATGTTCAAGAGCTCCTGAAACTCGTTAATGAATGTTTGGAATTTTGTGGTAGTTCGAACAATTTCATCCCAGTTGATTCTTTCTGTTCGATACACATTGATAAACAGAACTGGTTTTTCCCATTCATGATCTTGGAGCGTTGCAGCCACATATTCAAAGGTTGAATACTTCTTTCTGCCGAGTGTAACTTTCTCATTTGTAAAAGTTTTTCTGAATGTGATAGCGACCCCCCCTCCCCTTTTCTCCAGCCTCGGCTCATGCCAGAATCCAAAGGTTTCAGGCAAAGCTCTACAAATATCATCATCGCCAGTGACAAATTTTAACCATGTCTCTGTTATGAGAAACACGTCCAGGTTGTTATTCCCAATGAGATTGCTGATACTTACGTATCGCTGATTCTCTTTTGGATTTTCTTTGATTGAATTGATTGAATGAGCATTGAGCAACGCCACCTTCACTGCCTTGAAATTATCTTCTTTGGGTTTTTTGATTATTAGATTTTTGGGACTCCCACCTATCCCATCTCTTTGCTGCCCCCATGACCCGGCTTTGGATAAAGCGGATGAATATGGATGGATGGGACTCCCACCTATCCCTTCTTTTTGACATTCTGGTTGATCCTCCTTCATTTCTGAAACCAGCCTGTGAAGGAAAGCAGGGAGGTTACATTCAGGATGATTTCACCTGTAAGATGCCATCAACAAACAAGGTTCACACTGACATCACAAATCTGTCAAACAATTTTTCAGCATCCAGGCCATTGGGGGAGATCTTTGTGCTCATGTTGGAGGTCTCTGCGCCCATTTTGGAGGTCTCTGCGCCCATGTTGGAGGTCTCTGCGCCCATGTTGGAGGTCTCTGCGCCAATGTCAGTGGTCAGAAGTCTGTCAGCGTGAGATCAGCAGGAGCCTGAAAAGAGCACAAAGGTGAGATTTTTGTTCTTCTGTATGTTTAACCCTTTCATGCACAGTGGTCACTACAGTGGACAGCTATTGAAAGGCTGTTTGCTTGTTTTTGTGTCAGTGTTGATGGTATACTTGCACATAAACCACTACATTGGATACTGATGTGTTACTCCATACCCTGCCACCCACTGGTCCTTTAATGTTACTATAGATGTGTGACGTGTTTCATTGTAATTATTGCTGTTTAACCCTGTCATGCATGAATTATGACAACCTCAAACGGGATTTTTTTCTTAGGTATTTTCATTCATCTTTTCATACCCAAAGATGAATGAAAATACCTAAGAAAAAAATCCTGTTTGAGGTTGTCATAATTCATGCATGAAAGGGTTAACTGAGAGTGACAGAGCCGGGCTGCAGATGAAGATCATGTTACTGCTGTTTCTGTAGTTGGGAAGATTTTGAAGCTCTCAGGAGTTTCATGGTAATGATGAGCAGAGCGGCTGGAAGCAGCACGCCACCTTCAGCTGAGGTTTCGTCCGTGTTTCTCTCAGCTTTATTCACAGCACAAAGATGTTCTGTAGTTTTTTTGGTGTGTACACAAAAATGAGTGTACTGCACTGCTTTCTTTTTTCATGGGAGGAAAATGAAATCAAACATCAAGCGCATTAACCTTTAAGGTTTCTCAGCTTAAATAGACATTAAAGATGATGTTAAACATTGATTCAGTATTTGTGAGCAGGATCTGTTTTATAGATTAAAAATGATGTGAATATTTCAGAGGAGAAATTATGAAAATCTGTCATCTTACTCACTTTGGAGAGTCACCTGAGGCTCAAGGTTGCTTGGAGAAAAGGCTCATCGAACACTTGGCGTTCAGCAGGTCACAGGTTTATGTTCAGGAGGACGAGGAGGAGGAAATAAGACACTCCCTGTTTCTCTTTTCCTATTGGCTGCATCATAATCAGCCAATAGGAACAATCTCACCACACCATCAATCATTGATCCTTCATGAATCATCATCATCAACACTCTGATCTGTGCACACAGCCAAAATCAGGATCAGCACGTTTGACTGCACTCAGAGTGAAAGAAGAGATTTTATAAGTTAACCTCCTTCAAGTTTGCTGACAGTTTTATTGTTTCTCTTCTTTCTCTCCGAGCGCAGTCAGACTTGCTGATCCTGTTTTTTGCTATGTGCACTGATCAGAGTGTTGATGATGATTCCTGGGTGATGGATGGTCTGGTGAGACTGGAAAAGTTTGGGCTTGACAGTTGCACAGCAACATTAAGTTGATATTTGGCAGCCACACCTTCAGCTGTATGTGGAAGACTTTTTTTTCCATTTCATTTTTTTAGCACTGTATTATTATTATAGTCATGAAAAGCAGCTTCTTTTTGTGTCAGTGAGCAGGAGTATGTAATTACAATATGTCACGTCAGAAAAATGCATCTTGTGTAAGCCAAATTTGTCACCATGGTAACCGAGAAAATGCTGTTTCAAAGATAATAATAATGTGTATGTGTTAGTCCCCACAGGGAAATTACTCCTCTGCATTTAACCCATTCACCTAGTGAAGCAGTGGGCAGTCACCAACGCAGCGCCCTGGGAGCAGTGTGTAGGGATGGTACCTTGCTCAGGGGTACCTCAGGGTAACCGTTCAGTAGAGTCGAACCCATGACCTGCCAATCATGGGGCAGCTACTCTACCTATTGAGCCATCCCTGTCGTTGTATTTTTACCCAGTTATTGTGTTTTCTAAACCTGACCAAGCAGACCTGTGTCGTGTTAGTGCCTGAACCTGAGTGAGCTTCATGTTCATGTTCCTATTTAAAAGGCACATCATACAAATGATGTGTGAAAATCTGTGATGTGTGTAACTTGAACTGGAGGTACTTACAGCAATACAACACCCCAACCACCCTCCCAGTGTGGACTTCTTCTAAGAAATAGGAAAATGGACTTCCCTGTGCACCAGGTACACAGATGTGCAAAGGTGTTTAAGTCATGTGCCACTGCAGTCAGCTGTTGAGCGTGCCATTTGGACCAAAGGGATAGGCAATTATTTCGGAAAAGTTTGTATCTTTTATATTCATCTAACAAACATTTCTCAGACATCATGCAGCAATGCATGGAAATTCAGGAACACATGAGGAATAAAGTAAATAAGATCTGTCAGTCCGGAAAAGCTTGTGAGGCCATTTCTAAAGCTGTGGGACTCCATTACACCATAGTTAGAGCCATTATCCACAAATGGAGAAAACATAGAAATGGCAGACCTTACCAGGACCAAAATTACCCCAAAAGTACACTGGCAACTCATCCAAGAGGTCACAAAAGACCTAGAACAACATCCAGAGAACTGCAGGCCTCAGTTACCTCAGTTAAGGTCAAAGTTCATGACTCCACCATAAGAAAGAGACTGGGCAAAATGGCCTGCATGGCAAGACAAAATTCACTGCTGAGCAAAATGAACGTAAATGCTCATCTCAGTTTTGTCAGAAAACATCTGGGTTTTTCTTCTTCAGTCACCTTTCTCACTCACTATGTGTTAACAGACCTCTCTGCATTGAATCATATCTGTTATTAACCTCTGTCTCTCTTCCACAGCATGTCTTTATCCTGTCTTTCCACTCTCACCCCAACCGGTCGCAGCAGATGCCTTCCCCACTGTCGCCAAAGTGTTTGCTCACAGGTGGTCATATGATTGTTGGGTTTTTTTCTTTTTCTCTACCCTACAATACAAAGTGCCTTGAGGCGACTGTTGTTGTGAATCGGCTACAGCATTTGACTAGGGTCTAGTCAAATGCAAAACTAGTGACACATGTCAGTGTCCTCCACCTGTAAAACCATTCCTGATTTGGGTGTTGTCTCATTGTTGCACTTCTATTGCAACTGTTGTTAATTTCATTAACACTGTCAATGGAAAATTGTACTTAAGTAGTCAGTATAAGCTTTTAATGATATAAGTTTACATGTGATAGAATACTGCATGATGGTCTTTTGATGACTTAGACTGTTGTCCACTACAAGACTTGTTCTGTTTTATAAATTCTTTCCCACAGCGATAATAGCTGAACAAGCAGTTTCACTCGCTACCAGGAAGAGGAGAGCTGGACACTTTTATCTTCACTCCCTAACAAGAAGAGGGGCCACTTCTTTCAGATTCTCACAATACACACACATACACATACATACGCACCAACATTCCTCTGTCTATGAATAGACACATTCACTGTTGTATTATTTTTGTATATAAATAAAGACAAGTGCAAGAACAGAGCGCACATCACAGGGCCCCCACTCTGGTGTGAGCGCTCTGTGACTGCCCTTGCAAGTAAAAACTGCAGCATGTGTCTCCACTCTCTGACTCTCAGCTGAAGTATAATGTAATATATAACAGCATAATAATCTCACAACTGCTACAAGCACATTTACCTTTCTTAGCACACGTGAGAGAAAGGCAGCTGTTAAGAAAATACCCTTTTGGGTGAGACAGGCCCACAGGCCTTGCATGCAAGCGTACTAATACACATACATGCAATGAAGAACAGCTTACACTATACATGCGCCTGTATCTCTCATTGGTGTTAAAGCAGGACAAACTTAACAGAGTTTTGTTATCAAATGCTAAATTTATCCACTGCTGACATTTTAACTCTTCAGCTTGACAATAGGTGAAACATTTGTGAAAACAGAGAAAAAAATAAATAAAGACAGAGAGTCTGGTATGACCAAGCAGTAATCAGACAATAAATTTAGTTGGTAATACAATAAATTGTGAGATGCTTTCTGTGTGATTGATGCAACACAAGTAATTTACTGTATGAATTTACAGTATTTAATTTAATGGCAGGGAAATGGGATGATGGCAACTGTGGCAGCAAAATCTATGTTTTCTGTTTCAGAGGTGAGGTCCAGAATGCAAACACTGTAAGATCCTGTCATCATGTAAAACACTAATGTTTGTGTTTTATATGTGGTTCATTTTTAGCAGTGACAAAGCAAACAGTGCTGAAAATGAAGCTTCAGTCAGAGGCAGACATGCACAGCACAGAGATCCAGCAGCAGGTTTCACAGCAGGTCAGCAGTTCAGTCACCAACACAAACTTGACACAAGTTCAAACTGTGCTTCATGTTTTTCATCATCTGCACATTTTGTCCAGCTGTCAGGCCTCATGCTGTCAGAAGGACTGACAGACTTCAGGATTCGTTGGAGGAAAGTCCAGAGTTACCGTGACGACCAGTTGAAGAAGCAGGATGTGGACGGTGACTGCAAAACTGAAGTCTGACTGGACTGAAACACTTCATGTGTGAAGTTAATAACATGCTGTGCTGAGCTGTCTCATCCTTTGAATCTTTCAATATTTCAGAGTGTAAAGTTCCACCAACAGCTCATTTGTTCAGCTGCAGTTGTAGTTTGGTAGAAATTCTTTAATCAGAGGTCCACTCACTAGTTTTCCTGATAGGCTCTAGTCTCTTGTTTTGTTTTGCAGCGTCTCTTTCAACACTTTACACTCTGTCCTTCTGTGGACGTCACTGCACAGGCTTTGTCTGTGTGCAGTTTGTTAGGATCCATAGTTCTGTTTCATCTGACAGCAACCTCTGCTGACTTACACCGATGGTAGAGAAGAAAGTGAGGAGACTCAGAGATCTGATTGAGGAGGTCAGGGGGGACAACAAAACATTGTACTGTTTATGTCCTGTTTCTACTTCTACTGTTTAATAACTGTAACAGCCATAAATGAGACCATAACAGTCCCAAACCTTATCTGATAGAAATTTGGTTCATTGCTTTCAATGGAGTGCAGTTTCAAAGCATGCTGGATGTCCTCGTATCTGTCATTTTAACTTGACTGCCACTTTGTAGGAGCAGACAGAGTCACAGAGACCTAACTGTAGTAAGCAGAGCAGGTGATGGGTAAAGCTTGTGCTGGTGTTGCCATAGTTACTGTTGTGATCTTAGTTTTTGACTTGTATTTTCTCCTGTGTTAACATGTTTGTCTACTTTTGTTTTTGTAGCTTTCAGCTTTCTTCTAGTTATAATTTAAAGGGTTTTTACGTGTTCAGTTTTTTTTTATTTCAAGTAATAAAACAGCTATTTGATTGAAAACGATGCATCGATGTAGGCAGGTATACAGAAAGTAATATAAAGCAAGAGATACATATTTAAAAAATTTAAAATTTTATTGCCTTGTGCGGCTCCTGTTCTTATTCAATAATTTGACTATAGAACATTTACATCTTGCCCACACTGACAATTTGGTTTGTTTCATTAGCTTGGCTGGAGTGAACTCATGAAAATAGGGACTATTTTTCTATTATTAAGTGAATAAGTACTTTGTGGATTTTTACACTGAGTAATAAATCAGGTAACATTGTTCCGTATCCATGACCATAAATATTTTTGATGCTCAAGTTTTTTGTGTCCTTTTTTCTCTCTCTGTAAGGTTGAGGTTTATGTTAAAATCAGAAGTTTTCAAATGTAAAAGGCCTGAATGTGATTTCTACAATCTAAAAAAGAGCAGCTGTAGTGGAAACAGGAAGGTTGAGAGAAGACAGCTGACTGAAAACTCCAGAGAAACTTATACATGTTTAGTTAAACTGGTGCTGGGAAGTATTTTATACGCATGTTGCAGTTATGCTTTGTACTACAATTGTGTTTAATATATAACTTTTTATCAATGACAGTAAAAGGTCAAATCCCAATGTTCCTGCTCAGACATGAAGGTTGAACGTTGTCTCAGAGTAAAACTGGATGCCTGAGGTCTCACAAAGTTCTCTTGAATATTATCTGTGCGTCTGTATGTTTGCAGACTTTAACTTAAGGCATTACTCACAGTTTATACCACTGTGATGTTAACCACAGGTTAACCAGGGCAATCATGGAAGCACTAGAAAAAAAAAACCTTAAATAAGCAGAAGAGAAAAAACTAACTCTTAACCCTTTAAGACCTACCATAGAACCGGGTTTTTAGTCACTGAAAACGGAGATTTTTAAAAATGCTTTGGCATGTTCCTAGCAGCGTTTTCCTTCATTTCTGCCTTTACATGTGGATGGGATTATTTTTTAAAACGAAAACAGAAAATCTCAGTTTTCAAAAAAAAAACGTGTACATGTGGATGTAGCCCAAGTCCGCCAGAGCTTATATTATATTTTTACATGCTGTGGAGCCATTTTTGGGAGCATTTCAAGTTGCTATAGATCAATACAACAATTATAGCCCAGATTTTAATAATATGTATGTATTAAGTGCATAGTAATTACATGAATTGAAAAAAGTGCAATAAACTACAAAAAAATTGAAAATCGTTTTTGCTTTTTTAACATATACTTCTAGTTAGAGAAGTTTAAGAAGCTTATCTCGCAAAACTGTAAATACAAAAAAGTTGCACAAAATAGTTTCCCACCACAGGAAATTTATTTTGAGTGTCTTCATAGTTTTATTTTTGAAATACACCAATTTTTATATACTGCAGGAAAAACAAAAATAAATATTATACTGCAAATTTGCAAAAAAGCAGCATATGCATCAAAATAAACTATTTCCAGCAGTGCAATATGAGTCCTAAGCATCCCAGAAACGACACAGAAAGTCATAAAGTCAAAGATAACTTTTAAAAACACCAGTATAGGCCCTGAGGCCCTGATGGTAAAAAAAACTACATTTCCGCGAAAATGACATCACTTCCAGTTTCGAGCAAGTAATGGTGGACATGCAAAAGTTTGCGCTGACGTCTATTCAAACGTAGGAAGTGTCATGAACAGCTGATTGGATCGGCAAAGCGTGTTTCTGGAATATTATGTTTTTGTTCCTGCAAGCGCTTTTTATGCAGTTTTTGCAAAGCTATATGTGGAAGGAAACCGTGACCGAGGACAAGCTGATGGCATCAGATGTAAGTACAACTCCTCCGGTTTCATATGCAACAAAAATTATTGCGCTAGCTTACGTGGTTGCAGAACTACCGGGATTTAAAAATAGTTACGCAAAACAGAGCGTGCCCGCTCCTACCGGCTCTAAAGGGTTAAATCTTAGGGTCGACTTGAGATTACCACATCTGTAGGAACAGAAACTGTAACAGATATAACAGATTTAAAAATGCATTGTTGTACGTCACTGATAAAGAGCTTAAACTGTTCTTGTTTTTTATCTCAAACTTTTTTCAGCTTATAGTTCACATGCTAAAAGATATATGAAAAACATGTTATTGTAACCCAGGTTGAATGTAAGGCTTATGTGTCATAATAAAATCCCACTTTATCTCTGACAAAGTTTCATTATTTTTTCACATTATATGAGAGTTCATTCACTGAGTGTCAGAGTCCAGCAAAGTCACATCCACTTCTAAGACAGTTTAAAAAAACACAAGCCTTCCACGGATGTGGAAAAACTTCAGCGTGCATCTGGATCTGGTGCCCAATAGAAACATGATAGGACTATGTGGTTGAATTCAGAGGGGTAAGAAAACAGATCCCAGTTGACTGCAGTCTACTGACACCTACTGGTGAAACATTTCACAACATGTCAGTTTTATTGACTGTTACCTCTCTTCCAGCCTCGAGCACAGACGACATTCAAATCAGAATCTCACTTAAATGAGCTGTTTGGCAAGAAAAGAACAAATAAAAGTCCTGCGATAAGAAAGAAACCGTTTTTTGGTAGGAAACATCCTGTGAAATGTCAAAGTACTGTCATGAACTCACACAATAGCTGCACACAGTGGTAAAAAAAATAACCCACTGTAAATTTAAGGTGGTGCATCTCTGTGGGTTTTTTTGGCCCAGTCCCAGTGTGCACGTAATATTTAATAAATAAACCCTCACTGACTTAAATGACATCACCTAGATTTTAGTAGATTGCAGTAACTGACTTCTTACCTCTCACAATACAAATGCATAATCTTGTTGCTATAGGACAAACAGCCAAGAGAGATTAAAAACATTAGATTTAGACTGTAGCCCATAACCAACACGTGTTTCTACACCTGTATGGACCAGGTCCAGATCCACCCAGAGTTTTTCTCTATCTGTGGAAGCTATCAGTCCACTGCTTACTGTTTACACCATCAGTGTGGTTAATACAAATGATCAAATAATCAGGATCAAACAAAAGGTATAGTTATCTGGGTTTGATTAATTTTAGTCTTGTACATTTCAGTCATATTTAATGCAGTAACAGGATTTGCAACCCATTTGCTGACAACTTAATATATATTATTATGTGTAACTTTATACACAAACATACATTTAAAAATGTAATCCAATCCATTAAGTATCACAAAAGCACCTCACAAAACTTGCAACATGGCGTAACCCAGCTCATGACCTTAGCAAGTCGAAGCAGTGTGCGTCACGTGATAGAGCGGCTGTTGTGTGCAACACCTGTTGGCAGTCTGGATGTTTACTTCCCACTGAAAGCATTTGAAGCCTCGCTAGATGCTGCCAAACCGGCATTTCATCTCAGAGTAGGCTATCCCAGAGAAGTAAAGCAAGTGTGCAAGTTCATCTCTGAATGTTGGTAAAGCATTCCTACTTTAAGCTTAACAACCAATATATGGAGCTCGGATGTCTGTGCGTTGTTGTTGCTAAGTCTGACTGTACGATGGACAGACGTAAGTTTTGCAAAATGCAGTGTTGCAGGGTAAACACTTTCGTGGTTCGGAAAAAAACTCATGAAAAACACTTTTTTCATACTTGTTAAGTTTTGTAGAAAAATGACAAAAAATTCAGTCTCCACTGGGCCGATGGTGATTTTTGTTTTTATAGGCAGATGTGTTTTTGTTTTTTGATTTTTGGAAGGGGGATCTTTTGTAACGGTATAAACAATGAAAGGCGGTGGATCTGCCAATTCATCATGTTCGACTCTGGGCTGGACCAATTACAGCCGAGGAGGTTGGATGCCCCCTCCCCCTTGCTTGGGCTCTGAAAGCAATCTTATCACAGACAGAAGAAAATGGTATTGAGCTGCACAGCTGCCTCTTCGTCCAACACGTTCTCTCTCCCAACTCGTCAAATGTGTGACGCATGGTCAGGCTTCCTCTGCTTCACCTATCGAGCTCCCTAAACATTGTTTATTGACGACAAGAGATTGCCACGGAAGAGCCTGTTGTCCGTATATTTATACATTTTCGAAATCGCATTGTAGTGACGTATACAGAACACAATAAATTATATAATGTAAACAACTACCTGAGAAACAGCAGATACATTAATTATAGGCTATTACTTTTGTATGGTTTATTGCATTTATGGAGGGAGTGATGTATGCTGGGTAATGGCACAGCTAGTGACTGGGTGACTTTATTCACCCGCTTCCAGGGGCGGATCTAGAGAAGTTTTCTTAGGGTGGCAAAGAAATCGAATTGGGTGGCAAAATCAAAGCCTTTTTTTCCCCCCAAACACATATGCAGGTGGTTACATATGGTTAGAATGATTCAAATGCAGTAAGTATACACGTTTTTCATATACATCCCATGCTACAGACAATAATTAAGTTATAGACTATATATAGTCTATAACTTAATTATTGTCTGTAGCCCACATGATTACACACTTTAGTTACATAAAACATGTGAGTTTTGATCTTATCTACTGTATAGCCTGTATAATAAATAAATATGTAGCCCAATAAGTATAAAATCCAGAAAGCTACACAACATGGGGCGGTTCATTTACAAACACAAGTCTAACTTAAGTTTCACTGTTTTTTGTTAGAAAATAATCACATTATTACGGCTTAAATCACACAAAATGTCAGAAATCTGCACTGTCATGAACAAAAATTTAAACCTAATTTTTCATGATTTGTTGGATGAACCCACTGAGGTCTGAAACACAACCGGCCATTTTTGACTCCTTTTGAGTTTACGTTTGTATTATTTATTATTTGTATTTCCCCCTCAGATTGTTTAATTTTATTTAACTTATTTAATTAATGCCTTGTTTGGTATCTTTTCAGCTCAACTGAATTTAGTTGTTTTTTTCACTGACATACTGCATTAGTATTACTGATCTGAAGACACACAAAGAACTTAAAATCCTAGTTGTATTTTTTACTATAAAAAAACCCACAGACAAAAATTAACCCTATGAATATATATATCTCGTCAGTGCCATTAGGATGAAATTATTGTGTCACCAACATTTAACGTTAGACATATAATTTTAACAGCCTGTGTAAACTAATATCCTGGCTGCTCGAGGCTGCCGTTTTCTCTGACAGTTTATTAGATATTAGTTTACAGAGGCTGTTGAAATTATATGTCTAACGTTAAATGTTGGTGACACAATAATTTCATCCTAATGGTACTGACATATTCATAGGGTTCATTTTTGAGACAAAATATCATGAGGTAATCTTGATTTTCTTCACATAGTGAATAGAATAGAATAGAATAGAATAGAATAGAATAGAATAGCCTTCATTGTCATTGTACAGAGTACAACGAAATTGGAGTGCCACTCTCTTGGTGCAAGTTTCAATAATAAATGTAATGTAAAATATAAAAAGTACAAAAAAACAATCGTAAGTACTCAAACAATAGTAAGTACAATATATACAGGATAGCAGCATTAATATAATGACAGTATGAATAGCAGCATAATATAATGGCAGTGATGGTATGGTATAGCTAAGCAGGTTCAATTGTTTTTGTGCTTATTTACTACGGTGATAGCTCTGGGAAAGAAGCTATCCCTGAATCTGTTTGTCCTGGTTTTATGTGACCTGTACCGTCGGTCGGCCTGACGGTAATAGTTCAAACAGTTGGTTGCTGGGGTGAGAGTGGTCCTTGATGATATTGCCAGCTCTGCTGAGGTACCGAGAGTTGCAGTGACCTCCAGGCTGGGCAGAGAGCAGCCAGTGATCTTCTGGCTTTGTTGATGACCCTCTGCAGTACTTTCCTGTCCACAGCTGAGGCACCCTGCATACCATGAATGTTATGCCGTACGTTAGGATGCTCTCTATGGTGGCTCTGTAAAATGTCACCAGCAGCCTCTCCTCCAGGTTGTTCCTCCTGAGCACTCAAATTCAAATTCAAATTCAAATTCAAATTTTATTTGTCACGTACACATCATAACACAGGAAACGGATAGGTAGTGAAATGCTTGGACACTGCTCGTGACCTGAAAACAAATGGAAAGGCTTGAATAGCTAGGAAAAAATAGAAATTAAAAAGATTAAAAAGGGTAATTCTCTAGGAAGGATATACATATAAATAAGTTAAAATGAAATAACGTACACACAAATTAGAATGAAGGGTAAATTTAACTGGGAAGAATAAGATAAAATATATAAATTAAAGTTGAAAATAAAATAACTGTACAACAAAATACACAATATAGAACTATATAAGAATGTATGAGGAAATCTAAATATAAATAAATATATACACAATAATAATAACAGCAGCTGTACAAGTATTAACCGGAAATGAAGAATATAGTGACCAGTGTTGTGCAAAAACAAAGTCCAGAAAGTCCAGTGTGTGTAAGAACTGTATGTGTGGGTCAGTACTGTGTGGTGGTGTGATTGAGAGACCGTATCGCCTGCGGGAAGAAGCTCCTCCTCAGTCTCTCTGTGTTGGTCTTCAGGGAGCGGAATCGCTTTCCTGACCTCAACAGAGAGAACAGTCTGTTGTTGGGATGGCTGAGGTCCTTCACGATCTTCCTGGCCTTGGTCCAGCACCGCCTGCTGTAGATTGAGTGCAGGTCAGGGAGCTCGGAGCGGATGGTGCGCTCAGCTGACCGCACAACCCTCTGTAGAGCTCGTCTGTCCTGCATGGTGCTGTTCCCGAACCAGGTTAAGATGTTTCCCGCCAGGATGCTCTCTATGGTGCACGAGTAAAAGTTCCTGAGCACCTTGGAGGGCAGTTGGAAGTCTCTCAAGCGTCTGAGGTGGTAGAGACGCTGTCGGGCCTTTTTCACCACGGTGTTGATGTGACAGGACCATGACAGGTCCTGCGTGATGTGAACTCCGAGGTATTTGAAGCTGTCCACTCTCTCCACTGGGCACTCGTTGATGACGGGGGTCTGGTAGTTCCTCTCCTGCTTAGTGCTGAAGTCCACTATCAGCTCCTTTGTCTTACTGACGTTTAGAAGGAGGTTGTTCCTCTGGCACCAGTTCTCCAGATTCCTAATCTCCTTCAGGTAGGCCGTCTCGTTGTTATCAGAGATCAGGCCCACCACGACGGTGTCGTCAGCAAACTTGATGATGGTGGTGGAGCTGGTAGTGGCCACACAGTCATATGTGTACAAAGAGTACAGCAGGGGGCTCAGAACACACCCCTGGGGTGCTCCAGTGCTGAGAGTGGTGGAGGCTGAGACATGTCCGCCCATCCTTACTGCCTGTGGTCTGCCAGTTAGGAAGTTGGAGATCCACTGACACATAGATGAGCTGAGTCCCAGATGCTCCAGCTTGGTGGTGAGTGTGGAGGGAATTATGGTGTTAAATGCAGAGCTGTAGTCTATGAAGAGCATTTTAACATAATTCCCCCTTCTAGTGTCCAAGTGAGTGAGTGATGTGTGGAGGAGATGAGAGATGGCATCGTCTGTGGAACGATTTGGACGGTAAGCGAACTGTAGTGGGTCCAGTGTGTCTGGTAGTGAAGAAATGATGAAGTCTCTGACCAGGCGTTCAAAGCACTTCATCACTACTGAGGTGAGGGCTACAGGGCGATAGTCATTGAGAGAAGCAGGGTGGGGTTTCTTCGGGACACTCTCAGAAAGTGGAGACGCTGCTGGGCCTTTTTAACCACCACTGTGGTATTTGCAGTCCAGGAGAGGTCATCAGAGATGTGCACGCCCAGAAACCTCATGGAGTGTACCCTCTCCACACAGCTCTCGTGAATGTAAAGTGGGGCCGGGTCTGCTCTGCCCTTCCTGAAGTCCAAGATAAGTTCTTTAGTTTTCGTGGTGTTCAGTTGGAGGTTGTTAACTGAACACCACTCAGTCAGTCTGTTGACCTCATCTCTGTAGTCCGACTCATCCCCCCTTGAGATGAGTCCAACCACTGTGGTGTCATCCGCGAACTTTATGATGGTGTTTGAGAGATGGGTAGGGGAGCAGTCGGATGTGTAGAGCGTAAACAGGAGGGGACTCAAAACACATCCTTGTGGAGACCCGGTGCTGAGTGTGATGGTGCTGGACCGGTGGGGGCCGAGTCTGACAGACTGTGGTCTATTTGTCAGGAAGTCCTTGATCCAGAGGCAGATGGGGGTGGAGAGTCCCAGGTGAGACAGTTGTGGACATTGAGTTGTTGTGTGGGGCACCAGTAGTCCATGTCTGTTGCCGTAACAGTAGTTCATGTTTACAGTAAAACATCCCAGCTCACTGATTTGATCGGGGCAATAGTGCCTAAAATGTTGCATAATGTTGCTGAGAGATCTTTTACTTTGTGGTCATCTTAGATGAGTAGTTTTATGGACAAAACCCACCAGGTCATTCAGTGTTCCCTTAGTGCTAATGTATAAGAGATGTTGGTGTTACTGAACTAATGTTGTTAAGTCCTTAAAGTCATATTCTTTTATTGTCATGACTGTATTTGAAGCTATTTTTATTTTTGTATGATACCTGATTTATATGGAATATGGCTGAAGTAAACTAAAGGCTAAAATACTTAGTCAGTCATTTAACATTATATATTTCACAAATAAAACTATGAATTGTAATTTTAAATGGTTTAAAAGCATTTAGAATAGCATATGTAGGCAAGTATATTTCTCCTTTTTTATCAAGAAGCAAAGACAAAAAGGGGGGAAAAAAGGAGCAGGGCTGTGTTCGGTGGTTGAATCATCCGTCCCCACCAATGCCAAAACCAAATCTACGCTCTTGGAGTCACATTTTATTTTCTACGCTTGAAAAAAGGTTTCGTTTCTGATCTGCAATAAACGTCTGCACTCTGCCACACTCTGAATGAAGTGAATGAAGTTCCTGCTTTTATGTCACTGAAATGCTACGAACCAGGAAACAGGAAGTTCTTCATCCTCAGTAAAGAGAGACGCACAGACGATCAGACTGAGCTCAGACCAAACTAGCAGCTTCCTCTGAGTGAGTCCAGCTACAGGAGAGAAAAGTGGAAAACTCCAACACTGCTGCTTCAAGCTGCTGACGCTCCACACACTGAATGTGAGTTTGAGCAAAAACACGACTCAAAGGAAGTTTCAGTGAAGGTGGTAGAGGAGGGAGGGGAGCCAGGACTGACTGTACTTCCTGTCTGCTGTTTTCAGCTTCACTCACAGACTCAATGGCTTCCAGATCAGAGGAGGATCTCTGCTGTCCGGTCTGTCAGGAGGTCTTCAGAGATCCTGTTCTTCTGTCATGTAGCCACAGCTTCTGTAAAGACTGTCAGAAGAGATGGTGGATCAAAAAACAGATATGTGAGTGTCCAGTTTCTAATAAAGTATCAGTGTATGATCCACCTTTAAACCGAGCTTTAAAGAACCTGTGTGAGTCGTTCTTACAGGAGAGAGATCAGAGAGCTTCAGAGGCTCTCTGCAGTCTGCACTCTGAGAAACTCAAACTCTTCTGTCTGGACCATCAGCAGCCAGTGTGTGTCGTCTGCAGAGACTCAGAGAAACACACCAATCACAGATTCAGACCCATCGATGAAGCTGCACAACAACACAAGAAGGAACTTCAGGAAACTCTGGAGCCCTTAAAGAAGAAGTTAAAGGTTTGCAAACGAGTTCAAGTGAAGTTTGATCAAACAGCAGAACACATTAAGGTCCAGGCCCGACACACAGAGAGGCAGATTAAGGAGCAGTTTAAGAAGCTTCACCAGTTTCTAGCAGAGGAAGAGGAGGCCAGGCTGGCTGCTCTGAGGGAGGAAGAGGAGCAGAAGAGTGGGATGATGAAGGAGAAGATGGAGGCTCTGAGCAGAGAGATAGCAGCTCTTTCAGACACAGTCAGAGCCACAGAGGAGGAGCTGAGAGCTGAAGACGTCTCATTCCTGCACAACTACAAGGCTGCAGTGGAAAGAGTCCAGCGCTGCCCCCTGCTGGATGATCCACAGCTGCCCTCAGGAGCTCTGATAGACCAGGCCAAACACCTGGGCAACCTGACCTTCAACATCTGGAACAACATGAAGGACATGGTCTCCTACACTCCTCTCATTCTGGACCCAAACACTGCTCATCCAGAACTCATCCTATCTGAAGATCTGACCAGTGTGAGAGAAGGAGGAGAGAGGCAGCAGCTTCCTGATAATCCAGAGAGGATTGATCGTTTCTATTCTGTCCTGGGCTCTGAGGGCTTTAACTCAGAGACTCACAGCTGGGATGTTGAAGTTGGAGACGGTACAGTGTGGGTACTGGGTGTTTTGGCAGAGTCTGTGCAGAGGAAGGGAGTCATACAGTCTGGATTATGGATAATAGGGTGCAGTTTAGGTACGTACTACACACTCTCACCATCAGCTCCTTTCACTGCTCTCTCAGTCCAGAAGAAGCTCCAGAGGATCAGAGTGAATCTGGACTGGAACAGAGGAAAGCTGTCGTTCTCTGATCCTGATACTAACACACACATACACACCTTCACACACACTTTCACTCACAGGATGTTTCCATATATTAGCACTGTTGATAAACTGAAGGTGTGTCCATTGAAGGTGTCAGTGTCAGTGCAGCAGATGAGTTGAGGATGATGATGTTTCTAATGTTGTTTCCTGTCAGTGAGTTGAAGTTGTTAAACTGCAGCTGTCCTCCTGCTGCCTCGTTGTTCCAAAGCTCTTTGTTTCTCTTTTAGTTTCACTGTTTCTTTCTGTTTCTGCTGTCCACCTTTTCACATGGAAAATCATTTCACTGTTTCTCACTGAATGACTCCCCAAACTAGATTTGAAATTCTATCAAGTTTCTAATCATTACAAGTGATTCATGTTTCTATTTGATGTGTAAATGGAGATGATTTAGTTTGCTGGGATATGGACTGACATGTGTTGAATGGGAGGAGCAGTTTGTTGTTGTCTTCTTGTCTGTTTATGACAACAATAAATATGTTGTTGAAACAATGATTCATGTTTAACTCCATATATGAAATGTTTCTGATCTTTGAATTCTGTTTGATTAAAGACTTTCTTCATGACACAAATGAGATTTCAGTGTATTAATAGAACTAAATAAGCTCAGAGTTGAAAGGCTGGAGTATTATGTACGTGCTTCACTGTCAGGATCTTCAGGGGGATTCAAAGGGAAACATCAAACTGCTGTAATGAGATAAACTAGTTGGGCTGAACACACTTATCTGTAGTTTGTCTCCATCCAGGATCATCAGAATATAATGAACATGTGTGAAGAGCCACAAAATGCTGCTGCCCTCTCAGCATGATGAGCTCCAGCCTTTGTTAGCAGGACAACAGGAAACATGAGACAACTTTCAGAGACAGTAACCAACTGTGGCCACAAGATGGCAGCAGCTGATCTGAGATCCTTTATTGGACAGAAGGACTCTGCTCTGTGACATCATCAGAGAGACGGCCTTCACTTTGATGGATCTGACGTCATGTCTGCACTGCCTGCCTTGTTTGTCCTGAGCACCTATATGTGAATGTAAGCAGAAAGAGCAACAGCACAGTGGATCAAAGCTGCAGATGATGATCACACACACACCTCAAAGCTTTGAAGAACCACCTGAAGACTAACTGTGCTGACTGTTCTCCACGGTCACCAGACCTCAGACCCACTGAACATTTAAACTCTGAACTTATCCACCTTTTTAGCTCATGATTTAAACCTTTGACCACACATTTCAATCTAAAAATCAAGTCTTACTGTCCATTTACAGTTAGTTTTTCATGGTTATCGATCAGCCTTAATAAACACCTAGATTTAGATTTGTCTCCATGTCTCAGCATTTGGACCACTGCTTAACATGATCTGCTTCCCACAGCAGTGAAAGGTTAAGGGCCAGCCATAAGGGGTTCAGCATCCAGGGTAATGGTGACACTGAGACGGTCGATGGCGATGACAGAGACCATGAAGGAGGCGTGAGCGGTGGGATGTGCAGGACAGCAGGGAAAGAAACGATAAAGAAGGAGAGCAAGAAGCCAACAACACATGAACTGAGGCAACAATGTCCCTATAGTAATCTTAACATTGCATTTGGGAATATTTCATGGTGCGTGGTACTTTCTGGGATGTTAGGTGACTGTGAGTGACAGAGAAAGGAGACCAAACAGAAAGGATGAGACCACACCAGTGAGTTACCAGTGATGGACATAAAGTGCTGATAGTGGCTGTAGGAGGGAAGAACAGGCCGCTGATGGAGATCAACATACACCTGTAACTGCTTCAGAGATGCTATATCTGTATTATCCACGTAGCTGTAGTGCATCACAGCCACAGTCCTTCAACAATGTCACAGATATAGAGGTTGGAGAATATAGTGTAGATGTCCATGTGAAGTATCATGAAGTCATTATAACCCAGGATATAGTGCAAGGATGTGCTCTGATGTCAGTACATTTCCTCCTTTATAGTTTTAAGATGAAATATTCAAATTCAAAACAAATATATGGTTCACTATTTCATTGACCTGCATGTGGAGAAATCTGTTGTTAAATCAGAACATATATCTGTACAGGACAGGCTGCGTTCAGACTCATATTACTGTGTATCATGTGTCACTGCATGGATATTTATTTATATGTTTATGTTTCTAACACATTTATGTTCATTCGCACATGAACATATTTATTTTATGTATTTTTTGTCTTTTAACTTCCACTTGTTTACACTGTAAAAACTAAATTCCAAATAGATGGTCTGTATGCAGCATCTTTTCTGCTCTACCTGAGCACTCAACATGCCTCATTCCACACATCTATACAATCAGTTTTTCTGAAGTTCTTTCTAACATTCACACAGAAGGATCCATCAGAGACCGAGCAGCCAGGGATCGAACCACCAACCTCCTGAGCTACAGCCACCCCCAATGTACTGAGCAGACAACTCAGGAATATTTTGCTGGTTGTTTGAATGATGATCATGATTTAGGTTTAGCACGACTTAAATTTTACACTTTAGTGAATACTAAAATTATTTTGGCTGTGTTACCACCAGTTGTTTTGCTGGTAACTCTAAGACTCCACTGACTGAGACTGGATGAGCAGAGAAGGTGGTGATGATCCAGAGCAGCTGGTTTCAAGAGATAAAGCCTGATCACATACTCTATGAAAACAAGGTGAGTTTAATATCACGAGTGATTTCGTTTTTCAAGGTATGGATCATATTTTAATAATGAACTGCTTATATTTCATCTGAATGCAGTTAACTTCTTGTTAAATTCATTGATGCATAGGTAGTGTTTTTTGGGCACTTTTGAGATGAAATTATTTGCAGTGTCACAATAATGCTATGCTTTTTATTAAGGTTCAAGGTTCTTTATTTGTCACATGCATAGTTATACAAGTATAACACACAGTGAAATGTAGCCTGACACGCTCCTCGACATGTGCAAAAATGGGGGGGTTGAGGAAGAACATTATATATATATTTATATATAGTATATATTAATAAGTGTTATAAAGTTATATAGTGTAGTATTAAGTGGACACAGCCCTGGAAAATAAAGGCATGAGACCATGTGTCCTTGGGGAGTAGAAAGCTGCAGACTCTCGCTCATGTTTGCCTGGGAAAATGTAGATAAGAGGGACCATCTCTAGTGGAAAGTTACTGAGACACTGTTGTTTAGACTAGAATGAGAGCTTCTGTAATGAAACTGTTAGGGGCACATCGCCATTTTGAGATCCGCGACAGCGTGTCATGCAGGACGCACCTCCCTTCTAGAAGTAATGTGAAAGAGAATAAAAGTGTGAAATGGTCTACTGAGCAGTGTTTTGTCTTCCATTGGATGCCTCTGAGGAATCAAAAGAACTTGGTGAAGTGTTGGTACTTAACAGCACACACATAACTCTACATGTATTATAGGAAAATTATTAATGATAATCCACAGTAGATCTGACCAAAGTCTACCTCTGTCCTTTCTTGCTGGTTTTCAGTGGTAGAAACAGTGTACACATCTATTAAAGTCATTTTCCACATTGGTTTGCTCAACATTAAACATTGTAGTTTTATTCAGGTTATTTTTAGCTTTGAAAACAACAAAAGAAAATTTTTAAATTTCTCCTATCCTGTCTTGTCTGCTGGGATTTAGGAACTGTGTTCACAGGCCAAGGTTTTTGCTTGGAAAGTGACCGTGCTCTCATTTTCAAAGACTTCAGTATTATTAGGGCCATTATGGCCACATCCAAATCTTGGCAAATAATACAGAAAACAACAAAACAAAAGAACAAAAAACCCTACTAAAACAGCCAAGTGTCCAATAAAATGCCAGCTTTATGTAAACTGCGTCAGACTCATTGACTATCTTTCCTCTAAACTTTCAGCTTTGTGGAGCTGCTGTCACACTGTGCCTGGGATTTCTGAGATGACCCTAATCTCATTGAAAAGCACAGAGTCGCTGCTTTCAGAAACCATTGAAATTTTTTCAGGTGTTACAGACGTTTAAAGACAGTTGGATGATTCCTGTCTAAAGCCAGCGACTGGTTAGGATTTAGAGGCTT
Organism: Simochromis diagramma; assembly: GCF_900408965.1. Taxonomy (NCBI): domain Eukaryota; kingdom Metazoa; phylum Chordata; class Actinopteri; order Cichliformes; family Cichlidae; genus Simochromis; species Simochromis diagramma. The sequence goes on along the minus strand of NW_024386897.1, from coordinate 1,064,632 downwards.
AAGCATTCCCATCCCTGAGATTTAATAACAACCTGTACAGTGCCCTGAATCATGGAGAACCATGCCTGAACTTATTTGCTTTTTTCCCTATTCAACAGCTTGATTTTCCTAATGGTTTGCATGCTGGTGAAGCAGAATCATCTTTGTGTAACCTTGCTTATGTTTCTTTAAGCATTGAGGCACGTCATTTACATTTACATTTCCTGGTTTTAAAGAAACAGGTATGGTCACATGGCCAAAAATACCACTATATTAAGTTTTGGTAGTGAACTACAAAGCTACATGTTGTTGTTTTTTGACTCTCTGTCTGACTTTCATCTTCTCCTGTGACACTATGCCTTGGATTTCTGAAATAACCCAAATCTTACTGAAAAGCACAGAGTTGTTGCTTTCAGTTTTTCAGGTTTTACAGATGTTGTTTCCTGTCTAAAGCCAGCAACTGGTTAGGATTTAGAGGCCTAAGCATTCCCATCCCTTAGGTTCACAAACAAACTGAATCATGGAGACACAGACTCCATAATCCTTTTTTTTTTTTTTTTTTTGCGCCTGTCCCATTTGGCTCTTTTGCCATCAGAATTGTTGTCTAAAGGCAAAGAAAGATGCCCAACGGATTTACTTTACGAAATTGACCATCCCAGCCTTGCCGTAATGGTCCATTTGATTCACCTTTTATTGTTTATTTTATTTTCACTTGCTGAATACGGGACAGACTTGACTGGGGGAAAGAAGGGGAGAAAGAAAGAGGGAAAGAGAAACAGCTGAGAAGAGGGACGGGGGAGAAGGGCAAAAAAAAAACAAAAAAAAACAACAGAATGAGCAGAATTTTTTTTTTAAAAAAAAGCATATATCGATCACCTGGATCACCTGCTGAGAAAGAAAAAAGAAAACAAGCAGAAGAGAACAAGAGTAATAGAATAAACAACATCACAATGATATATGGGAATATGACAGTAAATACTAAATATTAAACATTATTGTGCAGCACATAAGATCAACAGAACACAGTGTGCTTTGAGGTAGGAGCCAAAAAGGGTGTAGTTTGTGGGTGTGATCACCCGTGTGTACACCTGTGAGCATGGACGCGCTTGTTTTTAAAAGGTTCCTTCATGTAATGATCTGCTAGAGGGTGTGGGGGGGCCACAGCCCCGTCCTCCAGGGCATGAAGCAGGTATGGAGGAGATCAAAACTCCAGACATCCAGAGGCCCCCAGAACACAGGAGACCAAGGAAGACCAACAGACTCCATAATCCTTCCTCACTTGTTCCTCCTAACAACTATGTCTGTTCCGAGAATGACGTCTGAGCTTATTTGCTTTTTTTCATATTTAACAGCTTGATTTTCCTAATGGTTTGCATGTTGGTGGAGCAGAATCATTTTAGCGTAACCTTGCGTGTGTTTCTTTAATCACTGAGGTGCCACTGCAAAAACATTTGATGACTGTATTGACTCACAAAGCCTGTTGCCCCACAGGTTTTATAGAAAATATCTGCAAGTCCACTTGTTACCTTTTTGAAAATTACAGATACGCCTACTTGAAGATATCAAACATTTACATGTACAGTATTCAGTTTGAAGCTTTAAACTGAAACATTTTCATCTCCAATCAGAGAAGGTAAGGTGATAATCAGTAAACTGGTTTTGCCTTTGATCAGAGCTCAGAACATACAATAATAGTTTAGGTAAATGTATGTTTCTACAGAGAGGTCACTCCCTTCTGGTTTCCTCATTTGACAGTAAAATATATGAAAAGACCAAATACAGACCTTCTTAAGAGCCAACTTCAGTCCACAGATGCAAAGATAAGCTGTCAGGTAAGTTATGCATCATTAATTATAAAATGATATTATTGTGTATTTTATATTCTAAACATTATTCTAAAACTTAGAAATGATCATTTAAACCATTTTAAAGACACAACAGATTTTACATGTTTAAAAAGTATTGGATATAATGTTTTTGGACATGCATATAAACTGTGTTTAAGGCACAGGTTAAAAACTGGTTAAGGACAAATCAAGGATGTGATCATGTATGAGTTGTATAGTTTTAATGTTTTATTTGGGAACAGAATGGTGTGTATGTGTGAGTTTGGTGATGGAGTTTTTATTATGAATGAATTATGATATTTTTATGAATTATGTCTATTTTTATGTTTATGAACAACAGATGGAAATTAGCCCTTGGCTCTAATCTGGTATGTTTACATTCATGTAATTTTTTACATTTATGTTCATTAACATGCACTGTCCTAAATAAATAAATTAAATTAAATATACTAAGAAACTTAGACTGCAGATAAGAAATATTAAATAAACATCTTTGGTAATAAATATGGTACAATAATAATCATGATTATATCTGTTATACATAAGCAGAGAATGGAAGAAACCTGTTTACTGGTCATCCTGCTGCTCTCAGGTCAGTAATATTAATATCTTAAACATTTCAAATATATCCTATAAACACATTGAGACAGACTGATGTCATTTGGGTAATCAGATTACATGCACATTTAAAAAAAATTTATTTATTAACACATCAACCGCAAGCACCGGGAGAAATTCTTTACCTCCTAATACCACAACACCTGCAATAATTTTCAATTATGTTGGTTTTTTTAAAATCATTAAATTTAGATTTTTCGAATGACTGTTTGCAGCTATTTCTATGGTAGCTATTGAACTAACTAGTTTTTAATGTTTAATGCTGATACATGGTCTGAAGAGCTTGGAATGCAAAGCATCTGGACTTCTTTGAGTTGCTTTAAGACGTTTCACATCTTATCCGAGAAGGTTCTTCAGTTCTAGGGTCAAATGATGGAGAGTCCCCAATTAAAGTCATAGGGGAGGGTCCCCCAAGGGGGTCGAGAACCCCCTATTGATCCTCTACCTAATCGCACGAGCCAAGGTGTGAAAACGGGTGTAGGTCACAATCAGCCAAGGTGAAGCCGCTGTCAAAACCTAGCCCCACCCCATGCTGTAATTTCCTGAGGTCAAAAGGCCAAGGATGAGAGTGGGCGTTAAGGCATCTGGGAAAGGATCTCAAAACTGGATTATAGATGGCAGACAGTTGGTGTCTAATCTTCTTTTCTGTGACCCCCTTGGGGGACACTCCCTTAGGACTTAAATCTGGGACTCTCCCCCATTTGACTTTAGAACTGTAAGAAGCTTTTCGGATGAGAGGTGAAACGTCTTCAAGTAACTTAAAGAAGTCCAGACACTTTTCTTTCCAAGCTCCTTAAACTACGATGACTTTCACTTCTTTCCCTCCTCATTGTTATTATTACTGTTATTAACAACAAGCCAGTGTATTCCTTGTTCCGGTCCCAGATAAAATGGGAAGACTTGCTTCAGGGATGGCACCTGACATCAAATCACTGCCAAATCAAATATGTGGATAAGAATTAAATTTCCGTACTGGATTGCTAGTGCCCTGAGTTAACACTTGCCAACACCAGTGCTGTTGATAAGCTTCATACCGTTACAAGGTAAAGGCAGTATGGTGTGTGAAAGTACGGATTTTAAATATAAGGACATGCAGGTTCTTGCACTAACATTATGCAAAAGTTTAACAAATACTTTTTTTTTCTCTTTTCAACATTGCATAAGCATTTTTTTTAAATGTATTACAAAAAAAGCACCTTCACTAAGTTAGCTGACTGATTTCCCTCTATAATTGATACAATGCTTATCCTGGACATTGACGAAGTAGGGTTCAGAATTAATAATACAAAGCTACACCAAACTTCACATACCTCTTATGTCAGTAGGTTGAACTAGCTCACCGTGTAGTCCTTGTGAACTGTGAGTGTCTATAGCGAAGGTGAACAACATTAAGGCTACATATGTTGGTCAGAGCTACTTACCGCATGTTTTTTCCTTAGTCCTGACTAAAAAGTTATGGTTGAAGATGCAGAGTTGGGTTTTACTCTTCTGCTTGTTGGTAAATGAGGACAGTGCCAATGTCCCTCCGTTCCTTCTGCTAACTGTGTTAGCATAGCAAGATAACTGTTAGCTAAATGTTACTTTTAGGTATTGCATTATCTTTTTTATTTCCTTAATTGTCAGTACTTGAAGGCAGCGGTTCTAAAACTTTTCACAATGAGCACCAATGTGATAACCCTCCGTGACCCCACTGATTCTCCCGGGGGCCTCCGACTCATGGATAGTGGCTGGGATCACAGCACTGCGGAAAAGGGCTCTTTTTATTTACCATCAGCATTTTGGCACCGTTGCACAGCGTTGTCTGCCGCCTTGCAGTTTTAAGGTCCAGGGAAATGAGCCCACCAGTGCTCTGTAGCAGCCGTGACCACTTGCGATAAGGAAAGGCTACTCTTCATAGAGCACCCGAGCTTGGGGAAATATTTTCTGGTAAACTCCAGCTCCCAGAAGAACCTCTCGTGTCATCTTTGCATAGCTCCACAATGGTATATTGTTAAATCTTAAAAAACTGATCAAAGATTTCCCCGTGTACCACTAGAGAGAGCCTAAGTACCACCAGTACTACGTGTACCACAGTTTGAGAACCACTGCTGCAAGGTAATCGGAGATGTTTTTCTGTAAAGAGATAATATAAATATGAATGGTCTTTGGATCTATACACTACATATATTACTACAATTATGACCAAGGGGTTGAATGACACTGTATTCATTCAGAGTAAAGTAGCCTGGATCCTGTTCACGAACTTAAAAACTCGAGTCTGGATCAGTGTATCAGAGCACAGTGCTTAGTTTAATTTTTTTGTTGGTGCAAAAATTGGACTACAAGAAATTTCACATTGTTATTGTTTTGAATATGAATGTTAACCAAGCAAGTATTGCAAATATTAAAATAAGAAACCCATAACAGTGGTATAGTATATGTACATATTAGAGTTTTAATAGTTTTCTTAGTCAAATCTGCTATTCAGATATGCAGCACTACATATCGTTTTTGGCATTTGACATTAATTTAAAAAATGGTATATTTTAATATTTTTTTAATATTAACAATGCAGTGTTGTTTATGGAAACCCATTTCCGGCACTAAAAATTTTTAAAAAAAAACACGTATCTATAACTCAAAATTTCAAGTTATTTTCTCAAAATTTCGAGAAACATAACTCGAGATTTCAAAATTTTGAGTTAGCTCTGCCAATCAGTAATTTCCGAATGAAGTCACTCTCCTGTTACCCAGAAGCACATGGCACAGAGGAATGGGCACTCAAAACCGGATTGCAACAAATTGGCGCTTTTGCGAGTACGTTTGCTGATAGAAACACCATGTGATTCAGCTAATAACACAAAGATTTCATCATTTGTGAAGCCACGCTGAAAATACTTGGCAATCTGTGCATTCATGACTGGATGTAATACTGGTAGCTTAGCTGTAGCATTTGTAGCTGAGGGCATTAGTTTCCAGGTAATAGTGATGTGCGATACCACTGATTTTCTTTACGATCTGATACCAAGTAATATTCAGGGTGGTATCGACGATACTGATCCGATACCGATACTTTGTACAAAAACTTATTTTATTTATTGTATTTCAAATTATAGCTTCATAATGATTACAGGACATCAGATTACGTGTTCTTATCACTTAATAATGCAGTTTATCAAATAGAAATAAAAAAACTGAAGTTGTGCTATTTGAACACGTTGCCTGCCTGCAGCACTAAAGGACTCTGTGAGAGACGTCTGTCTCGCCCTAGCAGCACCTGTCCCTCTCCTCCTCTTCAGTTCGTCTCAACATACGCTCATCATATTCTGTGATATGATTTACTCTGAGGTGTTTGACAAGGTTAGTGATGTTGCCACAACCATACATGCCAACCCTCCCGATTTTCCGGGAGAATCCCGAATTTCAGTGCCCCTCCCGAAAATCTCCCGGAGCCACCATTCTCCCAAATTTCTCCCGATTTTTCACCCAGACAACAAAATTGAAAAACCATATCGCAGAATTCATAGCGGCCCAGCCAATTCCAGTTTCCAACAATGGCAGCTGCTTAGTTTTAATATTACTCTTATTTCTCTTTCTGGGTCACAAAAAAAAGAATGTAGCTGTGTAAACTTCAAATATCTGAGCCAACCGGCACATCGTCTTCAAACCCCCGCGGTCTTTCGCTACTCGGGTTAAACATGATATATAAGTCGCTTTGATAACTTAAAAATGTTCTTGTTTGGCTTTTTCAGTGTTTTACTTGTTCATGAGTAAATCGGTTTGGCTGAGATTAAAGTTATTAGATTAGATTAAATTAAATTTAACTTTATTAATCCCTCAGGAGGGTTCCTCTGGGTTTTCACACAGCTGAATAAACGTCAAACAGAAAACTAATTAAACAAAGGTGTGAGCCCCCGGTTATATTTTAGATAGCAAGGAGCAGACGGCAGAGTTTCACTCCACCGAGGGAGCTCCACCCCCCCAACAGCCCTTTTGAATGTCTCTCTATGGCCACAACACCTCACTTTTTTGTCACATGTATCGCAAACCACGTCTCAGTTGTTTGTGGAGGTAAAATACGTCTGCACAGTTACGCTCAGCCATTGTTGTGAGTGCGCGCCAAGGGGCTGTGAGACATTTATACAGCTTATACTGAACACAAACTATTTTTTGGACTGGCACAAATAATTTGTGTGCCTTCTTATTTGATGCAGCCCAGCTGATTGTTCTGGAAATAGATTTAAATGGTTATATAAAAAACTGAGGCCTTGGCTGCATTTGTAGGTCAATAGTACCAAATAACTTTGTTGTTTGCAAAACTTGTGCATAATTTTTAGAAATGTACAATTTCTATTTGCACTTCAAGTTATGAAAATGATTCGTTAAACAAGTTTGTTGGTTTTACAGTAAAAAATATAACTTTTTTCTACTTGGATTTTGAATTTTTTGTCTGAATTTAGATCAACTGTGCTAATATAGCATACCAAAATGAAAAAATAACTCAAATTTCAGATATTTGAGGTTGTGCTGAAAATACTGATACCAAACACGGCCAAAAAAACATATTTTAAAGGTGAAATATAGAGGTAAAATCAAACGTAGTCAAAAAGTAGCCAATTATACTCTGGACCCCAGAGGGTTAAGCTGTTAAATTTACTAGTACTCAACAACTGAGGCAATCGTTTGCGTTAATATTGATATGTTGTGTGAGATGTTTTTTGAGCATTAATGTCTAGATCTTTGAATTTTGGACAATTAAGAAAGATTACAACAACTGGGAACTATTACTTACATCTTACTACACTTTTGAGAAATTGAAATTCTGTTGGATATGTTGACCAACAATGTATATGGCTATTTGATCTCTGTCCCCATGTATGTTGTAATGTTGTAAAGTTCCTTCTGCAAAATCTCTGTACATCACCAATTAAAACTATATATATATGTATATATATATATATATATATATATTTATTTATTTATTTATTTATTTATTTATTTATTTATTTTTTGATAAACAAAAAAAGTGATGTTCCGAAAATGATGTAATGGTTGCACTAAACATAGTTGTTGCATTTTGAGTACAGAGAAGAGAAAAAGAAATAGAATTAAAATATAAAAATATAGCTCATTCACCAGCAGGACCTTCTTTTATGCAGTGATATGAAAAAGAAACTTCAATCAAATGTGTTGAATGGAGAAATGTGATAAACTAAATATTATATAAACTAAAAGGACAGAAATCTCTGTAAAAATGTAAGATAAGAAAGTAAAATATCTCAATAATCTAGGTAATATAACTATAACAAATTATTTTTGCTTTTTACTTTCTGCCTCTGATAAACCTCCATTAACTATGACTATTTATATTGTCTTTTCAGTCTTTTTCAGTGGTTTGTCTAACAGCCCAGTTTCCACAATAACAACTTTTCATTTCTCTCAGGAGGACTTTCCACTCTTCCTCCCCACTCCAGAGAATACCACTATGTGAACCAGCTGAAGACCTGGACTGAAGCTCAGAGTTACTGCAGAGAACACTTCACTGACTTGGTCACCATCTACAACAGCAACATCAACCAACTGCTTCTCTCAATGTCACCAAGGATCAGTACTGGGGCTTGGATAGGGCTGTATAATGACCGTTACAGCTGGAAGTGGTCCATGGAGGGAAAACTTTTCTATGTTGGCAGTACACATGAATTTCTGATCTGGGCTAACGGCCAACCAAACTGTGCAAATGCAAATGAATACTGTGTGGCTCTTCAGGGACAAACACAGATGGATGATAGACCCTGTGGAGCTTCTTACCCTTTCCTGTGTTACAATGGTAGGAAAAAAGATTTGTTGCCATAGTTAACCTAAAATTTCATGATATTCACAACATGTTTTTTTTTTAAAAATTCATCCTTTCTTGAATCTTTTACAGCCAGCAGTACAAGTTACATCTTAGTGAAGGAGAGCCGCTCCTGGTCAGCGGCTCAGTCGTACTGCAGGACATACCACACAGACCTGACCAGTATAAGAAGCAAAGAAGAGAAATCCAACATCATGCTCACTTTGAATGGATCAGGGGGTCAGTATGTGTGGATTGGCCTCTACAGGGATCCCTGGGCCTTCTGGTCTGACAACACAACCTCCACATTCACTAATTGGATCTCTGGTCAGCCTGAAAACTACGGTTCAGTTGAATACTGTGGAGCAATTAATTTAATCTCAGGGAAATGGGGTGATTGCAACTGTGGTATCAGAGTCAGTTTTTTCTGTTTCACAGGTGAGGTCCAGAATGCAAACACTGTAAGATCCTGTCATCATGTAACACACTAATGTTTGTGTTGTTATATGTGGTTCATTTGTAGCAGTGACAAAGCAAACAGTGGTGAAAATGAAGCTTCAGTCAGAGGCAGACATGCACAGCACAGAGATCCAGCAGCAGGTTTCACAGCAGGTCAGCAGTTCAGTCACCAACACAAACTTGACACAAGTTCAAACTATGCTTCATGTTTTTCATCATCTGCACATTTTGTCCAGCTGTCAGGCCTCATGCTGTCAGAAGGACTGACAGACTTCAGGATTCGTTGGAGGAAAGTCCAGAGTTACCGTGACGACCAGTTGAAGAAGCAGGATGTGGACGGTGGCTGCAAAACTGAAGTCTGACTGGACTGAACCACGTCATGTGTGAAGTTAATAACATGCTGTGCTGAGCTGTCTCATCCTTTAAATCTTTCAATATTTCAGAGTGTAAAGTTCCACCAACAGCTCATTTGTTCAGCTGCAGTTGTAGTTTGGTAGAAATTCTTTAATCAGAGGTCCACTCACTAGTTTTCCTGATAGGCTCTAGTCTCTTGTTTTGTTTTGCAGCGTCTCTTTCAACACTTTAGACACTGTCCTTCTGTATAAGTCACTGCACAAGCTTTGTCTGTGTGCAGTTTGTTAGGATCCATAGTTCTGTTTCATTCTGACAGCAACCTCTGCTGACTTAGACAAATGACAGAGAAGAAAGTGAGGAGACTCAGAGATCTGCTTGAGGAGGTCAGGGGGGACAGCAAAACATTCATGTCCTGTTTCTACTTCTACTGTTTAATAACTGTAACAGCCATAAATGAGACCATAACAGTCCCAAACCTTATCTGATAGAAATTTGGTTCATCGCTTTCAATGGAGTGCAGTTTCAAAGCATGCTGGATGTCCTCGTATCTGTCATTTTAACTTGACTGCCACTTTGTAGGAGCAGACAGAGTCACAGAGACCTAACTGTAGTAAGCAGAGCAGGTGATGGGTAAAGCTTGTGCTGGTGTTACCATAGTTACTGTTGTGATCTTAGTTTTTGACTTGTATTTTCTCCTGTGTTAACATGTTTGTCTACTTTTGTGTTTGTAGCTTTCAGCTTTCTTCTAGTTATAATTTAAAGGGTTTTTACGTGTTCAGTTTTTTTTTATTTCAAGTAATAAAACAGCTATTTGATTGAAAACGATGCATCGATGTAGGCAGGTATACAGAAAGTAATATAAAGCAAGAGATACATATTTAAAAAATTTAAAATTTTATTGCCTTGTGCGGCTCCTTTTCTTATTCAATAATTTGACTATAGAACATTTACATCTTGCCCACACTGACAATTTGGTTTGTTTCATTAGCTTGGCTGGAGTGAACTCATGAATATAGGGACTATTTTTCTATTATTAAGTGAATAAGTACTTTGTGGATTTTTACACTGAGTAATAAATCAGGTAACATTGTTCCGTATCCATGACCATAAATATTTTTGATGCTCAAGTTTTTTGTTTCCTTTTTTCTCTCTCTGTAAGGTTGAGGTTTATGTTAAAATCAGAAGTTTTCAAATGTAAAAGGCCTGAATGTGATTTCTACAATCTAAAAAAGAGCAGCTGTAGTGGAAACAGGAAGGTTGAGAGAAGACAGCTGACTGAAAACACCAGAGAAACTTATACATGTTTAGTTAAACTGGTGCTGGGAAGTATTTTATATGCATGTTGCAGTTATGCTTTGTACTACAATTGTGTTTAATATATAACTTTTTATCAATGACAGTAAAAGGTCAAATCCCAATGTTCCTGCTCAGACATGAAGGTTGAACGTTGTCTCAGAGTAAAACTGGATGCCTGAGGTCTCACAAAGTTCTCTTGAATATTATCTGTGCGTCTGTATGTTTGCAGACTTTAACTTAAGGCATTACTCACAGTTTATACCACTGTGATGTTAACCACAGGTTAACCAGGGCAATCATGAAAGCACTACAAAAAAAAAAACCTTAAATAAGCAGAAGAGAAAAAACTAACTCTTAACCCATAGAACCGCGTTTTTAGTCACTGAAAACTGAGATTTTTAAAAATGCTTTGGCATGTTCCTAGCAGCGTTTTCCTTCATTTCTGCCTTTACATGTGGACGGGATTATTTTTTAAAACGAAAACAGAAAATCTCAGTTTTCAAAAAAAACCCGTGTACGTGTGGATGTAGCTCAAGTCCGCCAGAGCTTATATTATATTTTTACATGCTATGGAGCCATTTTTGGGAGCATTTCAAGTTGCTATACATCAATACAACAATTATAGCCCAGATTTTAATAATATGTATGCATTAAGTGCATAGTAATTACATAAATTGCAAAAAAGTGCAATAAACTACAAAAAAATTGAAAATCGTTTTTGCTTTTTTAACATATATTTCTAGTTAGAGAAATTTAAGAGGCTTATCCCTCAAAACTGTAAATACAAAAAAGTTGCACAAAATAGTTTCCCACCACAGGACATTTATTTTGAGTGTCTTCATAGTTTTATTTTTGAAATACACCAATTTTTATACACTGCAGGAAAAACGAAAATAAATATTATACTGCAAATTTGCAAAAAAGCAGCATATGCATCAAAATAAACTATTTCCAGCAGTGCAATATGAGTCCTAAGCATCCCAGAAACGACACAGAAAGTCATGAAGTCAAAGATAACTTTTAAAAACACCAGTATAGGCCCTGAGGCCCTGCTGTAAAAAAAACTACATTTCCGCGAAAATGACATCACTTCCGGTTTTGGGCAAGTAATTGTGGACATGCAAAAGTTCGCGCTGACGTCTATTCCAACGTAGGAAGTGTTATGAACAGCTGATCGGATCGGCAAAGCGTGTTTCTGGAATATTATGTTTTTGTTCCTGCAAGCGCTTTTTATGCAGTTTTTGCAAAGCTATATGTGGAAGGAAACCGTGACCTAGGACAAGCTGATGGCATAAGATGTAAGTACAACTCCTCCGGTTTCATATGCAACAAAAATTATTGCGCTAGCTTACGTGGTTGCAGAGCTACCGGGATTTAAAAATAGTTACGCAAAACAAAGCGTGCCGCTCTGACCGGCTCTAAAGGGTTAAATCTTAGGGTCGACTTGAGATTACCACATCTGTAGGAACATAAACTGTAACAGATATAACAGATGTAAAAATGCATTGTTGTACATCACTGATAAAGAGCTTGAACTGTTCTTTTTTTTATCTCAAACTTTTTTCAGCTTATAGTTCACATGCTAAAAGATATATGAAAAACATGTTATTGTAACCCAGGTTGAATGTAAGGCTTGTCTGTCATAATAAAATCCCACTTTATCTCTGACAAAGTTTCATTATTTTTTCACATTATATGAGAGTATGTGAGTGAAGTTGCCCCCCCCCCACCTTCTTCAAATCCAACAAAAGTGGTATCAAACGTTTGTGCTACGTTTGTGCTGCTTTGTGCTGCTAAAATTGTCGTTTGTGCTGCTTCTGTTTTAAAGATATTAATGAAAATGTAAAGGTCAAAAGGTCAACCAGCCCCCCCACATTACCCAAATCCAACAAAAGTGGTATCAAACGTTTGTGCTACGTTTGTGCTGCTAAAATTGTCGTTTGTGCTGCTTCTGTTTTAAAGATATTAATGAAAATGTAAAGGTCAAAAGGTCAACCAGCCTCCCCACATTACCCAAATCAAACAAAATTGATGTCAAACGTTTGTGCTGGTTTGTGCTGCAAAGATTTTTGTTTGTGCTGCTATCATTTTAAAGATATTAATAAAAATTTCTAGAGGTCATCAGAGGTCAACCAGCCCCCCCACATTACCCAAATCCAACAAAAGTGGTATCAAACGTTTGTGCTACGTTTGTGCTGGTTTGTGCTGCTAAAAGTTTCGTTTGTGCTGCTATCATTTTAAAGATATTAATAAAAATTTCTAGAGGTCATCAAAGGTCAACCAGCCCCCCCACATTAATGAAATCAAACAAAATTGGTGTCAATCAACTGTGCTACGTTTGTGCTGCTAAAATTGTCGTTTGTGCTGCTTCTGTTTTAAAGATATTAATGAAAATGTAAAGGTCAACCAGCCCCCCCACATTACCCAAATCAAACAAAATTGATGTTAAACGTTTGTGCTACGTTTGTGCTGGTTTGTGCTGCAAAGATTTTAAACATTTTAATAAAATAACGTCTTGATGCGTGCTTAATCATCCAGGTAAGTAAATCCCAAAAGGTTGTTTCTGTTCATCTGGACATTTTCAGTTGGAGAAACGTTTCGTCATCATCCAAGTGACTTCTTCATTCTCAGCTGACTGCAGGTTTCCCCAACCTTATAAACAGTACATTTGCATAGTGAAGGAAACTAGTGCCACTGAATGAACAATGTGCTGGGGGGTTTGTTCCATGATTGTTAGTATGCAAATTCTTATGACCATTGATCAATGACAACTAATCAAAGCCTACTGAGTAATGGCCATGAGTACCATTCACAGAAAGTGGGGAATGGCTACAATCACAACATTGTAGGATGGCGAAAGATGTACCCTTGGGCGCCCCTTCTCGATTCAGAGATGGTCAGCATCCTGACAGCCCGATGGACAAAGCTGTCTGTGTGTTCTCGCCCGGAGGCTCTTCAGTATCCTTCCTGATGGCAGCAAACTGAAGACGCTGCTGAAGGGATGAGTGTAGTCACCTGTAATGGAGAGGACCTTCCAGATGAGGCAGGTGCAGCTGCTCTCACTACCCGTTGTCATTTTGTCCTGCAGAACCCAGTGCAGGAGTCATACCACACAGTGATGCAGCTGGTGAGGATACTCTCAACTGTGCCTCTGTAGAAGGTGCTCATAATGGGGGTTGAATCTCTTGTGCTTCTCAGTTTGCAGAGGAAGTAGAGTCGCTGTTGGTCTTCTCCACATTCAGGGACAGGTTGTTGTTGCTGCACCACTGTGCCAGATGGTTAACTTCACCCCTGTAGTAGATCTCGTCGTGGGTCAGCAGAGTGAAGAGAAGGGGGCTCAACACACATCCTTGGGGAGCCCCCATATTCAGTGTTCTTGGGCTGGAGGTGTTGCTGTCAACCCGTACTGTCTGCTGTCTTCCTGTCAAGAAATCTAGCAGCCCGTTATACAGCAAGGTGCTGATCCCCAGCAGATCCAGTTTGTCAATGAGTTGCTGGGGAATGATGATGCTGAAAGCTGAACTGAAGTCTATGAACAGCACTCTGACATATGAGTCTCTAGTATTGAGATGTGTGAGGGCTGAGTGAGGGGCAGTTGAAATTCCATCATCACTTGAGCGTTTTGACGAAAGCGATAATTTGATTTGATGCATGACTAACCGTTCAAAGCACTTCATAATGATGGAGGTGAGTTTGACAGGACGGTAGTCCTTAAAGCAGGAGGTAGATGACTTCTTGGGTACAGTAATGATGGTGGAGGCTTTGAGGCATGTGGGAACGGCGGTACTGATTTTGGCAAGGGATCTCCACACACTGTCTGGGGATTGTGTCACCACGGTCTGTAGAGTGGGCTTGTAGTCTGTGATGGTTTGTATTCCTTGCCACTGCATACAAGTATCTCTGCTGTCGCTGAAGCTTTGCTATAGCTGATGCCACGTGACAGGTTTGCCCTTGCTGTTCTTTGGCTCACCTAATTCCCGGCTCTGAAGGCTACATTTTTCAACCTTAGGGGCATTTAAACCTGACCCGTGAGCCATGGTTTCTGATTGGCCCGGACAGTGATAGGCCTGGTGTCATGACCTGCAGGATCGGCAAGGTGCTGATCAGAATCTCTCCACTCCTAGCCCTCCTTCTCTTCTCTTTTTCCCTCTCTCTCCCCCCTCTCTCCTTCTCTGCCCTGTTTTGCAGGGGGCGGAACTCATGGCGGCTTCACGCCCTCGGTCCACGCCTTCCTGGATTGGGAAACACCTGGGCCTCATCAGACCAGCTGGTATATTAGAAGGAGGAGATCAGCTGTTCAACGCTGGATTGTTGTGAAGGCTCTAGTCAGTACACGTCTAGCTCAAGTTTCCTGTGCCTCCGTCTCAGAGACTTAACGAGTGTTTCTTTGTTCCTAGATTCCCCATGTTTCCCCGTGTGGAGTGTGGAAGGAGTGACTGGTCGCTAGTGGAGAAGAGAGAGGTTGAACTGAGCGCCTGTGTGATTTTCCTGTTTTCCCTGGAGCCCTGGACCCCTGCCCCTCACGTCTTGTATATAGCACTAACCCCGCACTGTCTGTACATACACTTGGTGAATATCTGTAAATAAACCGTCTCTGTTTAAACGCTACTCATGAGTCCTGCGAGTGGATCCTCTAAGCAACCCGTGACACCTGGTCTCTGTGACATCATCGATGCATTTTGAGATGTAGGCAGTAACAGTTCCTGTATATTCCTGAAAGTCTGTGGTGTTGTCGTGTGTGGCAGCCTGTGGTGGAGAAGCAGTCTTGCAGTGACTCTGAGGACCCTTCTGGCCACACCTGTACCTGCTTACGAACTGGTTTGGTGACTTTGAGCAGGGGCCTGGGGGAACCCATGGCACACCTAGGTTTCCGCCTGTACTGACCCTTATGCAAAATAAGTGGAATTAAGACACAGTTCCAAAAGCAAACACAACTGATCAGTGCTGAGAGTGGTCCTGTTGCTGAGGTTGGGGTGATCCTGTAATCTCTTATGAACGACCTCCAACACTTCTATGACTGGGATGCAAGTGAAGACAGATGTAACATCTCTCTCTCACTGTACATGTACTGTTTATAAAATTAGGGAAACATAACCTGCACAAACAAAATAATTTGCAGGACAAATGTTTGACATCAATTTTGTTCGATTTGAAGAAGGTAGGGGGGCCAACTTCACTCACATGTGTTTATAAGGTTGGGAAAACCTGCAGTCAGCTGAGACTGAAGAAGTCACTTGGATGAGTGACGAAATGTTTCTCCAACTGAAAATGTCCAGATGAACAGAATCAACCTTTTGGGATTTACTTACCTGGATGATTAAGCACGCATCAAGACGTTATTTTATTAAAATGTTTAAAATCTTTGCAGCACAAACCAGCACAAACGTAGCACAAACGTTTAACATCAATTTGGTTTGATTTGGGTAATGTGGGGGGGCTGGTTGACCTTTTGACTAGGGATGGGTATCGTTTAGGTTTTATCCGATACCGGTGCCAAATCGGTACTTTTGAAACGGTGCCGGTGCTTAAACGGTGCTCAAACCGGTGCTTAAAGAATGGAGAACACAAAATTGGTCCAAAAACCTCTCATGTTCAGCTGGTTTTTTGTAAAAAGATAACAATGTTAGCCTTTTCTGCAGCTATGGGGCATATATGGTATCACTCTTGGCTGGAAGCAGTGCTTAAACAATGGAAAAAACACAAACTTTGTCCAAAAACCTCTCATGTTTAACTGTTTCCCACTTTTTCTTTGGTCATTTTAGCCTTTTTGGCCAGGGAGAAGGGAGTATCTGCCATCAAACAAGAAGACAGCTGCATGTAGCTATGATGATGTTTGCTAGTTCACCTTACCTGCATTAATGTAATAACGTGGTTAGCCTACTCAACGTAAATTACACACGAACAACATTAAGCTACTCACGCAGAGAAGAACGGCTGCTGCTGCATCATCATCCGTCATCATTTCTGCTACACTGGCAGGGCTAGGGGCCAGGACTCTCCTCTTCGTGTTTTTGGGGATGTTGCTAACTCCGGGTCTGATAACAGGCACCACACCTGCAGTAGATGTGCTCGGTGTGAGGTCTCGCAGCATCATACAGCGCATTTCTGGGCTTTTAAAAAAAACGCTATGCGTCGCCAGGTGTTTCATCAGATTTGAGGTGTTACCTCCTTTGACAGTATCACAGTATCACCTTAAAGCACTTGTTGCGGGCTGCTGAGTTTGCATATTTTGCTGTGAAGTACAGCCAGACTTTTGACCGCTTGGCCTTGGGCATTTTTAATCTGTAGCTCTGCTCTAAAAGAACGTACGTACCTGGACCCGCCTACTATCCTCGGAAACGTAAAATTATTGGCTAGAAGTGTATCACAGCTCAGGGAAAAAAAGCACCGAAATAAAGCACCGAAATGTGCGCTGCTTTTCGGTCTGGTTACTACCGTTTATGTCAGAACCGGTGCCATCATGGCATCGGACACCGGTACCCATCCCTACTTTTGACCTTTACATTTTCATTAATATCTTTAAAACAGAAGCAGCACAAACGACAATTTTAGCAGCACAAACGTAGCACAAACGCTTGATACCACTTTTGCTGGATTTGAAGAAGGTGGGGGGGCCAACTTCACTCACATTATGAGAGTTCATTCACTGAGTGTCAGAGTCCAGCAAAGTCACATCCACTTCTAAGACAGTTTAAAAAACACAAGCCTTCCACGGATGTGGAAAAACTTCAGCGTGCATCTGGATCTGGTGTATGGAACGCCAGGACTGCCATAATGAATTAATTAAATACACCATTAAATAATTAATTAAATGTGGCAATAATTAATTAAAATTGGAATTAATTAATTAAATAAATAGTTATGACACATGTAATTAATTAATTATTGACACATTTAATTAATTATTTATGTATTTCACATTTTAATTAATTATTGACACATTTAATTAATTATTGACACATTTAATTAATTATTTAATGATATATTTATTTATTTCATTTTGGCAGTCCTGGCGCCTGGCTCTTATCATGAAATAATTTTATCTGTCAGCCTCACCCATCAAACTCAGGGGGCGGGGTTAACGCTGATCGAGTCAAAACCATTGCTTTGGCCTGGTGGCCATTGTTTCTAGCACACAACAACCAGCATGTGGAAGCTAACAGAACTGAACTTTGAAAAACCCTGTTTGTGTTAATGTGTTAATATTTTTTTAGCCGAGAATGTAGTGGTTTAATCTTCATGTGTCTGGTCGGTTTGTCAAGATACAGCCTCTTTGCAAAAGTGCTTCGATGATTTCGGAGATGTCTGCCCAGTCTCACGGCAAAGCGTGGGATAGACCCGCTCGCCTCGCAAGCAATCGAGCTATTATTACCGCCGACAAAGCGCAGACCCCGGTACACAGCTGTAGTAACCCCCGCTGACTTCTTTTACTGAGGTTATATTTATCGGTGTTTTATTTCCTGATGTTCTTATGTGTCCTACGTGTTTCAGTCGCCAATTCTGAATTATAACTAACATTAAAAACATGTTTAAGGAGGAGAGAGAGCAAATAAATCTGTTTAACATCTGATCTTTGGGTTTTTGTTCAGTAATCAGCGTGACCTGTGTATAAACGCATAAAAGAGATAACGTTGGTGTTTCTGTCATGTAGTAACTGCTGGCTTTAACTGTACAAAGGTTGTTCGACACTATGAAACACATACAGACTTCATGATGTTCGGCTAATATTTTTATTGTGAATATTAATCATGAGGGTAAACGGCCCTGTACACCACGGAGCGAGGTCAGCATATCCACGATATCCACGATATCCTCAGCTCCATGAGTTAACACAGAGTTTCCCAGCTGACTATCTAACTGCCAACTATTCCAGAGACGTGAAAATATACAGCATAAAGAAAAGTGTAAGAGACTCAGCAGCAGATTAGAATAACAGTTATACATTTAATAAATCACCAAATGAATCCAGGAAACGAGCAAAACTGTTCTGACAATTTGAGTTTGTATTCCCTCAGCTGCAGACTCGCTGCTGTTTAAATGTTTGAAAAGGAAGATTAGATATAAAAAACGTCAAACATAGACTCAGTCTGCCTTCACATTTGATATGAGGCCAGCATGTATAGTGGCCTCAGCAGGCTATTACTGAAATACACGTGCTATATCATAAACTATGATATAAATAGGGAGGTCCTATTAACATGTTTAGTTTTAAAGGACACCTTCCTGCCTTTAGTCTCCTTCATGAGCAGTATTAGTTTTCTTCTAACATCCAGAAGTCTGCACCATGTGTTTCATAGTTTGTGACAAGCCTTTGACAGGTAAACATAACATGACCGAAAAAGAAAAAAAAAAAAGAAAAAAAAAGAGAGAGAGAGAGTGTTGACATAAGAAGAGAAAATACTCTCAATTATGGAGACAGGCAAATGGTTCATTTATGTTTGATGTGTGTTTATTCCTCCCTAAATATCGTCGGTGAAGTTTGCCATGCACGTCAGATTTTCCTGCGCATTTTTATACCTCTGCCAACAGAGAGAGAAAAAAAATCACATTCTAACAGACAGCTGGTGCTTAGAATACAGTTGAATAACTATTAAAAAACAGATGATATTTAGATGATAGTTCAGTCTAACACATGTTCCAGTGAACCATTAAACGTCTGTGAAACTATGCAGTTATGAAACGTAACTTTAACCTCAGCCAAACCGATTTGCTCAGTTGTAAATAAAACAGCCAAGTAAACGTGACCCGACAGACAGAACCTGAGTGAATGAAGTCCAGCGTTTAACCACTGAGAGCTAAAACTCAGCTGAGGTTTCAAAGCTGTGTGCCGGTGATTGGACATCAGCCGCTGATGAAGCTGGTTCGCCTATAAAGTGCTCTGTAAGGAAACAAGCTCCAGCAGCTCTGCGCTCGGGGAAAACACTATATTTACTTATCTTGTGCAGAAAAATGCGCTGACATTGCTTTATATCGAGTACCGGCTGCCCGGTTAAACTGTGACTATCACCAGGTAACGTAGGCGTGTTTCTTGAATTAGCAGCAGGTGTTAAACAGCTGACAGATGAGGAGGAGGATGCATGCAGGTAAACTGAGGGTCTGTTGAGCTGATCGCTGGTTTGTGAGAAAAATGTCAGCTCGTTCTTTATGTTACAGAAGCACAGAGACACAAGACCAGGCGGAAAGAGACGATTGTTCGGTGAAAATGAGAATCTGCGAATGCAACATGTGGAACACGGAGAGTGGAATATGTAAACAAACCGGTTAACGTAACCCCCTGGGTGCACTCTGCATGCTGACTGTTAGCAGAGCTAGTGAAATCTCTGAAAACATCTGAGCACTTTTGCAAACATGTTCTATGTTGACAACCTGACCAGACATACGTCGCGACATTCGCGGCTAAAACACTGTTAAAAGTGTAGCTGGTGACAGAAAAACGGGGTATTTTAAAACTACACCACCACCATTGCTGCCTGTGATTTGATCTGCATTCTGGGATACCTGGCTGCCCCAAGTCTACACAAGCAATCGATTATCTAGGATCGACCTGTTTTGACTTACTTTGCACGGTAACCAATCAAATGTTAGAGGAGCTGCATGGGCAGCGTTAACCCCACCCCCTGAGTTTGATGGGTGAGGCTGACAGATAAAATTATTTCATGATGAGAGCCAGGCGCCAGGACTGCCAAAATGAAATAAATAAATATATCATTAAATAATTAATTAAATGTGTCAATAATTAATTAAATGTGTCAATAATTAATGAATTACATGTGTCATAACTATTTATTTAATTAATTAATTCCAATTTTAATTAATTATTGCCACATTTAATTAATTATTTAATGGTGTATTTAATTAATTCATTATGGCAGTCCTGGCGCTCCATACTGGTGCCCACAGTAATAGTAACATGATAGGACTATGTGGTTGAATTCAGAGGGGTAAGAAAACAGATCCCAGTTGACTGCAGTCTACTGACACCTACTGGTGAAACATTTCACAACATGTCAGTTTTATTGACTGTTACCTCTCTTCCAGCCTCGAGCACAGACGACATTCAAATCAGAATCTCACTTAAATGAGCTGTTTGGCAAGAAAAGAACAAATAAAAGTCCTGCGATAAGAAAGAAACCGTTTTTTGGTAGGAAACATCCTGTGAAATGTCAAAGTACTGTCATGAACTCACACAATCGCTGCACACAGTGGTAAAAATGCATCTCTGTGTATTTTTTGGCCCAGTCCCAGTGTGCACGTAATATTTAATAAATAAACCCTCACTGACTTAAATGACATCACCTAGATTTTAGTAGATTGCAGTAACTGACTTCTTACCTCTCACAATACAAATGCATAATCCTGTAGTTGTTGCTATAGGACAAACAGTCAAGAGAGATTAAAAACATTAGATTTAGACTGTAGCCCATAACCAACACATGTTTCTACACCTGTATGGACCACATCCACCAGAGTTTTTCTCTATCTGTGGAAGCTATCAGTCCACTGCTTCCTGTTTACACCATCAGTGTGGTTAATGGAAGTGATCAAATAATCAGGCTCAAACAAAAAGTATTGTTATCTGGGTTTTATTCATGAATTTGAATGTTATTAAGTCTTGTACATTTTAGTCATATTTAATGTAATAACAGGATCTGCAACCCATTTGCTGACAACTTAATATATATTATTATGTGTAACTTTACACATAAACATACATTTAATAATAATTAATATCATACTTAATATTAGAGATGGACCGATACCGATATGTATCGGTCCGATCCTGACCTAAATTATTGGATCGGATATCGGGGGAGAAATAAAAATGTAATCCAATCCATTAAGTATCACAAAAGCACCTCACAAAACTTGCAACATGGCGTAACCCGGCTCATGACCTTAGCAAGTCGAAGCAGTGTGCGTCACGTGATAGAGCGGCTGTTGTGTGCAGCACCTGTTGGCAGTCTGGATGTTTACTTCCCACTGAAAGCATTTGAAGCCTCGCTAGATGCTGCAAAACTGGCATTTCATCTCAGAGTAGGCTATCCCAGAGAAATAAAGCAAGTGTCCAAGATCATCTCTGAATGTTGGTAAAGCATTCCTTCTTTAAGCTTAACATCCAATATATGGAGCTCGGATGTCTGTGCGTTGTTGTTGCTAAGTCTGACTGTACGATGGACAGACGTAAGTTTTGCAAAATGCAGTGTTGCAGGGTAAACACTTTCGTGGTTCGGAAAAAACTCATGAAAAACACTTTTTTCATACTTGTTAAGTTTTGTAGAAAAATTACAAAAAAATCAGTCTCAGGTTAAACGTGATAGAAACAGCTTACACTTACATCCATCTTGATCACAGCTGGACTGGTCGACCACTGGGCCGATGGTGATTTTTGTTTTTATAGGCAGATGTGTTTTTGGTTTGTTTTTTTTGGAGGGGGGATCTTTTGTAACGGTATAAACAATGAAAGGCGGTGGATTGGCCAATTTGTCATGTTTGACTCTGGGCTGGACCAATGACAGCCGAGGAGGTTGGATGCCCCCTCCCCTTTGCTTGGGCTCTGAAAGCAATCTTATCACAGACAGAAGAAAATGGTATTGAGCTGCACAGCTGCCTCTTCGTCCAACACGTTCTCTCTCCCAACTCGTCAAATGTGTGACGCATGGTCAGGCTCCCTCTGCTTCACCTATCGAGCTCCCTAAACGTTGTTTATTGACGACAAGAGATTGCTGCGGAAGAGCCTGTTGTCCGTATATTTATACATTTTCGAAATCACATTATAATGACGTATACTGAACACAATATATTATATAATGTAAACAACTACCTGAGAAACAGCAGATACATTAATTATAGGCTATTACTTTTGTATCGTTTATTGCATTTATGGAGGGAGTGATGTATGCTGGGTAATGGCACAGCTAGTGACTGGGTGACTTTATTCACCCGCTTCCAGGGGCGGATCTAGAGAAGTTTTCTTAGGCTGGCAAAGAAATCAAATTGGGTGGCAAAATCAAAGCCTTTTTTTTTCCCCCCAAACACATATCCAGGTGGTTACATATGGTTAAAATGATTCAAATGCAGTAAGTATACACGTTTTTCATATACATCCCATGCTACAGACAATAATTAAGTTATAGACTATACAGGGAGTGCAGAATTATTAGGCAAGTTGTATTTTTGAGGAATAATTTTATTATTGAACAACAACCATGTTCTCAATGAACCCAAAAAACTCATTAATATCAAAGCTGAATGTTTTTGGAAGTAGTTTTTAGTTTGTTTTTAGTTTTAGCTATTTTAGGGGGATATCTGTGTGTGCAGGTGACTATTACTGTGCATAATTATTAGGCAACTTAACAAAAAACAAATATATACCCATTTCAATTATTTATTTTTACCAGTGAAACCAATATAACATCTCCACATTCACAAATATACATTTCTGACATTCAAAAACAAAACAAAAACAAATCAGCGACCAATATAGCCACCTTTCTTTGCAAGGACACTCAAAAGCCTGCCATCCATGGATTCTGTCAGTGTTTTGATCTGTTCACCATCAACATTGCGTGCAGCAGCAACCACAGCCTCCCAGACACTGTTCAGAGAGGTGTACTGTTTTCCCTCCTTGTAAATCTCACATTTGATGATGGACCACAGGTTCTCAATGGGGTTCAGATCAGGTGAACAAGGAGGCCATGTCATTAGTTTTCCTTCTTTTATACCCTTTCTTGCCAGCCACGCTGTGGAGTACTTGGACGCGTGTGATGGAGCATTGTCCTGCATGAAAATCATGTTTTTCTTGAAGGATGCAGACTTCTTCCTGTACCACTGCTTGAAGAAGGTGTCTTCCAGAAACTGGCAGTAGGACTGGGAGTTGAGCTTGACTCCATCCTCAACCCGAAAAGGCCCCACAAGCTCATCTTTGATGATACCAGCCCAAACCAGTACTCCACCTCCACCTTGCTGGCGTCTGAGTCGGACTGGAGCTCTCTGCCCATTACCAATCCAGCCACGGGCCCATCCATCTGGCCCATCAAGACTCACTCTCATTTCATCAGTCCATAAAACCTTAGAAAAACCAGTCTTGAGATATTTCTTGGCCCAGTCTTGACGTTTCAGCTTGTGTGTCTTGTTCAGTGGTGGTCGTCTTTCAGCCTTTCTTACCTTGGCCATGTCTCTGAGTATTGCACACCTTGTGCTTTTGGGCACTCCAGTGATGTTGCAGCTCTGAAATATGGCCAAACTGGTGGCAAGTGGCATCTTGGCAGCTGCACGCTTGACTTTTCTCAGTTCATGGGCAGTTATTTTGCGCCTTGGTTTTTCCACACACTTCTTGCGACCCTGTTGACTATTTTGAATGAAACGCTTGATTGTTCGATGATCACGCTTCAGAAGCTTTGCAATTTTGAGACTGCTGCATCCCTCTGCAAGATATCTCACTATTTTTGACTTTTCTGAGCCTGTCAAGTCCTTCTTTTGACCCATTTTGCCAAAGGAAAGGACGTTGCCTAATAATTATGCACACCTGATATAGGGTGTTGATGTCATTAGACCACACCCCTTCTCATTACAGAGATGCACATCACCTAATATGCTTAATTGGTAGTAGGCTTTCGAGCCTATACAGCTTGGAGTAAGACAACATGCATGAAGAGGATGATGTGGACAAAATACTCATTTGCCTAATAATTCTGCACTCCCTGTACATTAGGCCGTCCACTGTGCAGTGTCATCCAGCTCATCCTGTTAAAGAGAATACATACATTTAAGAAATGTGTGTGTGAGAGAGACATAACTTGCAAATATAACTGAAATAACAAGAAAAGTGTCAAGTCTTCACGAATATCGCTGTCTACACTATGTTTAAGCTAGAAAAGGAGTAGAATGAAGTTTGCAGTTTTTCCTGTTACTGTCATGGCTGGGGGCAGTCGTGTGGTGTATGAAAAAAGGATCCAAAATGCAGGTACTGGCTGGGGTGCGAGTGAGTGTTTATTTACAGCGGTGATAAGGTGACAAAAACAGGAAGAGCAGAGCGGGGAGTAAACGAACCTAAACTGGGAAAACTAACGAACAAAACTTAAACCAGACACTCACGGGAGGAGGAGCAAAATGCACAAAGAGAGATGGCAGAGAGACGCAGAATGAATACCGGGTAACATAGAATAATGCAGACTGACATGGAATTAAACAGACGACACAACAGAGAGCACAGGAAAACACAGGGCTTAAATACACGGGGAGTAATCAGGGAATGGGCCACAGGAGAGAGACACAGCTGGGAGCAATAAGGCTAACGAGACGGGGGAGTGGTAAAACTGAACACACTGACATGAGACATGAACTTTCAGAATAAAACAGGAAACTAACAGACAGAGAACCAGACAGGACACTGAACTTGACAGGCTGACTCATAAGTAGACACAATAACACCATGGACAGACAGAGGGAACACAGAGAAGTGGGAGCAGGCAGGCAAAGAACAGAAACCTAACAAATGGCAAATCACAACAGAATACATACTCGGAATGAACAAAAGCATAAGGAAACACAAAACACTGAGTCGGCAGGCTCAGGACCATGACAGTTACCACCCCCTTATTTTAAATTTCATTAATTACATATCAGTATTCAGAATTCAACATTATATGATCCATACAGGTGTAACTATATAGAATAGAATAGAATAGAATAGAATAGAATTCAACTTTATTGTCATTGCACATGCACAGGTACAGGGCAACGAAATGCAGTTTGCATCCATCCAGAAGTGCTTTAGTGATATAGATATATTACAATATATATTAGCAATAATATAGATATGAGTATATTACAGAAATGGGTCTATTATGGTTTGTTATAATGTACACGGTATGAAGTATGTTGTGAATATTCTATAACTATAAGTATGTACAGGCTGTAGTGAGTACAAGCTATGTACAGGCTATGAACAGGATATAGATATGAAAAACTATACAGAATATGAAATAAATAACTTTACAGAATCTGAGATATACAGCTATACAGAAATGGGAACTATGCAAGTTGTAAACAGTTGTAGGATTAAAGATTATCGAATGTACAGAATGATTATTTACACAGAGCTATACAGTAGTGCAGTTAAGATAAGTGAGGGTGTAGATAGTTTCTACAGAGGCTATATAAAGTGCTAGTGGTTGTGAGTGGTGGTTCAGTCCATGTTATTATTGTGTGTTTGAGGGTACAGTTGTCCATTGTGGGTGTGTGTATGTTCAGTCCATGAGTTTAACGTGGGTCAGATGTCAGGAGGCAGAGTTCAGGAGTCTGACAGCTGTGGGGAAGAAGCTGTTCCGGTACCTGGTGGTCTTAGTCCGGAGGCTCCTGTAGCGCCTCCCAGAGGGCAGGAGGGTGAAGAGTCCATGCGATGGGTGACTGGGGTCTTTGATGATTTTCCCAGCCCTTTTCAGACACCGCTTCCTGTAGATGTCTTTTATGGCAGGAAGTGGTGCTCCGGCGATGCGCTGGGCAGTTTTCACGACCCTCTGCAACGCCTTCCGGTCCGAGGCAGAGCAGTTCCCATACCAGACTGTTATACAGTTGGTCAGGATGCTCTCGATGGTGCAACGATAGAAGTTCACCAGGATGTCTGAGGACAGGTGGTTCTTCCTCAGAGTCCTCAAGAAGAAGAGGCGCTGGTGAGCCTTCTTGACCAGCTTGGAGCAGTTGGTCGTCCAGGTGAGATCCTCGGAGATGTGGACTCCCAGGAACTTGAAGCTGCTCACACGCTCCACAGCCGTCCCCTTAATGTGGATGGGTGGATGTGGGTCAGCATTCCTCCTGTAGTCCACGATGAGCTCCTTGGTCTTCTCGGTGTTAAGCAGCAGGTTGTTTCTGTCGCACCACTCAGCCAGACGATCCACCTCCTCCCTGTAGGCGGCCTCATCGTTGTCACTGATGAGGCCAATCACCGTGGTGTCATCTGCAAACTTAATGATGGTGTTGGAACCATCAGCAGGTCTGCAGTCGTGGGTGAAGAGGGAGTAGAGGAAAGGGCTCATCACACAGCCTTGTGGTACACCGGTGTTCATTGTGATGGTAGATGAGCAGTGGTTATCCAGCCGGACATGTTGGGGGCGGTTGGTCAGGAAGTCCAGTAACCATTTGCAGATGAGGGAACTGATGCCCAGGTCTGTCAGTTTCCTGATGAGTTGTGAGGGGTGGATTGTATTGAATGCTGAACTGAAGTCTATAAACAGCATTCTGGCGTAGGTGTTGTTGTTGTCCAGGTGTGAGAGGACAGAGTGCATTGCGATGGAGACTGCATCCTCTGTGCTCCTGTTCTGGCGGTATGCGAATTGGTGGGGGTCCAGGGTGGGGGGGAGACAGGATGTGAAGTGTGCTAGGACCAGTCGCTCTAAGCACTTAGTGATGATGGGGGTGAGTGCTACTGGGCGGTAATCATTGAGGCAAGATGGGTTGGAGTTTTTGGGTATCGGGACGATGGAGGTGGATTTGAAGCAGGCCGGTACCACAGCGTGGGCCAAGGACAGATTGAATATGTCTGTGAGCACTCCTGCAAGCTCCCCAGAACACGCTCTGAGAACACGCCCGGGGATGCCATCAGGACCTGCAGCCTTGTGGACATTGATCCTGCTCAGCACCGCTCCTACATCGGTGGGGGAGAGAGTCAGAGGTTGGTGGTCTGGCGTCATGTCTGCTTTGGTTGTGGTTGTGGGGTTCCCTTGCTCAAAACGAGCATAAAAGTTGTTGAGCTCGTTGAGGAAGGAGACATCAGAGGATGCGGGGGAGGGTTTGGTGGTCCTGTAGTCTGTGATGGTCTGGAGTCCTTGCCACATGCGTCGGGGGTTGGAGTTGGAGAAGTGTTCTTCTACCTTCTTTTTGTAATGGTGTTTGGCTTTTTTGATGCCCTTCTTTAGATTAGCCCTGGCTGTACTGTAGGCGTGTGCATCTCCTGACCTAAAGGCAGTGTTGCGGGCCTTCAGGAGGAGACGAACATCCCGGTTCATCCAAGGCTTCTGGTTGGGGTACATGGTGATCCGTTTCTGGGTGGTGACACTGTCTGTGGTTTTGGAGATGTAATCCAATACAGATGAGGCGTACTGGTCCAGGTCTGTGTGGGTGAACATATTCCAGTCTGTGTTTTTAAATCTGTCCTGGAGCACTGCGTCTGTCCCCTCTGGCCACACTTTAATTGTCCTCACAGCAGGTTTCACACGTTGGATGAGTGGTGAATACCGAGGTGTGAGGAACAGGGAGAGATGGTCCGATTGTCCAATGTGGGGGAGGGGTGTGGCTTTGTAGGCTCCAGCCAGGTTGGAATACACATGGTCTAAAGTCTTGTCTCCTCTGGTGTGGCAGGAGACATGTTGGTGGAATCTGGGGAGGACTGTCTTTAAGTTGGTGTGGTTGAAGTCGCCAGCAACAATAAAAGCAGCCTCGGGGTGTTTATTCTGGTGTTTGTTAATGGCTGCAGAAAGTTCTTTCATGGCCAACCTAGCATTAGCGTCGGGGGGTATATACACGGCAGTGAGTATGATCGAAGTGAGTTCTCTGGGGAGATAATAAGGTCTGCATTTGACCATTAAAAACTCCGCATTAGGTGAGCAGTGACTCTTAGTAGTGGTGTTCATGCACCAAGCATTGTTAATATAAATGCACAAACCTCCACCTCTGGTCTTGCCGGAGTCATCTGCTAGCCTGTCAGCTCGGTGTGTGTGGCGTCCTGCTAACTCGATTACATTGTCCGGGCAGCTGTTGTTCAGCCATGTTTCGGTGAAAAACATGACATTTGAGTCCATAATCCGTCTGTTGTTAGTGATGGAGAGCCATATCTCATCCATTTTGTTTGCCAGAGAACATGGACATTGGCGAGAAAAATACTGGGTAAAGGCAGCCGGTGTGGTGTTAGCTTTAGCTTAGCCCGTAGCCCTCCGCGCCTACCTCGCCTTTGTTTACGATCTTGGCGCCGTCTGCGTGCACTTCCGCCCGGCCGGGGAGAGTGGGCAGCCTCCGGTGTTCTGGAGATCTCTGGGATGAGTCGGAGATCGGCGATAAAACTGTTGGAGTTGTGAGTCCAGATGTCCAGAAGCTCTTGTCTGCTGTAGGTCAGCAACGCACAGCAATTCTGGACGAATAATCCGGTTAAAAGTAGATAAAAAACCGCTAAATAGCAGATTCTGGAGAGACACTGAGCCTCGCGTTGTTCACGCGCCGCCATCTTGGAGTCATATAAAAGTCTACACTCACATTCAACACATAAACATACTCACATAAAACAGTTTCAGCTAATAAACCCAAACAACAACAAACTACATTTTTACATAAAGTAAGCATCCTGTGGTTTACACCCGATTAACCTCTGAGCTTATTTTATATCTATGTGACAAATACCTGAAGGAACACTTTAAGCTTGGGTTACTTTTCAATCGGTCTATAAAAATGAGGTCAAAGCTTAAATAGATCACAATGAGACAACTCAGTCAGTGAAAGGATGATTTCCTATATTCATGCAATTTATTATTTTTAAACAGTCATTTTTTGTATTGATGTACTTTTCCTAATGTCATCTGAACAAGTGTTCCACACACTAACTCCTGTTACTGTTATGCTGTGATATTTTACACTAGTCCTTACTACTGGCGTGGCTCATCTACTCCCCTCATAAACATTGACTTTGCTACATTTAGAGTTTTAGTTTTAGGAGGGTGTCCATTTGTTACAATTTCTTTAGCCAAGCCGAGACCAACATAAAGAAAAAAGTCATTAAAACCATTTGTTTCATGTCACTGATCATTGTGTTTTTTATTTGAAAGTTATTTGGATATTCAAATCCCTTAGTTCCTTTATTTACAATATTATTTAATATTGTCAACGTTTTTCATTTTGTTTTTATTTTCATCTAAAAGTTTACTGTAGTAATTTATTTTGCTGCTTCTCATAATTATTATCAGTTTATTCTTATACTTCTTTTAAGTTTGTTCAGCTTCTGTTGTTCTAAAAATTTCTTATACGGGAAATTCTTTTTCTTACATATGTTCAGTATCCCTTTTGTTAGCCATGTTTTTGTTTTCAGTTTTCTTTATTTTATTCACCGGGGGACAATGTTTATTATAAAGACTCAATATTATTAAGTTTTCATATGCCACGTAAAACATCTTGAACATAGATGTTACTTTGGTCTTGACTGTTGAGCTCTTCCTTATGGCGACCAATTGCTTAATCCTAAATTATAAAATTTACACGATTCTCATTTCATCAACTTCCTGCTGCTCTCCACCTCTTCTCCCTCTTGTGTCTCTTTCTTGCTGCAAGTCTCTACATTCCCTCAACCTGGTCCAGATCTCATCTCTCACTATACTTCCTCTCAAAGTACCCGTTGTCTCTGATATCTGTGAATAAGGCTCCAACACTGGCTGCAAAGAAAACGCCAACAGTATTCAATTCTTTGATTGGTGGTACTTGCTCCCTCCAGGTAACAAGGGCAAGGGTGTCGTCAGGAGCCACGGGCACAAGGAAATGCTGAAAGCCTCCAACATGGCCATTTTCAGTTCCAAGATCGCCCCTCACAACTCTAGGGCAGCCCTTTAAACGCTGCACCGCTTCTATGTAATCTCCCCCCCCCCCCATCACTTTTGGATTACTATTTGTTATGTAGGCATTAAACCAGATTATTTTTCTCGAGAAACCAAGAATACTCTTATTGATACAGATGCCATAAGGCTTCAGTTTATCCATGAGTCCACGTGCCAGATGAAGTTTGGCTCTTTTGAAAAAAATTTCCTTCGCCTGAGACGTCTTGCTTGCCTCAGGGCAACTGCTCGAGGATCCAGCTCCTTCATCACCAAGCGCACATCCTCTTTCCTTACCCGTAGTTCATTCCCTGCATTTAGCGTACATCCATCGGTAAGCTGCCCAGAGTACTACAATTGGTTGTCAATGAATTCAACCAAGACTGCCAGGTCAGAGTAGCTTTGTGACGAGTGTGTCCCCTTGCACTAAGAAGTCTCTTCAGATGTCTCACAATTATATTAAAATGGTGTCTACTGCCAATCACTGTTTTAAAAATGTGTTTATAGTTTAGTCCAAGCTCAAAATAAAATAAATGAATCTCTCACATTGGTGTGTGTTCTCCATCGCTGTGGTTGCTTCTAAGTTTCTGTGTGGACTTTAAACTTTTGCGAGATCTCACTCTCAATAGATTTTAGGATTTGTTTCAAAATTCTTGTTTTAACACACAGAACACTAAATGATCACGTCCTAGATTATTTATCTCAACTTCTTACAAAATATATGCTGCTCATTGTCTCCGTTCATGGACTCATAATGTGTTAGTTGTTCCCTGTACACGACTAAAGACTAAGTGTGACAGAGCCTTTCAGTCTGTGGCACCAAGGCTGTGGAATAGTCTGCCTCCACAACTATGTTTAGTCGACTCTGTGGATTCTTTAAAAAGCAGTTCAAATGTTTCTGTTACAGGCTTTCTAATGAGAAACATTTAATCCAATTATTATAAGCGGGGGCTCGTCCGGGATGTCCTTTTCCCCATAAGGAGAATTCCCGTTTGTGAAAGAGAGAACGTGTGTTTTGCTCCATTTTGGTTTTTTCTCTTCTGCCCTCTTCCCTGTTTTGAGCGCCATGTCGGCTCCATTTTGTTTAGAGGATTTTTTAAAAGCTCCATCTGTTGTGCTCCTTGAGAGCTGCTGCAAATGCAAATTGCTGCAAATTGCAGAACACCTTAAGCTACAGGTCTCTAAAACACTCCGTAAGAGTGACCTGAAAGCGCGGGTAGTACACGAGTTGGTGGAGGCTGGTCTAATGCAAGTCCCTGATCTGCCTGGAGTGCCTGTGGTCTCTGGTGAGCCTAGTCAAACTTTCTCATTTGAGGCGTTTTACCATAAAGATGGTACGGGTCATGACAGTGTGGGAGATGAGCGGGGGAAGACACCGCGCACGCTCCCTCGCTATGATCCCCTTTCCTCTGGAAGTTCACGGGACGGGGCCCAGCTAAAGGTGCGCTTGGCACGACTCCAGTTGGAGGCCGAGGAGAAGGCTCAAGTCAGGCGAGCTCAATTAGAGCTTGAGATCAGAAAGCTGGAAATAGAGGCAGATAAAACAGTGAGGCTGCATAAGCTGGAGCTGGAGTCTCAGCCACGAGCCTCATCTGTCTCTGCTGATGGACCAGGTTCTGCCCCCGTGTCTACTACTCCTTATGACATTAGTAAGTGCATTTCTTTAGTGCCTGTTTTTAAAGAGGCTGAAGTGGATTCTTATTTTGCAGCATTTGAGCGCATTGCTGGTGCTTTGCAGTGGCATAGTGAGATCTGGCCCCTTTTATTACAGTGTAAACTGACTGGAAAAGCCCAAGAGGTGGTAGCTGCGCTTCCCTTAAAAGACAGTTTGGAGTATTCTTGTGTTAAATCAGCTGTGTTGCAAGCATATGAATTGGTTCCAGAAGCATACAGGCAGAAATTTCGGCTACAGAGGAAACTTCCCTCCCAAACGTATGTGGAGTTTGCCAGGGAAAAAGGTATCCTCTTTGACAAGTGGTGCTCTGCGGCAAAAGCC
Source organism: Simochromis diagramma (assembly GCF_900408965.1). Classification (NCBI taxonomy): domain Eukaryota; kingdom Metazoa; phylum Chordata; class Actinopteri; order Cichliformes; family Cichlidae; genus Simochromis; species Simochromis diagramma. The sequence continues at coordinate 1,032,706 of NW_024386897.1, read as the reverse complement.
AGTGATTATGATTCATTGCGTGAATTGATGTTGCTGGAAGACTTTAAAAAGTGTCTTCCAGAGAGTATAGTGTTATACCTGAATGAGCAGAAAGTAACCACTTTAGCGACTGCAGGAGTTCTCGCAGATGAGTATGTGCTCACCCATAAGTCCTCTTTTCTGGTTAAAGAGAAGTCACAGTTTAGTGCTGCGCAGCAGGCTTGCACTGTTAAACCCTTGGGCTCTAAAGAGAGTCGAGAGTGTTTCTACTGTCATAAACCGGGACGTGTCATTACGGACTGTTTGGCCCTGAAACGCAAAACCGTGAATTCTCAGCAACCCAAAGGTGTTGCCTTTGTGAAAGCGGCGTCCCATCCTGAGATGCTTGATTGTGGTGGTAAGGTGCCAGACCCTTGTTTTGACCCATTTATCTTTGATGGTTTTGTATGACTAACTGATAAATCCACTGATCTAAAATCTGTGCGCATATTGAGAGACACTGGAGGGTCTCAGACCTTAATCCTTTCTAGTGCTTTGCCTTTCTCAGCAGACAGTGCATGCGGATTTAACGCTGTGCTGCATTGAACAGAGATGGGTTATGCTCCCAGACCCATTCACCAGGTCTATATCAAATCAGAGCTCGTTACGGGATTTTTCCCTGCCACAGTATGTCCAACCTTACCCATAGAGGGGGTGGCCATGTTGCTAGGAAATTATAATGCGGGCGGATTAGTGCGTCCTAGTCTGGAGGTGCTGGATAAGCCCCTCAGTTGTGATGCCCCAGATGTTTCTGTGACCCTAAAGCTGTACCCAGCCTGTGTGGTTACTCGTGCCCAAGCCCGTAAAGATGGCGACGTTACCCTCGCTGATTCTGTGTTGATGACCTCATTTTCTGAGGAGGGTGCTGCGTTACCTGACGAAAACAATGTTTTGTCTTCCCCAGACTTGGTAAACCCTGAGGAGCCTGGTCCATCTGTAAAAGAAATACCACTGCCTTTAACCAGAGAAAATCTGTCGGCGGCCCAGTTGGCTGATGAATCGTTGCAGCAATGTTTTAAGCATGTGGTAACTGCCCAGCAAGCTAAGAATGACCAACAAGCCTATTTCATAGAACAAGGTGTGCTAATGCGTCAATGGTTTCCATTGGGTGCTAGGAGTGTGGACTGGAGTAAGGTTAAGCAGATTGTCATACCCACGCTGTATCGGTCAAAGATCCTGGCGCTTGCTCGTGAAAGCCAGTGGTCGGGACATTTAGGCATCACAAAAACGTATCAGTTACTATTAAAACACTTCTTCTGTCCTGGCATGAAATGTGATGTGGCAGCTTTCTGCCGTAGTTGCCATGTGTGTCAACTTGCGGGTAAACCAAATCAGGTTATACCCCCTGCACCATTATGTCCCATCCCAGTAGTCGATCAACCATTTGATCACGTCATAGTAGACTGCGTAGGTCCACTACCAAGAACAAAGTCGGGAAACCAATATTTACTCACCATTATGTGTGCAGCTACACGTTTCCCTGAGGCTATTCCACTGCACAAAATTACAGCAAGGTCAGTTGTGAGAGCCCTTACTAAGTTTTTTTCTACGTTCGGCCTGCCTAAAGTCATCCAAACAGATCAAGGTTCTAACTTTCAGTCTAAATTATTCAAGCAAGTAGCTAAAAGCCTACAAATCAAACAGGTTGTGTCCTCTGCCTATCACCCAGAATCCCAAGGAGCTTTAGAGCGGTGGCATCAAACCTTAAAAGCCATGCTCCGCAAGTATTGCTTAGAGGCCAAAGTGGATTGGGATGAAGGGATTCCCTTTGTGTTGTTTGCTGCTCGCGAAGCCGTCCAAGAGTCACTCGGGTTCAGTCCCTTTGAACTAGTGTTTGGCCACACGCCTCATGGCCACTTAAAGCAATAAAAGAGGAACTTTTGATCCAGGAAGGGAGCCCAAGAGTGGGAGTGACCAAGTATGTGCAAGATTTCCGTGAGCGTTTGAGTCAGGCTAATGCTCTGGTTAAGCAGCACCTCACTGTTTCACAAGGAAAAATGAAACGCACTTATGATAAGGCTGCTGTCAAACGACAATTCCAGACAGGAGATGAAGTACTTGTTCTCTTGCCTGTCCCCGGATCATCTCTTTCTGCTAAGTATGAGGGGCCTTATGAGGTACGCGAAAGAGTAGGAGAAACTGATTACATAATCGGCACACCAAATCGAAGACGCAAAACCCGTGTTTGCCATATAAACATGTTAAAGTTATACCACTCCCGACCCCAACCAAAACCCACTGGGAGCTGTGCTCATGTGGCTGTCTTCAGTCACTCAGAGGTAGAAAGCACAGACGAGGGTGATGGTTTAAAAAGGAACCACTCCAGTTGTTCTAAGCCCTGCTTGCTTAACTCTGAAGTGTTAAAATCATTCCGGAGTCAGCTTGATCACCTGTCTTCCGAGCAACAAGAAGACGTAGCTAGTTTGGTCCATGAGTACCCCTGTTTATTTGGCGATGTGCCAACACGGACTACAGTGCTAAAACATGACATTGATGTTCAAAATGCAAAGCCCATCAAACAACACCATTATCGCGTAAATCCCACCAAATGTTTGTTGATGAAGCAAGAAACTGAGTACCTGCTACAACATGGTTTGGCAGAGCCCAGTCAGAGCCACTGGAGCTCACCATGCTTGCTAGAAGCGAAGCCAGATGGTTCACCTCGTTTTATCACTGACTTCCGCAAAGTAAACGCCGTTACTGTCCCTGACTCTTACCCACTCCCTAGAATTGAGGATTGCGTGGACAGTATTGGAATGGCCCAATACGTGACTAAATTAGACCTTCTCAAAGGCTATTGGCAAGTCCCCTTAACCAAGCGTGCTTCTACCATTTCAGCTTTTGTAACGCCTGACACCTTTTTGCAGTACACTGTCATGGCATTTGGGATGTGTAATGCACCCGCGACATTCCAGAGATTGGTGAATATGGTCCTCTATGGCCTTTCCAACTGTAGTGCTTACCTAGATGATCTGGTTATATACACTAAAACATGGTCGGACCATTTGTAAGATAAGATGGCGCCGGTGAGGTCGGCTGCCGTCACGACTGCTCCGACCACTTTTTCTTTGTCTTTGTTTTTTAAGTTAGTTTTCAGCGTTTCTAAATCGGCAAAATCATCACCATTGGGTACATTAGGTATGACAGTGACACTCTTGTTTCTATTGGTATACAATGTACTCACAATTCGAAGTTTTTAACTCCGGATCCGAGCTGGCCGAGTGAGATCTCGAGGGAGAACAAAGGGAAGCGACGGCGGCCTAGAGGGAAGCGAGCCGGCGTCAGGAACAGGCTGAGAGCTCGTGCACACCGCACACCTCTGCCTAGCATCCTGCTCGCCAACGTCCAGTCACTGGAGAACAAGCTTGACGACCTCAGGGCCAGGATAAAGTTCCAGAGAGACATTCGGGACTGCAATCTCCTCTGCTTCACCGAGACATGGCTGAACCCAGCGGTGCCGGACCACGCCATCCAGCCGGCCGAGTTCTTCTCGGTTCACCGCATGGACAGGACACGGGACTCGGGGAAGTCAAGGGGAGGCGGCGTGTGTTTAATGGTGAACAACAACTGGTGCAACAGTGCGAACGTTGTTCCTCTCACACGCTCCTGCACACCAAATCTGGAACTACTGTCCATCATGTGTCGTCCTTTTTATCTACCTCGGGAATTTACATCGGTCATTGTAAGTGCCGTTTATATTCCACCACAAGCGGACACGGTCACCGCCTTATGCGAGCTGCATGAGGCACTCACACAGCACCAGACACAACACCGGGACGCTGCGCTTATTGTGACGGGGGACTTTAATAGCGCCAACCTCAAACGCGCAGCGCCGAACTTTTATCAACACATCACCTGCCCCACCAGGGGTGAAAGGACACTGGACCACTGCTACACTACGGTCAAGGACGGCTACAAGGCACAATCCCGCCCCCCGTTTGGCAAATCTGATCACGCCGCCATTTTCCTCATGCCAAAATACAAACAAAGGCTGAAACAGGAAGTTCCGGTTCAGAGGAAGGTCGCGCGCTGGACGGACCAATCGGTGGCCGCGTTACAGGACGCACTCGATGACGCAGACTGGGGCATGTTCAGGAACAGCTCCGACGATGACGTCAACGTGTTTACGGAAGCGGTTGTGGGATTCATCGGGAAACTAGCGGATGATACCATGGAGACAAAGACTATCACAACGTTTCCCAACCAGAAGCCGTGGGTGGATAAAACCATCCGCGACGCTCTGAGATCCCGCACCGCTGCCTACAACACGGGACTCATGACGGGGGACATGGACCCGTACAAAGCCGCGTCATATAACGTGCGGAGGGCGGTGAAAGAGGCGAAGCAGCGCTACGGGAGGAAACTAGAGTCACAACTCCAACAGAGTGACTCTAGGAGCCTGTGGCGGGGACTAAGGACAATAACGGACTATAAAGCACCAACAACCGGTATGACGAACGCGGCCGTGACTCTGGCAGACGAGCTGAACACTTTCTATGCTCGCTTCGAGGCTGCAGCTAAGGACTCCAACAATGCTAGTGTTAGCGGCGCTAACGGCTGCAGACAGGAAGATGCTGCCAGCACCGGAAACGTGCTCGTCATCTCCGAGCATGAAGTAAGGAGAGCCTTCAAGAGAGTGAACACCAGGAAAGCAGCAGGACCAGACGGCATCCCAGGTCGTATCCTAAGAGACTGCGCATACCAGCTAGCTCCTGTGTTCACTGAGATATTCAACATCTCTTTATCTCAGTCGGTGATCCCCACATGCTTCAAAGAGTCCATCATTGTTCCTGTCCCGAAGAAACCCCACCCTGCTTCTCTCAATGACTATCGCCCTGTAGCCCTCACCTCAGTAGTGATGAAGTGCTTTGAACGCCTGGTCAGAGACTTCATCATTTCTTCACTACCAGACACACTGGACCCACTACAGTTCGCTTACCGTCCAAATCGTTCCACAGACGATGCCATCTCTCATCTCCTCCACACATCACTCACTCACTTGGACACTAGAAGGGGGAATTATGTTAAAATGCTCTTCATAGACTACAGCTCTGCATTTAACACCATAATTCCCTCCACACTCACCACCAAGCTGGAGCATCTGGGACTCAGCTCATCTATGTGTCAGTGGATCTCCAACTTCCTAACTGGCAGACCACAGGCAGTAAGGATGGGCGGACATGTCTCAGCCTCCACCACTCTCAGCACTGGAGCCCCCCAGGGGTGTGTTCTGAGCCCCCTGCTGTACTCTTTGTACACATATGACTGTGTGGCCACTACCAGCTCCACCACCATCATCAAGTTTGCTGACGACACCGTCGTGGTGGGCCTGATCTCTGATAACAACGAGACGGCCTACCTGAAGGAGATTAGGAATCTGGAGAACTGGTGCCAGAGGAACAACCTCCTTCTAAACGTCAGTAAGACAAAGGAGCTGATAGTGGACTTCAGCACTAAGCAGGAGAGGAACTACCAGACCCCCGTCATCAACGAGTGCCCAGTGGAGAGAGTGGACAGCTTCAAATACCTCGGAGTTCACATCACGCAGGACCTGTCATGGTCCTGTCACATCAACACCGTGGTGAAAAAGGCCCGACAGCGTCTCTACCACCTCAGACGCTTGAGAGACTTCCAACTGCCCTCCAAGGTGCTCAGGAACTTTTACTCGTGCACCATAGAGAGCATCCTGGCAGGAAACATCTTAACCTGGTTCGGGAACAGCACCATGCAGGACAGACGAGCTCTACAGAGGGTTGTGCGGTCAGCTGAGCGCACCATCCGCTCCGAGCTCCCTGACCTGCACTCAATCTACAGCAGGCGGTGCTGGACCAAGGCCAGGAAGATCGTGAAGGACCTCAGCCATCCCAACAACAGACTGTTCTCTCTGTTGAGGTCAGGAAAGCGATTCCGCTCCCTGAAGACCAACACAGAGAGACTGAGGAGGAGCTTCTTCCCGCAGGCGATACGGTCTCTCAATCACACCACCACACAGTACTGACCCACACATATGGTTCTTACACACACACTGGACTTTCTGGACTTTGTTTTTGCACAACACTGGTCACTATATTCTTCATTTCCGGTTAATACTTGTACAGCTGCTGTTATTGTGTATATATTTATTTATTTATATTTAGATTTCTTCATACATTCTTATATAGTTCTATATTGTGTATTTTGTTGTACAGTTATTTTATTTTCAACTTTAATTTATATATTTTATCTTATTCTTCCCAGTTAAATTTACCCTTCATTCTAATTTGTGTTGTACAGTTATTTCCTTTTTAACCTTAATTTATATTTTATTCCTTCCTAGTTAAATTTACCCTTTTTAATTTTTCATATTTATTTCCTATCTTATTCATAGCCTTTCCTTTTTTTGTTTTCTTTAGGTCACGAGCAGTTGTCCAAGCATTTCACTACATATCGTACTGTGTATGACTGTGTACGTGACAAATAAAATTTGAATTTGAAAATTTGAATTTGTACACTCTGCGCCAAGTATTCTACCGTTTAGCTCAGGCTTCTTTAACCCTCAATCTAGCTAAATATGAATTTGCTAAGACCACAGTGACTTATTTGGGCAGAGAGGTGGGACGCGGGCAGGTGCGACCTCTTAAAGCCAAGGTGGCAGGACCTCTTAACGCCAAGGTTGCAGTGATTATGGAGTATCCCACGCCTACCACCCAGCGGGAGTTGCGCAGATTCCTGGGAATGGTGGGTTATTACAGGAACTTCTGTAAAAACTTCTCCTCCATAGTCCAGCTGTTGACCAACCTGCTAAGCCCTAAGGTTGATTTCCTATGGTCTGATGAGTGTCAGGATGCCTTTGAAAGTCCAAAAGCCCTCCTATGCCACACTCCCATGTTAAATGCCCCCGACTTGACGCGTCCATTCAAATTAGAGGTTGATGCCAGTGCTGTTGGGGCTGGGGCAGTACTGTTGCAAGAAGACTTGCAGGGATTGGACCACCCCATTTGTTACTTCTCCCGCAAGTTTAACAAGCATCAGGTAAACTACTCCGTCATTGAAAAGGAGACATTGGCCCTGTTGCTAGCTCTTCAGCACTTCCATGTGTACTTGGGGTCTGGCACATTACCCGTTGTAGTGTACACTGATCATAATCCACTTGTATTTCTTGGCCGAATGTTTAACCACAATCGACGACTCATGCGATGGGCCTTGCTGTTACAAGAGTACAATTTGGAGATTCGGCATATAAAAGGATCAGAAAATGTGCTAGCTGATAGCCTCTCCCGGTTGTGAGTATGACTTGTTCTGTTGTCTGCTGGGAGTCCTGTGCCAGCCTTCTTTTATGCAGATCACAGTGTGCCAGACCTCACGGACGATTGGCTGCCTGGAGATCCCATGACCACTCCAAGACCAATTGACTGGCTGATTGTCTGCACCTGGGAGTATAAAAGGCTGAAGAGCCTTCACACTATGGGGAACTGCTGCTCTGAAGTGAACATGCAGTGGCCTCCTCGTCTGCTTTGCATGTGAACGTTGTTTGTTAAACCTGTTTGCTGTGTTAAACCTGATATACAGCTGACCTTAGTTTTACTAGAGTCTTGTGTTTGATTTGAACTGTGTTTGTAACCTCTGATATTCAGCTGACCTTAGTTTTATAAGAGTCTTGTGTTTGCTGGCTCACCTTAGTTAACCCTTAGCTTTTATTTGGTGTGCCGCCAGCTTATCTTAGTTAACCCTTAGTTTTTATTCTTGCCTGTTCTTTTCATTGTGTGTTAATTGTTTCCCCGGTGGTCTGTTGAACAGCCCCGTCGGTTTTTGGTTTAATGTTTGTAATAAAACCCTTTATTAACTCAGATTTCGTGAGAGGGCTTGTGTATGTTTCTCCCCTCCTGTCGCCTAGCAGAGTGTGAAGCGCTTTGTGACCGCTGTGAAAAGAGCTTAATAAATAAACTTCAATTACTTACCTCTGAAAATCAATCAATCAATAATCAAACAGTGAGTTTGTGTGTTTTACTTGGTGTGTTTCAAAGATGGAGGCCACGCTGCTCTCAGAGGACTGTGTGTGGTAACCTTAAAATCACAGACCATCCTTTGGTTCTTCTTCTGGTCCTGTGAAACTTCCTGTGTGGTGCCTTTCAAATTAAAAGCCCTCCCTGACTGTAAAGACTGGACTGTGCTGCAGCTGGTGGAGCAGCACAGTCCAGCTGTGCAGGTGTGTTGTGTTTGATAGAGGACTGAAGTGTGTGTCCAGCTGAGCTCTCTGTGTGCTCATATATACAGATGCTGATAAACAAATGTTTGTATTTGGACCCTGTTACTGATCAGGACCTTCTGTGTGTTTCCTGTCCACAGCTCTACAAAGAGTCGCACTTCCTGCTGTGGTTCAGATGTTCAGCGTGTTGCTTTGTTTCTCACATGTTGGCTCAACAGTCTCTGCTGCTGTGGGCTGATGTCATGCAGCAATACAGCTGCTCAACATCTGGCCTTGTTTTGCTCCATCAGCAGTTATTTGACTTTTACATCACATGATATTTGCATGCAACCTTCAAACACATGTGGAGAATTCATTATTTCTTTGAGAGATTTTTTAGTAAATAACAGAAAAAAGAAAGTAAGAGAAAATTTAATTCTATAAAACAGTGAAAATTCCACAAACATGTAACTCACCACTGTGTGAACATCACAGGGGAGAAATCGTTTCTCTGAGTCAGAGATGAGTGTCAATAACACAAAAGTAACACTCAGTGTCATGCAGTGACTTTTACACAACCAGATCAGATGAACCAACTCACACTAAAACATGCATTTTGCTGCACTCTTTACACTTATTTCTTTTCTTTCTGCTCTTTTATATATTTTGTAAAAGAACAAAAAAATATTTTATATCAGCAGCAATTTTCCTCAAACTGCTGCATCACAGCTTTCATGCTCTGACCTGCATGTGAAATGAGATAAAAGCTCTTTATCAGTAACTTTTACAACTTCTGGCAGGTTAATGTCTGAACTTTGGAGTGAAACACACCCTTAGTTACAAGAAATAACACCACTATCTGTAAAAAAGTGAGTCCTCCTTAACACCACCTGTGTTTGTGTGACTGCATTACACTCCCACTGCTGGGAACCTGAACAAGAACAAAGTCTAAAATAGAAGCTGACAAACAGCTGCACCACCGAGTGACACTTTATTTTATAAACTTCACAACAGGTTTCATGTTGTGACCTGTGGAGGTGAAAAGACACAAAAACTGTTTTACAGCTTTTGCGCTGCAGGCAGGATTGAAACACACCTTAGTTAAAAGTCCAACAGCAATATTTTTCTCCTCTCCTCACGTCACTCAAATGCAACAAACCAGGAAACAGGAAGTTCTTCGTCCTCAGTAAAGAGAGACGCACAGACGATCAGACTGAGCTCAGAACAAACTAGCAGCTTCCTCTGAGTGAGTCCAGCTACAGGAGAGAAAAGTGGAAAACTCCAACACTGCTGCTTCAAGCTGCTGACGCTCCACACACTGAATGTGAGTTTGAGCAGAAACACGACTCAAAGGAAGTTTCAGTGAAGGTGGTAGAGGAGGGAGGGGAGCCAGGACTGACTGTACTTCCTGTCTGCTGTTTTCAGCTTCACTCACAGACTCAATGGCTTCCAGATCAGAGGAGGATCTCTGCTGTCCGGTCTGTAAGGAGGTCTTCAGAGATCCTGTTATTCTGTCATGTAGCCACAGCTTCTGTAAAGACTGTCTGAAGATATGGTGGAGAGAGAGACCAACACACGAGTGTCCAGTTTGTAAGAGAAGATCTTCAAGGGATGATCCACCTTTAAATCTGGCATTAAAGAACCTGTGTGAGTCGTTCTTACAGGAGAGAGTTCAGAGAGCTTCAGAGGCTCTCTGCAGTCTGCAATATGAGAAACTCAAACTCTTCTGTCTGGACCATCAGCAGCCAGTGTGTGTTGTCTGCTGTGCCTCAGAAAAACACACCAATCACAGATTCAGACCCATCGATGAAGCTGTACGACAACACAAGGAGGTACTTCAGGAAACTCTGGAGCCCTTAAAGAAGAAGTTAAAGGTTTGTGAAGAAGTTCAAGTGAAGTTTGATCAAACAGCAGAACACATTAAGGTCCAGGCCCGACACACAGAGAGGCAGATTAAGGAGCAGTTCAAGAAGCTTCACCAGTTTCTAGCAGAGGAAGAGGAGGCCAGGCTGGCTGCACTGAGGGAGGAAGAGGAGCAGAAGAGTGGGATGATGAAGGAGAAGATGGAGGCTCTGAGCAGAGAGATGGCAGCTCTTTCAGACACAGTCAGAGCCACAGAGGAGGAGCTGAGAGCTGAAGACGTCTCATTCCTGCACAACTTAAAGGCTGCAGTGGAAAGAGTCCAGCGCTGCCCCCTGCTGGATGATCCACAGCTGCCCTCAGGAGCTCTGATAGACCAGGCCAAACACCTGGGCAACCTGACCTTCAACATCTGGAACAACATGAAGGACATGGTCTCCTACACTCCTCTCATCCTGGACCCAAACACTGCAAATCCATATCTCATCTTGTCTGAAGATCTGACCAGTGTGACTGAAGGAGGAGAGAAGCAGCAACTTCCTGATAATCCAGAGAGGATTGATTTTTACAGAGCTGTCCTGGGCTCTGAGGGCTTTAACTCAGGGACTCACAGCTGGGATGTTGATGTTGGAGACAGTACATTGTGGGTACTGGGTGTGTTAGCAGAGTCTGGGCAGAGAAAGGGAAACAAACTGTCTGGAATTTGGAGAATAGGGTTGTTTGATAATGAATACTACAAAATCTCACAATCACCTCCTCACACTCATCTCTCATTCCAGCAGAAGCTCCAGAGGATCAGAGTGAATCTGGACTGGAACAGAGGAAAGCTGTCGTTCTCTGATCCTGATACTAACACACACATACACACCTTCACACACACTTTCACTCACAGGTTGTTTCCATACATTCGCACTAATGATACAGTGAAGGTGTTGCCGTTGAAGGTGTCAGTGCAGCAGATGAGTTGAGGATGATGATGTTTCTAATGTTGTTTCCTGTCAGTGAGTTGAAGCTGTTAAACTGCAGCTGTCCTCCTGCTGCCTCGTTGTTCCAAAGCTCTTTGTTTCTCTTTTAGTTCTCACTGTTTCTTTCTGTTTCTGCTGTCCACCTTTTCACATGGAAAATCATTTCACTGTTTCTCACTGAATGACTCCCCAAACTAGATTTGAAATTCTATCAAGTTTCTAATCATTACAAGTGGTTCATGTTTCTATTTGATGTGTAAATGGAGATGATTTAGTTTGCTGGGATATGGACTGACATGTGTTGAATGGGAGGAGCAGTTTGTTGTCGTCTTCTTGTCTGTTTATGACAACAATAAATATGTTGTTGAAACAATGATTCATGTTTAACTCCATATATGAAATGTTTCTGATCTTTGAATTCTGTTTGATTAAAGACTTTCTTCACGACACAAATGAGATTTCAGTGTATTAATAGAACTAAATAAGCTCAGAGTTGAAAGGCTGGAGTATTATGTACGTGCTTCACTGTCAGGATCTTCAGGGGGATTCAAAGGGAAACATCAAACTGCTGTAATGAGATAAACTAGTTGGGCTGAACACACTTATCTGTAGTTTGTCTCCATCCAGGATCATCAGAAGATAATGAACATGTGTGAAGCGTCAAAAACTGCTGCTGTTTGTCAATTTGTTTCATTTATCCAGTGGCGTGTCTAGAAAATATTTGTTGGGGGGGGGGGGGGGGCAGATAATGTTTAAAAAAAAAAAAAAAAAAAAAAAAAAATTCTACCAACCGTTAACCATAATTCAATAATCCTATAAACCTAATAACCGAATGCGCTTTTAACTCTTATTAGAATGAGATTTTAACCACTACGGTGCAAAGTTTTTAGATACTGCGTTGATAAAGTAGAAGAGATACAATCAGTGCTTTGTCAGTGTTTACTCAGCATTTACTCAGCACCGAAACAAAAAACAAGGAGCACAAGAGTCCAAATACACAAGAAAACAGTTCAAGAACACAAGAAAACAGATCAAAAACAAAACCAAATCAGAGCTCAACAAGAGTCTGAAAAAAAAGTACAGGGGGTCAACCCGGGGGTCGACAACACTAAGACCAAGACAGTTCTGGAGGCCGGCCGTGCACACGGCAACGGCGGCGGCGCAGGCAAAACCAGTCAGGAGGCCGACCACTTGGAAGGCAGTGGTGGTCACTGAGGAGGTCCGGAGGTCAGCCGCGATGCCAGCGGCGGCGACGAACCCTTTCCGGAGGCCGTCCCCGAAGGCCACGACGCCAACTTAGAGGCCCGGAAAACGGCCGGCAGAGGCGAGGCGGAACCAGTCGAGCTAGCTCTGACGACGGTGTGGCAACCGCAGGACCAGACGAGGCAGGACCAGACGAGGCAGGACCAGACGAGGCAGGACCAGACGAAGACGAAGGCGGAGCCGGACCAGACCAGACGGAGGCGGAGCTGAAGCTGGACCAGGCGTGGATGAAGGAGCTGAAGCTGGACCAGACATGGATGAAGGAGCTGAAGCTGGACCAGACGATGGAGGAGCTGAAGCTGGACCAGACGAAGGCGGAGCTGAAGCTGGACCAGGCGTGGATGAAGGAGCTGAAGCTGGACCAGGCGTGGATGAAGGCACAGAGGCTGGACCTGACGGCAGCGGGACGGCTGCGGAACCTGACAGTGGTGATGCTGCAGGCGGTGATGCTGCAGGAGGTGATGCGGATGCAGGCAACGGTGTAGAAGTCACAGGGGATGATTCACCAGGTGGTGGCTGAACAAACCTCCCCGGACCGTCAGCAGACGTGAGGATGTGCTTGCTGGGTCCTCCAGGACCCCCAGCAGATGAGGTGTGGTGCTGGGTGGGCTCCTCGGACCCACCAGCTGATTCGGCTTGAAGCTGGACGGGCGACTCGGGCCCTCCAGCAGACGAGGCAGGACGCTGGCTGGGTTCACCTGAACCACCAGCTAACATGGCTTGAGACTGGACGGGCCCCTCTGGCCCTCCAGTGGAAACAGACACTGAAACAGCAAGCACGGAGACCTCTGCCAGTGTGGACACTGGCTGGGACTGAGCAGCACAGTGGCTAGACTCAGGCAGCAACAGTGGGATGCAGTCCTCAGAGGGCTGAAAGTGTTCCCCAATGCACTCAGCAGAGGACGGAGGCGGACGGGTGAACTCACTTGAACTCTCAGGGGGTGCTGAGAGCTGAGACTGTTCTGGTGAGTTCTCCAGTGAGGCTGCTGGCGCTGGCGTCTTGACCTCTAGGGGTACACCGAGCCTCTGGGGAGACCCTAGAGGGAGCAACTGTCTCTGACATGGCCAGCTTAACAGAACCAGCAGATGTTGTGGTGAAGTGTGTTCCCTGCTTAGAACGAGACAGTGAGGATGGTGGCTGAATGAACGAGTGGGTAGACTGCTGAACTGGTGGCAACTGAGCTACAGGTGGTGGAGTGGGCTGGCTGAACTGAGGGCAGCTGGGCGGCTGGCTGAACTGAGGGCAGCTGGGCGGCTGGCTGAACTGAGGGCAGCTGGGCTGCTGGCTGAGCTGAGGGCAGCTGGCTGAACTGAGGGCAGCTGGCTGAACTGAGGGCAGCTGGCTGAACTGAGGGCAGCTGGCTGAACTGAGGGCAGCTGGTTGAACTGAGGGCAGCTGGTTGAACTGAGGGCAGCTGGGCTGCTGGCTGAACTGATAACTGTACAGCTAACTGTGTTACAGGCCCCACATTAACTTGTGGTGAAGGTGTGGATGGGGGGATATGGTCAGGAAAAACTGTTTCGGGGAAGTTTATTGCTTTACCTTACCGAGGCGGACGTAAAAGGCTCCCCTAACATAGTCATTCCCTAAACTCGTGGTGCTTGACTCAGTAACTTCAGGTTTAGAAACAACAGCGTGAACACAGTCATTAACCCTGAATGTGGGCTCAGCAAAGGCAGTCTTTGGAGCAGTGGCCATGGGTGAGACGGAAAAATTATTGTTATATTCAGAAGACACACAAAAAATAGCTCCAGAAAACACAGTCACAGAGTCTGACGCAGCATAAAAACTGTCCCTTTCACTCACCACAGCTGACTGCTTACATGTCCCTACATCCGGCTGTAGTTGGGCTGAATGCTGCTGGATCCATATCTGGCTGGTCCGTACTGTCACGGCGAGTGAGATGAGCCGTGTGGAAAATAATGGAGGATCCAAATGCAGGCACTTGTACAGGTGTGAGGGTGGTTTATTAAACACAAAAAGGAAATGGACAAACTGCGAACGGAGCAATGACTAAACTAAACTGGGAACAAACTAACCACAGAACACGAACCTGGACATGAATGAGAGTGGGCGGAAACAGATGATGGTTGACTGCAGGGAAACACACAGATGAAGCAGGGTGGAAACACAGACAGACCAGCAACTACAAACACAGAAGACGCGACTTAAATACACACAGAGAAACACAGGGAGATTACACACAGGTGGGGGACACAGCTGGGAATAATCAACAAGACGAGACAGAGGTAAAAATGAACACACTCACATGAGACGCAGACCTTCACAATAAAACAGGAACAAGAAACCATCACACAAAGATGCAGACTCGACACTGAGAGACAGACAGAAAATGACACATGGAACTAAACTAAACCTGCAAAAACATGACAACGCAAAATACTGGGCCAAACTGACCCAGAACCATGACACTTTCTATGCTGCCTTATGGTAAACTTTGGTAATATTGATGTATAAAGAACAACACTGGCTGATGATGAAATACAGTCAGCTGGCATGGTGACACTGCCAGTATTAACCTGCAGGGCTGGACTGGGACAGAAAATCAGGCATTTTGACTACAGACCGGCCCACCAGGTATTAAAGCCATAAAGACTTTGAATGAAAACAAATGCTGTTGTGACAGTCCCATATGGAAAAGAAATAGTAAAAACTTATATGACTTAACTCATGAAAGTGGCCACTTTCATGAGTTAAGTCATATAAGTTTTTACTTATATAAGGCTTACATGATTTACTCATGAAAGTGGCCACTTTCTCATTACTTTCATATATTGTTTTAGTAAGTATCCAAAACATACAAGATTCATTATATAATCTTTCAAGGGATCTTATATCTGTTTTTACTCTTGTATGCTTTTCATACAAGTTTCACACAAGACAGATACAAACTTTATAAAATTTATATATATCTTTTCCATATGTACACTGTCTTGTTGGTATATGTATGATTTCTATACATTTTACGTCAGATAAAAACTTTGGTTGTAAGATTTAGATAATTATTTAATAAAAGCGAGACATTTTAAATGAGAATAAGAAAGAAAAGTATTTCTTTGTGCCCCCCTCTCCCTGTTAATGCCCTACCTGGCCCCCTGGCAAAACTTTCCTAGATCCACCCCTGCACAGTTACCAGCTGTCAGCTACATAAAAAAAGGATCCTGGTGTTATTTGTCTCTCAGAAACAGTTCATAACTTCCCTTCAACTCATTCATGTCACCTAAAAAGTAAACCTGTTTCTCCATCACCTGTTCAGCTCTGATGATTCAGTAAGGACATCTCCTGGTTTCATCTTCATGTTTCCCTCTCACCACATATCCAAACCGACATCAAGACCAGCAGTTTTACAGCTGTGGCTCCAGCAAACATCAGCTGATACTAGAAATTAATATTAAATAAATTCTAACAACAGCTGATCAAGCTTAAAGGTGCTGCTGTTGTTTACCGCGACATCCGCTGGTATCTGAGCTTCACCGTGAAAACATAATCGTACATTTGATATTTGATTGAATTTTATTGTTTTGCCTTTGGGGTGGCACCTGGGGTGGCCAGTCTGGTTGGGGGGGTGGCCTGTGCCCCCCCAGGCCACCCCGCTGGACATGCCACTGGGTGAGGACTCTGTGGGGTTTGGCAGTGCTGTTACTGTGGGCCTGGACCGGAAGGGCCCAGGCCCCCTGCCCTTGATGTATTTTAGGGAACAGGAGTGCCTACTGGGGTCAGTGGGGTAGCTGGCCCCAGGAAGGGTGCACTTTGCCTCTACCCCTATTCCTTCCCTCCCCATCCCCAACTACCACTCTCTTCCCGCTCCATCACCCCCCACGCACATGCAGAAACAGGAGCTGGAAGCATGTAAATATAATAATAGCCACTGCAGCCGAGAAGAGTGCCTGAGGAGCCCAGTTGTAAGTGAGCTATTAAGACTCGACTGTACACCGTGTTCGTGTTTTCCTCTGAAACAATAAGCTCCGTTGGAGCAGCCATTCAACGCCTCTCTGTCTCTCGCTAGCAGTTGACCCAGACAACAAAGTAAAGCTAGTTTTTGGCTACGAGCCTGACACGGAACCCGACGTACAGTGGGGCAAAAAAGTATTTAGTCAGCCACCGATTGTGCAAGTTCCCCCACCTAAAATGATGACAGAGGTCAGTAATTTGCACCAGAGGTACACTTCAACTGTGAGAGACAGAATGTGAAGAAAAAATCCATGAATCCACATGGTAGGATTTGTAAAGAATTTATTCGTAAATCAGGGTGGAAAATAAGTATTTGGTCAATAACAAAAATACAACTCAATACTTTGTAACATAACCTTTGTTGGCAATAACAGAGGTCTACATTAATAGTGGCTGGTGCACAGATGTAACAGTGATTGCTCAGCACTGCTCTTCCTCTCTGGAATACCTTTTCATTCACTGCAAACCGTTTTATTCTCCGCGGGAGTTTGCTTCATTCATCCTGGCCGCTGTTTACATCCCGCCAGACGCAGATGCGCAGGCAGCTCAGTGCGCACTCGCGGAGCAGATACTGCACATGGAGCGGACATTCCCGGACTCTCTCATCATTGCTCTTGGGGACTTTAACAAAGCCAATCTGAGCCATGAGCTTCCCAAATACAAGCAGTATATTAAATGCCCGACCAGAGAGGAGAGGACATTAGACCACTGTTACAGCACGATGAGCGGGGCCTATCGTGCGGTGCCGCGTGCTTCACTCGGACTCTCTGATCACGTCATGATCCACCTAATCCCCGCGTACAGACAGAGGCTGAAGCTCTCCAAACCTGTCGTGAGGACTAAAAAACTGTGGAGCAACGAGGCTGTGGAGGAGCTTCGCACGTGTTTGGAGTCTACAGACTGGGACACAATGAAGGCTGCTTCTAACAGCTTGGACGAGTTTACGGACACTGTCACCTCCTATATCCACTTCTGTGAGGACAGCATTGTGCCATCACGCACCAGGGTGAGTTATAACAATGACAAACCCTGGTTTACTCCTAAACTCAAAAAGCTGTGGCTGGAAAAGAGTAAGGCGTTCAGAAGCGGAGACAGGGACTGCTACAGAGAGGCCAAGTACAGGTTCACTAAAGAAGTGGACATTGCTAAACATCAGCACTCTGAGAAGATGCAGCAGCAGATCTCAGAGAATGACTCGGCCTCTGTGTGGAAAGGTTTTAGGAATATCACCAACTACAAGCCTAAAACCCCCCACTCCACTGACGACTTGCTCTTGGCCAACACCCTCAACGACTTCTACTGCCGTTTTGACGAGCCATCAGGCAGCCTTCACACCTCCAACGGCCCCAACAATAGAGACACTTTGGACACTCATTCCCCCACCTCTCCCCCCTCCATAGAGCCATCACCACCTTCAATCACTTCACCTGCGACACCCCCCTCCTCACCCCACACAAAAGAGGATTTCACACCACCTCCTCCCACCACAACTCTTCATATTCATGAAGCAGATGTGAGGAAGCAGTTCAAGAGTCTGAATGCTCGAAAAGCTCCCGGCCCAGACGATGTGTCTCCTGCCACCCTCAGACACTGTGCAAACGAGCTGGCCCCAGTGTTTTCTGGCATTTTCAACTCCTCACTGCAGGCATGTCATGTGCCTGCCTGCTTCAAGTCCTCCACCATAATCCCTGTCCCCAAGAAACCTAGGATCACTGGACTAAATGACTACAGACCCGTGGCTCTGACATCTGTGGTCATGAAGTCATTTGAGCGCCTAGTTCTCTCCCATCTCAAGACCCTCACGGCCCCCCTCCTGGACCCCCTGCAGTTTGCATATAGAGCCAACAGGTCTGTAGATGACGCCATCAACATGGCCCTACACTTCATCCTGCAGCATCTGGACTCCCCAGGAACCTACGCCAGGATCCTGTTTGTGGACTTCAGCTCTGCCTTCAACACCATCCTTCCAGACCATCTCCAAGGCAAGCTTTCCCAGATGAATGTGCCTGATCCCATCTGCCGGTGGATCACTGACTTCCTGACGGACAGGAAGCAGCATGTGAGGCTGGGAAAGAATGTCTCGGACTCCCGGACCATCAGCACCGGCTCCCCTCAGGGCTGTGTTCTTTCTCCTCTGCTCTTCTCCCTGTACACCAACTGCTGCACCTCCACCCACCAGTCTGTCAAGCTAATCAAGTTTGCAGATGACACCACCGTTATCGGACTCATCTCGGACGGGGATGAGTCTGCCTACAGGAGGGAGGTTGAACGTCTGGTGTCCTGGTGCAGCCACAACAACCTGGTGCTGAATGCCCAGAAGACAGTGGAGATTACTGTGGACTTCAGGAAGCACACAGCTCCACTCCCCCCCATCATCCTGACTGACACCCCCATCACCTCTGTGGACTCGTTCCGCTTCCTGGGTACTTCTTATGAAGCTACTGAACTGTACTTTCCACACCTGAAAGGGTTAAAGTGGCAGTGGTGGGATTTGAACCCACGCCTCCGAAGAGACTGGAGCCTTAATCCAGCGCCTTAGACCACTCGGCCACGCTACCTGCTTCCTGGGTACCACCATCACCCAGGACCTGAAGTGGGAGCCCACCATCACTTCCGTCATTAAAAAAGCCCAGCAGAGGATGTACTTCCTGAGGCAGCTGAAGAAATTCAACCTGCCAACACGGACGATGATGCAGTTCTACACTGCAATCATCGAGTCCATCCTCACCTCCTCCATCACTGTGTGGTACGCTGGAGCCACTATCAGGGACAAACAGAGACTGCAGCGTGTTGTGCGCTCTGCTGAGAAGGTGATTGGCTGCAGACTCCCATCTCTGCAGGACCTGTACACCTCCAGGACACTGCGGCGTGCAGCTCGGATCTCAGCTGACCCTTCTCACCCTGGACACAGTCTGTTTGACCTGCTCCCCTCAGGCAGGAGGCTCCGGTCCATTCGCACCAGAACCTCTCGCCATAAGAACAGTTTCTTCCCCTCTGCTGTCGGACACATGAACAATAACCATATGACTGTTCCCACCACTAACACATGACCCTACGCTGTGTTCACTGCATCATTCCATGTTTGGCACTGA
Organism: Simochromis diagramma; assembly: GCF_900408965.1. Taxonomy (NCBI): domain Eukaryota; kingdom Metazoa; phylum Chordata; class Actinopteri; order Cichliformes; family Cichlidae; genus Simochromis; species Simochromis diagramma. The sequence goes on along the minus strand of NW_024386897.1, from coordinate 1,013,371 downwards.
TCACCACCTGCACTCATGTATATATCATGTATATATCTATCCACTTAGCACTTTTAATTCTTATTCTTATTTTTATATTTTTATGACAGTATGTTGCACTGAAGCACCGCAGCAATTTCCTAATGTTGTAAACCTCCTCAACATCTGGCAATAAACCCTTTCTGATTCTGATTCTGATTCTGATTCAAACGTTTACTATAGGTCTTTACCAGGTTTGCACACACAGTAGCTGGTATTTTGGCCCATTCCTCCATGTAGATCTTCTCGAGAGCAGTGATGTTTTGGGGCTGTCGCCGAGCAACACGGACTTTCAACTCCCGCCACAGATTTTCTATGGGGTTGAGGTCTGGAGACTGGCTAGGCCACTCCAGGACTTTCAAATGCTTCTTACGGAGCCACTCCTTTGTTGCCCGGGCGGTGTGTTTTGGATCATTGTCATGTTGGAAGACCCAGCCTCGTTTCATCTTCAAAGTTCTCACTGATGGAAGGAGGTTTTGGCTCAAAATCTCACGATACATGGCCCCATTCATTCTGTCCTTAACACGGATCAGTCGTCCTGTCCCCTTGGCAGAAAAACAGCCCCATAGCATGATGTTTCCACCCCCATGCTTCGCAGTAGGTATGGTGTTCTTGGGATGCAACTCAGTATTCTTCTTCCTCCAAACACGACAAGTTGAGTTTATACCAAAAAGTTCTACTTTGGTTTCATCTGACCACATGACATTCTCCCAATCCTCTGCTGTATCATCCATGTGCTCTCTGGCAAACTTCAGATGGGCCTGGACATGCACTGGCTTCAGCAGCGGAACACGTCTGGCACTGCGGGATTTGATTCCCTGCCGTTGTAGTGTGTTACTGATGGTGACCTTTGTTACTTTGGTCCCAGCTCTCTGCAGGTCATTCACCAGGTCCCCCCGTGTGGTTCTGGGATCTTTGCTCACCGTTCTCATGATCATTTTGACCCCACGGGATGAGATCTTGCGTGGAGCCCCAGATCGAGGGAGATTATCAGTGGTCTTGTATGTCTTCCATTTTCTGATGATTGCTCCCACAGTTGATTTTTTCACACCAAGCTGCTTGCCTATTGTAGATTCACTCTTCCCAGTCTGCTGCAGGTCTACAATACTTTTCCTGGTGTCCTTCGAAAGCTCTTTGGTCTTGGCCATGGCGGAGTTTGGAGTCTGACTGTTTGAGGCTGTGGACAGGTATCTTTTATGCAGATGATGAGTTCAAACAGGTGCCATTCATACAGGTAATGAGTGGGGGACAGAAAAGCGTCTTACAGAAGACGTTACAGGTCTGTGAGAGCCAGAGATTTTCCATGTTTGAGGTGACCAAATACTTATTTTCCACCCTGATTTACGAATAAATTCTTTACAAATCCTACCATGTGAATTCATGGATTTTTTTTTCACATTCTGTCTCTCACAGTTGAAGTGTACCTCTGGTGCAAATTACTGACCTCTGTCATCATTTTAAGTGGGGGAACTTGCACAATCGGTGGCTGACTAAATACTTTTTTGCCCCACTGTATTAGCCAGAGGTCCCTTTACTACAGTTTGGAGGCGCGGACCTGTTTTATATACACACAGAATAGTTTTCTTTACGAGATCGCTTCAAAAAGTGCAGCCTTACCTAATGTCCACCTACTGTTACTCATTTTATATTAAGATTTAAATATCTAGTTGGTATTGGTATGGCGAGTAACCTTCAGTAATAGGAATAAATCACACAGCAATAGGACATTCATGTAGTTGTAAAAAGCATGGTAATATATTAAGTCATCCAAAGTATTCAGAATATGTTACTCTCATTGAGTAACGTAATGGAATACGTTACAGAATACATTTTGGGGCATGTATTCTGTAGTCTGTAGTGGAATACATTTTAAAAGTAACCTTCCCAACACTGCTTTCATAACACATACATAAGGGGCCTTGCGAGTGGGCACGCTAAATGGTGTACAGAGGACAGTCTGTGTATTCAACCTCACCTCTGGCATCGCTGCCCGGGTTATCAGGAGGGGTGCTTACACCTGCTGCTTTCTGGCAGAAAGCACCTGTCTGTCATGAAGTCACCCACTGCCTCGCTATCTCCACTAATCACAAGCCCACCATATCTACTGTACTTTCTGACAGCGCCCATATGACCACTGATGCTGTTAAAACACTGCCCAAACTCATCAACCCCAGAAGTGATACACTTGAAAAATGCTCATCAATGACAAGACTTTTAATTTGGACAAGTTCTTTACATTGAAAACATCTCACTGGAGGAGATTATTGATCTGTTAATAAGTAATAAGTCAACAGGTAGTGACGGTCTAATTTCTGAATTTTACAAAGCCTTCTCCAACGAGCTGTCACATTTTCTTTATTAGGTCTTCACAAAAGGTTAAGCAAATGAACAGCTACCCACTACCATGTAGTGATGACTACATGGCGCCACTACCACTGTTTGTTCTTGTTTTAGCCCATGGAATAAAGATGGTCCTAATTCTAGATATTCCAGAACTAATAAATAGGGGTGGGTTTAAAAAAAAAATTTCAGTTGGCTTGGTGGTTAGCACTGTTTACTCACAGCAAGAAGGTCCTGAGTTCAATTCTACCATCAGGCCAGTGTCTTTCTGTGTGGAGAAATGACCCTAATCTCACTGAAAAGCACAGTGTTGCTGCTTTCAGGAACAACTGGAACTTTTTCAGGTTTTACAGATGTTTAAAAACAGTTGCACGATTCCTGTCTAAAGCCAGCAACAGGTTAGGATTTAGATGCTTAAGTATTCCCATCCCTGAGGTTCATTAACAAACTGTACAGTGCCCTGAATCATGGAGCCAGACTCCATTCTTCCCCACTTGTTCCTCCTAACAACTATGTCTGTTCCGAGATCCACGTCTGAGCTTATTTGCTTTTTTTTCCCCATTTAACAGCCTGATTTTCGTAATGATTTGCATGTTGGTAAAGCAGAATCATCTTTGCGTAACCTTGCTTATGTTTCTTTAAGCATCAAGGCATGTCATTTACAGAATACCTGGTTTTAAAGACGCATAGGTATGGTCACATGACCAAAAAATACCATTATATTTAGTTTTGGGAGTGACACCACTTCCAGAACTACATGTAGTTGTTTTTTTGTAAATAACAGTCTTTGAAACATTAGCATTATACAATGCTTGGTGGTCAATGTATCATAGAAACATGTTAAATAAAAGTGTAACACTTTGGTGCCACTGCAAAAACATTTAATGACTGTATAGACTCAGAAAACCTGTTGCCTCAAAGGTTTTATAGATACCTACATACATACATACCTACATGTCCACTTGTTAACTTTCTGAAAATTACAGATAGGGCAGCTTGAAGATATCAAACATTTACATGTACAGTATTCTGTGTGAAGATTTAAATTGGAACATTACCATATTCAGCAATTTTTTTTGCTAGATCTCCAATTAGAGAAGGAAAAGTTATAATCAGTAAACTGGTTTTGCATTTGATCAAAGCCCAGAACATACAATAATAGTTTAGATAAAAGTGTGTTTCTACAGAAAGGTCACTCCCTTCTGGTTTCCTCATTTGACAGTAAAATATATGAAAAGAACAAACAAAGACCTTCTTAAAAGTCAGCTTCAGTCAACAGAGGAGAAGATAAGCTGTCAGGTAAGATATGCATCATTAATGCTAAATGTAAATTCTTGTATATGTTTATATTCTAAACATTATTCTAAAACCTATTAATGATTATTTAAAACATTTTTTAAAGACACAATGGATTTGAAAACCTTTTAAAAATAATTGGATATATTTTTTTTCTATATGTATATAAACTATATACTAAGCAACTTAGACTGGAGATAAGAAACCTTAAATAAAAATCTTTGATAATAATTATGGTACAATATTGATCATGATCACTATATTTGTTATACAGAAGCAAAGAATGGAAGAAACCTGTTTATTGCTCATCCTGCTGCTCTCAGGTCAGTAATATTAATATCGCAAACATTTGAACTGAAACTTATAAACTCACAGAGACTGACTGATGTCATTTGGGTAATCAGATTACATGTACAGTTTTTTTTTAACACATCAACCAAAAGCACAGTTAGAAAATCTTTATCTACTCCTACCACAACACCTGCATTACTTTTAAATTATCTTTCTTTTTATTTAAAAAAAAAAGATTTATAGAATGACTTAATGAAGCTATTTATATGAAAGCTATTCATTCTATTTTTAATGTTTTGGCTGCTGATACAACATAATTCCCCAACTTCGGGAATAAATAAGATTTTTTTTCTTCAATTATTTTCTGCCTTGTTCTTATTATTGCTGTTATTTACAACAAGTCAGTGTTTTCCTAGTGTCGGTCCCAACCCAGATAAAACGGTGAGAGTTACATAAGGAATGGTACCAACACCAGTGCTGTTGATGGTTCCATTACAAACTGCTGGTCTTAAACAAAGGAGGAGAACAAGGGAAGGTGTGTAAATAGAGAGAGGTAAAGGCAGTATGGTGTGTGAGAGTAAGGATTTTAAATATAGGGACTATGACTGTAAAGGGAAAGAACTGGCTGATATGCTTCAGAGAATGGAGGTATATACATTGGTAATGGAATTAAATAAATTAAGTTATGTAAACTTGTGAAAGAACAGTGCTGCTAAATTAAATTGTTTTAATTAATTTTTTCAAGATGGTGGTAGTGTTCAAGCCGTCTGACTCTGTCCCTTCGAGTGATATTTTTTGTTTTATTTGTCCTAAAAGATGCTAACTCTCTGTATGTCTATGACCGCCAAACGCTTTTGGATTTAAGATTCCCCTGTTTAACAAGTGAACCTTAATGCAATCATGGAAAGCAGAGATTTCTCCCTCCACTGTTTCTGCCCGGTTTTCCTGTCCCAGCCTGCCTCTGCTTTGCCTCGAAGCTACCCCAATCAACGAGGCTTGCTGACGCCGGGGAAGACCAAGCGGTCGACTGGTGAGCCTGAAGGCTGCCTTCTTATGTCCCGGGAATGATTAATACTGTGATGTGGCCAGATCTGTCTATATCAAACACTGGACCTCTCCGACCATGACCTACCCCTGTCTGGTTCCTGTCGCTGGGATTACTGAAAAACCCATGCCTGCGGCTTCATCACCTCTCGACATCATTGGAGAGGAGTAAACATCCAGAACTTGGAGAAGCCTTGCTGGGCGCCTATTTCCACTACTAACCCCTCGACTTCACTAAGGATTAGCCTTGCTAATGTTCGTTTGTTAGCTAACAAAATCTTTATTTTAAAGGACTTTTTTATTTATTTGGACCTTACGCTCCTAACGGAAACTTGGCTGAAAGCTCAATTGTTTTATGAACTCTTACCTTCCAATTATTTAACTTTGCTGAGGACAGGAAAACGGGGGGTGGAGTTGTGGCTGTCCTCAGGAAGAAGCTAACCTATAAACAACTTTCAACAAACTTCTACTTAAGCTTTGAAATCTTAGTTTTTGAATTGGGGAACCTGTAGCAATGGGAATTGCATTTACCTGTGTGTTCCACCCGGAGTCTTGAGAGTGTAACACCGGAAGGTGAGAAGTAGAGACTCATGACTGATTACTAAGAGTTTAATAAAAGTTTACCTCGGAGGAGGGAAAGTTCAACCGAGCATCTTGTGGAGTTTATAGAGAGAACAAGATGAAACATGGTGGCAGCGGGGTCTAGAGTGATCCACACCGCGCTTTGAAGACAACAGATTGAGCAGACGGTATCGACGCGTCCAGCTAGGCTAATTAGCCTCTGAGGTGCTAACTGCTCAGGACAGCAGGTGAGACGCTGATGAGAAGAGCGCAGCGGCGTCTACGATGGATGGATTGAAGCCACCCGCACAGTGGAGTATGGATTCAGTGAACCTGTCTAAAGCGTGGAAAACATGGAAAGAAGAGTTTACACTCTACACGGAACTAGCTCTGCCGGATGCTGAGGAAAAGGCGAGAGTGAAGCTGTTTTACTATCTGATCGGGGAACGGGGCAGGGAGCTCTGTGGAACGCTGATCGGAGCTGAGGCAAGAGTAACAGTAAGTGAGCTGATGAGAAAAATCGATGAACACTGTAATCCCAAAGTTAATGAGACTGTCGAGAGATATAGATTTTTTTGCACGCAATCAGGCTCCTGGAGAAAATATTGATAAATATGTTACGGACCTGAGAATGCTGGCGAGCACCTGCAACTTTGGACAATTAAAAGACTCACTGATCAGAGACAGGATCGTCTGCGGCACGAACAGCTCCGGTTGGAGGGAAAGGTTGCTCAGAGAAGAGAACCTCACATTGGACAGATGTCTAGATATTTGTAGAGCAATGGAGATTTCAAGAGAATACAACAAAACAATAGCGGGACAGGCTGAAGAGGAACTGCATGCAGTAAAACAAAAAGAGAGGAAAAGACTGGATAAAGAGATATCATGCAGATTTTGTGGAAGAGCACATGAAAGACTCAAATCAAAATGCCCAGCATATGGAAAAAAATGCAAAAAATGTGGCAAAGAAAATCATTTTGCTATAGCATGCAGGAGTAAAAGCAGACAGAGTGAAAACGGAAAAAAGGTCCACACAGTGACGGAGCAGGACTCTGATTCCTGTGAAGACATAATGACTGTCACAGCTATGACACAGACTGCAGTAGAAGTGAACCAGATCAAAGAATCGGACATGAAAAAACGAGAGCAGCTGTTTGCAGGCATGATGATTGGCACCAGCCTGGTCAAGTTTCAAGTTGACTGTGGTGCAACCTGCAACGTTATTCCCATCAACTTGTTGAACCCGAACATCAAAATGGAGCACACAGACAAGGTTCTTGTGATGTACAATAAGTCAAGGCTGTGTCCATTAGGAAAGTGTAAGGTCAAGCTGACAAACCCAAGAAACAACAAAAAGTACAGAGTCGAGTTCCAAGTGGTAGAGGAGGACTGTAAAACACCTCTACTTGGGAGAACAGCTAGTGAAGCGATGAAGCTAATACAAGTTAAATATGATAACATCTGTGCTTTGGACAGCTCAGTGACAACAGCTCCATCAGAGAAAAACGCATGGTTGTTGGAAGAGATAAAGACTGAGTTTCAGGATGTGTTTACAGGAGATGGATGTTTGCAAGGTGAATATGAGCTGGAAATCGACACAACAGTGCAGCCCGTCAAACTGCCAAAACGCAGAGTCCCAGTGTCGATGATGAAACCACTGAAAGAGGAACTGATGAGCCTTGCAGACAGACAAATAATAGCACCAGTGGAAGGTAGTACTGATTGGATCAGTGGGATGGTGACAGTGCAGAAGCCAAATGGCAAACCCAGGATATGTATTGACCCAAGACCGCTCAACAAAGCTTTGAAGCATAGTCACTTCCCGTTACCAACAATAGATTACATCTTGCCAGATGTGTCAAAAGCAAAAGTTTTCACAGTTTGTGACGTGAAACATGGCTTTTGGCATGTGAAGCTTACAGAAGAGTCAAGCCATCTCACGACATTCGCAACACCATTTGGTCGCTTTCGTTGGCTGAGAATGCCGATGGGGATCAGCCCAGCGCCAGAGGTCTTTCAGCGCAAACTGATGCAAGCGTTAGAGAACCTGCCAGGCACATACATCATTGCTGATGACATCCTGATCACTGGAAAAGGAGAGACGACTGAGTTGGCAGAAATGGATCATGACAGAAACCTGAGACTTTTCCTGGAACGCTGCAGAGAGAGAAACATCAAATTAAATGTGGAAAAACTCAAGCTTAGAAGACAGGAAGTACCATACATCGGACATCTACTCACAGCAGAGGGGCTGAGAGCTGACCCAGAGAAGGTACGGGCCATCACAGAGATGCCAGCACCAACTGACATAAAAGGGGTGCAGAGACTAGTTGGAATGGTCAACTATTTATCAAAGTTTTACAAGCATCTGTCAGACGACTGTGAGCCTCTCAGACAACTGACGCACAGAGACAGCCTATGGGAGTGGACAGACGTGCAGGAAGATGCATTTAAAAGACTGAAAGAAAAACTAACACAAGTCCCAGTTTTGAAATATTACAGCCCTGAAGAAGAGCTGACGCTGCAGTGTGATGCCAGCGAGACAGGACTGGGAGCAGCTCTGACTCAACATGGAAAACCAGTGGCATTTGCAAGTCGTGCACTGACGCTCACTGAAAGAGGTTATGCACAAATTGAAAAGGAATGTTTAGCTATTGTGTTTGGGATGGAGAAATTCCACCAATATACATATGGTCGTCTTGTGAGAGTGCAATCAGACCACAAGCCACTCGAGAACATTATTAAAAAGCCACTGTTACATGCACCTAAGAGACTGCAAAGGATGTTGTTAAGGCTGCAAAAATATGATATAACCATAACATATGTTCCAGGCTGCGACATGCTACTTGCTGATACGCTGAGTAGGGCCTACCTGCAGGATAGCATCAAAAGCCAGACGGAGTTGGAGACAGAATGTGTCAACATGGTGGACTATGTACCTGTTTCAACAGAAAGCATGGACAGAATACGGGCAGGGACAAGAACCGACCACACACTACAAACGCTGATAAAAACAATACAAAAGGGGTGGCCAGCCTGTAAGAGAGATGTACCTGTTGAAATAACCCAGTTCCAATCTTTGCAGGATGAACTGAGCACACAGGATGGATTGGTCTTCAAGGGAGAGAGAGTGGTGATTCCAGAAGCACTGCAGGCAGATATAACACAGCGAATTCACTCAACACACATCGGCACAGAAGGGTGCCTCAGGAGAGCTAGAGACTGTGTTTACTGGCACGGTATGAACGACCACATCAAAAAGTACATCGCTACATGTGATGTATGTCGGTCTGTGGATGCAAAACAACAGAAAGAGACACTAAAACCACACGAGCCGACCACTAGACCATGGACCAAAGTTGGGACAGATTTATTCAACTTTGAGGGTAGGGACTACCTAATAACTGTTGATTATTACTCCAACTTTTGGGAGATAGATTATCTACCTGACACCAAGTCGAGTACTGTGATTAGGAAACTAAAGGCTCATTTCGCACGTCAGGGAATCCCAAATATAGTTTTTTCTGACAACGGGCCCCAGTACAGCTCAACAGAGTTTGCCAACTTCAGCCGGAAATGGGAATTTCGACACCATACCTCATCACCTGGCTATCCGCAGAGTAAACGGCAAAGCTGAGTCTGCCGTTAAAACTGCCAAACGACTCATGAAAAAGGCGAAATTGGCTGGACAGGATCCATATTTGGCCTTATTGGACCACAGAAACACCCCAACACAAGGTTTAACTACCAGCCCTGCACAGAGACTGTTAAGCAGGAGGACGAGGACACTTCTCCCAATAGGAGACAGATTGTTGCAACCCACAGTGACTGACAACAAGTTAGCACTAATGGAAAACAGAGAAAGACAAACAAAGTACTACAACAAGACAGCGAAGGACATGGACACATTAAACCCAGGGGACTTGGTGCGAGTCCAACCTTTTGAACCACACAACTTATGGACCAAGGCTAGAGTGTGTAACACTCTGGGAAACAGATCCTATGATGTGGAGTTGGACAACGGCAGAGTCCTCAGAAGGAATCGTCGCCATCTGAGGCGAGCTGTGGAGGTCAAAAAAGACATGTCAGTACATCTCCAGCTTGAGGGACAGAACATTACTGGGCCGACACAGAGCAAAGAGAACACACAAAACAGCACTACCAGGTCAGGACGGGTAGTACAACAACCTGGATATCTGAAGGACTATGTATGCAATTAAGGGGTAATGTGTGAGTTATATGCTGTGATTTGTTTACTTATCAGAGGAAAGACAAAAGGAAAAAAAAAAAAAAAAAAAAGAAAAGAAAACAAAAACATCTGTGACGACATTTTGAGTTATATGTTGTGATTTGTTTACAGGTTAGAACAGAGCAAAACATCTGTGATAATATTTTGAGTTATGGCTTTGTGATCTGTTTACTTGTTTGGAAGAGAAAAAAATAAATAAATAAATAAAAGAAAAGAAAAAAAAATAAGGAAAAGAGAAACAAAATGGAAAATGAATAAAAGTAATACTAAAGGAAAATAGAAAGAAAGCTAAAAAAGTAAGTGGAAGAAAGAATTTTTATTTTTGAAGAAAATTGTGTCTAACAAAGAAATGTCATGTCTAAGTTTTGTTCCAGTTGCAAACTGAGTTCTCAATTTATGAATAGTTCATTGTCTTTGTAAAAGAAAAGGGATGTAGCAATGGGAATTGCATTTACCTGTGTGTTCCACCCGGAGTCTTGAGAGTGTAACACCGGAAGGTGAGAAGTAGAGACTCATGACGGATTACTAAGAGTTTAATAAAAGTTTACCTCGGAGGAGGGAAAGTTCAACCGAGCATCTTGTGGAGTTTATAGAGAGAACAAGATGAAACAGAACCCAAGCCCAACACTCATTGGAATAATAAAGAGACCCTCAAAATATAACAAAGATTTTATTCGAGATTTTTCTATTTTCTCAGCAGGAGCAAGTTATGATCAAATTTTAAAAACCTCCACTCCCACAGAATCACTATTCAAATGTCTTGACGGAGTCAAAACCTGGATGCCTTCAAATTTTCTTACCTTCAGTGAGGATAAAACTGACGTAATTATTTTTGGACCAAGCTGTAACTTCAGTGGCCCAGATTTGGACTTATGTAATTTAATATCTGCTGTTAAAACACACGTAAAACAACTGGGGGTTTTCTTAGATGACAAACTTACATTTGAGAAACAAATTCACTCAGTTGTTCAGTGGTCCTTTTATAAGGTAAGGCTCCTATCCAAGGTGAGATCATTTTTATCCTTTAAAAACTTGGAACAAGCAATCCATGCGTTTGTCCTGTCTCATCTGGATTACTGTAATTCGCTATACATTGGTGTCTCTCAGTCCAGTCTGACACAGTGCCAACTTGTATAAAACACTGCAGCCCGCCTTTTGACTCATGTGAAGAGACACCAACATATTACTCCAGTGCTTGCCTCCCTTCATTTGCATATTAAGTACCTGCTACCTAAAAATATCATTTATTTATTTCAAATATACCGCAGCCGTTTTTGGAAGGTTTAGATTTGTGGGGTCAATTTGACCACAAACATAAAAGACTTTTGTCTTTCCGAGAAAAGTCAATGGAGTAAAAGTAAAATGTCCTTGTCTTTTATCACATTCAAAAACAAATAGTTTTTGTTGGGTTTTTCTCTTTTAAAAAATTGCATAAACATTTTAAAAAAAATTTATTACAAAATGATGAATTTACTCAAGCATTAAAAAAGGTCTGCACCAACAGCAAGAGTCAACTGACATTTATTTAGCTTTTTAATTATTCAAATGCATTCTGTCTTATAAAAATCCATCTAGTAAGGTAATTTCCTGTCACATGTGGAGGGTCGCTCATTTGCAGTTGTTTACTTTTTGAAAAGTGAGTGGGTGGGAGCAAAGTCTAACTTAAAGCCAAGGAACACCGGCCATAAACTGTTGACCATTACCAATATTATCAGTATCACAGTAAATATACTAATATTCTTTAGATTTCTATATTTTCAAAGTCATTTTATTGACATGCCAGAAAACCAATTCTAAGCGGAACTAGTAGCTAACACTTAATAAGAAAATACACCGGTAAGCTAACTCAGCTGCTTCTCCAAGTCAGCTCACTGATTTCACTACGGTACCTAAGACACACAAGTTTTTGTGTGTCTCAGGTACACACAAGGACTGACAAACATGGACTATTGGGATTTCTTACTGTGAAACATTAAATGACTGTTTATGGTTTTGTTTCAAGTAAATGTCAATCAAGCAAATGTTGAAAAATAAGGAAAAAAGTGATATAGTTTACATAGATTTCATAGTTAGTTAAGAGATAAAGTGACTCTTTTGTAGGCATTCCTTTTAAGTTATGTTCTAATGTTGCAATACTAAGTACTATTATAGTAAATATTATAACAAATGATTTATACGTGGCAACTTCCTGCTTCTGGTAAACCTTCATGTAGTATAACTATTTGAATGTTTTTTATTTTCCAGTCTTTTTCAGTGGTTTGTCTAACAGCCCAGTTTCCACAATAAAACCTGTTTTATTTTTCTCAGGAGGACTTTCCACTCTTCCTCCCCACTCCAGAGAATACCACTTTGTGAACCAGAAAATGACCTGGACCAAAGCTCAGAGTTTCTGCAGAGAACACTTCACTGACTTGGTCACCATCTACAACAGCAACATCAACCAACTGCTTCTCTCAATGTCGCCAAGGATTAATGCCTTGTCTTGGATAGGGCTCTATGATGATCGCTACAGCTGGAAGTGGTCCATGGAGTTAAAACTTTTTTATGTTGGCAGCACACATGAATTTATGATCTGGGCTAACGGCCAACAAGACTGTGTGAATGCAAAGGAATACTGTGTGGCTCTTCAGGGACAAACACAGATGAGTGATAGACCCTGTGGAGATTCTTACCCTTTCCTGTGTTACAATGGTAGGAAAAAAGGCTTGTTGCCATAGTTACCCTAAAATTTCATGATATTCATAAGATGTTTTTTTTTTTAATTCTTTGTTTCTTTTAATTTTTTACAGCCAGCAGTACAAGTTATATCTTAGTGAAGGAGAGCCGCTCCTGGTCAGCGGCTCAGTCGTACTGCAGGACATACCACACAGACCTGACCAGTATAAGAAGCAAAGAGGAGAAATCCAACATCACGCTCACTTTGAATGGATCAGGGGTTCAGTATGTGTGGATTGGTCTCTACAGGGATCCCTGGGCCTTCTGGTCTGACAACACAACCTCCACATTCACTAACTGGATGTCTTCTATGCCTGATAACTACCTTTCAAACCAATACTGTGGAGCATTTAATTTAATGTCAGGGAACTGGGATGATGACTTTTGTACAAGCAGTAACTATCTTTTCTGTTTCACAGGTGAGGTCCAGAATGCAAACACTGTAAGATCCTGTCATCATGTAAAACACTAATGTTTGTGTTGTTATATGTGGTTCATTTTTAGCAGTGACAAAGCAAACAGTGGTGAAAATGAAGCTTCAGTCAGAGGCAGACATGCACAGCACAGAGATCCAGCAGCAGGTTTCACAGCAGGTCAGCAGTTCAGTCACCAACACAAACTTGACACAAGTTCAAACTATGCTTCATGTTTTTCATCATCTGCACATTTTGTCCAGCTGTCAGGCCTCATGCTGTCAGAAGGACTGACAGACTTCAGGATTCGTTGGAGGAAAGTCCAGAGTTACCGTGACGACCAGTCAAAGAAGCAGGATGTGGACGGTGACTGCAAAACTGAAGACTGACTGGACTGAAGCACTCCATGTGTGAAGTTACTAACATGCTGTGCTGAGCTGTCTCATCCTTTGAATCTTTCAATATTTCAGAGTGTAAAGTTCCACCAACAGCTCATTTGTTCAGCTGCAGTTGTAGTTTGGTAGAAATTCTTTAATCAGAGGTCCACTCACTAGTTTTCCTGAAAGGCTCTAGTCTCTTGTTTTGATTTGCAGCGTCTCTTTCAACACTTCAGACACTGTCCTTCTGTATAAGTCACTGCACAGGCTTTGTCTGTGTGCAGTTTATTAGGATCCATAGTTCTGTTTCATCTGACAGTAACCTCTGCTGACTTACACAAATGATGGAGAAGAAAGTGAGGATAGCCAGAGATCTGATTGAGGAGGTCAGGGGGGGACAACAAAACATTGTATTGTTTATGTCCTGTTTCTACTTCTACTGTTTAATAACTGTAACAGCCATGGATTCAGTTCAATTCATTTCAATTCAATTTTACTTCTATAGCACCAAAATAAGTCACATCGAGGTGCTTTATATTGTAAAGTAGACCCTACAATAATAAATTCAGAGAAAAAAAAACAACAATCATATGACCCCCTATGAGCAAGCACTTTGGCGACAGTGGGAAGGAAAAACTCCCTTTTAACAGGAAAAAACCTCCGACAGAACCAGGCTCAGGGAGGGGCGGGGCCATAGTAAGAACTGCAGGTGGTGGGTAAAGTTTGTGCTGGTGTTGCCATAGTTACTGTTGTGGTCTTAGTTTTGACTTGTATTTTCGCCTGTGTTGACATGTTTGTCTACTTTTGTGTTTGTAGCTTTCAGCTTTCTTCATGATATATTTGAAAGGGTTTTAATGTGTTCTGTGGTTTCATTCATGTTTTTGTGTGTTACAAATAATACACAGCTATTTGGGTTGAAAACGATAAATCCATGTAGACAGGTATAGAAAAAGTAATACAAAATGAGAGAGAAATATTAAAATAGTAAGTAAACAGAATGGTTGAACCATTATTTATTGCCTTTTATAGATTAATTTCTTATTTAATAATATAATTTGACTTCAACAAATTTATATTTTGCCAATATTGACATCTTTGTTTGTTTCATTAGCTTAGCTGGAGTGAACCCATGAAAATAATTTAATTTTATTCATTTGAACTTAATTTGTGGTGTAGGTAACTTGATTGCACTTTTCTGTTAATAAATGAATGAGTTATTTGTGTGTTTTGACACTGAGTGATAAATCAGGTGAAATTGCTACAGATCCATGAAAGTAAAGCTAGTTTGACACTGAAGCTTTTTTGTTTCTTTGGTTTTGTATGCGTCTGTGTAAGTTTGAGGTCCATGTCAAAATCACAGGCATTCAAATGTAAAGGGCCTTAAGTTATATGTTAGTTATGAGAATATTCATGAGTGTTGCGCTTATGCTTTATAGTAGAGCTTTAATAGATCACTTTTCACCAATGGTAGTAAAAGTTCCAATCTCAGCATCCCTGCTCAGACATGATTTACATTTACACCCAGGAGAAAGACCTGGGTGTAATTAGCTAACTTGTACTACTTGTTAAGTTACTTTGATGTTACTCTGTAAAATGATCTGAAACACGCTGTCTCATAATAAAAACCTGAGGCTACAGCCCTACACACCAACAAATCCCTCTCCTAATGAGGACACATGTGATCTTTCTCTGTTAGGTATGAACACAAAGCAAAGAAGGTGTGGCTGGAGTGTATCCCAGCTACGATGGGGCGAGATGCATGGTACACGCTGGAAAGGGCGCCATCCCGTCATTGGTTTAACACGGGGTGTCGAACTCCAGGCCTCAGGGGCCAGTGTCCTGCAGGTTTTAGATAACACCCTTGGTCAACACACCTGAATCAAATGATTAGTTCATTACCAGGCTTCTGGAGAACTTCAAGACATGTTGAGGCGGTTATTTACCTTTAAATCAGCGGTGTTGTATCAAGGACACATCTAAAACCTGCAGGACACCGACCCTCGAGGCCTAGCGTTCGACACCGGTGGTTTAAAACATAAAGATGAACAACTATCCAGGTTTTAGGTTTAGAAAAGAAGCGGTTCTGTTCGCTGTGAAATAACATAACTTAACTGGAATAAATTTAAAAACTTTGCGGAATCCCACAAAACACGCCTTTTGCTTTAATGTCCCATGCGGAGATCCGTAGGATATGAGCGCCCCACGTGACCGCTTACAGCAAACCTCAGCAGAGTAGCGACGGCGGGAGAAGAGTTGCGCGTGCGCAGACGTGGCTGCCGTCCTATGAAGCAGACCGAGCTCAAGTATCGCTCCTGTTCCTGTCGATCAAACACCAATAAAACAGCGTCGCTGTCGCTTCCATCGACCCGCAGCAGCCATGTGTTCAGCTGAGTCTCTGAGAGAGTTCATACAGGAGAGGCTGACTGCTGTTTGCCAACAAATCTTCTGCGAGGTTCAGAAAACCATCGTCCAGTATGAGGAGGAGATCCAGCGTCAGCGCAGACTGCTGGATATCAGCCGGAGACCCGACACACACTCACACGGCTCAGGTACGGACACGTGTGCTGAGCTCAGGTTCCTCTCTGTTGATGAAGACATGAAAGCTCGTCAGCGTCTCCGGGATTTCTCTGATGTTAGCTAGGAGCAGAAAGCTGTTACCTTGGTGATTAATTTAATTTCAGAGTCTAATTTGTATAAAGTGTCAGACACTGGGCGTCAGCTAAAGACTGCAGTCAGGTGTGTTTGGCTGTTTTTCACAGTCGTACTGAAACAATCAGTGCAGTTTGAGTTCATCTGTGAGATTATTGTTTAGCAGGAGTAAAACCCTGAAAAGAAATAAACGCCTTGATGCTGATAAAGCAGCGAGTTTAAGGCCAGCGTGTAGTTCAGGTTTTTAAGTCTTGAGCTGCCCCTGATTTCCTCATATTTTGGTAAAGATAAATAAAATATGTGACCAGAGGGAGGTACCTATTTCAATAGGATGGAGCTGTAAGTATATGCAGCTGTAAGTATATAGTCAGTTCCCCCAACTGGGTAAAACACTATAAAAAGGAAATTCATCATTGTTGTCTCCACCCAAGCTCACCACCACGGTGCATGCAAAAGTGGCAAGAAAAAGATGAGTTTCCATGCAGCGCCTACGCTGTCTGCAACGATATATTAAAAAAATAAAAGTAAACCACTCTCAACTACAATCAGTACACACATTGGTGCCTACTGATACAATGAAGAAAAACAACAAACAAATAAACAAAACAACATCGACAGCCACAGCTGTCACAATAATCTGTCGAGTTAAACCAGTCTAAAACAAATTAAAACAAACACTGGTGTTTCGGGACCTCGGCCTGCAGCCAAAAATCCATCCAGGCAAAGCAAAGCAGCATCTTGGCAATCTGTAAATGAAAACAGGACATCACTTACACTGAACAGTTGACCACAGCAGGAATATCCCTGTTCACAAGTTAGGGTCACACCCTAATAAGTATCGGCAAGTGGTGGCAGAGTCCACTACACATTTCTCTGTAGAAATAAAACAGTGTTTTCCTTCTACAAGAGTGAAAAATGACTTTAAGCCTCTGCCAAACTACAGAAACTCAAGTGGGACATGTTCTGTTGCCTCAAAGGGGAAAACCACCGACAAAGGTCAGGTCTCACCTGTCACATATAAAAAGAAGAATTTGAAGCAGCTATTCCAGAGAGTTTAGACTTTCAGTCAATTTTTTTCTTTATGCTTTTGTGGAATCAGATTAAGAATAATTAAAGAGACTAAAACACCAAATTATTTTTAATGATTTCATTATTACCATATTGTAATTTATATTTTTGATGGCACAACAGGGTAAAATGCCTGTGAAACAAAATTGATAAATTCAGTCTACAGTGTTGTTAAAGTCTTTACCCCCCTTCCTGATTTCAGAGACTACGTCTTCTTTTGGCGTTTACTGGGTGGTTGGCATCCTCGTTGATGCATTGCTGCATCTTCTATTTCAGTCCATTATTACACTCTTAAATCTTCTCATTCCTTCATCTTTCAGGATCTTGCCAAGCTTGAAACGACCCATTAACGACCTATTAAATTAGTCAGACGATTTTGATAGTCGACGTAATCGTGACTAGTCTACTGGTGGCAGCCCTATTAGTTAGAAAGCAAAAATGAGTGAATGTGGCCTGTTATTTGTTTTTATTAAGGAGTTGTTTCATCATCTTTTTCTCTTTCTCTCTTCAGAATTCCAACAGCTTCATGTTTGTGGGAAAGAGGAGCCTCTGACAGAACAGCAGGTCTTTAACGAGGAGATGATCTCCAGTGTGGACCAGGAGGATCCAGAGCCTCCACAGATGAAAGAGAGACAGGAGGAGGAACTGCAGCAGCTGGGAGTGAAGCTGGAGGCTGACGGTGTCAGAACTGATGATGAGTGGCTCAAACTGCTGGCGACCACCTGGAAACCCGAGATAAGGCTGCACAGAATAGGTTTGTAAAACTGGGATGATTCACAGGAAGAAATAAAGGTCAGAACTTTAACTAGAAAAATTTGCATTTCCTGCGAAAATGCAGTGTGGATGCTTTAAAGC
Organism: Simochromis diagramma; assembly: GCF_900408965.1. Classification (NCBI taxonomy): domain Eukaryota; kingdom Metazoa; phylum Chordata; class Actinopteri; order Cichliformes; family Cichlidae; genus Simochromis; species Simochromis diagramma. The sequence continues at coordinate 995,495 of NW_024386897.1, read as the reverse complement.
TGAAGCTGTATGCAAAAACTAGCGGAAAAAGCTGAAAACTTGCAGAAATTGTTAAAACTTTGCAGAAGCAAAGGAACTTTGCTAAAATGGAATAACTTAGCAGAACTGCAATATCTTAGAGGAAACATAATACTTGGCAGAAATACAATAGCATAGCAGAACTTAGCAGAAATATTGTAACTTACCAGAAACATGATAACTTCTAAAAAATACAAGAACTTAGGAGAAATAGTATAAGATAACAGAAAGAATATATTTAGCCAAAAATACTTAAACATTACAGAAACACTATGATTTACAAAAATAGTACAACAGAGCAGAAATGCTGTGATTTACCAGAGACACTGTGATGAACTATGAATATTGTAATTTTAAATCAATACTATGTTTCAGCACAAATACTCTGGTTTAGCACAAATATTATAACATAGCAGAAATACAATTATATAGCAGAAATGCTATATTTAGAAAGAAAAATATAATATAGTAGAAATAGTATGATTTAGCAGAAATACTACAATATAGCATAATAACAATGATTTAGAACAAATACTATGATTGAGCAGAATAGCAATAACTTAAGTGAAAATACTGGAAAAGTAAGATGACAAGCTGGGAAAAAAAACGGAACACGGTTAAGTTCCCTCAAAACTAATTGTTGTTCACCTGTGAAAAAAAAATAAAGAAATAAAAATAAATTTAAAAAACAAGAAGGAACAGCCAACAGATACACACAAAATCAAATGTGTATACACAAATGCACAGAGAGAGACACACAGAGGGTCTATGCCAGTCAACCAGTCTGAATTAATTATATGTTTTTCCAACAATGAGATGCTGCCCTAAAGTGGGTCTCTCTCTCTCTCTCTCTCTCTCTCTCTCTCTCTCTCTCTCTCTCTCTCATGCATGCACACACACACGCACAGGGAGAGAGAAGCATGTTTTCAGTCAAGCAGCCTGGGAGCTGCTAAATTTGAATCCACAGAGGCTGTGTACTTTTTCCCGGCAAAACAGGTGCACACACGCAGCACAAAGACAGGATATTTTGTAGTCTATTTCTCATAGTGAGGACTCCCCTCAAACAAATGACCACAATTTCCTAACTGTATTGGCCAGAACGGTCATTTTTACACCGTTTTGTTCAGAAGAGATGGGGGAATCGTCAAGTGTTGACAATTTATCATTAAAATATGAATTTTTAGAGATATATGACATCGATGACTTGTTGGCTTAGAAGCCACGAAGGCCCCAATATGCAAATTTGAATGCCTCAGCCCACATATATGATTGGCTGGGAAGCCGTGCAGACCCTGATTTGTAAATTTGAATGTCTCAGTCCTCACAGAGGATTGGCTGCCTGGGGACCTGGCAGAAATATATAGAAATAGTATGATTAAGCATAAATACTACATTTAGCAGAAATACTATATTAAGCACAAATCCTATAAAAAGCAGAAATACTATATTAAGCAATATAAATATCCTATAAAAATCCTATAAAAAGCAAAAATACTGTACTATGATTTGGTAGAAAAACTATAATTAATCAGAAATACTATATTTAGCACAAATCTTATAAAACAGCAGAAATGCTATGATTTAGCGCAATAGTAATAAGTTAAACAGAAAAATTGGAAAAGCAAAATGGACAGCTGAAAAAATGCTGAACATGCTGAGGGTCCCTCAAATATACTTGTTAAATGAAAAAAATCGGCAAAAAAAACCATATAACAGCCACACAATCACAAATATGGACACATATGGAAACACACATGCACAGAGAGAGACACACAAGATCCAATTCAGTCAACCAGTCTAAATATATTGAATTTGAATCTTACAATGAGATCATCCCATAAAAAGGCTCTCTCTCTCTCTCTCTGTCTCACACACACACACACACACACACAGGGAGAGAGAAGTAAGTTTCTAGGTCAGCCTGGGAGCTGCTGAATTTGAATCCACCAATCAGAGAGGCTGTGCACTTTTTCCCGCCAAAACAGGTGCATCTATTTACACACGCAGCACAGAGACACACAGGATTATTGCAGCCTATTTCTCATAATGATGACTCCACTCAAACAAATGACCATAATTTCCTAACCGTAGGGGCTAGAACGGTCATTCTTACACCGTTTTGATCAGAGGAGATGGGGGAATCTTAAAGTGTTGACAATTTATCATTAAAATATGAGTTATTAAAGATATTTGACTTCTAATGCACCATAACTGAGTAGAGCAAAGCAAAAACTGCCTTGACTTGCCCTCAAACAACGCTTTCTAACTCTAAGTCTCTTTGGAGTATCAATATCATTCTTTCACCGTAAGAGACAGCAGGCTTTGGTGAACAATCATGGAAAATTTTCAGGTCTCTGTGGAAATCCATTAAAAAGATATGACGAGAGAAAAAAGTGGTTCATTTCCAGAGTTTGAAATCTGAAGAAATCTGAGCGAAGGACGAATTTCCTACCCTCAAACAAGTCTAACTCATTTCAGAACGGTAATAGGTGAGAAAATAATTCTTGAATTGTGAGCGTCAGGAGTGTCTGAAGATATACTGGGACAAGCCTTATGTCTTAACTTTGCTTTGTTAAGGAGATATGACGATTCGAATATGCCTCTCATTACAGAAATCAAGCGGTGATTTTGAACAAGCTCTCCATTGACTTTCTATGGAGAGTTTTGCGACTTTGTGTTGGTCTGAGGAGATTTGCCAAAATTCTATAAATCCCACAACAATGATAGTGACATTTTCGGAAAGCCTGCAAAAATACCAACGTTTTGATGTATAATTTGTGGAAGTTGAGTGAAAATTGAGCAAGTAGCAAGAAGTTGTTCGGACATGAAGAGAAGACTGCAAAACCTTCTGTGGCACACTGGAAGCCAAGTGCATAGCAACCATAACAACGCATGTATTTTGTGAAAAATCACAATTTTGCAACTGAAAACTTTAAGAGGCATAAAAGTAAAACGGTAAAAGATTTGAAAAAGCTGATTTACACCTGAATAGCCCAATAATTTGAGAACATTTTAAAGTTTGAATGGTTGTTCTACGTGAAAATAAGAGGAAGTAGTTAAGTTTCAAAAACAAGCAAAATTTAGCAGAATTGCAGAAGTTTCCCATTCATTTCAATGGGACAAATTAAGCTTAATATTTTAAAAAGTATAATAGTGAAAAATACCAAAAGACATAGCACACATTAGCAGAAATAGCAGAATAGTTTAAAATTTGAACGGTGAAAATCGGCTGAAAATTGTGGAAGTAGTTAAGTGCCAAAAAGTGTACGGAAGTCCTAAGAGGAACTCAATAGTGTGGATGCTTAGAGCATCCACACAATAAGCAGCATGAATGAAAATTTGACACTGAACCTACATTGTCTAAGTCTAAGAAGACGATTAAGTCTGAAAACCAATTACGCTGCTTCAGTAACAGAGTTGATTGAGATATTAATTGTTCTTAAAAATCATTGAAAGCACAGAGATAAGATATTTCTTTGGAACAGAGATGGGAACAGGTGATTGTTGTGTAAGTCTCAAATCTTTATCCTCAACTCTGAAGTGAAGTCCCAAGTCTGCGTTCTTTTAAAGATCTGTATTATTATTAGAGATTAGAGACGTTCAAGCCAAACAGCACTTCGATTCTGCTGCAGGACAATGATCCAAAACACACCAGCAAGTCCACCTTAAGAAAAATAAGATGCTGTGGCGTGACCATACAAAGCTGGTTTGCCGAAAACCCTCTAATGTGGCTGAGTTATAACAATTCTGCAAAGAAGGGTGTGCCACAGTTCCTTCACAGCTGTAACTGACTCATTGCCATTTAAATGCTTGACTGCAGTTGTTGCTGTTAAGGGTGACCCAACCAGTTATTATGTTTAATGGGCAATCACTTTTTCACACACACTCAAAAAAATGAAACGTTGACTTTAATTAAAATTATTTTGTCAACAGGTTCCACGAAATTGAATTATGTTAGTTTAAAGCAAAAATCTTTAGTTCATCTAATTTAAAAAAACTACTTAAGATTAACAAGACATATTTAAGACTAACTAAATCAAGTTATGTTGTATGAACATAGATGATATATTTACAGGTTAGATAGTTTAGATTAGTTACTTCAACACATTTCTTATTTGTGGCAGTAAAATGTTAAATTTAAGTTAGATTAATTCAAATATTATATTTTCAGCCACCTTGTGCTTTATTAATTAGTTTTACATAAATCTATTTTGTCAACAGGTTCCACACAAATGAATTAAGTACATCCAACTTATTTTTTAAAATTTCTTTTATTGCCAACACATTCAGTGAGCATTTGTGTAAACCCAGTCCAAAATAAAACACAACAGCTCATTAGGGTTAGTAATTAACAGTATGTAGACAGATGCAACATCACGACTTTAAATTAAATGTCTGTATCTGCCAGAAATGGAAGAGAAAAAAAACCCCATTGAAGATCACATAACACATTGATAAGATGACACTTGAGTTATGCACATGTGATGCTAGTAAGGTCTGTGGAGTGTTTTTTCTTTTAGTGTCTAAAATGGATAGCAAAGTTGCTATTTGCAATGATTGCTTAGGGTCAGTCCAGTAACACAACGCCAATGAAGTGCTTTCCTTTAACAATGCAAAGTGAAGTGTCCACCTCAACAGCCACAATTTAAAAAAAAAAAAATTAATGTAATAATAATGATGATAATAATAATAATAATAATAATAATAATAATAATAATAAATAGTCCACTGATATTAGCAATCAAAGAAAATTATATCACCATCCCAAATAAAACTTTAACAAAACATGCCAACATTATGGTCTAACAATAAAACAGCTTGTCAGCGTTCAGTTTTTTGCAACAGCACAGCAGTAACCATTTAACACTTGCCACTGTCAACGTTTATTTTACCAGTGTTTGGGCAAAAAGCTTGAGTTGTAAACATTTTAACATGGAAACAATTGTTCGTCTTTAAAAGTTCGCAAATTATACATTCATCCTGCATTCCTAACTTACCCTTATTCTTAGTATGTATTGCAATTACCTTTACAATGCACACAATGTAACACAAACTGAATATGAACATATTTCCACCTCATAACAATATGCCTTGAACGCTAATATACACACCACCCTTCAACATTTCTGGTGCAGTATCATCTCTCAATTAAATCCTTTAAATCTCAATACTTTTGATGGTCTCTTACTAGCCCCCCCACAAGAGTAAAATCTCTCAAATTGTAGTAGTTTACAAACTTTTCAAAATGTTCTAAATTTCTCTTAAATGTAATTTTCCCTTTATCTGTCATTTACAAATTACCATTTTATTCCCATTCAGCCTCCGAAAAACTTCTGTCCATCTGACAGAACATTCATCATCCAAATTAAGGGTTGGCTTATTCATTCAGTTTATTCTTGAGCAACTGTACCTTGGTCAAGAGTCTGCTGACATACAGATGAAGGAAGAGCTTCTGAAGTACTTCAAAGAAAGCTTTCAGTCTCGAGGTTAACTGAGATTCAGTGCATATATCCCATCCATTAAGAGTGCACATGCAGAGGCCAGGTCTTCCAGGTCATGCAGGACACACTAGATGGTTATACCCACATCGGCTGGAGGAGTGCTGGCATCAACTCTTTTGATGGTAAAGATAGCAAGGGTAATTTGTTCCAGCTCCCTCTGAACAGCTGTAGCTTAGACACAAAAACATAGAAAAATGGCATCCAGTTTTAAAAAAAGAAAGAAAAAGGGCCAAAGCTACCCTTTAATGAAGTAAACACAATATTAGGAACATGCACCCCAGTGCGCCACTATTTTAGACTACAGATTCAACGATGAATATAAATAGTTTGGGTATACAAGAAGATTCCCCAAAACATTTAAACAGGTTCCATGCAAATTACAACAACAACATTACAACATGCAACAACATTAGTTATTCAAAATTTGGTTTAATACAGATAAAAAACTAAACTAAAATTACCAACCAATTATTCTTTGAAGAGGATGCTTGGGTCTTCATTCAGGTAAAAAGGTAGTGCCCTGAGGACACACTCCCTCCCCTTTTCAATAGTTTCCTTCTGTAGAGAGTGGCAGAGATACAGGAAGAGAAAACAGAAATACTTTAGGATGACACAAACTCACATTATACGCAAAATGAATGACATATCCACTGCACAGATAGACATGAACACAAGACCAACTAATCATCACATGGACATGAATAGTTAACCTGTTGGGCAGGGTTTCCACCACATTATATATGTCCATAATGGAGGTATAGACAAACTAATACATCATCTTCTTTGCATTCAAAACATAACATAAAAACATTCACTTCTGGTTTAACCTAAATTGAAGGGATCAGATTTTACATATGTTTAGGTAATTTAAGTTTTCCAACGTTTTGAGTACCAAACTTTGTCTTGCTTAATATAAATGTAAGTGCACTGTGCAGCTACCATACACTAGCTGTTTAAACTTGAAAATGATCTTATTAGCCATAATATTTTGCTACCAACAGAATAACGCACCTGTGTGGCAGGGGCCAAAGTTTGTCTAATTTTCTTCCCTGCAACGCCTCCTTTTTTCTTGAAGACTTTTATGAGCTGGTCAGTGTATTGGTCAAGTTGTGTAAAAAGCCTTGGAACAAGTGGAGCAGTAGTAATCCTCACATATTCTGCTTCCACCTGAAAACATGTCAACAAACACAACATACTGTACTGTAAATATACATACTATATGTACACATATACATACTTTATAACTAAAACTAATGTAGAAAGACCTCATTAAAGCTATAATTTTAACACAAACATTTACACAAAATGCTAAAGGAGCCATTACAGCTTTTATTATATTTATATTATATTTATTTATAAGTTTCAAAAAATACTGATCACAGCTGATCTGAAAAGAATTTCATGCCTGAGGCCCTTGAACTGCAACCTTTACAATGGTTCAGATGTGGAGAAGAAATAACAGGGGCATGGGATGGGTCACTAAAGAAAACTTAACTTATAAAACAGTTTTGTTTTTAAAAGTATAACAGTTCACATACCACATACAAGCTCAGCAGTACCACATACACCACATCAGTATAGGAGGGAGCAGGTAAAGGCAGGATCTGAAATTTATAAAGTAAAACAAGAAATTCATTACTTAATTTCAAGAAGCAAATTATTGTTTGAATTACAACTAAATAAAATACTACTCAGAAGAAAAGCAAGAGATTGACACTGCCATGTGCTAACTTTCTATAGAAGCAATTATCACCAGGTCTGTCGACCTCCATTGTCTGTCCACTCATATGTCTTGAATAATTTTATTTAAAAAATTAAGTGTGTGATTTAACAAACTGTAATTTATAACTATGTTGATATGTATAACTCCGCTAGGAAACATGCTGTATTTACAGACCATTTTTACATAATACAGATTACTGATAGAGCATAACAATGGTGTCACAGTGGCTTTCGCCCTTAACTTTTTGGAATTTAAATGTCACTTTATGCTATCCTTGCTATCCTATTCGATATTTCCGACTCTCGGATTACAGAAAAGGAATCCCAAGAAAGCAAATGGAAAAATAACCCCTTGAAAAAATAACCCCATGAATCCCTGTAGCTAATCCCTTAATAAAACAATAAAAATGTTTCTTACACAGTCCACAAAATAAGCATGTCCAGGACCCTGTAAAACTAATGTAGAACAAGCGCACGCAAACGATATAACATGTCTTGTAAGACAAACGCAAAATATAACCATGCTCGACATGTAGATACTACACAACATAGTCAAAGAAAAAAATGGTCTTACCTCTCAAAGAAACAGCAACTTGGCGCCAAAACAGCGTTTTTCAATTAAATTTGAAGTCTTGCGCATGAGCAGGCCCAAGCCGTGAAACCTTCTTGTTCTGCGCGGTTTCATTACAACTGTTTTTGCATTACTGCCACCTTGTGGATATACAAGGTATATCGATCCTAATTGACTTAACTTAAATGTTATGCCATCAAGTAACACATTAGTATTATGTACGTTGAATAATAGACACAATTACATAGACTTGATTAGAAAAACATATGTTAACTTAACAAAAACATATATTTTAAGTAAAATGAAAATAAATAATTAATATACACTGAACAATCCACCTCATTCATTTTTTTTGAGTGCAGGGCTGTGAAGGTTTTGATTTTTCACCTTAAAAAGACAGTTCATACTAAAAACCCAGCACGTCTGGTTGAATTGCAAGAATTCTGCAAAGATCAGTGGGTCAGATTCTCACTATGTAGAGACCTGTTAATCAGTCAGATCAGAATATATTTTCTCTGGTGTTTGTTGTTTTATACACTCAACAAAAATATAAACGCAACACCTTTGTTACTGCTCCCATTCCCCATGGGATGGACGTAGAGACCTAAAATTCATTCCAGATACACAATATAACCATCCCTCCCAAACAGTGGTCACAAATCAGTCCAAGTGTGTGGTAGTGGGCACATCTGCTATATTGAGATAATCCATCCCACCTCACAGGTGTGCCACATCAGGATGCTGATCTGACATCATGAGTAGTGCACAGGTGTACCTCAGACTGCCCACAACAAAAGGCCACCCTGGAATGTGCAGTTTTTTGCGCTATTGGGGGTCTGGGGACCCAGAACCGGTCAGTATCTGGTGTGACCACCATTTGCCTCATGCAGTGCAACACATCGTCGCATGGAGTCTATCAGATTGTCAATTGTGGCCTGTGGAATGTTGGTCCACTCCACTTCAATGGCTGTGCGAGGTTGCTGGATATTCGTGGGAACTGGTACACGCTGTCGTATACGCCGGTCAAGCACATCCCGAACATGCTCAATGGGTGACATGTCCGGTGAGTATGCTGGCCATGCAAGAACTGGGACATTCTCAGCTGCCATCTGCCCTGAACAATGTGAACCATGATTCATCCGTGAAGCGCACACCTCTCCAACGTGCCAGACGCCATCGAATGTGAGCATTTGCCCACACAAGTCTGTTACGGCGACAAGCTGGAGTCAGGTCAAGACCTGGTTGACATTCCTGTTGTCAGCATGCCAATTGCACGCTCCCTCATTGCTTGTGGCATCTGTGGCATTTTGCTGTGAGACAAAACTGCACATTCCAGGGTGGCCTTTTGTTGTGGGCAGTCTGAGGTACACCTGTGCACTACTCATGATGTCAGATCAGCATCCTGATGTGGCACACCTGTGAGATGGGATGGATTATCTCAATATAGCAGATGTGCCCACTACCACACATTTGGACTGATTTGTGACCACTGTTTGGGAGGGATGGTTATATTGTGTATCTGGGATGAATTTTAGGTCTCTACGTCCATCCCATGGGGAATGGGAGCAGTAACAAAGGTGTTGCGTTTATATTTTTGTTGAGTGTATATAAAAAAAATGTTTTCATTTGTCTCTTCAGACCTTCAACGACTAAATGTCTGTGAGGACGAGGTGGAGAAGGAGGAACCTCTCACAAACCAGGAAAACTATAACGAGGAGAGGAGCTCCAGTGTGGACCAGGAGGACCCAGACCCTCCACAGATTAATGAGGAACAGGAGGATCTCTGCAGCAGTCAGAAGGGAGAGCAGCTGGGAGTGAGGCAGGAGGCTGATACCTTCATGGTGACTCCTGCTTATGAGGAAAGTGACCACAGTGAAGCAGAACCAAACAGTGAGCAAATCTCTCACAGCTCTGCTGAAGCAGAGAGCCGAGATCAGGAAGAAAGTCAGCATGTGGACTCAGGGTCACCTGAAAATGCAGAGGTGAAGACAATCAGACGTCGCAAAAAGAAAAGTGACAGTAATAAAGTGGAAAATCCTGCTCTGTCAGAGAGTCAGGGTCAAAGTGGGGCAAGAAAAAAGACTGAACAATGTGACATCTGTGGGAAAAGTTTTCAGTTTAAATCACGCCTGACTGCACACGTGAGACGTCACACAGGTGAGAAACCGTATTCATGTAGCACCTGTGGAAAGGCGTTTCTGTTTAAATCCCAACTGAATATACATATGAGACGTCACACAGGTGAGAAACCATATTCTTGTAGCACCTGTGATAAAACGTTTGTCCTTAGATCCCTACTAAACGCTCACGTAAGAGTTCACACAGGTGAGAAGGCATTTTTGTGTAGCACCTGTGGGAAAGCATTCGCTTCCAACCCACAATTGACCGCTCACACAAGAGTTCACACAGGTGAGAAGCCATATTCTTGTAGTACCTGTGGTAAAACCTTTAACTGTGCAACCTACCTGAAGAAACACGTCAGAGTTCACACAGGTGAGAAACCTTATCCTTGTAGCACCTGTGGGAAACAATTTAGTCAATGGATACACATGAATCGTCACATGAGGCGTCACACAGGTGAGAAGCCATATAGCTGCAGCACTTGTGGGAAAAGATTCCCTTATCAATCAGGATTGAAAGTTCACATGAATACACACAGATGACACGGTTATGTGAAGGCTGCAGAATCTGTGGGAAAAGATTTTGTTAAATAGACACGTGATAATTTATGTTGCCTAAAAGTGTTATATTTAGAAAATGTGGGACAGAGTCATAGCAGTGTGTTGGTGGTAGAGCTCACACTGACCAGGAGTCAAATCACTGCAACACCCGAGTGAAAAGATGACCGATATTCAAATTAGCATTTTCTGTCCAGAGTAGTAAAAACTCTCAGCATTCTTTATAAAGTTCATTACATTATTCTTATAGTTGTATCAGAGAAACCCTGATGTTACATTTAATGATGGTTAAAATTCAGTGTGCTCCTTTTCTTCCAGATCATTGTTCTGATCTGTTCTGATCATTGTTCTTTGAGATCACAGTACTGCTGTTTATTAATGCATGTTAAATTTGAAATAGAGATTCCATTCATTACATTTTTTTTTTTTTTGAAGTAATCACTAACAAACAAAAGCAGCATAAGAGAGCGTTCTGTCTTTTTTCAGTTTTTCTTTGTACTTTTCTATAAGAAAACAAAAACATTTTTACATTTAGAGAACATGCACCAGAAAAGTCATTCAATTTGTGTTTGGTTGTTTATTTGTGTGTTGTAACAATGCTTTTTGACAATAAATCCTATACCATTGCAAAGCCTATTTATTTCTCTTTAAATGGAAGCACATTTATAAGGAAAATTTTATTCATGGGTTGAGCAGCAGAGTTGAGAATGTAGATTGCATCCACGACAAACGGCTTATTCTGCTATTGTGTCATAATTTTTAGCTTCCAGAAGACCAGGTGCTGAAAATCAGGTGCCTGATCGGCTCCTGACTAGCAGAATCTGTTATAGCAGTTAGACAGATCTAGCAGCTTCAACCTGTTATTCCACAAAACCAAGTTTCAGCATTATTTGCACTGAGACAAAGTACTTTTTGTGCTTAGTTGATTTATTTCAGCAAGAAATATAAATTAATCAACTTGTACAGATACAGCAAAATCACTGAAGGAGTCTTCACCGATTACCGGCTGATGGGCCACCGTAATGATATCCATGTCTATGACATGGAAGATGCAAGCATGACTAATGATGACGCTAAGAAAAAACAGTGGTAATGTCTTATGTATTCAGCAGGGGGAGCAGTGTTGACATTCATTTACAGGCTTGCAACATTATTTATTTATAATTGTTACATTTGTTCAGGAATCTCATTCTGACAGAATCATAACGTTGAGACTATTGAAACCACACAACAACAGTCCCCTCGTAGTACTTTACATTGTAAGGCAAAGACCCTAAAATAAAATGGAGAAAGACTTTAATAATCAGATGAGCTGTTGTGAAGAAAAGCTTTCGCAACAGTGGGAAGGAAAAACTCCCTTTTAACAGGAAGAAGCATCGAGCAGAACCAGGCCTGGGGTGAGGCGGCCATCCTCGATCATATCAGGATAAACACACTCCGTAGAAGACAGCCAGAGATGAATAATAACTAATGATTAAATGCATAGAGATTCATAACCACATAGTGGGCGAATAGCGCTCAGTGCATCATGGGAATCCCCCACGGGGGCAAACATGGGGAGAACATGCAAACTCCAGACAGAAAGACCCCGGCCTGATGTTAGAATTGAACTCAGGACCTTCTTGCTGTGTGGCAACAGTGCTAACCACCGTGCTGCGTGAAAAACAAAGAATATTTAACAAATTATTTTCATAACTTTTCTTAATGCACGCTCAATCACCCAGGTAAGTAAAAACCCAAAAGTATTGATCAAAGACCACTGATCAATAGTTTTTGATTGATGGCTGTGACAATTTGAATATTAATGATCACAAAGCTGAGGTTACAATGGTAGGAAAAATGACTTGTTGACATAGTTATCCCTACAATTTTATGAGATTCACAACGTGTTTCAAAATTCATCCTTTCTTGAATATTTCACAGCCAAAAATCACTAAATGGATCCCTGCTGGGCCAAATAATCTGAATTCAGTTGAATACTGTGGAACAATGAATTTAATGGCAGGGAAATTGAATGATGGCAACTGTGGTGTCAGAGTCTGTTTTTTCTGTTTCACAGGTGAGGTCCAGAATGCAAACACTGTAAGATCCTGTCATCATGTAAAACACTAATGTTTGTGTTGTTATATGTGGTTCATTTTTAGCAGTGACAAAGCAAACAGTGGTGAAAATGAAGCTTCAGTCAGAGGCAGACATGCACAGCACAGAGATCCAGCAGCAGGTTTCACAGCAGGTCAGCAGTTCAGTCACACAAACTTGACACAAGTTCAAACTATGCTTCATGTTTTTCATCATCTGCACATTTTGTCCAGCTGTCTGGCCTCATGCTGTCAGAAGGACTGACAGACTTCAGGATTCGTTGGAGGAAAGTCCAGAGTTACCATGACGACCAGTCAAAGAAGCAGGATGTGGACGGTGACTGCAAAACTGAAGACTGACTGGACTGAACCACTTCATGTGTGAAGTTAATAACATGCTGTGCTGAGCTGTCTCATCCTTTGAATCTTTCAATATTTCAGAGTGTAAAGTTCCACCAACAGCTCATTTGTTCAGCTGCAGTTGTAGTTTGGTAGAAATTCTTTAATCAGAGGTCCACTCACTAGTTTTCCTGACAGGCTCTAGTCTCTTGATTTGTTTTGCAGCGTTTCTTTCAACACTTTAGACACTGTCCTTCTGTATAAGTCACTGTACAGGCTTTGTCTGTGTGCAGTTTATTAGGATCCATAGTTCTGTTTCATCTGACAGCAACCTCTGCTGACTTACACAAATGATGGAGAAGAAAGTGAGGAGAGCCAGAGATCTGATTGAGGAGGTCAGGGGGGACAACAAAACATTGTACTGTTTATGTCCTGTTTCTACTTCTACTGTTTAATAACTGTAACAGCCATGGATTCAGTTCAATTCAATTCAATTCAATTTTACTTATATAGCACCAAAACACAACAACAGTCACCTCAACTTGCTTTATATTGTAAGGTAGACTCTACAATAACAAATTCAGAGAAAAAAACCCCCAACAATCATATGACCCCCTATGAGCAAGCACTTTGGCGACAGTGGGAAGGAAAAACTCCCTTTTAACAGGAAGAAACCTCCGACAGAACCAGGCTCAGGGAGGGGCGGGGCCATCTGCTGCGACCGGTTGGTGTGAGAGAAGGAAAACAGGATAAAGACATGCTGTGGAAGAGAGAAAGAATTAAACAACTGATTGAACAATTAACAGCTATCAATGAGACCATAACAGTCCCAAACCTTACCTGATATAAATGTGGATCATCGTTTTCAATGGAGTGCAGCTGCAAAGCATGCTGGATGTCCTCGTATCTGACACTTTAATTTGACTGTCACTTTGGAGGAGCAGACAAAGTCACAGTCACTCTAGTAAGAACTGCAGGTGGTGGGTAAAGTTTGTGCTGGTGTTGCCATAGTTACTGTTGTGGTCTTAGTTTTGACTTGTATTTTCGCCTGTGTTGACATGTTTGTCTACTTTTGTGTTTGTAGCTTTCAACTTTCTTCATGATATATTTGAAAGGGTTTTAATGTGTTCTGTGGTTTCATTCATGTTTTTGTGTGTTACAAATAATACACAGCTATTTGGGTTGAAAACGATAAATCCATGTAGACAGGTATAGAAAAAGTAATACAAAATGAGAGAGAAATATTAAAATAGTAAGTAAACAGAATGGTTGAACCATTATTTATTGCCTTTTATAGAAAAATTTCTTATTTAATAATATAATTTGACTTCAACAAATTTTTATTTTGCCAATATTGACATCTTTGTTTGTTTCATTAGCTTAGCTGGAGTGAACCCATGAAAATAATTAAATTTTATTTATTTGAACTTAATTTGTGGTGTAGGTAACTTGATTGCACTTTTCTGTTAATAAATGAATGAGTTATTTGTGTGTTTTGACACTGAGTGATAAATCAGGTGAAATTGCTACAGATCCATGAAAGTAAAGCTAGTTTGACACTGAAGCTTTTTTGTTTCTTTGGTTTTGTATGCGTCTGTGTAAGTTTGAGGTCCATGTCAAAATCACAGGCATTCAAATGTAAAGGGCCTTAAGTTATATGTTAGTTATGAGAATATTCATGAGTGTTGCGCTTATGCTTTATAGTAGAGTTTTGTTTAATACAGAGGTGTCCAAACTTTTTGCAAAGAGGGCCAAATTTTAAGGGGGCCAATGGTTCCTTTTGACTTTTTTTTTTCATAACAAAGTTACATGAAAATATAATGAAGAACAATTTTAATAATCACAATTACCTTCATTTTTAAAATAGGAATGTACCTAAATAAAAGACACTCAGGCAAGCATTTACAACTCTAAAGACACAATTCCGCCTTTCATTTATATCTGGAGAGTCAGACGACATTGAACAAACTGTATAGAATACCCTAAATTTATAATACCCTACTTTATAAAGTTATAAAAGAGTCCATGAGCCCTTGACTTTTACAAGACCTTTCAGGAAGCCAAAGTTTTTCACATCTACTGGAAGATTGCACAACTGGAAGTTCACTTGGTGCAAGAAATAAACACATTTGTAAATTTATACAATATGTACACAACACACTCAACTATGAATTAAGAGCATAACATCAACAGTTAAAACCAAATCTTAAGAGTTTAACAAAATACATTTCCTTTTGTGGATTGCATTACCATGCTTTATGCTTTTTACTGTTCAGGAACACATGACTAATGCAGGGATGTCACTCCTTTTTTTTTTTTTTCTGCTCCGCGGCTGCTGAGTGAGCCCTCATCTGGGACTCTCCTCAGCTCTTTCTGGGACAGTGGCGCGGCTGCCCCTCTGTTGGTCTTCCTTGGTCTCTTGTGTTCTGGGGGCCTCTGGATGTCTGGAGTTTTGATCTCCTCCATACCTGCTTCATGCCCTGGAGGACGGGGCTGTGGCCCCCCCACACCCGTCTAGCAGATCATTACACGAAGGAACCTTTTAAAAAACAAGCGCGTCCATGCTCACAGGTGTACACACGGGTGCTCACACCCACAAACTACACCCTTTTTGGCTCCTACCTCAAAGCACACTGTGTTCTGTTGATCTTATGTGCTGCACAATAATGTTTAATATTTAGTATTTACTGTCATATTCCCATATATCATTGTGATGTTGTTTATTCTATTACTCTTGTTCTCTTCTGCTTGTTTTCTTTTTTCTTTCTCAACAGGTGATCCAGGTGATTGATAGATGCATTTTTTTCTGCCCATTCTGTTGGTTTTTGTCTTTTGCCCTTCTCCCCCGTCCCTCTTCTCAGCTGTTTCTCTTTCCCTCTTTCTTTCTCCCCTTCTTTCCCCCAGTCAAGTCTGTCCCATGTTCAGCAAGTGAAAATAAAATAAACAATAAAAGGTGAATCAAATGGACCATTATGGCAAGGCTGGGATGGTTAATTTGGTAAAGTAAATCCGTTGGGCATCTTTCTTCGCCTTTAGACAATAATTCTGATGGCAAAAGAGCCAAACGGGACAGGCAAAAAAAAGAAAAACAAAAAGAAAAGGGATGTCACTCCTGGAGGCCTGCTCTTCATTTGATTCAACTGTGCTAAACCAGAAAGAACTAAAACATGCACACTCTGCAGGAGGGGGGAGGTTGTAACACCTTGCAGGAGCTCTCCTCTCTTCAGGAACTCACTCTGCAGGAGGGGAAGATACATGAGAGGTGGAGGAAGAGCTCAGCCTGGGCGTCTATTGTCTCGTGTAGTCTGGAAGATGAGTGGATGACGGGGTGGGTGCAGTTTTCTCTGTGGTGGGGTCGGATGGGCTGTCCCGGGCTCTGTGGGGCCGGGCGGCGCTGCTGCGCTGGGCCCTGGTCCGGGTAAAGGTGTGTCACCAGGGTGCAGGGGAGGCATCCCCCCGTCTGTCCCCTTCTGGCTGCCTCTGCCTCAATTTTATCTCACAACTTAGATATTCACATTACTCACACTCTCATTACACATACATATAGGATCTTGGGGGTGGGCACGATACACAGACTCCAAAAGACCATCAGGGTGTACACCTCACCCCTGGCGTCGTTGCCCACCTCTCAATTTTAAATACACGTAGACATTGAGGGCTAACAGGAGGGACTATGCGCTTACCTGCTGCTCTCTGGCAGGTAGCTCCATGCCCTCCTGGGTTTTAAATGCACCTTAGAACACACATGCATCAACACTACAATGAGCGGGCGGAGGGAGGTTTGGAGTCTTCTCTCACCCCCGTTCTCTGCGGCCTGCTGGCTTCTGCTCCTCGGCTGCTGAGTGAGCCCTCATCTGGGACTCGCCTCAGCTCTTTCTGGGACAGTGGCACGGCTGCCCCTCTGTTAGTCTTCCTTGGTCTCATGTGTTCTGGGGGCCTCTGGATGTCTGGAGTTTTGATCTCCTCCATACCTGCTTCATCACCTCTGAAACTCAGTCCCTCAGTATTGGTGCCCCTCAAGGATGTGTCCTCTCACCACTACTGTTCTCCCTCTACACTAACGACTGCACCTCCAAGAACTCGGCTGTCAGACTCCTAAAGTTTGCAGATGACACCACTGTCATTGGCCTCATTCAGGATGGTGATGAGTCTGCATACCGGCAGGAAGTTGAGCGGCTGGTACTCTGGTGCAGTCAGCACAATCTGGAGCTGAACACTCTTAAAACTGTAGAGATGACAGTGGACTTCAGGAGACATCCCTCAACTCTGCTCCCCCTCACCATATCAGACAGCCCTGTGTCAACTGTGAAGACCTTCAAGTTCCTGGGTACAACCATCTCCCAGGACCTGAAGTGGGAGACCAACATCAACTCCATCCTCAAAAAGACCCAGCAGAGGATGTACTTCCTGAGACAACTGGGGAAGTACAGTCTTCCACAGGAGCTGCTGATCCAGTTCTACACTGCGGTCATTGAGTCTGTCCTGTGCTCCTCCATCACAGTCTGGTATGGAGCAGCCACTAAACAGGACAGGAGCAGACTGCAGCGGACTGTACGGGCAGCAGAAAGGATCATCGGCACCCCCCTGCCCTCCATCCAGGATCTGTACCTCTCAAGAACCAGGAAACGGGCAGGGAAAATCATCACAGACCCCTCACACCCTGCACACAGACTTTTTGATCTGCTGCCCTCTGGCAGACGGTACAGAAGCCTGCAGACCAGGACCACCCGACACAGGAACAGTTTCTTTCCCCTCGCCATCTCCCTTCTTAACAGTTGACCTGTCACACTGCTCCCACTGCCAGACTGCAACTGCACCTTATGTACATTTTGTAGTATTCATTCCACCTCATTCATTTCTGTATTTTATGTATATAAGTTTAGATTAGTTATTTATAGTTGGTTTACACAACTTTGTGTGTGCGTGTGTGTGTGTGTGTGTGTGTGTGTGTGTGTGTGTGTGTGATTTACATTGCTGTGTGTGTGTGTGTGTGTGTGTGTGTGTGTGTGTGTGTGTGTGTGTGTGTGATTTACATTGCTGTGTGTGTGTGTGTGTGTGTGTGTGTGTGTGATTTACATTGCTGTGTGTGTGTGTGTGTGTGTGTGTGTGTGTGATTTACATTGCTGTGCTTGAGAGCCACCATCTACCGGAACCAAATTCCCTGTATGTGTCTGCACATATACTTGGCCAATAAACACGATTCTGATTCTGATTCTGACATCTAGAACCTGCAGTACACTGGCCCTCGAGGCCTAGAGTTCGACACCGGTGGTTTAAAACATAAAGATGAACAACCATTCACACCTGTGGGCAATTTAGAATGACCAATTAACCTAACACCAGGTTTTAGGTTTAGAAAAGAACCGGTTCTGTTCCCTGTGAAATTGTTGTCCCTGGAATTATTTTAAAAAGTTTGCGGAATCCCACAAAACACGCCTTCATTTCTTTTGCTTTAATGTCCCATGCGGCGATCCGTAGGATATGAGCGCCCCACGTGACTGCTTACAGCAAACCTCAGCAGAGTAGCGACGGCGGGAGAAGAGTTGCGCGTGCGCAGACGTGGCTGCCGTCCTATGAAGCAGACCGAGCTCAAGTATCGCTCCTGTTCCTGTCGATCAAACACCAATAAAACAGCGTCGCTGTCGCTTCCATCGACCCGCAGCAGCCATGTGTTCAGCTGAGTCTCTGAGAGAGTTCATACAGGAGAGGCTGACTGCTGTTTGCCAACAAATCTTCTGCGAGGTTCAGAAAACCATCGTCCAGTATGAGGAGGAGATCCAGCGTCAGCGCAGACTGCTGGATATCAGCCGGAGACCCGACACACACTCACACGGCTCAGGTACGGACACGTGTGCTGAGCTCAGGTTCCTCTCTGTTGATGAAGACATGAAAGCTCGTCAGCGTCTCCGGGATTTCTCTGATGTTAGCTGGGAGCAGAAAGCTGTTACCTTGGTGATTAATTTAATTTCAGAGTCTAATTTGTATAAAGTGTCAGACACTGGGCGTCAGCTAAAGACTGCAGTCAGGTGTGTTTGGCTGTTTTTCACAGTCGTACTGAAACAATCAGTGCAGTTTGAGTTCATCTGTGAGATTATTGTTTAGCAGGAGTAAAACCCTGAAAAGAAATAAACGCCTTGATGCTGATAAAGCAGCGAGTTTAAGGCCAGCGTGTAGTTCAGGTTTTTAAGTCTTGAGCTGCCCCTGATTTCCTCATATGTTGCTAAAGATAAATAAAATATGTGACTTGAGGGAGTTACCTATTTCAATAGGATGGAGCTGTAAGTATATGCAGCTGTAAGTATATAGTCAGTTCCCCCAACTGGGTAAAACACTATAAAAAGGAAAACCATCATTTTTCTTCTTCTTTTTTTTTCTCTCTCCTTTTTAAAAATGTATTCTTCTTTTTCTTTTCTATTCTCCTTCTTTTATGAAAAGCGGTTCATTACTAGAAGCTTTTTAACACAGTCATCTTTGGTGACATCTGGCAAAAAATATGAAGAGCAGCTTGAATCTACAACTTGTAATATATTACTACATTATGACTGCACAGAAGAGGATTGGGAGCACTGGGAAAAAAAACGTGGGCAAGTCTTTTTTTCCTTTTCCAGAATTGTGAGCTTTTTCTCACTGACTTTAATCTCAGAGTTCTGAAAAAAAGAAAAAACATAAGATGTGCCCACTTTTTTTTTTTTTTTTGCCTGTCCCATTTGGTTCTTTAGCCGTCAGAATTGTTGTTTGAAGACCAACAAGGATACCCAATGGATTTATTTTGCCAAATGGATCATCGTGGCATTGCCGTATTGGTCCATTTGATCGACCTTTGTTTTTATTATTTATTTTATTTTATTTTCAGTTGTTACAGACGGGACAGACATGAGTGAGGGATAGGAAAGGGAGAAAGAAAGAGGAAGGAGAAGAGAAACAGAAGAGGAGAGGGACAGTGAGAAAGGGAAAAAATATCTCCTGGATCACCAGGGGCCCGTTCTTCGTACCTCGCTAAGTAAGTTAGCTGGATTTGATTGTTGACGATTTCGCGTGATCTTGGATCGTTCGGTTCCCCGAAGCTCATCCGGGACTTGCTGTCATAGCAACAGAGCCGTAAGCGTAAACCTGCTCGGGAGCAGGTTTACTTTATGTAAACAGGATTAGATCGCGGCCACGCAGGTATGTCCGCTTCATTTATACGAAAGCAGCAGCGATATTCCACCACTGTTTCACCATAAATAAATATTATCAATGTAACTAAAGATAATGCAGTATTTGATCCTTTTATTGATTTCACACAGATACATACAGGTCATTTCCTAATAAAGGGAAATGTACTATTAACATTCTATTACATGTATGTGATTATTACAGATGTAATTCATATGTTAGAGTAGTAATTGCAAATTACTTCGTGTAATCAAGATGAGAGACCACGGCTATAAAAGCGAAGGTGGATTTGGGAAGTCTGTCGCAGCCATGTCCTGTCCGTATACGCGAGCCACCCATTGCAGAAGGTGCAAGATTGATAAGGAGAGTTTTCAGAATTCAGCGTATATTGCGGGACAGACAGGATCCTTTAGCTCAGCGCGACAGTGTGCTCATTGAGAGATATCGACATTCCCGTGAGGGTATTATTTACTTAACCAACTTGTTGACGAGGGGGTGCAGGACCACCACCTGTCTTTTTTTGCTCTGCCCTTTTCTTGGTTGCTGTTATGAACAAACAAACAGATTATTTCAGGGTCTCTTTCCAAGAGACTAAAAGCAATATAAGTGATAAATATTACCATGCTGTAGAATATTCTTATATTTCACTTTTACTTGTTCCCATGTTCTAGTGGGTCCTGTTGTGGCTCTAATGTGAAAGAGGATATAATGCAATATAATATAATGTAATATAATATTGGATAATATAGTGTGATATGATAAATCTACCCTACCGCCTACTGGTGTTGGCCAGAGGGGCCGATGGCGCGATATGGCAGCCTCGCTTCTTTCAGTCTGCCCCAGGGCAGCTGTGGCTACAACTGTAGCTGCCTCCACCAGTGTGTGAATGTGAGAGTGACTGAATAGTGGCATTGTCATGCGCTTTGGGTGCCTTGAAAAGCGCTATATCAATCCACTCCATTATTATTGTTATTATTAAATTACTTACGAGTTTAATTTGTCAGCAACTTTCTGCCAGCCCTCTCTCCTTGCTTTTGCAGCCTTTGCAGTGTTCCCTTGCGTTTTAATTACTCTCTGAAACTCCTGAAATCCCTCACTCACGAGTTCTTGCTCTGCTGCCGGAAAATACCGAGCGCGCTCCTTCGACATTTTCGCCGACCAATCAAAGGGTTGCCGATCAATGTTTCTACTATCGATGCGTAGCCCCTTTTACGACACCCAGTGATCTCACATTACTTCACTCAGCTGTACTAATCGTCAACAGCAGGTGTGTTCGGAGAACCGGATTAGCGAGCTCACGGTTAGCACGATGATTTGGTCTTGGATGTGTCATTTGATCTTGGATGTAGTAAGCGACGTACGAAGAACGGGCCCCTGTTGAGAGAGAGAGAGAATAGAAAACAAGCAAAAAAACAAAAACAAAGCAACATACTAAACACACCATCGCATTAATCTAGGTAAGTGTAAACAGCAGTAAATACTAAATATTCAATGTTGTTGTTCAGCACGCAGGACAGACAGCGCACAGTGTGCTTTGAAGTAGCAGCCAAGAAAGGTGTAATTTAAGTCTACGAGCAGTGAACATCCGTGTGCATACCTGTGTGGATCAGCGCGCTTGTATTCAAATGGTTTCCACATGTAATGGTCTGCAAGAGGATGTAGCGAGCCATAGCCCCGTCCCCCAGGGCATGAAGCAGGCATGGAGGAGATCCAGGCCCCAGACATCCAGAGGCCCCAGAGTGCGAGAGCCCAAGGAGGACCACCGGAGGGGCATCCGTGCCACCCTCATGGGAAGGGCTGGGGATTCCCAGACGAGGGGTCACCCAGTAGCTACCGAGCAGAAGCTAGAGGGGGCTGCACTGGCGTGCCCGCCAGCTCTGCCAGCAGCCTGCTGTGCCAGAGTGAACCGAGCCGGAGGCCCGAGGGCCCCCCGCACCCTAGAAGAGACCTGACCGAGCAACAGGCGCCAGGCCCCGCCAAGTAGCCACCGGGAGTTAGCTGGTATATAGCTGAGAGCCCAGCCCCGGACACCAAGAACCACCAATGCACCGACCCCTGAGGGCATCAGTCACCGGCAGGGAGTGTGGTGAGGGGAGATAGGCCTCCACACTTCGGAGGGCCTGGGAGTTCCCAGAGAGGTGGAGTCTAAGACCCGACCTGACATATACAGTGGGGCAAAAAAGTATTTAGTCAGCCACCAATTGTGCAAGTTTCCCCACCTAAAATGATGACAGAGGTCAGTAATTTGCACCAGAGGTACACTTCAACTGTGAGAGACAGAATGTGAAAAAAAAATCCATGAATCCACATGGTAGGATTTGTAAAGAATTTATTCCTAAATCAGGGTGGAAAATAAGTATTTGGTCAATAACAAAAATACAACTCAATACTTTGTAACATAACCTTTGTTGGCAATAACAGAGGTCAAACGTTTACTATAGGTCTTTACCAGGTTTGCACACACAGTAGCTGGTATTTTGGCCCATTCCTCCATGCAGATCTTCTCGAGAGCAGTGATGTTTTGGGGCTGTCGCCGAGCAACACGGACTTTCAACTCCCGCCACAGATTTTCTATGGGGTTGAGGTCTGGAGACTGGCTAGGCCACTCCAGGACTTTCAAATGCTTCTTACGGAGCCACTCCTTTGTTGCCCGGGCGGTGTGTTTTGGATCATTGTCATGTTGGAAGACCCAGCCTCGTTTCATCTTCAAAGTTCTCACTGATGGAAGGAGGTTTTGGCTCAAAATCTCACGATACATGGCCCCATTCATTCTGTCCTTAACACGGATCAGTCGTCCTGTCCCCTTGGCAGAAAAACAGCCCCATAGCATGATGTTTCCACCCCCATGCTTCACAGTAGGTATGGTGTTCTTGGGATGCAACTCAGTATTCTTCGTCCTCCAAACACGACGAGTTGAGTTTATACCAAAAAGTTCTACTTTGGTTTCATCTGACCACATGACATTCTCCCAATCCTCTGCTGTATCATCCATGTGCTCTCTGGCAAACTTCAGATGGGCCTGGACATGCACTGGCTTCAGCAGCGGAACACGTCTGGCACTGCGGGATTTGATTCCCTGCCGTTGTAGTGTGTTACTGATGGTGACCTTTGTTACTTTGGTCCCAGCTCTCTGCAGGTCATTCACCAGGTCCCCCCGTGTGGTTCTGGGATCTTTGCTCACCGTTCTCATGATCATTTTGACCCCACGGGATGAGATCTTGCGTGGAGCCCCAGATCGAGGGAGATTATCAGTGGTCTTGTATGTCTTCCATTTTCTGATGATTGCTCCCACAGTTGATTTTTTCACACCAAGCTGCTTGCCTATTGTAGATTCACTCTTCCCAGTCTGGTGCAGGTCTACAATACTTTTCCTGTTGTCCTTCGAAAGCTCTTTGGTCTTGGCCATGGCGGAGTTTGGAGTCTGACTGTTTGAGGCTGTGGACAGGTGTCTTTTATACAGATGATGAGTTCAAACAGGTGCCATTCATACAGGTAACGAGTGGGGGACAGAAAAGCTTCTTACAGAAGACGTTACAGGTCTGTGAGAGCCAGAGATTTTCCTTGTTTGAGGTGACCAAATACTTATTTTCCACCCTAATTTACGAATAAATTCTTTACAAATCCTACCATGTGGATTCATGGATTTTTTTTTTCACATTCTGTCTCTCACAGTTGAAGTGTACCTCTGGTGCAAATTACTGACCTCTGTCATCATTTTAAGTGGGGGAACTTGCACAATCGGTGGCTGACTAAATACTTTTTTGCCCCACTGTAGACACAGACAAACAGGCACACACAGACACAAACATGCATTCCCACCCTCATGCACACATATACAAACACTCAGCACTCACCCAACGTAAGGATTGACATAAATGGACATGTACACACAATCACACTCCCCAGACATACTCTATACCCCGGGTCCAGGTACCCTCGCCCCCAGAGGGGGAAACGGCACCCAGACCCAAGAGATGTTACCCTTCCCCCCGGGGTGGAGGCAAGAAGATCGTCGCAGGCTCCGCAGCAGCAGGGACGCCAATCGGACAGCCAACATCTCCCAGGCCCCCCGCCCCAATTGCTAGCAGAGAACGGGGGTGTGTGAAGACCCCATACCTCCCTCCTCCCGCTTATGTGTAGTGTTGCTGCGTGTTGTTCTAAAGTGCATTTAAAACCCAGGAGAGCATGGTGCTGCTGCTAGAGAGCAGCAGGTGTTAGCACGGCCCCTCCCGAGAACCCTCAATGTCTACATGGATTTAAAATTGAGAGGTGGGCACCGGCGCCAGAGGTAGGTTTGAGTACACACACCGTCCACTGGACGCCGTTAACGTGCCCACCCTCAAGGCCCTATATATGTGTGTGTGTTATGAGAGTATAAGTAATGTGGATGTCTAAGTTGTGAGATAAAATTGAGGCACAGGTGGCCAGAAGGGGAGGGGGGGGGGAAATGTCTCCCCTGCACCCTCGTGACACACCCGCACCCCAAGACCCTACCTGTGTGGGTGAGTGTGGTGGAGCGGGAAGAGGGAGGTAGCCGGGGATGGGGAGGAAAAGAAGGGAGGGGAGGATGCCCCTCCCTAGGGCCAGCTCCCCCGCTGAGGAAAATCATCATTGTTGTCTCCACCCAAGCTCACCACCACGGTGCATGCAAAAGTGGCAAGAAAAAGACGAGTTTCCGTTCAGCGCCTACGCTGTCTGCAACGATATATTAAAAAAATAAAAGTAAACCACTCTCAACTACAATCAGTACACACATTGGTGCCTACTGATACAATGAAGAAAAACAACAAACAAATAAACAAAACAACATCTTCAGCTCTTCGCTGTCGAGTTAAACCAGTCTAAAACACATTAAAACAAACACTGGTGTTTCGGGACCTCGGCCTGCAGCCAAAAATCCATCCAGGCAAAGCTGCAGCTTGGCAATCTGTAAATGAAAACAGGACATCACTTACACTGAACAGTTTACCACAGCAGGAATATCCCTGTTCACAAGTTAGGGTAAATGGTAAATGGCCTGCTTTTTTAGCGCTTTTCTAGTCCATAGGACCCCAAAGCGCTTTACACTACATTCAGTCATTCACCCATTCACACACACATTCACACACTGGCGATAGCAAGCTACACTGTAGCCACAGCTGCCCTGGGGCTCACTGACAGAGGCGAGGCTGCCGGACACAGGCGCCACCGGGCCCTCTGACCACCACCAGTAGGCAAACATGGGGTTAGTATCTTGCCCAAGGATATTTGGCATGCAGCCAGGATGCAGCCTGGGATCTAACCACCGACCTTCTGATTAGTGGCTGACCTGCTCTGCCACCTGAGCTACAGCCACTAGGGTCACACCCTAATAAGTATCGGCAAGTGGTGGCGGAGTCCACTACACATTTCTCTGTAGGAATAAAACAGTGTTTTCCTTCTAGAAGAGTGAAAATGACTTTAAGCCTCTGCCAAACTACAGAAACTCAAGTGGGACATGTTCTGTTGCCTAAAAGGGGAAAATTACCGACAAAGGTCAGGTCTCACCTGTCACACATAAAAAGAAGAATTTGAAGCAGCTATTCCAGAGAGTTTAGACTTTCAGTCATTTTTTTTCTTTATGCTTTTGTGGAATCAGATTAAGAATAATTAAAGAGACTAAAACACCAAATAATTTTTAATGATTTCATTATTACCATATTGTAATTTATATTTTTGATGGCACAGCAGGGTAAAATGCCTGTGAAACAAAATCGATAAATTTAGTCTACAGTGTTGTTAAAAAGTCTTTACCCCGCTTCCTGATTTCAGAGACTGCGTCTTCTTCTTTTGGCGTTTAGTGGGTGGCTGGCATCCTTGCAGATGCATTGCTGCATCTTCTATTTCAGTCCATTATTACACTCTTAAATCTTACTTCTCATTCCTTCATCTTTCAGGATCTTGCCAAGCTTGAAACGACCCATTAACGACCTATTAAATTAGTCATAGACTATTTTGATTAGGGATAGGTACCGGTATCCGGTGCCATGATGGCACCGGTTCTGACATAAACGGTAGTAACCAGACCGAAAAGCAGCGCACATTTCGGTGCTTTATTTCTGTGTTGTTTTTTTTTTCCTGAGCTGTGATATACTTTAGACTCTAGCCAATCATTTTACGTTTCCGAGGATAGTAGGCGGGTCCAGGTACATACGTTCTTTTAGAGCAGAGCTACAGATTAAAAACGCCCAAGGCGAAGCGGTCAAAAGTCTGGCTGTACTTCACAGCAAAATATGCAAACTCAGCAGCAACAAGTGCTTTAAGGTGATACTGTGATACTGTCAAAGGAGGTAACACCTCAAATCCGATGAAACACCTGGCGACGGATAGCGTTTTTTTTTTTTTAAAAGCCGAGAAATGCGCCGTATTTAATAGCTTGCTGCGAGACCTCACACCGAGCACATCTAGAGCGGGTGTGGTGCCTGTTATCGGACCCGGAGTTAGCAACATCCCCCAAAAACCCATAGAGTAGCTTCCTGGCCCCTAGCCCTGCCAGTGTAGCAGAAATGATGAGGATAATGACGGCAGCAGCAGCAGCCGTTCTTCTCTGCGTGAGTAGCTTAATGTTGTTCGTGTGTAATTTACGTTGAGTAGGCTAACCACGTTATTACATTAATGCATGTAAGGTGAACTAGCAAACATCATCATAGCTACATGCGTCTGTCTTCTTGTTTGATGGCAGATACTCCCTTCACCCTGGCCAAAAAGGCTAAAATGACCAAAGAAAAAGTGGAAAACAGCTAAACATGAGAGGTTTTAGGACAAAGTTTGTGTTTTTTCCATTGTTTAAGCACTGCTTCCAGCCAAGAGTGATACCATATATGCCCTATAGCTGCAGAAAAGGCTAACATTGTTATCTTTTTACAAAAAAACAGCTGAACATGAGAGGTTTTTGGACCAATTTTGTGTCCTTCATTCTTTAAGCACTGCTTCCAGCACCGTTTAAGCACCGGCACTGTTTCAAAAGTACCGGTTTGGCACCGGTATCGGATAAAACCTAAACGATACCCATCCCTAATTTTGATAGTCGACGTAATTGTGACTAGTCTACTGGTGGCAGCCCTATTAGTTAGAAAGCAAAAATGAGTGAATGTGGCCTGTTGTTTGTTTTTATTAAGGAGTTGTTTCATCATCTTCTTTACTTCTCTCTTCAGAATTCCAACAGCTTCATGTTTGTGGGAAAGAGGAGCCTCTGACAGAACAGCAGGTCTTTAACCAGGAGATGATCTCCAGTGTGGACCAGGAGGATCCAGAGTCTCCACAGATGAAAGAGAGACAGGAGGAGGAACCCTGCAGCAGTCAGGATGGAGAGCAGCTGGGAGTGAAGCAGGAGGCTGACAGCGTTAGAACTGATGATGAGTGGCTCAAACTGCTGGCGACCACCTGGAAACCCGAGATAAGGCTGCACAGAATAGGTTTGTAAAACTGGGATGATTCACAGGAAGAAATAAAGGTCAGAACTTTAATAAGCAGCATGAATGAAAATTTGACACTGAACCTACATTGTCTAAGTCTAAGAAGATGATTAAGTCTGAAAACCAATTACGCTGCTTCAGTAACAGAGTTGATTGAGATATTAATTGTTCTTAAAAATCATTGAAAGCACAGAGATAAGATATTTCTTTGGAACAGAGATGGGAACTATGGAGTGCCAGGACTGCCATAATGCATTAATTAAATACACCATTAAATAATTAATTAAATGTGGCAATAATTAATTAAAATTGGAATTAATTAATTAAATAAATAGTTATGACACATGTAATTAATTAATTATTGACACATTTAATTAATTATTTATGTATTTCACATTTTAATTAATTATTGACACATTTAATTAATTAATTATTGACACATTTAATTAATTATTTATGTTTTTCACATTTTAATTAATTATTGACACATTTAAATAATTATTGACACATTTAATTAATTATTTAATGATATATTTATTTATTTCATTTTGGCAGTCATGGCGCCTGGCTCTCATCATGAAATAATTTTATCTGTCAGCCTCACCCATCAAACTCAGGGGGCGGGGTTAACGCTGCCCATGCAGCTTCTCTAACATTTGATTGGTTGCCGTGCAAAGTAAGTCAAAACAGGTCGATCCTAGATAATCGATTGCTTGTGTAGACTTGGGGCAGCCAGGTATCCCAGAATGCAGATCAAATCACAGGCAGCAATGGTGGTGGTGTAGTTTTAAAATACCCCGTTTTTCTGTCACCAGCTACACTTTTAACAGTGTTTTAGCCGCGAATGTCGCGACGTATGTCTGGTCAGGTTGTCAACATAGAACATGTTTGCAAAAGTGCTCAGATGTTTTCAGAGATTTCACTAGCTCTGCTAACAGTCAGCATGCAGAGTGCACCCAGGGGGTTACGTTAACCGGTTTGTTTACATATTCCACTCTCCGTGTTCCACATGTTGCATTCGCAGATTCTCATTTTCACCGAACGATCGTCTCTTTCCGCCTGGTCTTGTGTCTCTGTGCTTCTGTAACATAAATAACGAGCTGACATTTTTCTCACAAAACCAGCGATCAGCTCAACAGACCCTCAGTTTACCTGCATGCACCCTCCTCCTCATCTGTCAGCTGTTTAACACCTGCTGCTAATTCAAGAAACACGCCTACGTTACCTGGTGATAGTCACAGTTTAACCGGGCAGCCGGTACTTGATATAAAGCAATGTCAGCGCATTTTTCTGCACAAGATAAGTAAATATAGTGTTTTCCCCGAGCGCAGAGCTGCTGGAGCTTGTTTCCTTACAGAGCACTTTATAGGCGAAGCAGCTTCATCAGCGGCTGATGTCCAATCACCGGCACACAGCTTTGAAACCTCAGCTGAGTTTTAGCTCTCAGTGGTTAAACGCTGGACTTCATTCACTCAGGTTCTGTCTGTCGGGTCACGTTTACTTCGCTGTTTTATTTACAACTGAGCAAATCGGTTTGGCTGAGGTTAAAGTTACGTTTCATAACTGCATAGTTTCACAGACGTTTAATAGTTCACTGGCACATGTGTTAGACTGAACTATCATCTAAATATCATCTGTTTTTTAATAGTTATTCAACTGTATTCTAAGCACCAGCTGTCTGTTAGAATGTGATTTTTTTTCTCTCTGTTGGCAGAGGTATAAAAAATGCGCAGGAAAATCTGACGTGCATGGCAAACTTCACCGACGATATTTAGGGAGGAATAAACACACATCAAACATAAATGAACCATTTGCCTGTCTCCATAATTGAGAGCATTTTCTCTTCTTATGTCAACACTCTCTCTCTTTTTTTTTCTTTTTTTTTTCTTTTTCGGTCATGTTATGTTTACCTGTCAAAGGCTTGTTACAAACTATGAAACACATGGTGCAGACTTCTGGATGTTAGAAGAAAACTAATACTGCTCATGAAGGAGACTAATTAAGGCAAGAAGGTGTCCTTTAAAACTAAACATGTTAATAGGACCTCCCTATTTATATCATAGTTTATGATATAGCACGTGTATTTCAGTAATAGCCTGCTGATTTCAGGTGAACAGTCGCTCACGTAGGCGTTATCTGTGATACTCCTTAACTATAATTTATCCAAGTTAACTTCAGTTAACCATTCAGACAGTTGTTTTGCAATGAAAAATATAAACACCCATGCTGGTGTAGGTTTCCTCAGTGCCAGCTGTTAACATTATAGCTGCTTATGCAGTAACCATGGTAACCACGGACTCTGAGCGGCTGGATCGACGGAGGTCAGACAACAATTTTACATGTATGATCTTAAAACAGGACACAGCCACTATACGTGCTGGCCTCATATCAAATGTGAAGGCAGACTGAGTCTATGTTTGACGTTTTTTATATCTAATCTTCCTTTTCAAACATTTAAACAGCAGCGAGTCTGCAGCTGAGGGAATACAAACTCAAATTGTCGGAACAGGTTTGCTCGTTTCTTGGATTCATTTGGTGATTTATTAAATGTATAACTGTTATTCTAATCTGCTGCTGAGTCTCTTACACTTTTCTTTATGCTGTATATTTTCACGTCTCTGGAATAGTTGGCAGTTAGATAGTCAGCTGGGAAACTCTGTGTTAACTCATGGAGCTGAGGATATCGTGGATATCGTGGATATGCTGACCTCGCTCCGTGGTGTACAGGGCCGTTTACCCTCATGATTAATATTCACTATAAAAATATTAGCCGAACATCATGAAGTCTGTATGTGTTTCATAGTGTCGAACAACCTTTGTACAGTTAAAGCCAGCAGTTACTACATGACAGAAACACCAACGTTATCTCTTTTATGCGTTTATACACAGGTCACGCTGATTACTGAACAAAAACCCAAAGATCAGATGTTAAACAGATTTATTTGCTCTCTCCTCCTTAAACATGTTTTTAATGTTAGTTATAATTCAGAATTATACTGAAACACGTAGGACACATACGAACATCAGGAAATAAAACCCCGATAAATATAACCTCAGTAAAAGAAGTCAGCGGGGGTTACTACAGCTGTGTACCGGGGCCTGCGCTTTGTCGGTGGGATTGCTTGCGAGGCAAGCGGGTCTATCCCACGCTTTGCCGTGAGACTGGGCAGACATCTCCGAAATCATCGAAGCACTTTTGCAAAGAGGCTGTATCTTGACAAACCGACCAGACACATGAAGATTAAACCACTACATTCTCGGCTAAAAAAATATTAAAACAGTATTTGGTGACACACAAACAGGGTTTTTCAAAGTTCAGTTCTGTTAGCTTCCACATGCCGGTTGTTGTGTGCTAGAAACAATGGCCACCAGGCCAAAGCAATGGTTTTGACTCGATCAGCGTTAACCCCGCCCCCTGAGTTTGATGGGTGAGGCTGACAGATAAAATTATTTCATGATGAGAGCCAGGCGCCATGACTGCCAAAATGAAATAAATAAATATATCATTAAATAATTAATTAAATGTGTCAATAATTATTTAAATGTGTCAATAATTAATTAAAATGTGAAATACATAAATAATTAATTAAATGTGTCAATTAATTAATTAAATGTGTCAATAATTAATTAAAATGTGAAATACATAAATAATTAATTAAATGTGTCAATAATTAATTAATTACATGTGTCATAACTATTTATTTAATTAATTAATTCCAATTTTAATTAATTATTGCCACATTTAATTAATTATTTAATGGTGTATTTAATTAATGCATTATGGCAGTCCTGGCACTCCATAGGGAACAGGTGATTGTTGTGTAAGTCTCAAATCTTTATCCTCAACTCTGAAGTGAAGTCCCAAGTCTGGAACTGTTGCAAATGTTGCAAATATATGTTAGATTTAAATAACAGACCATGCGTTATTTTAAAGATCTGTATTATTATTAGAGATTAGAGACGTTCAAGCCAAACAGCACTTCGATACACACCAGAATCAGAATCAGAAAGGGTTTTATTGCCAAATGTTGAGCAGGTT
Organism: Simochromis diagramma; assembly: GCF_900408965.1. NCBI lineage: Eukaryota > Metazoa > Chordata > Actinopteri > Cichliformes > Cichlidae > Simochromis > Simochromis diagramma. Next base: position 963,961 of record NW_024386897.1, on the reverse strand, counting down.
TACAACATTAGGAAATTGCTGCGGTGCGTCACTGCAAACATACTGTCATAAATTACGCTTAAATAGACATGAAAATAAAAATAAGAATAAGAATTAAAAGTGCTAAGTAGATAGATAGATATATACATGATATATACATGAGTGCAGGTGGTGATCAGTGCCAAACATGGAATGATGCAGTGAACACAGCGTAGGGTCATGTGTTAGTGGTGGGAACAGTCATACGGTTATTGTTCATGTGTCCAACAGCAGAGGGGAAGAAACTGTTCTTATGGCGAGAGGTTCTGGTGCGAATGGACCGGAGCCTCCTGCCTGAGGGGAGCAGGTCAAACAGACTGTATCCAGGGTGAGAAGGGTCAGCTGAGATCCGAGCTGCACGCCCCAGTGTCCTGGAGGTGTACAGGTCCTGCAGAGATGGGAGTCTGCAGCCAATCACCTTCTCAGCAGAGCGCACAACACGCTGCAGTCTCTGTTTGTCCCTGATAGTGGCTCCAGCGTACCACACGGTGATGGAGGAGGTGAGGATGGACTCGATGATTGCAGTGGAGAATTGCATCATTGTCCGTGTTGGCAGGTTGAATTTCTTCAGCTGCCTCAGGAAGTACATCCTCTGCTGGGCTTTCTTAATGACGGAGGTGATGGTGGGCTCCCACTTCGGGTCCTGGGTGATGGTGGTACCCAGGAAGCGGAATGAGTCCACAGAGGTGATGGGGGTGTCAGACAGGATGATGGGGGGGAGTGGAGCTGTGTGCTTCCTGAAGTCCACAATAATCTCCACTGTCTTCTGGGCATTCAGCACCAGGTTGTTGTGGCTGCACCAGGACACCAGACGTTCAACCTCCCTCCTGTAGGCAGACTCATCCCCGTCTGAGATGAGTCCAATAACGGTGGTGTCATCTGCAAACTTGATTAGCTTGACAGACTGGTGGGTGGAGGTGCAGCAGTTAGTATACAGGGAGAAGAGCAGGGGAGAAAGAACACAGCCCTGAGGGGAGCCGGTGCTGATGGTCCGAGAGTCCGAGACATTCTTTCCCAGCCTCACATGCTGCTTCCTGTCCGTCAGGAAGTCAGTGATCCACCGGCAGATGGGATCAGGCACATTCATCTGGGAAAGCTTGCCTTGGAGATGGTCTGGAAGGATGGTATTGAAGGCAGAGCTGAAGTCCACAAACAGGATCCTGGCGTAGGTTCCTGGGGAGTCCAGATGCTGCAGGATGAAGTGTAGGGCCATGTTGATGGCGTCATCTACAGACCTGTTGGCTCTGTATGCAAACTGCAGGGGTCCAGGAGGGGGGCCGTGAGGGTCTTGAGATAGGAGAGAACCAGGCACTCAAATGACTTCATGACCACAGATGTCAGAGCCACGGGTCTGTAGTCATTTAGTCCAGTGATCCTTGGTTTCTTGGGGACAGGGATTATGGTAGAGGACTTGAAGCAGGCAGGCACATGACATGCCTGCAGTGAGGAGTTGAAAATGCCAGAAAACACTGGGGCCAGCTCGTTTGCACAGTGTCTGAGGGTGGCAGGAGACACACCGTCTGGGCCGGGAGCTTTTCGAGCATTCAGACTCTTAAACTGCTTCCTCACACCTGCTTCATGAATATGAAGAGTTGTGGTGGGAGGAGGTGGTGTGAAATCCTCTTTTGTGTGGGGTGAGGAGGGGGGGTGTTGTAGGTGAAGTGTTTGAAGGTGGTGATGGCTCTATGGAGGGGGGAGAGGTGGGGGAATGAGTGTCCAAAGTGTCTCTATTGTTGGGGCCGTTGGAGGTGTGAAGGCTGCCTGATATCTCGTCAAAACGGCAGTAGAAGTCGTTAAGGGTGTTGGCCAAGAGCAAGTCATCAGTGGAGTGGGGGGTTTTAGGCTTGTAGTTGGTGATATTCCTAAAACCTTTCCACACAGAGGCCGAGTCATTCTCTGAGATCTGCTGCTGCATCTTCTCAGAGTGCTGGTGTTTAGCAACGTCCACTTCTTTAGTAAACCTGTACTTGGCCTCTCTGTAGCAGTCCCTGTCTCCGCTTCTGAACGCCTTTCTCTTTTCCAGCCACAGCTTTTTGAGTTTAGGAGTAAACCAGGGTTTGTCATTGTTATAACTCACCCTGGTGTGTGATGGCACAATGCTGTCCTCACAGAAGTGGATATAGGAGGTGACAGTGTCCGTAAACTCGTCCAAGCTGTTAGAAGCAGCCTTCATTGTGTCCCAGTCTGTAGACTCCAAACACGTGCAAAGCTCCTCCACAGCCTCGTTGCTCCACAGTTTTTTGGTCCTCGCGACAGGTTTGGAGAGCTTCAGCCTCTGTCTGTACGCGGGGATCAGGTGGATCATGACGTGGTCAGAAAGTCCGAGTGAAGCGCGGGGCACCGCACGATAGGCCCCGCTGATCGTGCTGTAACAGTGGTCTAATGTCCTCTCCTCTCTGGTCGGGCATTTAATATACTGCTTGTATTTGGGAAGCTCATGGCTCAGATTGGCTTTGTTAAAGTCCCCCAGAGCAATGATGAGAGAGTCCGGGAATGTCCGCTCCATGTGGAGTATCTGCTCCGCGAGTGCGCACTGAGCTGCCTGCGCATCCGCGTCTGGTGGGATGTAAACAGCGGCCAGGATGAATGAAGCAAACTCCTGCGGAGAATAAAACGGTTTGCAGTGAATAAAAAGGTATTCCAGAGAGGAAGAGCAGTGCTGAGCAATCACTGTTACATCTGTGCACCAGCCACTATTAATGTAGAAGCAGACACCTCCACCTTTGGTCTTACCAGAGAGAGAGGCCTGCCGGTCCGCGCGCAGCAGATGAAAGCCCTCCAGCTTGAGCGCGCAGTCCGGGATGTCCTCACAGAGCCACGACTCCGTAAAACATAGGACACAGGAGGAGGCAAAGTCTCTGTTCATGCTTCTCATCAGGGCCAGCTCGTCTATCTTATTCCTGAGTGAGCGTACATTGGAAAGGAAGATCCCAGGAAGAGCAGTTCGCAGTCCGCGTCTGCTCAGACGCAGGAGTGCGCCGGCTCGCTTACCTCTCTTTCGGCGTCTCACCTTAAGAAGTCACCTTAAGAAAAATAAGATGCTGTGGCGTGACCATACAAAGCTGGTTTGCCAAAAACCCTCTAATGTGGCTGAGTTATAACAATTCTGCAAAGAAGGGTGTGCCACAGTTCCTTCACAGCTGTAACTGACTCATTGCCATTTAAATGCTGGACTGCAGTTGTTGCTGTTAAGGGTGGCCCAACCAGTTATTATGTTTAAGGGGCAATCACTTTTTCACACAGGGCTGTGAAGGTTTTGATTTTTCACCTTAAAAAGACAGTCCATACTAAAAACCCAGCACGTCTGGTTGAATTGCAAGAATTCTGCAAAGATCAGTGGGTCAGATTCTCACTATGTAGAGACCTGTTAATCAGTCAGATCAGAATATATTTTCTCAGGTGTTTGTTGTTTTTTATATATATATATATATATATATATATATATATACATACATACATATAAAAATTTTTTCATTTGTCTCTTCAGACCTTCAACGACTAAATGTCTGTGAGGACAAGGTGGAGAAGGAGGAACCACTCACAAACCAGGAAACCTATAACGAGGAGAGGAGCTCCAGTGTAGACCAGGAGGACCCAGACCCTCCACAGATTAATGAGGAACAGGAGGATCTCTGCAGCAGTCAGAAGGGAGAGCAGCTGGGAGTCAGGCAGGAGGCTGATACCTTCATGGTGACTCCTGCTTATGAGGAAAGTGACCACAGTGAAGCAGAACCAAACAGTGAGCAAATCTCTCACAGCTCTGCTGAAGCAGAGAGCCGAGATCAGGAAGAAAGTCAGCATGTGGACTCAGGGTCACCTGAAAATGCAGAGGTGAAGACAATCAGACGTCGCAAAAAGAAAAGTGACGGTAATAAAGTGGAAAATCCTGCTCTGTCAGAGAGTCAGGGTCAAAGTGGGGCAAGAAAAAAGACTGAACAATGTGACATCTGTGGGAAAAGTTTTCAGTTTAAATCACGCCTGACTGCACACGTGAGACGTCACACAGGTGAGAAACCGTATTCATGTAGCACCTGTGATAAAACGTTTGTCCTTAGATCCCTGCTAAATGCTCACGTAAGAGTTCACACAGGTGAGAAGGCTTTTTTGTGTAGCACCTGTGATAAAACGTTTGTCCTTAGATCCCTACTAAACGCTCATGTAAGAGTTCACACAGGTGAGAAGGCATTTTTGTGTAGCACCTGTGGGAAAGCATTCACTTCCAACTCACAATTGACCACTCACACAAGAGTTCACACAGGTGAGAAGCCATATTCTTGTAGTACCTGTGGTAAAACCTTTAACTGTGCAACCTACCTGAAGAAACACGTCAGAGTTCACACAGGTGAGAAACCTTATCCTTGTAGCACCTGTGGGAAACAATTTAGTCAATGGATACACATGAATCGTCACATGAGGCGTCACACAGGTGAGAAGCCATATAGCTGCAGCACTTGTGGGAAAAGATTCCCTTATCAATCAGGATTGAAAGTTCACATGAATACACACAGATGACACGGTTATGTAAAGGCTGCAGAATCTGTGGGAAAAGATTTTGTTAAATAGACACGTGATAATTTATGTTGCCTAAAAGTGTTATATTTAGAAAATGTGGGACAGAGTCATAGCAGTGTGTTGGTGGTAGAGCTCACACTGACCAGGAGTCAAATCACTGCAACACCCGAGTGAAAAGATGACCGATATTCAAATTAGCATTTTCTGTCCAGAGTAGTAAAAACTCTCAGCATTCTTTATAAAGTTCATTACATTATTCTTATAGTTGTATCAGAGAAACCCTGATGTTACATTTAATGATGGTTAAAGTTCAGTGTGCTCCTTTTCTATAGAAAAGTACATTTTTACATTTAGAGAACATGCACCAGAAAAGTCATTCAATTTGTGTTTGGTTGTTTATTTGTGTGTTGTAACAATGCTTTTTGACAATAAATCCTATACCATTGCAAAGCCTATTTATTTCTCTTTAAATGGAAGCACATTTATAAGGAAAATTTTATTCATGGGTTGAGCAGCAGAGTTGAGAATGTAGATTGCATCCACGACAAACGGCTTATTCTGCTATTGTGTCATAATTTTTAGCTTCCAGAAGACCAGGTGCTGAAAATCAGGTGCCTGATCGGCTCCTGACTAGCAGAATCTGTTATAGCAGTTAGACAGATCTAGCAACTTCAACCTGTTATTCCACAAAACCAAGTTTCAGCATTATTTGCAGTGAGACAAAGTACTTTTTGTGCTTAGTTGATTTATTTCAGCAAGAAATATAAATTAATCAACTTGTACAGATACAGCAAAATCACTGAAGGAGTCTTCACCGATTACCGGCTGATGGGCCACCGTAATGATATCCATGTCTATGACAAGGAAGATGCAAGCATGACTAATGATGACACTGAGAAAAAACAGTGGTAATGTCTTATGTATTCAGCAGGGGGAGTAGTGTTGACATTCATTTACAGGCTTGCAACATTATTTATTTATAATTGTTACATTTGTTCAGGAATCTCATTCTGACAGAATCATAACGTTGAGACTATTGAAACCTCACAACAACAGTCCCCTCGTAGCACTTTACATTGTAAGGCAAAGACCCTAAAATAAAATGGAGAAAGACTTTAATAATCAGATGAGCTGTTGTGAAGAAAAGCTTTCGCAACAGTGGGAAGGAAAAACTCCCTTTTAACAGGAAGAAGCATCGAGCAGAACCAGGCCTGGGGTGAGGCGGCCATCCTCGATCATATCAGGGTAAACACACTCCGTAGAAGACAGCCAGAGATGAATAATAACTAATGATTAAATGCATAGAGATTCATAACCACATAGTGGGCGAATAGCGCTCAGTGCATCAAGGGAATCCCCCACCAGCCTGCGCCTATTGAGGCATAACTAAAGGAGGATTCAGGGTCAGGAGCAGTTATGTACAGCTACTTTTAATACTACTGATATTTATTTAGACTCTTTCTCTCTGATTGATCTTTCTGAGTTAACTTCAATAATTACTTCCTCCAAATCATCAATGTGTCTTTTAAGTCCCAAGGCTGCTTAAAGAAGTCGTAACATTAATGAATGATTCAGTTCTGCATATGATGAATCTGTCCCCGTTACTGGACTCACATGTCCTCAGCCAGAATCTCTGAACAGGTCTGCAGAACCAGATGGCATCCCTACAGTTCACAGCACAGTGTGTGCGCTGTGCAGTGAGTTCGTATGTTTGAGTGTTTGGAACATCCTTTGTCCAGTCCCCAAACCTTTGATTCAGAAAACTGATCAGAGGTTCGCACAAACTTTATTCAACCCCCCCATTGTGCTCCAGTCAAATTTGATTGATTTAAAGGTTTTATCTCTGAAATAACTCTCTGGATAACTGTTTTTGTCATGTAATTGGATTGCACTGTCAGGCCTCAACCCTGACCTGACCAAGTTGGGTGTATCACCTGAAAGCTAAGTTTCTGCTCGTCTAGCTCTTAGTGTCGCTGAGGCACACAACTGACCACATAAAGCTGGAACTCTCTTAGGGGAAAAATTGAAAAATTAAAGAACAAACAAATAAAATAAAATATTGCTCATCAGATTATAACAGCTAAAAACATGAAATTTGCATTAATTGGATGACCTATATCAAATATATTGGAAGACAACAATAACACCTCTCACTATTTTGTCATGAAAGAGGCAATGTGGCAAAATGTTGTAATAAAACTATTACAACAACTAACATCTGAGTAGAAAAGGGTTTTTTTGACTGTAAAAAACATATTTAACAAATTATTTTCATAACTTTTCTTAAAGCATGCTCAATCACCCAGGTAAGTAAAAACCCAAAAGTCTTGATCAAAGACCACTGATCGATAGTTTTTGATTGATGGCTGTGACAATTTGAATATTAATGATCACAAAGCTGAGGTTACAGCCTATTGTTAGTCTGTGGGCGGGTTTTAGTTATTGTGTAAATGTACTGTTTATAAGATTTGGGGAAACCTACAGTCAGTTGATACTGAAGAAGTCACTTGGATGAGTGACGAAACATTTCTCTGACTAAAAACGCTACGTCCAGATGAACAGATCCAACCTTTTTGTAATTTTCTGAACTGAATGACCGAGTTTTTATCGAGGTATTCTTCTGTTTTAATTGCACGTGATTCACGATGAAATGCTTTGCTTACTTTGCAACAAAAACAACACTATCAAAGCTGCCCAAAGAGGCTATTCATACAATGAATTATATAAATGTAGTTTGTTCATGCCTCTATACTGTAAATTATCCACCAAAGCAGAAAAAAGAAACATCATGTTTTCATGCTCCTGCAGCACATTGATATATAAACGTTCTCAAACAGCTGATTTCATGCACTGACCTGTGCAAGTGAAATGAGATAAACGCTGTTAATTAATAACTTTTGCAGCTTCTGGCAGTCTGAACTTTGGAATAAAACACACTCTGAGTTGTAAGGGCTGTAACAACAACACTGGAATCACACTCACTTTTGATCCAAACTAGCAGCTTCCTCTGAGTGAGTCCAGCTACAGGAGAGAAAAGTGGAAAACTCCAACACTGCTGCTTCAAGCTGCTGACGCTCCACACACTGAATGTGAGTTTGACCAAAAACACGACTCAAAGGAAGTTTCAGTGAAGGTGGTAGAGGAGGGAGGGGAGCCAGGACTGACTGTACTTCCTGTCTGCTGTTTTCAGCTTCACTCACAGACTCAATGGCTTCCAGATCAGAGGAGGATCTCTGCTGTCCGGTCTGTCAGGAGGTCTTCAGAGAGCAGAGCACAGTGCCAGTGTGTCACATCTGCAGAGGCTCAGAAAAACACACCAATCACAGATTCAGACCCATCGATGAAGCTGCACAACAACACAAGAAGGAACTTCAGGAAACTCTGGAGCCCTTAAAGAAGAAGTTAAAGGTTTGCAAACGAGTTCAAGTGAAGTTTGTTCAAACAGCAGAACACATTAAGGTCCAGGCCCGACACACAGAGAGGCAGATTAAGGAGCAGTTTAAGAAGCTTCACCAGTTTCTAGCAGAGGAAGAGGAGGCCAGGCTGGCTGCACTGAGGGAGGAAGAGGAGCAGAAGAGTGGGATGATGAAGGAGAAGATGGAGGCTCTGAGCAGAGAGATAGCAGCTCTTTCAGACACAGTCAGAGCCACAGAGGAGGAGCTGAGAGCTGAAGACGTCTCATTCCTGCACAACTACAAGGCTGCAGTGGAAAGAGTCCAGCGCTGACCCCTGCTGGATAATCCACAGCTGCCCTCAGGAGCTCTGATAGACCAGGCCAAACACCTGGGCAACCTGACCTTCAACATCTGGAACAACATGAAGGACATGGTCTCCTACACTCCTCTCATCCTGGACCCAAACACTGCTCATCCAGAACTCATCCTGTCTGAAGATCTGACCAGTGTGAGAGGAGGAGAGAAGCAGCAGCTTCCTGATAATCCAGAGAGGTTTGATTTATACAACTCTGTCATGGTGGGGACTGGGTGTGTTAGCAGAGTCTGTGCAGAGGAAACGAAGCATACTCTCTGGATTATAGATAATATGGTTTGGGGAAGATAAATACTCAGCATGGTCTCCATTAGCAGGATCCACTGCTCTCTCAGCACAGATGATCCAGAGGATCAGAGTGAATCTGGACTGGAACAGAGGAAAGCTGTCGTTCTCTGATCCTGATACTAACACACACATACACACCTTCACACACACTTTCACTCACAGGATGTTTCCATACATTAGCACTGATGTTGAAGTGAAAGTGTTGCCGTTGAAGGTGTCAGTGTCAGTGCAGCAGATGAGTTGAGAATGATGATATTTCAGTTTTTCCTTTTTTTCCTTTTAAAAAATCCAGTTCTGTCTGGCAGCCTTTGCAATCAGAATTATGATCTGAATGCACTGTTGTGCCAAACACATTTTGCTTTTCCAAATCAGCTCTGTATATTCTCTATGGGCTCCCCTTGTTTAAGGTTTAACTGTTTATTTTGTCTATCCATGCTATTTTGGTTATTACAATATATGTTGTATAGAGTATGATCCTGTCTACGGCAGGGCAAGAAGGAAAAAGGGAAGAGGCCCTAGATGGGCACCTATGGTCAAAGGGTGACAGCCCCAGAGGGCCAGAGTCGATGAGCAGCAGTATCCCACTATAGGTGAGAGCCGAGACCAGGGTCCCAGTGCTCCATGTGCTGAAGAACTGCCCAGTACACAAGACAGTTACCTCCTGACATGGAAGAGCTCAAAGCCACCCCTGGCCACCAAGGGAGCCGGTGAACTACCACACCACAATGTCCAACCACCGGCCCTGGAACCAACAAGTAAAAATGCCCAAGGTGAAGTGGTCAAAAGTCTGGCTGTACTTCACAGCAAAAGATGCAAACTCAGCAGCCTGCAACAAGTGCTTTAAGGTGATACTGTGCAAAGGAGGTGACACCTTGAATCTGATGACGAACCTGGCGATGTATAGTGCTTTTTTTTTTAAAGCCGAGAAATGCGCCGTATTTGATAGCTTGCTGCGAGACCTCACACCGAGCACATCTGCTGCGGGTGGGTTGCCTGTTATCAGACCCGGAGTTAGCAACATCCCCCAAAAACCCGAAGAGGAGAGTCCTGGCCCCTAGCCCTGCCAGTGTAGCAGAAATGATGAGGACGATGATGGCAGCAGCAGCCGTTCTTCTCTGCGTGAGTAGCTTAATGTTGTTCGTGTGTAATTTACGTTGAGTAGGCTAACCACGTTATTACATTAATGCACGTAAGGTGAACTAGCAAACACCGTCGTAGTTACATGCGGCTGTCTTCTTGTTTGATGGCAGATACTCTCTTCACCCTGGCCAAAAAGGCTAAAATGACCAAAGAAAAAGTGGAAAACAGCTAAACATGAGAGGTTTTAGGACAAAGTTTGTGTTTTTTCCATTGTTTAAGCACTGCTTCCAGCCAAGAGTGATACCATATATGCCCCATAGCTGCAGATAAGGCTAACATTGTTATCTTTTTACGAAAAAACAGCTGAACATGAGAGGTTTTTGGACAAAGTTTGTGTTCTCCATTCTTTAAGCACCGGTTTGAGCACCGTTTAAGCACCGGCACTGTTTCAAAAGTACCGGTTTGGCACCGGTATCGGATAAAACTTAAACGATACCCATCCCTACCCAGAAGTGGCGAGCCAGGAAATAACTCCTCCCACCACAGAGAGTAGACTATAGTGTGTAGATGAGTCCCACATCTTGAGGCTGTGACTGTGTCACAACACCAGAAAGGAAGAAGACACACTAGTCTGGGTCTGGGACAAGCTGCACTCAGCACTGGTTACTCCCTCACATGGACACCCCATCCCATCCCACACAATGGGCCTGCAGGCACCTAGAAGAGGTCAGCCACCCAACTAGAGACAAGGACCCACCACCACAAGCACTCCAGGCCCCACACACCAAGATCGCTAGGCAGCACCCACCCCAGTCCCCCACCACCACGAACTGAGGCAGAAACCCAGACACTCCAAAACTACAACCACAGCTCTTTAGGGTCCAGGAAGCCGCCAGACCTCTAAGTTTCAGAGAATGCCTTCATTCACTATTAAGGAACCCAGGCAAATGAGACCACCCCTATTAAATAATAGGATGAATCAGTGGGGACCAGAGAGAAACGAATAAACGCAGTTCATCTTTTGAGGAGGAAAACACTATCTACAGACTGATGTGATCTAGAAATAAATGTAAATATTGATTGATACACAAACTTTTTTTTTATTTAACAGTTTTCTTAGTGATGCATAACAAAGTAAGGAGTATAAGTGATGTATTTAGTTGTGTAGTTACTGATGTCACCTAAGATGCACACTTTGGGTGAGGTTGGGATACTGCAACTAAACCATGTGGAGAAGTCTTCACACATCCTCTGCCGGAACATTTAGAAAGGCGTGCAGGACCATATAGCTTGCATATAGTTCTCGGCAGAGTTGTCTTTGCAATGGATGCATATGTTTGAGTGTGTAAGGCCCATTTGGGACAGCCTTTGTCCTGTAAGTTTGGGCTTTCACTCATTTTGAAGGTATTGAGCACATACAGACATTTTAATCTGGATTAATGAAAAGATCTTGCTCCCACTTTACGGTTGAGACAAAAATTGATGAATCAATTTTAAATGAAAGCTTTTGATATTTTGATAGCCATTTGAGGGCACAGATATTTACACATCTTTGGGTATAGATATTTCTAGATTCAATTGATTGGGATTAAAATTTTCCGGTATGTCTCATTTCAGTTGCTGATATTTAAGAAATGTGTTTGTTGATGATTCCATATCTGGATACAACTTCTTGAAATGAAATAAATTTTCCATTTTGTATAACATGTTCAAGATTTTGTATCCCTTTCTCAATGAACAATGATGATACTTCTAATGTTGTTTCCTGTCAGTGAGTTGAAGCTGTTAAACTGCAGCTGTCCTCCTGCTGCCTCGTTGTTCCAAAGCTCTTTGTTTCTCTTTTAGGTCTCACTGTTTCTTTCTGTTTCTGCTGTCCACCTTTTCACATGGAAAATCATTTCACTGTTTCTCACTGAATGACTCCCCAAACTAGATTTGAAATTCTATCAAGTTTCTAATCATTACAAGTGGTTCATGTTTCTATTTGATGTGTAAATGGAGATGATTTAGTTTGCTGGGATATGGACTGACATGTGTTGAATGGGAGGAGCAGTTTGTTGTTGTCTTCTTGTCTGTTTATGACAACAATAAATATGTTGTTGAAACAATGATTCATGTTTAACTCCATATATGAAATGTTTCTGATCTTTGAATTCTGTTTGATTAAAGACTTTCTTCATGACACAAATGAGATTTCAGTGTATTAATAGAACTAAATAAGCTCAGAGTTGAAAGGCTGGAGTGTTATGTACGTGCTTCACTGTCAGGATCTTCAGGGGGATTCAAAGGGAAACATCAAACTGCTGTAATGAGATAAACTAGTTGGGCTGAACACACTTATCTGTAGTTTGTCTCCATCCAGGATCATCAGAATATAATGAACATGTGTGAAGAGCCACAAAATGCTGCTGCCCTCTCAGCATGATGAGCTCCAGCCTTTGTTAGCAGGACAACAGGAACATGAGACAACTTTCAGAGACAGTAACCAACTGTGGCCACAAGATGGCAGCAGCTGATCTGAGATCCTTTATGTTAGCACAGAAATATTAGCTTCTGTCATGAGTGATGAAGTTACTAGTTAATAAAGTTTTCAGTAAAGTGTTTAATCGCAGCCACAGATTGACAGCAAATATCTCGATTAGCTTCAGTGCATCTGTAATAAATATGTGCAAGTTTCAGTGCTTCGTTTAAACTGTATGATACTTATACTGACCCAGGGTCAGTGTAAAATACAATCCCAGCTGTGTGAACAAAGCCTGGCTCCTTTAATCCTGCATGACAAACCTCAGGATGCAGGTTATTATTACTCTTTCCTGCTGGCACACCTGTCACACCTGAGAGTCAGCTAGAAACTTACAGTGACGTGGACATCATGCAAAGACTGCCAGACTCTGTAATACTGTAAATGATCAGTGACTCAAGTTAACACTAAACTTTAAATGGTACCTCTGTGTCTCTGTGTGTGTGCTGAACATTTAGAATCGGCATTTCAGTCAGGCTGCATCAGCTGAAATATGTAAATAATAATATTATTATTCAGGTGTGGGGAAAATACATAAGACTGCAGTGAAGCGATGCACCAGATTAATACCTGGAAATCCTGTTTGGCTTTTTTCATTTTAATTCTCTTTTCTGTTTTCCAGAACAGTTCTCCACAGTCGCTGTCCACATGGGTCAGTGGGACCAAGAAGCACTCTGCTAATGTGTGGACTCTGACCAGCAACATCCAGCAAGACCCAGACAGCGTTTTCTATCTCCCAGCTGGAGGTTTTTGTTTGTCTGTGACTGGAGAGTCAGATTTTTGTTGAGCTTCACACTTGCAGAGGTAAGTCAGTTTGCAGAGATCCCTCCCACCCTGGCTTTTATGTGCTAGATTTCTTATCTGAAACAGTAATATTTCAGTGACTGCTGCTTATACCACAGGTTAATTCACGCTACTGATCCCTGATAGGAGAATCATCACCTCTGCCAACAAAGAAGCCTGGTGGATATTTGTTTACAGTGTGATAATGGGACATCATGCGCTGCATCTTCAAAGTTTGTCTCTTGATTATCATTCATACACAGTAATTTGAAGTATGCTTATATATAGTAGAGCAGCACTCCAGGGCAAAAAAATATATTTAAAAATATTTATCACGATATATATTTGAGAATTTGCGATAACAATATAACTGACAACATAACTGACACTAGACAAAAACTCCACAACTTTATTAGTGCAAAAAAACCCATCAATGTATTTTCACTTAAACAAGCAGCTGTTTTTTATGTGCATTAAAGTTATATAAAAATTTAACAGTGCAAATGCAAATTCCTTGCTGACATTTTAACCAAAAGGCATTTCCAGTGGAAATTGGCCGACATACTCAGCATAACCATGTATAATATGCACAAAACTTAAAGTGAGGTTAAACACACACAATGCAATAATATTATGTTGAAGCACAGTACGTATCACTCCGCGAGGCTCCCGACTACGGTAGCCGTAATGCTCCAACAATCCATCAAGCAGTGCGGTTGCGTAGCTTAGCAAAGTCATACTAAAACATTTTTGACAGATTTTTGAGTGCCCTGTGCCACCTAAAATCTGTTCGGAAAGGAAGGTTACCCATATTCTATCGCGATATTTCATTTTTTTTTTATCATTGCCTAACATTATACCGGTATTACTGTGAACGGTATGATATGGCCCAGCCCTAATATCTAACATAACTGGGCCAACCTGGTAATCTTCCTTTATGGAGGCTGTTTGAGTGTTGTGTGGTGAAAAAAGTGGACTAGTCGGCAGGATGCGAGTACAGATGCAGGAGAACTCTATCAGTGAGTTAACAGCATATCACTGCATCACACACCAGAAAACACTGTGTGGTAAAGTCCTAAAAACGCCTTAACGCCCACTCACATCCTGGGCCATCTGACCTCAGGAAATCACGTGATAGGGTGGGGCCAGGTTTCACAATGAGCTCACCCGAAACCCTGGCTGATTGTGACACACACGCATTTTCACACCTTGGCTCATGTGATTAGGTAGAGAATCATCAGGGGGTCCTTTGTTCCTGTTTGTGGGGAAACTCTTTTAAATCTGGGACTCTCCACCATTTAACCCTAGAACTGAAGAAGCTTCTCGGATGAGAGGTGAAACGTCTTCAAACAACTTAAAGAAGTCCAGACGCTTTTCTTTCCGAGCTCCTTTGATTAAACAAGAAGATGTGTCCAAACTTTTGACTGGTTTTGTTGGTTTGCAGCTAATAAAATACAGGTTATGCAAACCAAACAAGCCAGACAGAAAGTGATGCTTGCAATATATGATTATTACTTACTTGTGTTTCTGAACATGAACATAACAAGCAGGATTCTCTGGTACTCTGCTTAAAACTGTGGGTAATTCTTAGGCTTTCTCCTCTCCAAATAAATTAACAGTAATAGTGGTACCTTTGAGATTTATTTTAACACCCTGGTTCAAAAATATTGCGCTGTGAACGGGACACTCCAAATCCATCAACTGGTACATGTCCAGCAAATAAGGGAATAAACCAGTAAAATTTACAGGAAAGAACTGAAATCATTAAAATCACATTTTTTTAAAGTATGCAGTCCAGAGTGTTGTTACTAAAACTGTTGTTAATGTGACATCATGTGGAGTGTACAACATAGTGCAACCTAAAAATATGCAGAAGTAGTTTCTACCTGGTGGAATGAGCTGAGAGAAGATGACTGTTTAGTTTATTTAGATTGCTCCCAGAGCTGCGTTCATGAAACTCCAACATCAGAACATTTGCCTTTTTCTAATCTTGAGGTAATTGAGAGAGCATGAACTCTCCTCCTTGAAGCAAATTGAAGTTTTCAGCAGAAACAAGAAAAACTAAATAGTAGGAATTTAAGTAGGAATACACTTCCCTCTAAGGTACGAGGACAGGACTTAAAAAGCAACGTCCAAAGAATGTCTTTGAAACACCTTCACCAAGCCTGCAGAACACTTAAAAAGAAAAACTAGGTCCAAGTCTGGCCCCTCTTTTCCAAAATATAGAGAAATTATATAAGAGTTTAAAGAAATTGAATAATTCAAACATTAAGTTGGAACCCAACAGAAGAAATGAAGGACGTGCTCATAAGGCAAAGACCCTTGAAAATGCTGAGAAAATCATCTATAGCAGCCGGCTGGGGGATTCCCATGACGCCTATTGCAGCGTAACTAAGGGAGGATTCAGGGTCAGGAGCAGTTACGTACAGCTACTTTTAATACTACTGATATTTATTTAGTCTCTTTCTCTCTGATTCATCTTTCTGAGTTAACTTCAATAATTACTTCCTCCAAATCATCAACGTGTCTTTTAGTCCCAAGGCTGCTTAAAGAAGTCCTAACATTAAAAGAATGATTCAGTTCTGCATATGATGAATCTGTCCTTGTTACTGGGCTACTGTAACGATGCTTTCTCCTTTCAAACATCCATAAACACGTAAAATCTGCGCAGATAATAATGGAAACATTAACTCACAGACACACACCTGTTAACAAACCTTTACGCACACATGCACACACAGTCACATTCCTACATACACTCACATACACATTTGCATGCATGGACAGAGGCAACATGTGTATTTGGGTTCTGCACACAGAGAAATGAATTCAGATATGGGAGAACCAGCTTCTATCCCACCAGTAGCTCAGACTTTATCAACTCTCTCCCATAGAGAATCATAACGTGCTGCTTGGGGATATGCCACTTAAACTAGTTGTCCATTATCAACTGTTTTAAAAACACACCTACTACATTTGTGAGTACAGCTGCAGATATTATACTGCAGGTTTCTGTCAGAAGAAGAGACAGTTTCTAGTGTGCACTCTGTCTGCTAACTAGGTGTCCTTGGCCTGAGTCGTTTAAAACTGGAAAAGGCTCCACAGTTGAACCTCACAGCATTTTCATTTGTTCAGAATTACAGATGGTTTGTTAGCAGTTTCGATCCTGTCATAATAAAGCTGTGCCTATAAGGCATCTGGATTTCTGCTGTGATGAGGCTGGGATGCTGTGTTGCAAACTGTGCCCCATCACAGCAGCCTCACATCTGACCATCCATACTGTATTAGACTTCATGTGAAGACGTTTTTACAGCTAAGAAGAGTCTGATGGTGTCAACAATAAGAACATATTGAAATGTAGTTCTCTGATTGAGCGTGTTAGACCTTCTACTTTATTTTTAGAAGAAAGTCTTTACTTCCTTTTTCAAACACAGGTTAATTCATTGCAGGTACAAGTGGGTTTGTTTAAATAACAAAATGAGATTAATTTATTTTATAGTGTAAGGGACAGTCGGCAGGAGTATGCAGGTGTAGCCTCAGGGAGCAGTTTCCTATGAAGCTCACTATTAAAACCCCTGAAAGTCAATGTCACAAAAATGCCCAACATACAGGTTTTTAGCACTTACAGTACTATTATTGAAGTCTGGTTAAACTTTTAATACCCAGCTGTACACAACAATATCGCAATAACAACATTTTCAACAATGTTATAAACTTCTTGTGACAATCACCTTTTTTAAGACGATGGTTTCAGTAACACCACAAATAACACAGGCATTAGAGGAGAATTATAAAATGTGACAGCGTGTCATTGTCACGGTAGCGTGTGTGTATCAGTTTGAGAATCCGTTTTTTCACTTTTGTCCCCCTCAGGACTCCGTAAGATCTGGGGTGGTTTGCAGGGAGTCACGTGACCGCGCACGGCAAACCACAGCAGAGCAGGGATAGGACCTGCGCTTGCGCAGACATCGGTCCCGGTTTGATTAAGCGGGCTGAGCTCAGAGACACAAAGTAAAGTATCGCTCCTGTTCCTGTCGATCAAACACCAATAAAACAGCGTCGCTGTCGCTTCCATCGACCCGCAGCAGCTGAAGCAGCCATGTGTTCAGCTGAGTCTCTGAGAGAGTTCATACAGGAGAGGCTGGCTGCTGTTTGCCAACAAATCTTCTGCGAGGTTCAGAAAACCATCGTCCAGTATGAGGAGGAGATCCAGCGTCAGCGCAGACTGCTGGATATCAGCCGGAGACCCGACACACACTCACACGGCTCAGGTACGGACACGTGTGCTGAGCTCAGGTTCCTCTCTGTTGATGAAGACATGAAAGCTCGTCAGCGTCTCCGGGATTTCTCTGATGTTAGCTGGGAGCAGAAAGCTGTTACCTTGGTGATTAATTTAATTTCAGAGTCTAATTTGTATAAAGTGTCAGACACTGGGCGTCAGCTAAAGACTGCAGTCAGGTGTGTTTGGCTGTCTTTCACAGTCGTACTGAAACAATCAGTGCAGTTTGAGTTCATCTGTGAGATTATTGTTTAGCAGGAGTAAAACCCTGAAAAGAAATAAACGCCTTGATGCTGATAAAGCAGCGAGTTTAAGGCCAGCGTGTAGTTCAGGTTTTTAAGTCTTGAGCTGCCCCTGATTTCCTCATATTTTGGTAAACATAGTAAGTATAGTATAAAAAGCAAAACATAGAGTCTTGTCCCGTGAAGAAGAAGAGCCACCTCCACAGGACAAGACTCAGCAGTCCATCTGCATCTAAAGGATAAAGGTCACCCTTTCAAGGATGCCAATGTTCACATTTTGGACAGAGAGGACAGATGGTTTGAAAGAGGAGTGAAAGAAGCCATCTATGTCCACTGTGAGCGACCATCTTTGAACTGAGGCGGTGGTTTACGACACCAACTCTCTGCCATCTATAATCCAGTTTTGAGATCCTTCCCAGACGCTTTAACGCCCACTCACATCCTGGGCCATCTGACCTCAGGAATTCGCATGATAAGGTGGGGCCAGGTTTCACAATGAGCTCAACCGAAACCCTGGCTGATTCACAATGTGACCCACACCCGTTTTCATGCCTTGACTCATGTGATTAGGTGGAGGATCATCAGGGGGTCCTTTGTTCCTCTCGGTGGGATACTCCCACTGGGTTTAAATCTGGGACTCTCCAGCATTTAACACTAGAACTGAAGAAGCTTCTCAGATGAGAGGTGAAACGTCTTCAAGCAACCTAAAGAAGTCCAGACGCTTTTCTTTCCGAGCTCCTTAGACTTTCACGGAAAATGTATTTTTTTCCTATAGGGCATTTACAAGATCTGCTGATGTTCTTAAAGTTCATGTTTGAGTTTATGTCTTTCTGTATAGTTTCTGGGATGATTAGAATTTAAATTACATTGTTGGAAATAGTTTCTTTTGATGCAAAATTTGTGCAAATTTGCATTATAATATATTTTCCTACAGTGTATATAAAAATTGCATCTCGAACATGAAAAAAAGAAGACACTAAAGTTTCCTGTGGTTGGAAACTGTTTAGTAGAGATGGCACGACACCACGTTTTTATGTCAGATACTGGTATGAATCTGATATAGTGTATTTTATACTCAAAGCTTTTTTATAAATATCTTGCTGCATTTTCTATAAGTTCATAGTCAAGTTTTAAAAACCAAAACACTAAAGCTATTCTGTATGCAAAAAATAGCCTGCACTCAAAATATTTCATAGTTCAGCATTTATTTATTATTATTTGAATTTGATGATCTGTGACTTAAATCTACTGATCTGAAGGTTGGTTTTTGCCTCCCCCAGTCTGCCAAACATTCTTGGGCAAGATACTAACACCAAGTGTATCTTCGATGCATCCATCAGAGTATGAATGTGTGTGAATGTTAGCTAGAAGGCAAAAATCTGTAAATGTTGCACGTTTTATGCAGCTCTTTGAGTGATCCTGGAGAGTAGCGCTATATAAGAATCAGCCCATTTACCGCTTATCAGGCGTCACAACAAGATGGGGAGGGTGTCGTGGTATCTCCTCGGCTTGCTGCCTGCATGCATCAAAAAACAAACTAAATGAGGCTTCAACCTTGGTGGTTTCAGAATTTCATCTCTGCTTTTTGAAGATGATGTGAATTTCTTGGCTTCATCGGGTGATGGCCTCCAGCTCACGATGGAGTAGTAAACAGCTGAGTGTGTGTATATACACATATATTTATATTTGTGTGTATTTTATTTCTTTTAGGTATATTTTCTCCATCATTTTCTTTCCTCTGTTTCTCTCTTCAGAATTCCAGGAGGATCCAGAGCCTCCACAGATGAAAGAGAGACAGGAGGAGGAACCCTGCAGCAGTCCGGATGGAGAGCAGCTGGGAGTGAAGCTGGAGGCGGACGGTGTCAGAACTGATGATGAGTGGCTCAAACTGCTGGCGACCACCTGGAAACCCGATATAAAGCTGCACAGAATAGGTTTGTAAAACTGGGATGATTCACAGGAAGAAATAAAGGTCAGAACTTTAATAAGCAGCAAGAATGCATCACGTTTCTGTTAAAACCAATTAAGATGCTTCAGTAACAGAGTTGATTGAGATGTTCATTGTCCTTCAAAATCATTGAAAGCACGTGGATATGATATTTCTTTGGAACAGAGATGGGAACAAGTCATTATTTTGCAAGTCTCAAATCTTTATCCTCAACTCTGAAACTTTGAATTTCAA
This sequence comes from Simochromis diagramma, assembly GCF_900408965.1. Taxonomy (NCBI): domain Eukaryota; kingdom Metazoa; phylum Chordata; class Actinopteri; order Cichliformes; family Cichlidae; genus Simochromis; species Simochromis diagramma. Next base: position 944,288 of record NW_024386897.1, on the reverse strand, counting down.
GACCCATTTAGTCTTTTTTAAACAGTGTTGCAAATATATGTTAAATGTAAATAACAGACCATATGTTCTTTTAAAAATCTGTTTGTCTTGACACACGATGAAACAAGTGTAACTGAACTTACTAAGTATACACAGAGTAATGATAAAATATAAATAATAAATAAAAATATAATATAATTTAATGAATAATAAATCGTTGGCAACCCTATTACTTAGGTTGTTTAATATTTCCGCTAAGTACTCTTTAAAATACCAGAATAGGAAGGATGGTGTAGGTTTAAAAGGGAACCCCGGCTTTTAAGATGTGATTGCGCTAATATGTACTGTGCTTTCAATAACACATTTGGCGTATTTTAATACCACATGATTTCCTTTTAAGCACATTTTATATCAAACCGATTTACCAATAGGCCACCATTGTTATTTACTTCTCAATGCACTCTGGGTAGTGACAGTCATACGGTTGCACCGCATCAAGTTCACAGTTAGCAGCACATTGGAAATGGCTTCTGTTCAACCTTTGCAGTTTGGACCAGAGCAACCGAGAGAGAGGAAGAAAATAGTTAACCAGCGCTTTGATGAAGATGAAAACATGAGGACGAGAGAGTGAGGGGAAAACTACTGGTGTGTATGCAGCTATTGCTTTTCAATGGCAACCGCGACTAAGCGTTTGTTGTAAAGCACCTAAACTTTTTGAAGCCGTATCTTAATCCAGATGTTCTTTGGGCAGCCCTTGTTAACCTCCATGACCGGTATTCGGTCTTTAAGTAATAACGTGATGAATCGTGCTTCTGGGCCCAAAGTATTCTGCATTTAATAAGACTGTTGTGTTTTTAACATGTTTTAATGCTTTGTATCTTGTTCTGTTTAATCTCAACAAGCCTCTAAAACAGTCGGTGATCACTGTCGGCTTCTCAGTTTTTATTACCGCTTAAGTGTTTTTAAACACTTACGATGTAACTACAGCCAAGCCCATGCAGCAGTATATTGATGACTAACCTCGTATTGTGGATGGATTATCTCAGCTGTTCTCCTGACTGACGTTCGGTCCGTTTATAGCATCCTGTCATGCGATTGCACTTGTCCCTATAACCATTGGTAACCCTCAAATTAATTTTTATCGAATGGAAAAAAGTCCATTTGTTAGTGTTCACCCTCCAGCTTTACTGTCAGTGCGCCCCAGGGTGGCTGTGGCTACAATGTAGCTGGCATCACCAGTGTGTGAATGGGTGGATGGGTGGATGACTGGATGTGTAAAGCGCTTTGGGGTCCTTAGGGACTAGTAAAGCGCTATACAAATACAGGCAATTTACCATCTCTAGTATTGATGTAAAACCCCCCTTGGTTACAAAGACAAGGCAGTGTGTGTGTGTGTGTGTGTGTGTGTGTGTGTGTGTGTGTGTGTGTGTGTGTGTGTGTGTGTGTGTGTGTGACCTCCTGCTCACTAAAAGGATCATAAAAGCAGGAAGCAACATCAAACAGAATCTTTACAAAGGATGTGTCTGTGATAAAACACTACAGCCTCCTCCCAGAACCTCGAGAGGCTGGGGAGGGGGACAAAGGAATGTCTTGATCCTATAGTTTGAACTAAGACTTTACAAATTTAAGAACTACGATTACAACATTCAACAATTAGACTTAACAAAGTTACAAGTCGTAGAACATTTTTTCAAGTCTAAAGTCAAAATGTTATTGACTTTTCGTCGCACATTTTGTCGCACTTAAATGTTTCAGATCATCAAACAAATTTAAATGTTAGACAAAGATAACCTGAGTAAATGCAAAGTGCAGTTCATTCATTAAGGGAGAAAAGTTATCCAAGCCTGCCTGGTGCTGTGTGAAAAAGGAATTGCCCCCTTGTTAAATAACGAATTAACTGATTAATCACATCTTTTTTGCAGGCTGAGTCAGGAAATCACTTTAATAGAAACTTTCTGACAAAGCGAAGCCGGCTAAGAGATCCCAAAAACTAACACATCATTACACAATGTAAAGAAAAACATGAGAAACAAAGTCATTGACATCTATCAGTCTTGAAAGGGTTACAAAGCCACATCTAAGGCTTTGGACTCCACTGAAACACAGTGAGAGCCAAATGATGCACAAATGGCGAAAACTTGGAACAATGGTGAACCTTCCCAGGAGTGACCGAATGACCAAAATTACTCCCGAGAGCACAGTGATGACTCATCCAGGAGGTCACAAAATACTCTAGAACAACATCCAAAGAACTCCAGGCCTCAATTACGGTAAAGGTTCATGACTCCACTATAAGAGACTGGGCAAAAATGGCATCCATGGCAGAGTTACGAGGTGAAAACCACTGCTGAGTAAAAGTAACATAAAATCTTGTCTCAGTTTTGCCAAAGGAAAGTCTCAATGATCTCCAAGACATTGGGAAAATATTCCGTGCACTGACGAGGCAAAAGGGAAACTTTTTGGAGGCATGTGTCTCTTTACATTTGGTGTAAAAGTAACAACAATTCTGAACAGGAACATCATTTTCACAGTAAAATATGGTGAGGTTGGTTGGTGGTCTGGGGCTGTTGTGCTGCCTCACACCTGCAAGGCTCGTTGTGGTAAATTGAATAATGAATTCTGCTGTCTACAGAAACATCCTGAAGGAGAATATCCGACTAGAGCAGGGCGATATGGCCAAAAATATTTATCACAATATACATTTGAAAATTTGCAATAATGATATAACTGACGATATAATTTCTGCAAGACAAAATACAACTCCACAACTTTACTAGTGCTGAAAGTTTAACCAAAGGCATTTCCAGTAGAAATGGGCTGACATATCCTGAGCATAACCATGTATAATATCCACTGAAGTTAAAAAGAGGTGCTTTGCTACATTAAACTGCAGTGTGCCAAATAAAAAAGTCAAATACGTATTTTTTGGACCGTAAGGTGCATGGGGTTATAAGGCACATTAAGCGAAATAAAGCAGTCAGATAAATAAAACTTTATTCAACTCATTCTTCTTGCTTCCTCCACTTCTGTACCATTGATTCATTAATGCTGTATTCTATCACAGCTGCTCTATTCCCATGTTGTTGCAGTATATTAATGGCTAACCTCGTATTGTGGATGGATTATCTCAGTTGTTCTCCTGACTGAAGTTTGGTCCGTTTACAGCATCCTGCCATGTGATTGTATTTGTCTCTAACCATCAGGAACCTTCACGTTAACTTTTATTGAGTGGAAAAGTGTTAGCGTTGATTCCTCCAGCTTCATTGTTCAGGTTATGCTAACATAGCTGTGTCGCTAGCGATCACGTAGCACATCATTATAAACCAGCTAGCCCAACTTCAGTAACCTTACAAACGTCACTGCTGTTTAGTTTCCCGTCTTCATTTATGTTAGAAGTGATAGCAGAGCTGTACGTTTGAATTTTTTCAGAAATCTCTCAGTCAGAACACGGTATATCATGCTTGGGTAACTAGCGAGCTAACTTCCGCTAACTTCCTGCTAGCTTCTAACTCCGTTAAGTGTAATAAAATCTGTTTTCATGGATGCCTGGATGTTAAACTTCATAGTTACACCTGGTAAAGCAGCAATGCTGATGATTTTATTAAAGATGAAAGAATTTAGACAGTTTTTAACTCTCAGGGATGCTGCAGTGTTCGTTTGACTTTGGGGCCTGAAATGGACGGAGTTTAAGACCCAGATTTACGGGCGCCTTATACGGCAATAACGACAACCGTTTGCATGTATCTGACGGACAAACACTAAACCAGTTCCACATCACTGAAGTGGCACCATTTTTACAAACTAATTCTAGTTCATCCATTTCACTCAACAATCCGCTTTTCCCTTCTCATTCTCTTGCCGCCATGCTTTTTCGGCCATGTGCAAATTGAAAACAAAGGCACTGCGCATGCGCATTTCACCCATATCGTATCGCAATATTTCATTTTCTTATCGTTGCTTAACGGTATAATATGGCCCGGCCCTATATCCCACCATTTATTAGAGACTGAAGGGCACTAGGATTCTGCAGCAGAATAACAATCCAAAACACACCAGCAATTTCACCTTAAGAAAAACAAAATGAAGACTTCGCTGTGGCGTGACCGTAAAAAGCTGTTTTTTTGAAAACCCTCTAATTAATGAATTACAACAGTTCTGCAAAGTTCAGTGGGCCAAATTCTCACTATGTAGAGACCTGTTTATGGTTCAGATCAAAATATATTTTCTCTGGTGATTGTTGTTTTAGAAAAAAATAATTTTCCATTTCTCTTTTCAGACCTCCAACAACTACATGTCTGTGAGGAGGTGGCGGAGGAGGAGGAGCCACTCGCAAACCAGCCAATCTATAGCGAGGTGAGGAGCTCCAGTGTAGACCAGGAGGACCCAGACCCTCCACAGATTAATGAGGAACAGGAGGATCTCTGCAGCAGTCAGAAGGGAGAGCAGCTGGGAGTGAAGCAGGAGGCTGATACCTTCATGGTGACTCCTGCTTATGAGGAAAGTGACCACAGTGAAGCAGAACCAAACAGTGAGCAAATCTCTCACAGCTCTGCTGAGAGCCAAGATGAGGAAGAAAGCCACCATGTGGACTTGGGGTCACCTGAAAATGCAGAGGTGAAGAAGAGGAGACATTGCAGAAAGAAAAGTGACAGTAAGGGAGTAAAAAATCCTGCTGTGTCAGAGAGTCAGGGTCAAAGTGGGGCAAGAAAAAAAACTGAACAATGTGACATATGTGGAAAAGCTTTTCTGTTTAAATCACGCCTGATTGCACATGTTAGAGTTCACACAGGTGAGAAGCCTTATTTGTGTAGCACCTGTGGGAAAGTATTCAATTACAAGTCAAAATTGGTTGTTCACACAAGGGTTCACACAGGTGAGAAACCATATTCTTGTAGCATCTGTGGTAAAGCATTTCTTCTTAGATCCCTTCTGACTACACATTTTAGAGTTCACACAGGTGAGAAGCCATATTCCTGTAGCACCTGTGGGAAAGTGTTCGCTTCCAACTCAAAAATGAATGCTCACAGAAGGGTTCATACAAGTGAGAAACCATATCCTTGTATGACATGCGGAAAAACTTTTAAGAGTACAAGCAACCTGAAAATACATGTCAGAATTCACACGGGTGAGAAACCTTATCCTTGTAGCACCTGTGGGAAAGAATTTAGTCAATGGATTAACATGAATCGTCACATGAGGTGTCACACAGGTGAGAAGCCATATAGTTGCAGCACTTGTGGGAAAAGTTTCCCTCATCAATCAGGATTGAAAGCTCACACAAATTCACACAAGGGAATGAAAGCTGTAGAATCTGTGGAAAAGGATTTTGTTAATGAGATACGATAATTGATATTGCTTAAAAGTGTTATATTTAGAAAATGTGGGACAGAGTCATAGCAGTGTGTTGGTAGTAGTGCTCACACTGACCAGGAGTCAAATCATTACAACACCGGAGTGAAAAGATGACCAATATTCAAATCAGCATTTTCTGTCCAGAGCAGTAAAAACTCAGCTTTCTTTATTCAGTTCATTACATTATTCTTATAATTGTATCAGAGAAACCCTGATGTTATATTTGATGATGGTTAAAGTTCAGTGTGCTCCTTTTCTTCCAGATCATTGTTTAGTTCTTTTGTTTATCAACGTGTGTTAAATTTTAAATAAATATTTAATTCATTAAATTAAATTATTTTTGAAGGGCAATCGCTAACATATGTAAGCAGCATAAAAGACAGTTCTGTCTCATTTCAGAGTTTTTCTTTGTTTTGTTGGGTTTTTTTAAAGAGATGTACAAACAGATGTTGTTTTATTTTTGTTTTTTTAACATTTAGAGAACATGCAGCACAAAAGTGATTCAATTAGTGTTTATTTGTGTGCTGTAACAATGCTTTTTGATAATAAATCCTATACTATTGCAAAGCTTGTTTCTTTCCCTTTAAATGGAGCCACATTTATAAGGAAAATTTTATTCATGGGTTGAGCAGCAGAGTTGAGTATGTAGATTGCATCCATGACAAACCGCTTGTTCTGCTATTGTTTCTTGATGTGAGCTTCGAGATTTGCAGTCAAGCGTTTCAGGATGATATGGCTGATAGCCCTCTAACAAATTTGGAACAGACTGGACACACTCACTCTTTCGTCGTTTTACTAGTCCCCCCTAGGGACCCCAAAGCGCTTTACACACCCAGTCATCCACCCATTCACACACACATTCACACACTGGTGGAGGCAAGCTACAGTTGTAGCCACAGCTACCCTGGGGCAGACTGACAGAAGCGAGGCTGCCATATCGCGCCATCGGCCCTTCTGGCCAACACCAGTAGGGGAAGTGTCTTGCCCAAGGACACAACGACCGAGACTGTCCCAGCTGGGGATCGAACCGGCAACCTTCCGATTACGAGGCGAACTCCCAATTCTTGACCCACGACCGCCCTAATAGTTGCAGATTTCTGTCAGAATCTGCAGATTATACAGTACAAATAAAATGTTCACGTTTCTCCAACGTTGTCTTCCCAACAGTTTCACTGACATCTACACTGGATGGCCAGGACGCGTTCGCGATGTCTTCTCCGGCGCTGATAATTGGCATCTGTCTTGTGTCAGTGATGTAAAAGACGGATTTAATGCGACATGACCGCAGCGAGAACTGCCAGCATCTGAGCCAGCCAGACTCTGTCTGTCTCTCTCATCATGGTCACCTAAATGCACAGTAATGGCAGGTTTTGTAATAAGGCAGGTCGCGCTAACATAATATACACTGGTAGTTAATTATTTACCTGCCGCATTAACGGGAAAGGACGTGAAAACGTTACCGCCACTGCTGAGATTCACGAGTCCGGAGCGGAATTAAAAACACGAGGCTCCAGACATCCAGAGGCCCCAAGAGCAAAGAAGACCAAGCAAGACCAACGGAGGGGCAACCGTGCCACTGTCCCGGCATGTGATGTGACATGCCCAAGATAGGCCTCCTCCCTGGGGCCAGCTCCCCTGCTGACCCCAGTAGGCACTCCCAGACTCTGCAACCCACCAGGGAAAGGGGGCCCAGGCCCATCCGGACCGGGGCCCAGTTCAGCAGCGCCGCACGGCCCCACAGAGCCCGGGGCAGCCCACCCGACCCCACCACAGAAAAAACTGCACCCACCCCGTCATCCACTTATCTTCTAGACTACACAAGACAATAGACACCCAGGCTGAGTTCTTCCTCGATCTCTCTTATATCTCTCCCCACCTGCAGAGTCAGTTCCTGGAGAGAGGAGAGCTCCTGCGAGATGTAATAGCCTCCCCCACCAGTGGAAGAGCCCCCCAGGTGGCTTGATGCACTGGCGGCACACTGCGCCAGGGCTGAGCCCCCATACACCCACCTGCCCACAACCCCGGCGACACACCAGCTAGGACCCCAGCCCCCAAGGCCCAGCCAGGGCCCCAGTCCGGAGACGGAGCACCCCCAGAACCCCCTGCCTGCCTCGGACCAACCCAGGGACAGCCAGGCTACCAGGTCAGTAACTCACGTCCGTCAGCACAGACCCTCCCCTAGCCCTGCTGCACGCAGCCACGAGGAAACCGTCACCTAAGAGCCAACAGAGCCCCCAATTGGCAATGACCGCAACTTGGAGGGTTGAGCCCTCCAAGGAAGATGCTCCTGGGGAACCCCCTGACGCCCCAAGCCTGTCCCTACCCCCACACCAATCACAACAGTGAAGGCGGGACCAAACTATGACCCCCCACCCCCACTAGGTGATGGAGCTGATCAAAGGAGCCCAGAGCAATTGATCTGATGTGGTGGCAGAGGCTGTATCAAGGCTAATGTAATTTAATAGATAATTTCTATATTGGTTAGAATTAAGATTGTTTTTATTTTTCCAGTTCATGAGGACTGTTTTCTTGGCTATGCATAGGGCAGTGAAAACCATATGGGCTATATTCTTTTCTGTAGTGACATTATCTAAGCTGCCCAACAAACACACTAAGGGGGAAGTTGGAATGTTACATTTCAGACACTTTGATAAGTCTTCACATATCTTGCGCCAAAACTTCTGAACTGGTGGACAGAACCAAAGAGCATGGATATAATTGTCCGGTGAATTGGTTTGGCAGTGTGAGCAGTTGTTGGTAGATGTAAAGCCCATCCGATGAACCTGTATAGTGCACTCTATGTAGTATTTTGTATTGAATTAATTGAAGACTTTCTAATTAAATGAAAGGTTTTTATCTGAGACCAGAAGTTTAGGTCTAAGTTAACTGATAAATCCGCTTCCCATTTTGCAATAGGAAGTGATATTGATTCATCTGTTTTAGAAAACATTCTGTATATTTTGGAAAGTAATTTTGGGGTTGTAAGAGTAAGAAATTGTACCACACTTGATGGTGTTTGTAGTTCAGCTTGACCGGGGTTAAATGTCTTTTTTACTATGGATTTAATTTGTTGATTAGAACTACCTAACTTTCAGCACTACTTCTCAGCCAACAGGCTTCAATTTATCTCAGGATGGCTAAGACATATGTAGATGTAGAACAAGCACTTTGCAATAATCTAGAGATTTCAGACCTACCATTTATCAGCTCAAACATCCTTCAAAAGCTCTTCTCTGACAGCAGGGTGGAAGTTTCTAAAATTAACGGAGTCTTCATTAATCCCATGCAAACGTACACCTATCTGGAACAACCCTGACATATTACAAAACAATAATATGATAAACTTTCCAGATTGGAGTGGTAAAGGAATCAAATACTTAGAACATATATTAGAAGGAACAGAATTTATTCCATTTGACAGACTAGTTACACAATATGGGATCAACAAGAAAAGATTTTTAGAATATCAACAAAATCAACAAGTTGGAAATATCCTGTCTCAGAGTGACACTGAAAAACTAGTTTCTGCATTTATTACTTCCAGGCTGGACGACTGTAATTCATTATTATCAGGACATCCAAAAAACTTGCTGAAAAGCCTTCAACTAATCCAAAATGCTGCAGCAAGGGTACTAACAGGGACTAGAAAGAGAGAGCATATTTCTCCTGTTTTGGCTTCCCTTCATTGGCTTCCTGTTAAATCCAGAATTGAATTCAAAATCCTGCTCCTCACATACAAGGTCTTAAATAATCAGGCCCCATCTTATCTTAATGACCTTGGAGTACCATATCACCCTATTAGAGCACTTCGCTCTCGCTCTGCAGGCCTACTTGTTGTTCCTAGAGTATTTAAAAGTAGAATGGGAGGCAGAGCCTTCAGTTTTCAGGCCCCTCTTCTGTGGAACCAGCTTCCAGTTTGGATTCGGGAGACAGACACTATCTCTACTTTCAAGATTAGGTTAAAACTTTCCTTTTTACTGAAGCATATAGTTAGGGCTGGACCAGGTGACCCTGAATCCTCCCTTAGTTATGCTGCAATAGGTGTAGGCTGCCGGGGATTCCCATGATGCATTGAGTTTTTCCTTTCCAGTCACCTTTCTCACTCACTATGTGTTGATAGACCTCTCTGCATTGAATCATATCTGTTATTAACCTCTGTCTCTCTTCCACAGCATGTCTTTATCCTGTCTTCCTTCTCTCACCCCAACCGGTCGCAGCAGATAGCCCCGCCCCTCCCTGAGCCTGGTTCTGCCGGAGGTTTCTTCCTGTTAAAAGGGAGTTTTTCCTTCCCACTGTCGCCAAAGTGCTTGCTCATAGGGGGTCATATGATTGTTTAGATTTTCTCTGGATCTACTGTACAATGTAGAGTGCCTTGCGCTATATAAATAAAATTGAATTGAACTGAATTAAGTTACTTTTGATAGAACTAGTAATGTAACTAAGTTACTAATGTAAAGTATCTTACACGACACTGCTCTTGACACATGTTCATTATATTCTGATGATCCTGGATGGAGACAAACTACAGATCAGTGTGTTCAGCCCAACTAGTTTATCTCATTACAGCAGTTTGATGTTTCCCTTTGAATCCCCCTGAAGATCCTGACAGTGAAGCACGTACATAATACTCCAGCCTTTCAACTCTGAGCTTATTTAGTTCTATTAATACACTGAAATCTCATTTGTGTCATGAAGAAAGTCTTTAATCAAACAGAATTCAAAGAGCAGAAACATTTCATATATGGAGGTAAACATGAATCATTGTTTCAACAACATATTTATTGTTGTCATAAACAGACAAGAAGACAACAACAAACTGCTCCTCCCATTCAACACATGTCAGTCCATATCCCAGCAAACTAAATCATCTCCATTTACACATCAAATAGAAACATGAATCACTTGTAATGATTAGAAACTTGATAGAATTTCAAATCTAGTTTGGGGAGTCATTCAGTGAGAAACAGTGAAATGATTTTCCATGTGAAAAGGTGGACAGCAGAAACAGAAAGAAACAGTGAGAACTAAAAGAGAAACAAAGAGCTTTGGAACAACGAGGCAGCAGGAGGACAGCTGCAGTTTAACAGCTTCAACTCACTGACAGGAAACAACATTAGAAACATCATCATCCTCAACTCATCTGCTGCACTGACACTGGCACCTTCAACGGACACACCTTCACTTTATCAACAGTGCTAATATACGGAAACATCCTGTGAGTGAAAGTGTGTGTGAAGGTGTGTATGTGTGTGTTAGTATCAGGATCAGAGAACGACAGCTTTCCTCTGTTCCAGTCCAGATTCACTCTGATCCTCTGGAGCTTCTGCTGGACTGAGAGAGCAGTGAGAAGACCTGGTGGTGACCATGCTGAGTATTCACCTTCATCAAACCATATTATCCATAATCCAGACCATATGTCTCCCTTTCTCTGCACAGACTCTGCTAACACACCCAGTCCCCACGGTGTACTGTCTCCAACTTCAACATCCCAGCTGTGACTCCCTGAGTTAAAGCCCTCAGAGCCCAGGACAGAGCAGGAATGATCAAACCTCTCTGGATTATCAGGAAGCTGCTGCTTTTCTCCTCCTCTCACACTGGTCAGATCTTCAGACAGGATGAGGTTTGGATCAGCAGTGTTTGGGTCCAGGATGAGAGGAGTGTAGGAGACCATGTCCTTCATGTTGTTCCAGATGTTGAAGGTCAGGTTGCCCAGGTGTTTGGCCTGGTCTATCAGAGCTCCTGAGGGCAGCTGTGGATCATCCAGCAGGGGGCAGCGCTGGACTCTTTCCACTGCAGCCTTGTAGTTGTGCAGGAATGAGACGTCTTCAGCTCTCAGCTCCTCCTCTGTGGCTCTGACTGTGTCTGAAAGAGCTGCTATCTCTCTGCTCAGAGCCTCCATCTTCTCCTTCATCATCCCACTCTTCTGCTCCTCTTCCTCCCTCAGTGCAGCCAGCCTGGCCTCCTCTTCCTCTGCTAGAAACTGGTGAAGCTTCTTAAACTGCTCCTTAATCTGCCTCTCTGTGTGTCGGGCCTGGACCTTAATGTGTTCTGCTGTTTGATCAAACTTCACTTGAACTTCTTCACAAACCTTTAACTTCTCCTTTAAGGGCTCCAGAGTTTCCTGAAGTTTCTTGTGTTGTTGTGCAACTTCATCGATGGGTCTGAATCTGTGATTGGTGTGTTTTTCTGAGTCTCTGCAGACAACACACACTGGCTGCTGATGGTCCAGACAGAAGAGTTTGAGTTTCTCAGAGTGCAGACTGCAGAGAGCCTCTGAAGCTCTCTGATCTCTCTCCTGTAAGAACAAATCACACAGGTTCTTTAAAGCCTTGTTTGAAGGTGGATGCTTCTTTGAAGATCTTCTCTTACAAAGTGGACACTCGTGTGTTGGTCTCTCTCTCCACCATCTCTTCAGACAGACTTTACAGAAGCTGTGGCTACATGACAGAATAACAGGATCTCTGAAGACCTCCATACAGACCGTACAGCAGAGATCCTCCTCTGATCTGGAAGCCATTGAGTCTGTGAGTGAAGCTGAAAACAGCAGACAGGAAGTACAGTCAGTCCTGGCTCCCCTCCCTCCTCTACCACCTTCACTGAAACTTCCTTTGAGTCGTGTTTTTGCTCAAACTCACATTCAGTGTGTGGAGCGTCAGCAGCTTGAAGCAGCAGTGTTGGAGTTTTCCACTTTTCTCTCCTGTAGCTGGACTCACTCAGAGGAAGCTGCTAGTTTGGTCTGAGCTCAGTCTGATCGTCTGTGCGTCTCTCTGTGCGTTTTTCTTCCTCTCTACTAAGGAAGAAAAGCATCCTGTTTCCTGCTTTGTTGCATTTGAGTGACGTGAGGGGAGGAGTAAAATGTTGCTGTTTCACTTTAACCCTTTAAAGCCGGCCGGAATGGGCATGCTCCGTTTTGTGTATCTATTATTAAATCCCTGTAGAACCTACGTGCTCTACACGTAGAGCTCTAATTTGCTCCTAATGTCATGGTTTGCCATGGCAAACCATGACATTAGGAGCAAATTAGTCAGCTTATTAGTCAATTAGCAAATTTGTCAGCAAATTAGTCAGCTTCCACATCCCCACATCCCAAACCATGGGATGTGGGGAAGGAGGACCCGAAAGACTCTTTAGTGAAAACAGTGCGTTTGTTTACAGTGAGGTAAATAACAGATGCACACAAAATCCCCTTTGCTGCCTAGACTCCCGTGTGTGCTCCCCGCCATCGTGTTCCTGCACACCCTGTGCGTGCTGGTCCCTCGTTCCACCCAGGGGCGGATCTAGAGAAATTTTCTTAGGGTGGCATGAGGTTGGCAAAATCGAAGCCCTTTTTCCCCCCCCAAACACATATGCAGGTGGTTACATACGGTTAAAATGATTCAAATGCAGTAAGTATACATGTTTTTCATATAAATATAGTCTATAACTTAATTATTGTCTGTAGCCCACATAATTAAACACTTTAGTTACATAAAACATGTGAGTTTTGACAACATGGGGCTTTCATTTACAAACACAAGTCTAACTTAAGTTTCACTGTTTTTTGTTAGAAAACAATCACATTGTTACAGCTTAAATTACACAAAATGTCAGAAATCTGCACTGTCATGAACAAATATTTAAACCTAATTTTTCATGATTTGTTGGATTAACCCACCGAGGTTTGAAATACAACCGAACATTTGTGGCTCCTTTTGAGTTTACGTTTGTATTTCACCCTCAGATTGTTTCATTTTATTTTTTTCCCCCTTGCCTTGTTTGGTATCATTCTTTTGAGCTCAACTGAATTTAGTTGTTTTTTTCACTGACATACTGCATTATTATTACTGATCTGAAATCACACAAAGAACTTAAAATCCTAGTAGTATTTCTTTACTGTACAAAACCCCCCACAGACACGTTGAGTAAATTTTTATAACTTGAAATGCAAATATAATATAATTGTACATTTTGTAAACATATACAACTATTTATCTAAAAATGCAGCCAATACACCTGCTGTTTTTTTCATTTTGTATAAGAATTTAAAACTATTACTAAAACTAAAATGAGAGAACAATCAGGTGTCGCATTAAGATGCCCCAAAAATTATATGTGCCAGTAAAAAAAATGGTTTTCCACCAAAAGACAGAACAGCACAGGGTTAAACCTGCAGGCCTGACAACAGGAGGTGTATCACTCCGCTGGTTTTCTACTCAGTGTTTACGTTGTGAATGTGCCTTTGTGACATTCATTAGTGCCCTCACTGACACACAAAACAAAACAACGACTACACAACAGAACAACTACACAAGACCACACAACACACTAAGTATACACTCCACACTAAACGTCACAAATCTCCCACATCTAAAAACTCTCTCTCACTCACTCACTCGCTCTGTCTCGCTGCCGTTACTTAATTTATTAATTGTTAATTTATTAACAATTAATTAACTTCATTAATTAATTAATGCCCTCAGACATCGGTGCGTTGGTGGTTCTTTGTGTCCGGCGATGGGCGTCCAGGTACACACCGGCTCACTCCTTGGTTGCTGCATGTCGGGGCCTGGAGCCTGGGGCTCGCTCGGGCCACTTCGGGGGTGGGGTGCCCCCGGCGTCTCGGCCTGGGGCTCGGTCACTCAGGCACAGCTGGCTGCCGGCGGAGCTCACGGGCGCGTCACTGCAACCCCCCCTGGCTTCTGTTCCGCGGCTGCTGAGTGAGCCCTCATCTGGGACTCTCCTCAGCTCTTACTGGGACAGTGGCGCGGCTGCCCCTCTGTTGGTCTTCCTTGGTCTCTTGTGTTCTGGGGGCCTCTGGATGTCTGGAGTTTTGATCTCCTCCATACCTGCTTCATGCCCTGGAGGACGGGGCTGTGGCCCCCCCACACCCGTCTAGCAGATCATTACACGAAGGAACCTTTTAAAAACAAGCGCGTCCATGCTCACAGGTGTACACACGGGTGATCACACCCACAAACTACACCCTTTTTGGCTCCTACCTCAAAGCACACTGTGTTCTGTTGATCTTATGTGCTGCACAATAATGTTTAATATTTAGTATTTACTGTCATATTCCCATATATCATTGTGATGTTTATTGTATTGCTCTCGTTTTCTTCTGCTTGTTTTCTTTTTTCTTTCTCAGCAGGTGATCCAGGTGATGGATATATGTATTTTTTTTGTCTGCTTATTTAGTTGGTTTTTGGTTTTTTGCCCTTCTCCCCGTCCCTCTTCTCCGCTGTTTTTTCCCCCTCTTCCTTTCTCCCGTTTCTTTTCCTCATTCAAGTCTGTCCCGTATCTAGCAAGTGAAAATAAAAAAATAAATAAAATAAACAAAAAAAGGTGAATCAAATAGACTATTACAGCAAGTCTGGGATGGTCAATTTGGTAAAGTAAATCCGTTGGGCGTCTTTCTTTGCCTTTAGACAATAATTCGGATGCAAAAGAACCAAATGGGACAGGCAAAAAAAACAACAACAAAAAAACCCAACTAACTTTAGAATGTTGCGCAAATGGAAGAACGCAGTCTTACATATTTGTTTAATATGTGCGTTGAAGGACATGTCCTGGTCAAAAATGACTCCAAGGTTCCTCACAGCGTTACTGGAGGCCAAGGTAATGCCATCCAGAGTAAGAATCTGCTTAGATACCATTTTTCTAAGATTTTCAGGGCCGAGTACAATAACCTCAGTTTTATCTGAATTAAGAAGCAGAAAGTTAGCGGTCATTCAGGTCATTCAGGTCTTTATGTCTTTAAGACATTCCTGCACTTTAACTAATTGGTGTGTGTTATCTGGCTTCATGGACAGATAGAGCTGGGTGTCATCTGCATAGCAGTGAAAATGTATGCTATGTCTTCTAATGATACTGCCTAAGGGAAGCATGTATAATGTAAACAGAACTGGTCCTAGCACTGAACCCTGTGGAACTCCATAATTAACCTCAGTGTGTGAAGAGGACTCTCCATTTACATGCACAAACTGGAGTCTATTAGATAGATATGATACAAACCACTGCAGCACAGTACCTGTAATACCTACAGCATGTTCTAATCGCTCTAATAGGATATTATGGTCGACAGTATCGAATGCTGCACTAAGGTCTAGCAGGACAAGCACAGAGATGAGTCCACTGTCAGAGGCCATAAGAAGATCATTTGTAACCTTCACTAAAGCTGTTTCTGTGCTGTGATGAGCTCTGAAACCCGACTGAAACTCTTCAAATAAACCATTCCTCTGCAGATGATCTGTTAGCTCTTTGACAACTACTCTTTCAAGGATGTTTGATATGAAAGGAAGGCTGGAGATTGGCCTATAATCAGCTAAGACTGCTGGGTCTAGAGATGCTTTTTGAGTAAAGGTTTAACTACAGCCACCTTGAAGGCCTGTGGTACATAGCCGATTATTAGAGATAGGTTGATCATATTTAAGATCGAAGAATTAATTAATGGCAGGACTTCTTTGAGCAGTTTTGTAGGAATGGGGTCTAAAAGACACGTTGATGGTTTGGAGGAAGTAATTATTGAAGTTAACTCAGAAAGATCAATTGGAGAAAAAGAGTCTAACTTAACATCGATGGTACTAAGAGTAGCTGTAGATAATATTACATCTGTGGGATGATTACTGTTAATTTTTTCTCTAATGATAAACATTTTATTTGTGAAGAAGTTCATGAAGTCATTACTAGTTAACGTTAAAGCTCAAAAGAGCTCTGACTGTTTGTCAGCCTGGCTACAGAGCTGAAGAGAAACCTGGAGTTGTTCTTATTTTCTTCAATCAGTGACGAATAGTAAGATGTTCTGGCTTTGCGGAGGGCTTTCTTATAAAGCAACAAACTAGCTTACGAGTCATCTGCTTTAGGGTACGTGTTTGAGAATTATACCATGGAGTCAGATACTTCTGATTTGAGACCTTAGTTTTCACAGGAGCTACAGTATCCAGAGTCGTACGTAGTGAGGAGGTGAAATTATTAACAAGATAATCGACCTCTGTTGGAGTAGTGTTCAAATAGCTGCTCTGCTCTATGTTGGTACAGGGCATTGAAGATGATAACAGTGGTAAATGGCCTGTATTTGTCACGGGAGTGGAACGGACTCAGGCGCAGACTGAAGTAGCACGGTTCAACAACACTTTATTAAACACTCCGGTGCGCTATGTACACGTGAAGGGGGGGGGACACCAGGGTCCCGGGGGTCAACAGGGGGAAACACACGTCTTCACACTCGCTCCGCTCCTCGTCCAAACACTCCTCACACGGGCAACCCACTCACACACACGGGGTCCAGGGATCAAAACGGGCGGGTCCAGATAAACCTATAAACATAGACGAGGGTAAGTCGGTGGCAAGCACGGGAACAACTAATTCAATGAAGCCAGGCAATACTGACGAGGGTCACTCAATATTCCAGCAATGAATAGCTCAGAGCCCCAGCCTTAAGAGCCAGAGAACTGCAATTCACCCGAGATCAGCTGCAGGTGCGTGGGCCAAGGGCGGGAGCCCAATCAGAGCTCCGCCCAGGCAGACAGGTAGGAGAGAGAGAGCGAGAGAAAAACAACAAACGCTTGTGGCATCACTGGGCTGGCCGGGGAGGCACAGGGACCATGACAGTATTTGTATAGCGCTTTACTAGTCCCCAAGGACCCCAAAGCGCTTTACACAACCAGTCATCCACCCATTCACACACAATTCACACACTGGTGATGGCAAGCTACATATACAAATATCAAATATATGTGACAGGCAAAAACTAGCAAACACTTTTAGCAGTTAGAACAACTTATACTTGAATGCAGAATGTTACACCATCACTTATGGATATATTAGTTTTTCGCCTCTCACTGCTTAAGCCATTAATCTTTCTAGAATTGTTCTTTGAAACAGATGCGACCTCACAAAAGATGTTAACGATGCTGTCAGACCAGAACAGTTTAACGCTCAACTACAAATCGATGGCTTTTTGATGGTGGCCGGCGCGGAATGAAGGTCAACTATAAATAGACGTTTTCTCGACATTGTTGTTGTCACCTGGTCGACTACAAATAGATCAAATATCAATGACAAAAATACAACGGCAAATCAACATCATTACAACGTCCCTATAGTAAGATTTACCACAGTCGGTTTACCACAGTATTTCAATGTTGTTACAACAGTGGCATTTCAACCCTGACCATAACAACGGATCGGATGAAAAATCAACATCAATTCAATGTCGTCTTGCTATCTGGGACTGTACACTGACAGAGCTGACGCCTGATTGGACCATTACAGAGTTAGTCTTCTTTTTCTGGTTGTGGATTGGTTCGTCAGGATTTCCCCCTTTACAGGTTTTAAAACAATCTCTTTTGTTAAATATTTTGACCTCCTTCTTGTGTCTAAAGGTGAAGCAGCACCAGCCTCCTCTGATCCTCATGTTGTAGCTCTGTGTGTCCAGCAGGGGGCAGAACACCTCCAAACTGTGCCAGCAGCTCTCACTGTGAGCTCAGACGTTTGTGGACACTCAGTTTGTTTGAACATAGTAAATAATCAGAGCTTCTCAGACTGTTTATGGGGACACCACCTGCTCGAGGGTGTACTGTGTCAGAGAGGTGGTGTATGGTGCTGGGTGTAGTCTCTCTGCTGGTTCACAGTTTTTACTGAGGAGCTGTGTTCATGTCAGGAAGGTTTCGTCTGATCACTGTGGTGCAGTTTGGTTTACTCTGTTTCTGAGTGTTTGTAGGATCAGTCTCTGCAGGTCACCTGATACCTGGCAGTGAAGTGTTTATGAATCAGCTCCGTCAGATTTAATCCAACAGAATAACATGTAAAACACTCCAGGGCTTTTACTCTGAAACTTTCTCCAGAGCTGTCTGGAGTTTTAGACTAGAATATTCTGTGATTGCCAGACTGTCCACATCATGTGTCCTACCAAAACTTTCATCTATCATAACTTTCATCCACAAACATCCCCTGACATTAAACCCAAATATGTCAGAGTCTGCAGTGGGATTATTTAATGTGGTCTGGAAAAGCTGCAGTGGCTCGAGCCCAAGGTTTAATATTAAAAGAAAACGGAAGCACAGAGTACCAGAGCTGCAACATGTCACATTAAAAGCTCCAGAAAAGGGAACATGTGACAGTGACACCAGAAATGTTTTATATTAAAGGGAAACTTGATTTAATATGTTAATAGATATGATGTAATATACAAAAATAAAAAAACAACAATTTAAAACCACAGAAGAAGAAAAGATGATGTTATAGCTCTAAGTCAACTTTCAAATTAAAAGCTCAGCATTTAAAGCAAAGTAAAATGTGCTGGAAAAGGGTTCATTAGAAAATCAACAGTTTTAAAACAATTAAAATCCCCAGAAAAACACATTGGAAAGAAGAAATAAGTAGTAGGTTCCTAAGAAGTTTCTAAGACGCCATGAAAAGGGAAATACAGTTTAATGGCTCTAAGAAAAGTTTCAGATTAAAAGCTTCAGAAAAGGTGTTTTACACCTGCTGTGATAGTCATCTAAACGAGGTTGGACAGAGGATCAGGATTTTCATGACATCTCTGTTAGACAACACCACACTGATCACCTAAACCTATAGAAGGTCCTAATAAAGATTAAATGTTTCTGTCATGTTTAAAAACCTTTGTCTTTCTATGATGACCTGTTAGCCCTCAATTCAGTGTCACATGAGCTCAACCCTCCATCATGCCCGCTCAGCATGACCCTTTCACTAAGCTCGAACCTTAAGGATCACTCTTCACTTCTCCTCCATCTTTGTTGGGTGATCTGTGCTCGAGCTCTTTTGACCTTCAGTTTGTTTGACTGGTGTGTTCACTGTGTGCTGGGCCCAGCTACGCTTCAGTGACCACAATCCACACATAGGTGTAGATCTAAAACACTTCCTCACATACAGCTCTTTCCAGAAAAATCAGTACAAGTCAGACATTACTGTGCAAAAGTCTTGAGTCACCTGGTATTTCTCTACATTTTGCCTCCAAGGATTTAACTTTCTTCTGATTTTTCAAGTGGTTTTAAGCAGAGATTCGGAAGCTTTCTGGGTGTCAATGACTTCTTTGGACACTGACTGCTTTTTCACTAATTTTCAGTCCAGTCCTTGTACCTAAACATTTTCACAGGAATGTTTAATTCTGACTTGCGAATCATTCAACTGTAACCAAGGCTCCCAACACAGTGAATGGACCAGCGTTGTGCCTACAGGCAACTTAGCAAAGAACCAGTTTTAAACTGTATCTTTGGGTCATTTGTTACCAGCAGCCTGTCACAAAAACAACCCTCAGTACAATTTGTTTAGCTGAATCTAAAACTGGCCCAGTGGAGGATAAAGAAGAAATGTGAGGCCTAAAAATCTCCAGCAGATGAACAGTATCTGAAAGTCATGACCTTAAGAAAAAAATCCAGGAGGGCAGTTCAGTAGGAGGGGAAAGGAGGGGAGTGGAAATGATTGGAACAGGTGTGTTGAAGTGATGAATGATGAAAACAGAAAAGTACCATCATGTTTTAATCCATCTTGTAATACCATCTGGAAAGCATCTGATTGGCAGCAGCTTTATTTTCAGACAACGATGCCAAACACAAAGCCAGTGCGGTGAACACTATCAGAGCCCGGACGTCAGCGTAGCTTGACAGAATGTAACAAAAGGAAGAAACATCCAAAAAAAGAGCTTTAAATGTTCTTCAAAAACCCGGAGAACTATCCCTGAAGATACTTAAAGACATTACAGGAAGCTCCTCAGAGAGTTCAGGCTGAAAGGCTGCAGTGACTCAGACCAAATGTTTATTATATAAAAAGAAAAGGGAAGCCCTCAGTACTGTGGCTACGACACGTCAAATTAAAACCCCCCAAAAAGGGAACATGTTGTAATAACACCTTTTCTAATTAAAAGGAAATGTGATTTAATGTGTTGATAAACATGTTGCGATAACTAAGGAGATTAAATGAATCCGACTACAAGCTATAGAAGACGGACAGATATGTTTAGAATAGGTTTCAAATTGAACACTATTATAACTTAGAATTGAAAGTTTTAAAAGAAATTATGTGAACTGCTCAGAAGGCTGGTCAGAACTGTAAAAACTCTGTTTCTGCCCCATATTCCATATTTCCTGCTTGTTTGCTGGTGTTTCAATAAATCACTGTACTCATTTTTAATTTTCAAGGGATGGCTCAAGACTTCTGTGCAGTGATAGGATGGTGTGAAATGGCTTTTAAGACACAAAATTACAAAACAAGCGGTCGTTTCAACACTGATGTGCTGTTGTGTTGGGTCATCACGGGCGTGTGAGGGGGGGCAGTCGTGTTCAGGCAGGCCGTGTCTTCACCCTGAATGTAATCCAAGTCCTTCTAGAAACAACACCTACGGGCAGATATTTTGAAACAGATCCTGAATTCATTTCAATGCTCACAGAGGCCTTAAAACTGCAGCTTTGCTTCAGATTGAGAGTTGAACCTCCGCCATCATGTAGCTCTCAGTCCTCACACACATTTAAACTCAGGGGTTTTTCCCCGTGTTTTATTGTTTTTACCACAAAGCACTCACTGCTTGTACAAAGTCTGCATCAATGCCTATCGCTCTGAGTCCCTGCATGAACGCGTCTTTACTTCCTGTTAGAAAGTCACAGTTTAGTAAAAAAGCAGCGAGCAACTACAAAGAGACTAAAAAAACACCATATTTGAAGCATCTTCCTTAGTGTGATGCCCCTCCTCCTCCTCCTCTAAATGAGGTGAGAGCATCTGTTCAACTCTGCAGAGGTGGAAGGGTGGAGGAGGTGTGCATGTGTGTTTGTGTGTCACAGGAAGAACGATCTAGTGGTAGGAAGTGGGTGTGGCCTTTAAAGAAGACACTGAGCACAGTTTAAATTTTCTGTTTCCCATTAAACTCGACAAGTGTCGTCTATAAAAAGTCAATTTACATGCTCTAAACGTGTGAGCGTGCCATCACACACGTGCACACAGACACACACTTCACTTCACTGTGCTTCTCCATATAAGGACACACACACACTTGATAGTACTTAAAGTGCAGTAAAGTGTGTGTGAGACTGAGGAGAACACCACTTCCTCTTCTCTCACTCGCTTCGACTTCTTTCAACTTGAGTCAGAAAGCAAGAGTTCAGTTACTGAGGAAGTGTGTGTGTGTGTGTGTGTGTGTGTGTGTGTGTGTGTGTGTGTGTGTGTGTGTGTGTGTGTGTGTGTGTGTGTGTGTGTTGCACGTTCTGCTTTAACCTCCATAAATGGTGCCTGAGCTGCAGACTGGAGGCCTCCAGCATCTCTTTGATTTGACTGATTGATCAGGGCTGTTCAATCCGAGCGAAGACTCGTCTCTACTGAAAGCTTTCTCACTTCAGCGTGCTTCTCTCTTGCGTCAGAGCGCGGCACACAGCCTAAAGAATGAGTTTCAATTTGATTTAATCAGCTCATGATTCTCTAGATGAGCATCACGCCAGATTCCTGCTCTCAATATAACCGATGGAAAGTCCTCGTTCCACAGGAGAGCTGAAAACTAGTCAAGAATCCAGTTTTCTGTTCACTCAGTGTGGATGACTCTTGGTTGTCAACGCAAATCAGTGACACATAACGGCGCCCTGCCACCAGCACATGGTGACCTATGGTCCCACAGCTGTATCACCCTCTCAGAAATAACAGTCTCTGATCCTTATCTTTGGAGGCCTGCGATGCAGAATATGTTTTGCACGTTGTCTTACATATTTAAAACTACTGACTTGTCAAGTTTAGTCTCCAAATAGCATGCGGTTAGCTTTAGCTGAAGACTTGGCGGTCACTACCATAAAACAACACTTTAAAAGGAGTTAAATCAGATATGATGTGTTTCTCAGTTTGTGTTCTTACCTGTCATGTGGAATGTTGCGTGAACACAGAGACAGTTTGGCGTTTACTGCAGACTGAACTGATTAGTTTGCAGTATTGTGGTGACGTTCGCAGACTGTGGTGTTCATGGTCAAGGTTACTTGAAGGTTACATCAAGTGGCAGACATCAGTCTAAATTTAAGATGACGATGCTGATTAGAGTGGCTCACTGAATTCTGATTTGTATACCACCTTCATACAGTGCTGGAAATCGGCTGTTGAAGCTCATATAACATCTATTTTTAACTTATTGAATTCAGCTGGTTAAAAACTGTCCACAAAGGACAGGAAACCTCAGCAGCAGCAGCAGCAGCAAGTCAGCTGACCACAGCCTGCACACAAAGAGGAATCTACAGGAGCTCACAGTGCAAATTACTCTGTGAAGTGATCATTTTCACCACTCTGCAGGCAATCTAAGGGTTGCCACACCCGCCATATCTCAACTTTAAGCTCTGCTAACAACCACAGCATAGTGCACAGCTTTCTGTCACTCTGTAGTGTCCAAACTTGTTTCTTTTACAGATTTTTAAATGAACTTTCTGACAGTGCGGATCCTTCAGCCTTCCCTCCTCTGTGATCTGTGAGCATTTCATCTTCATGTCAGCGTGACTCGTTCACTTTGCTTTGCATCAAGGTGTGATGGATATGATACTGCATAGGCAGCATCATGACATGAAGTTTAGTAGCACATGAGTGGGAACAAGAATGAGAGAAGATCAGAGTCTTGTCAAACTGCAGTCTAAGGTAAAATCGAACAAAATGTCAATGAGGTTTGGTTCCTGTTTCCTGCCGCAGAAAGGCAGAAAGAGAGCATTTCCTCAGGGTATGCATATTCTACATGCCGGCCTGTATCAACCTGTCCCTCCCAATTCACCTCACATTTCTTTTCCCTTTTGACCTGACTGATGCTTCAGCATGTTTTTCATTCTTCACAAACCCTTTTGCCTGGAGTCAGAGGTCCAAGGTAGAGACCCTGTACCCGTTAGACTTGTTTCCCTTACTTTGCATGCTGCTAAGGAGCCGGTCCTCCAAGAGATGCAAAACCCTGAAGTTACTCCTCCAGTTCATGTTACTGATTTCATGAAAACCACTTTATTCGTATTGGTTTGTAGTAAAAGTACACACTGTGACTGGGTGGGAGTACTAGATAGTGATAGCATGACCGCCGTGTTTAAACACGCCGCTGACACACACAGGCCTGAACTAGCTCAGGTATGTGTGTGTGGTCTGTGTGTGTGTTAACCTGAGGTATGCAGCATGTGGGAGCAGATAGAGACGCCATGGCTTTCACTGAATCTGCCTTCTAGGTACTCACCTCTGCTGAACTGCAGCTCCCACAATGCACTGCAACTGTGGGTGAGGCTGCTGATGTCTAAGGTTAACAGTTGGGGATCAATATAGGTTTACTTTAATACAACGGTCGCGTGTTTTAATGTCTCTGAATGTGAGCTACATCTCAGCCATGGGAGTGGATGTGAAGTGAAACGCGTCAGGAGGAAGTGGTTTGTGTGGGACGACAAGTTTCTCAGCAGCTTCTTGCTCGCTGACGGTTTTAACTGAGCTGCTCACACCTCACAAACCTTCCGCTGCACTCACTCACTAAGAGATTAGGGATAACTAGGTTAGTTACTAACAGTGCAATCTGACCATTAACCCCAGTGCCAGACCTGAGGTTTGCAGAAAATCCTGCAGTGCCTCAGATGTCCACTCGAAGATATCGACCACACAGACTCCCATGTTAAGATGTCCAATTTTACAGCTGAAACAAGCATGTTTGTGGCGTGTATTTTGAGATTTGTTCACTCTTATAAGTATTTAATATTTTGTCTGATCAGAGCCTCAACAAGAACTAAAAGTTCACAAATTACAGCGAGTAAAACACAACAGTCACTGTCAAATATTGTAATTCTCATTTCAAGTTAAAGCGCAATTCACTGTGTTCAATCCCACTGATCAAAACTGCTGCTATATTGTAGGTAGTTGGGGGTTTTTTGAGCCAGAAGTGACCAAATTTAGAAAAGAGGTGAGTGGTGCACTCAGCTATTAGCTAATGCTAACAAGCTTGGTTAAAAAGCTACATCCACAGACTGTATGGGAGCACACATACAATCATGTCACGCGATGACAGCTGTTAATTAGTGCTCAGTAGCGTTTATGTTACCAAAACTGGAGCTTCATGGACTCTCAGTGCAATTATTGACACAGCAGCCATATTATTGTTTTGATAATTGCATAAAAAATGTTAAAACAGCTCCAACAGCATATACATAGTCCAGAGGTCCAGTTCAGGGAGTCCAGTTAGCTGAGATGGAGTTACAATCTAGCATCTATACCCACCTGTCCGTCAAAGAGGCAACACCCTAATGTAACTTAAAGTACTAATACAATTTCAATATGTTAAATATTAACCTCCCTAATATGTGCTTTTAAAAACAAGACTATAATACAAAGTTGAATAAAAAGCAGAGGACCGATAATAGAGCCGTGTGGAACTCCACAACCTGTCAGAAAACTATATCAAATCAGACTGTAAATGGGTTTATATCTGCTGTAAAGTTGGACAGTATAACGTGAGTCTATGCTGACTGACTCACTGCTTCAAGTGGATGTTAGAGGAACTGCACGCGCCTTTTTCAGCACTGGAGGTTAATGCTTGGTTAACAGTTCAATTTAATAATGCAGGTCTGCCCACAGAGACGCCGACTGACCGATTACAGCTCAGCGGGTTACAGGACTGATGTTTTGGAGGTTTAAATGAGTGGATGTTTGTGTGCTGATCAAATCACTTCCTTGTTTTTTTTTTACTTCCCAGGTGAGTGAGAGAGAGTGACAGAGAGGGGGAGGGGTCGGGCGACTCTCTCACTCAACAGTGACAGTGAGAGAGGAAGCTGCCAGCAGGCTGGGAGTGGTTGGGTGTATAAAAGACAACTCTTCTTCCTTCTTTCTGCATTCGACTGCTCTCTCCCCTCTTCCTCACACCCAAGACTCTACCTGCACAGGTAAGCTAGCGAGCTGTCCCACCTCTCTCTCTCTCTCTCTCTCTCTCTTTTTCACACATAGCAAAAGGTAATATTGATTTGGTGCTTGTGAATCCAGGTTATTGATCAGTGTGTGTGTTATTGATCAGGATGTCGTGGCAAGGTTATATTGATAACTTGAAGACGCCCGACCAGAGCGGGACGTGCCCGGTGTCAGAGGCAGCCATCTGTGGAATCACATCTGGGCAGGAGAGCGTTTGGGCCAGCTCACCCGGCATCCAAGTCACGGTACACACAAACACACACACTGTTCCTCTTCCTGCCTCTACAAACTGCTAAATATATGTAAAAAAAAAAAAAGTCCACTTCCTCCTTTAAAGCTTCTGCCAAGAGTTTTCAAACAACCTCACACTCAAAAACTTGCTCAGACTGGTGACATCAACCTGCACAAACTGCCACTCCTTTGGCTCATTTTCTGTTGCTATGAGAAAATTTCTTGGAAACAGCTTCTTATTTTGCATGTCCGTGTCTTCTTCTTGAGCTTTGGGTGTGTTCAGTTTGTTGCCTGTCTAGCTCACTTCCCGCTCTCAGTGCTGTGTTCAGGTGCTGCAGGAAAACACGTGTGCATTACAGGTTTTTTTTTTTAAAAGTCAGAAATTTAAAGCTTGGCTTCAAAGGGGAAAGTCACTGAGCAACAAGACGACAATTGTCAGCTCATTGGCTGCTTCCCTTAGCTTTTAATTTTTCAAAGTACAAAGAGAAATGGGGGTTTTATAGGTTTTCTTTTTTAGTTTTGATCCAAGTTCAGGTGTAGAAACAACTTTCCAGGAGTTCAGGATATGTGTTTAAACTTCCTTGTTTTAACTTTTGCCAGAAAGCACAAACATGCTACAGTACATGTAGTTTTCTGGAAATGGTGTTAATTATAACTGGAAATAAAACACGTGCTATTAAAGGTTTTTAGGTTTTATTTAATTTCCATAAAATAATCTTTCAGTGTGACAAAAAACGTTTCACCTGAGGTGCTCGTTTTTCTACACATTTTGGAAAATGGAAATGGAAAAAGATGAATGCTAATGTCTCAGAGCAGGCTGCGTAACGGTTGTGAGTTTCCGGTAGTTTCCGGGTGTTTGTGCTGTGCGTTTGCTTTAACTACCTTATAAGGAGACAATGTCGAAAAACAGCGAATACAGGAAGACGAGACGATCACTTCTTGTTTCTGAGACACACACACACACTGAGGTACGGAGTGGAGTGTTGCACAATGTCTCAAACACACACACATGGACACACATGTCTGCAGGATTTGTCTTTTTTACAGTTTGTAAACTTTAAATTATAAAATTAAAGAAGTTCGTTCCTGCTTTTAAAAACACTCTGTGTGCATTTGCGTGGGTTTGTTACACTCACTAGTGGGCTCCTCTCTGATTGGCTGATGTTTTTTAGGAAGTGGTTTTGCCTGTGCAGGCAGCAGCGTGTGCATTTTGGTGTGTGTGTGTTCATGTCTTAACTTGTCGTCCTCACATTCTTTCCTCCTCGATCCTCCTGCAGCTCCCTTCACTTCTCAGAAAAGTCTCCACAAAAACAGAGCGATGGTTAAATCTCACGTGTGAGCTCAGAAACCTGCGGAGCAAAAGCTGACAGAAAGCAGGAAGTGTGAATTCAGTTACACGTGAGGCTGAAGCTCGAGCACATCTGAGTTTAAATCCAAAACAGTTGGCGGTGATCAGCTTTGAATCAGACGCTGTTCTGTGTGGATGTGTGCAGGTTTGTTAGTTAAAGAAGGCCTCAGAAAGAGGAAGTCATGCTGAATCTAAGCATGTCAGGTTCATATGTGTAAATGGAGATCTAACGCAGACTGCGTTTAAAGCTACAATGCATGTACTTCCTGGTGAGTTTGAAGGCACTCGAGGCCTCCTTCCTCTCTGAGTCTCACTCACAAAACATGTTTTCTGAGAAATGAAGTGCAGTGAAAACTTTTCCTTCTGAGAAGAAACACTTCAAAAGGTCAAATCTGTCCACGTACATGACAGATGTGAAACTAGCTGTCATCACAGTTCATGTGATTCAGCTCTGCTGCTTCAGAGCAAAGTGCAGCGACAGTTTCTTTGACAGCAGCGATCACATTTTATTTCTGCAAGTCAACACTTCAACTTCTTCAACCGCATCTCAACTTTCAACAAATACATTTGATTAATAATTTCATTTCAATAATAAAACCAGACTGAAATCCCCAGAAATCCAATGCAGTCCCATAACAGTGTATATTATTATATACTATGATAATAATATTTTATTTTAAATATAAAAAACGTAAAGTAAAGCTTTTGTTTTTATTAGAATTATTGATTATACTGTATTTTTTTATTTTTCTGATTTAAAATAATCTAATTAGCAGTATTAATGATGCAGTTAATAGGTAACTGACTTATAAAACAAGGGATTATTTAATAGATAAATCAATACCTGAAGCTATAAATGTGATGCAGTCCTAAAACCAGATTAGATCATTTTTAATTTTCTAGTTAAAAGAAAATAATGTGAATACAGGTTATATCACAGATGCATAATCATGAAAACATGACTTTATTTGTGATAAATGCATTAAATGAAAACATTTCTGTGACCTCAGAGCTGGTAAAAACACTCTGATTAGTGGATGGTGTCTGAACTAGGCCAGTGCGTCAGCTGTGTCAATGTGACACACTAACAAAGCTCAGACAAACCAGTAAAACCAGTATCAACGGGCGGTGCAACAAAGTTATTATTTGTTCCGATTCCAGCTGGAAACACACAAACCAATGAGCCAGAATGTCGTTTTTCTCTCTCTCACTTCCTACTCTGCATGCTCACAATGATCACACCACATTAAATCATGTTTCAATGACTTTAGCTTCCTATTCCGACGCTTGTTTATGATCCTCCGCACACGGTGGCTGCTTTTTTATTGTGAGATTTAAATAAACTCAAGCTGTAAAAGGAGAAGAGCCCATGCTGGTCATGGTGGGTACTTCAAGGTGGCTGGGAATTTGGAAGACTCAGTTAAATAGATCCACTAATCTCTATCTCTCGCTCTGTTTCCCTTTTTTAGGTCGATGAGATCAAGAAGCTGGGTGCTAATGACCGGTCGAGCTTCGCTCAGAATGGCGTTCACATCGGCGGAGTACGGTGCCGGCTGATCCGAGACCAGATGGACGTTGACCCAGTCTTTGCGCTGGACCTGAAGACCTCAGCAGACGCCGAAGGAAACACATTCAGCGTATGTGTCGGGAAGGCAAAAACAGGTAAGATGTTCCCGTTGACTCAGCACATTTTTATCCTTTGAATTCACTCCAAATCTCTGAGGCTGACACGCTCCTGCTTCCTGTCTGTCTCTACAGCGATAGTCATAGCCAAGGGCACGAAAGACGCCTCTGGTGGTCAGCTATCCAGCAAGGTGTTCAAAATCGTTGAGTACCTGAGGAAGGCTGGTTATTAGGACAAGACAGCCACCTTCACCACATGAGATGGATGCCACCTCCCGCCTCCCTTCCCCTACCCTCCTCCCTGTGTTTCTATATCTGAGCTTCTTTAGTTTTTTTTTTTTTTTTAAGTCATTTTCAATCTTCAGGTGTGTTTCCTGCTGTAGAGATGAATCAGAGTGTTTTCTCTGGTCTAAGTTACCGTGTGGTAGCTTTTAACCTGAGAGTACACCTCATGTTTAACGCAGGAACATAGTGTTACCATTATTTTTCTACAGTGGCGATTGACCAGTGTCCAATCAGAGCTCTGTGAAAACTGATTGCACACCTGAATGAAATAAAAACAAACATGGTTATACTTACATTGTGAGGGTGTCTTTATGTGTGTGTGTGTGTGTGTGTGTGTGTGTGTGTGCTTCAAATGTTTTCTACAAACACCTCTTCTTCAGGGGCTGATTTATTGTGCGACACACAGCTAAAAAATAAGACAGTCTAGTGCACTCATATACGCGCATCACACCTAGTATTTGATTAAATATGCCACAACAAGTTGTAGTATTAGTATTACGTACAACTCCTTGTTAGAGCTTATATAGCGTTTAAACAATACACACACTTTTGTCTTTCTGTATAAGTTGGGACCCATATTGACTCACTGCCTTATCAAGTCTCCTGATCTAAACCTGAACCTCAAAGCCATGTTTGTGTGTTCAAAGAGTGCTCTGAAGGAGAAAAGGCCAACTTTTCCATAAAATACAAAACTTCCTCTTCATACATAAATATCATCACATGCTGAATGTCTTCATTATTCTGGTTTAAAACCTGCACAGGTATGTGTGCACACATCCAAATTGCTTTTTGTGCACATTAACATACTGGCTTGTCAAGTCCAAAACTAATTGACTCCAAAACCAGATATGAGCCCTCACACCTCCCGCCTCCCTTCCCTTCACACTGTACTATGAAGCAGAAAAGGCTTTTGTGGCTTTATAAAAAAGGATGAAAAAATGCCCTCCACCTCAAAACCAGGCCAGACTGAATTTGTTTGTTTTCCCTGTGCTTGTTTGGGTTCTCTAGGGGAACTACAGCTTCACCCCACAGTCCAAAAACACGTGTGTTGGGTTAACTGTGGGTGTGAACGTGACAATGACTGAAAAAAATTCTCATAATGTAGAAACATTCGTATTATTTTGGAGCCAAGCTAAAAATGGCTCTCACAATGAAAACTGTACAAGCCCAGACACGTGTCATCCTACACATGTGTGGGCACATGTTAACCTAGAGGCTTATCATGGCTCTTTAGTCTTTCAAAGGCATGAGGACTCTCTGAAATATCCCTATAATGTAAAAATGTGCTCTTATTTTGATTTAAAAGTAACATGGTAAAAATATACCAAGCATAGCCGCCCACAAATGACTTTTTCTTCTTGAACTCACCCTTTAAATTAGGTCCCATATGCATAAAGATCCTTATAGTTCTCACAGAAACCTCGTTAGCCTAAAACATATCAGCACAGACAGCTTAAAAGTAATGTAGAGGAAAACTAAGCAGAAGGGGAATAAAAGTCTTACCTCAGTGAAGAGGTGTGGCTGACTTTAGAGCTTTGTATGATGCACTCTTTCAAATAAATTTTTATTTTAAGGCAGCTGAGAATATCATCTAATTGAAGAAACGGGAAAACATACCTTAGTTTATAAAATGTTTGAAAACACAGACCAAACACACTAGTAATGAATGTGCTTTATAGGGACCGATCGGCTGACCTCTGACCTGTAGACAAGAGCTGAAATGCTAAAAACTGCAGTTCCTGTAATGTCCACTCGGGCCTCCAACAGTAATTCAGTCCCCATGATCTCCCAAGTTAAAATGTCCAAACGTAGAACTGAAGTAAACATGTTTGTACAAGATGCCCAAAAAGGCTGATCTCTGTGCCTGTGTGGTGCACTCATTCAGTCCATGGACGCGACTTTATAACCCTGCAAGATGGCATAAGGTCATAACTTAGCACTCCAAACTCTCATCCGAACATGCCTGACTCTAAAAAGATCAACATGGCACCAGCCAAAAACCCTTACAAACACTCTGCTGTTCACCTTTTAGTTGGAGACCTTTGTAAACACGGGTCCCCACAGGTGTATAAAAACAAACATCTGTGTATGTGGTTAAAAGGCAACATAAATTATTACTGCTAAGAGTAGTAAAACTAAAAGTGGTGTTATTGAAATATAAAATTGTGAACTTCTAGTGCAACATGTGATTTTGTTGCTATAGTACTGCAGCCCCCTCGTACTGCTGCAGAACTACAGTTACACGTCACGGTGAAGTTAAGCGACAAACTTCCACTTTACTGACACAGACAGTACGATCAAATGCTGCAGGAGAACTTACACTATGTGTCATATACAGAGTGTGCCCCTCCCCCACCACTCCAGTAAAGTGCAGTTATATTTAGTAAAGGCACCGGGGACGCTGGACAGGCCGCCGTGTAGCCACTCGGTGTGTGTGAAGTACAGTTAAAGGTGAGCGTAAAGGGTAAGGTGTGTGTGTGTGTGCTGGGGTTACTGCCCTTTGCAGTGACTGCTGAGCTGGTCTCACATTTCCCCTTTAGATGAACTTTAACCTTCTCTGTGAGCGTTAGGGACCATCACTCTTGTTCACCCCACAGCATAACAGTCATTCAGCACACTGAGAGTAAAACTGGGCCCCACAAAAAGACTTTTCCCCTTCATTCTTGTGATGTTTTGAACTAATTTGTGCCTTTTTTCACCGCATTATGGTAGAAATGTAAACTTTTGTTTCCTTTGTGGCTTTTGTTTAAGAGGAAAGTCCTCTGTGAATGTTCATGTCACACCAGTTCGCACAAATGATGAACGAAATCGTTTTATTTAATCAGTCTGCTGGATTTCAACAGTTGGGCTGTATTTTGAAACCTTTCTGAACTCGTACCTGTGTTCGGTGATCAGCTGCTGCAGCTGCCCGTGTCGCCATGCACCTGTGAGTCAAAGAGGCCACGCCTGTAAAAATGCAAACTTTAAGCTTTAATGCAATTTAAATATGCAGATACAGTCGTTAAACCTCACCAGTCTGAGCTTGTGTACCTGAAATGACTGCAGGTTTCCGCTGCTGTCAACCAAAGAGACACGTTTTCTAATCACAGATGGGGCTGAAACACTAAACCAGGAAACCACTGAGGTGTAAACACCTTTAACATCTTTGCATTTAAGCACAATTAAATCAGGTACACACAAAAAAGACACAAAAAAAGCAGAAATCAAATGGGAATTTAAGAGGTTTCAGGTTTCTTTTATTATGTGTATTTTTTAATGAAAGTCAGAATAAGAAAAACCTCTTTGCCCTTTAAAGATGAGGGACATAAAACAGAGTTAAACTGGGTAACTTTTACTTAAAAGTAATCGGTCTAAACAGTTTTGGGAGTGCCCTCTGAGACGAAATAAACGCCTCTTTTTATTTAGCCTCCACATGCTCAGCACACTGACGGCTTCCTCAGAGTAAAGGCCGTCCTCTCTGTCATCAGGGATTTAGTTTCTTTAGGTTTTCCTCTGAATAAATATTAAACCTTAACAAACTGCTTATTTGACAAATTAACATGTGATGTTTTCCCTCAGATGAGCCCGAGCTCTGGGGTTCTGTGAGCGCACAGTGATTTTAAAGTTTTAGATTAGATCATGCACACAGAGCCACATTTGTTTAACGATTCTTGTGTTTGAAAGCATTAAATTAAACAGTGATGATAGCACTCGAGTGTTCGAGTCGCAGCACTTCCTGGATTCAAATCGTCTCTGCAGATATAAAATCAAAGAGCAGTTCCTTTTAAAGCAGCACAGCCGGTCCTGATTATTATTTATTATTACTGTCAAAGAGGTGGTTTTATACATTTTTTACATTATTTTCAGGCTTTTCCATTTCATTTTCATTATTATTATGTATGTATTTTGTTATTTACCTGAGCTCTCCTGCCTTTGCTTTGTGTGTTGCAGGCTGTGTTTAATGCTTTGGCTGCAGTAACACGGGCACTTAATGACTTTTGGGTTAAATAAAGATTATATCACACTGTTGGTCCAGTGCATCCATGTCCCCTGAAGTCTTTAAGCTCTTATTTCAGAGCAACTGACGGACAGAAACATTCATTGTACCCGAGTTTAAAGACTTCCTGGATTGTGTTACGCTGCTGGTGATTTTCCTTTTGACTCTTTGGGAAGCACTAGAAATGTGTGTGTTCAGGAAGTATTTACATATCTGAGCATGTTACGCTAGGACTGCAGTCCAAACTTACACAGCCTCAGATTAAGGCTCTTATAATTATGTTTGGAGACGGCAAACAGCAGTGAGGATCTGATGATTAACTACAGCCGGGAGGTTTTTCTGTTTGCCTCCGTCCTGTCACATGCACACACTCCCTCCTTCCTCCTCCTCCTTCTGCTGCAGCTGCAGGGAGAGGCTATAAAAACCCTGCTGGGGGACAGACAGACACTTTCCACGTCAGTCGGACAGTCAGACAGACGACCCCCTCTTCTTGCTCCCTGCCTCTG
This sequence comes from Simochromis diagramma, assembly GCF_900408965.1. Taxonomy (NCBI): domain Eukaryota; kingdom Metazoa; phylum Chordata; class Actinopteri; order Cichliformes; family Cichlidae; genus Simochromis; species Simochromis diagramma. Next base: position 911,122 of record NW_024386897.1, on the reverse strand, counting down.
AACAGGTAAGCTGGGACGGCAGACAGCTGAGGGCTCTGCTTGGAGATCTTTTAAGTAACTTCCTGTTTGTGTCCGGCTCAGACTGCTTCTGGTTTGGTGGCATGCGTTTTAGACTTTTACTCTGAAAGCTCAGTTTGCAGAAGTTCTCCTGAGGCGCTAACTTAAATAAGTTCCTGTTCTGGAGACTTATTTTGTTCCTGTTTATGGCAGGAAGGGGAACAAAGTTTGAAAGGTTTGACTTTGAGTGGGCTGAAGGTCACAGAGCTGACAGACAGACGTGAGAGGCTCAAAGTCCGTGGACGGACGGACACCCTCCATGTGCTCACAGGGAGCTTTAAATGTGACTCTTTAGCATTTAAGTCCTCCTGAGCTCAGATCTGCACACATTTAAGCAGGTTATATAAACTCCAAGCAACACTTCCTGAATCTGACTTTTCACCTTAAAGGAAAAGGTTTTATTACATTTTGAAAAGACTTCTGTTCTGTTGACTTTCTACTTGCTGAGTGACTTTGATTCATCTGTAGTGTAACGCTCGTCTTTCTGTGTGATAACTTTTACACTTGGAGACATTTTATTGTGTTATTGGTTCATTTCTTGTTTGTTTAGCAGGCTGAAACAAAGTGTCCCTAAACCTGCCCCGCTGCTAGGCTGCTAAGGCTCATTCAGCCAATAAAAGATGTTTTCATTCGTCCCACGTGGTCTAGACTTCACTCAAAGCTAATGATCACAGGTGGTTTAAACGTGACCTGCTGGCTGTCTAAATGGCCACTCTGCACCTTAAAATGAGGCGTAGCCTCCCCTCAGGGGTCTGGAAGACAGGGGTGTGGTTTAAGGGGGGCTGGGGGGGCACTAATCCTTCAAAATGATGTTTCTGTATCAAAGCAGCCATGTGTGGACTAGTCTGTCCCCCTGAATGCATCATTGTAAATATAACTAATGTGAGCGCTCATGGACTTAAAGCTATTGTGCTAATTATCGATGTAAAGCCCCCTCCCCATCGTCCTTCAGTGGTCTGATGTTTGAGATATTACATACTGGTGACCCAGTCTGTAATATGTTAAAACTCATGCTTCTCCACGGCTGACCAACAGTGAGCAGGAGCAGCTCACAGACCAGCGGTGCCACATGCTTGATCTCATGTGAGCTGTTCTGTTACTCACTAGACTTGAATGTATTCACAGCTGACTCCAGAAAGCATGTTGGCCACTTGCTGGGCCTGCATGTAGTAAAAACCAATGAAGGTGCCTTTCTCATTTTATTTCTAACCATAAACCGATAAACATACTTATGCTTGAGTGACTTAAACTCCACTTACAAAACTGTTAAATGGGTTTGTCCAAGCCTACTCACTCTTCTTCTGAGCAGGTCAAAACCTCTGAGTGACCCTGTCAGGTGTTAAACTGGGGTTTGTGAGGAGAGAGCCCATAAAGAAATAAGAAATCCTTAAAAAGATGGACTTTAATAGTATGATTGGCTTTGCATTGTGAGAGTCAGTTAAAGCCTCTTGTATGCTGTTAAGGCCAGAAGCTGCAGAGGTGAGTGTCTCGGGTTTCACGGCTGAAAGTCCTGATGAACAAAGCTACCTAAAAACTGTTTTTAGTGGTCAGCGTTATTGTGATGCCTTTTAAAGAAACATGTGAAGATGGTGTGCATTTAAGTGTCCTCAGTCAGCTTTAATTTGCTCAGTTTTCAGCACACCCAGCATGAACAGGCCTCGTTCCATCTGCCTGAGACGTTTAACGGTAGACTCATGATAACAAAACGGGGTTTTAACAGATTTCCCCTAAAAGTTTAAAGACTTCAGTGACTCATCTGCTTGGACTTGACATAGGATCAAAACAACATCTAGGTGCTCAGATGTACCCAACCTGTGTACAGGAAAAACACTTTAATTCTTCGAAGGATCAGCGACTTCAGAATTTGGTTGGAGCTGCTGTGCCTCGTGTTTAACAGACTTTGTCAGACTGCCGCTGTTATAGTCAGTTTATTCATTCTGAAAGAGGCTGGCTGACCCACACTCATCTGCAGCCAAGTTCAACTCTAAGCAGGTGTACAGTGTTTGTAAAAGCCATCAGGGGTTTGGAGTGTACTGTAAGAGCTCAGCTGTTCAAATGGCATCTGCCCAGACACACACTCTTACATAACACACAGCAGATGTGATGGACGCTCTGAACCTGCTCACACAGTTGGACCAGAACACTTTTACTACAGCAGCTTTTCTCAGTGTGCGCAGAATCAGAGCTTGCTGTATGAGACCTAGCAACCAGATAAAGCCCAGTCCTTCAGCTGTGAGGTGAAGTGGGTCATGCACAGTGGAGGCTAATATCAGCTCAGTCACAAATGCCTCTTCAAATGTCACAAGCATTAATAAGAGTCTGTGTAACTCAAGAACAGCAGGGAGGAAGTCATGACCTCTGCAGAAAGGTCAGGGGAAAAGTCAAAGGCTCCCACACGGCTGGTGTTGGTATAAATAACCCAGCCAGACTATGATACCCCCCTCGTGCCTGCAGAATGGTCTCTCCCATTCTTCTGTTGAGCCCTGTAGCTGTCAGTCAGGAGTGCAGGGCTGTGATTGGTTGTGTGGGTGGAGTCTGATAAGAAAGGTCATCATGGAGGCATCATGGCATTAAACAGGATTTCTGCAGCAGGTCTCTCACTCAATCTGACCTCTTCACGGGGATTTTTTTTTTTTTTTTTTTTTTTTTTTTTTTTTTTTTTAGTAACATGTCAAATTTCAGATTAAACAAATGTTTGACCCAGTGCGGATGACACTTCTATAAAAGATTCTTTGTATTTGAACTAATCACCTGGTTCTCTTCCCCCTTCAGTCAGGATGTCTATCACAAAGATCCACGCTCGTGAGATTCTGGACTCCAGGGGAAACCCCACAGTGGAGGTGGACCTGTGGACAGCCAAAGGTGAGCAGCTGTCACTTTGACCATGACGCACTTCCTGTTTGCAGCGAGTTCAGTAACCTGACTGTCAAACTTCACCTCAGGTCTGTTCAGGGCTGCTGTTCCCAGCGGCGCTTCAACCGGAGTCCATGAGGCTCTGGAGCTTCGTGACGGAGACAAGACCCGCTACCTGGGCAAAGGTGGGAGGAGTCAAGTGTGTGGGGCTGGGGATAGCATTAATGCTACTTTTAGCTTAGCTGCTAACACCTGTGTTTCCCTGCAGGTACCGTCAAGGCTGTGGAGCATGTCAACAAGGAGATTGCCCCCAAGCTGATTGAGAAGGTATCCGTTAAGTTGGATTGCTGATGTTAGCTTGATGCTAACACACTTTAACTACTGCAGGGATTCACTGCAGGCTAACGGTACTTCATCCCATCTGTACAGAAACTCAGCGTCGTCGAGCAGGAGAAGATCGACAAGTTCATGCTGGAGTTGGATGGCACTGAAAACAAATGTAAGGACTTAGAAACTCTCCTCATAAAAGTAGTTGAATTTAAGATTTGTTTCTTCCATGTTTTTACATAAAGGGTGGCGACATAAAATGGCAAATTCTTTTAAAACCAGTCCAAGAACTGGGTAAACAAAATATTTAACAGGAAATGAACTGCTGAAGTGAATTGTAGGAAAAGAGTGAAAACAAAGCTGGAAGCACTGCATTCTTTGGCATTTATACAGGTATACTGGTGCACCAGTCTATATAGCCTGAAATAAATGTGCATCTGACAGATTTCTTAATATTTCATTAAGATTTGTGATCCTCTGACATTGTAACTGATTCAGGTGAACACCTGGTATGGACTCTGAGGATCACCATTCATGTTAACTTGCTGGGCATGAGGAAATTAAGAAATTCCACTGCACTTAAAGTTGTGTCTGCCAAGTTTGTGTACTGAAGGATGGGACTTTAATAAATGATTGTAATAACTTCAACCTGAGTCCATGGACTCCAACAATCTGTTTAACCTTTCTAGTGGCAGGTTAAAATCAGCTCTTCACTAGCAAGAAGAATATTTCAACCCGCAATTATATTTGAGAAACCCTCAAATCGTGTAAAGGAAAGTTTATTGACATCCTTTGAGTCATGGTTTAACACTCATGCTTCATTCATGTCCTGAATGTATTCAAATGTTATATTTATACTTAACTTTTGGGGAAACACAGATGAGTTCAAACAACTTGGAGGATTTCTTGACCCTCTTTACCTGGTAGTTTGGCCGTACTGTGCAACTGTATGCAGATTGTTTTGAAGCAAGGATGTCTGATTCTTTGTTTGCAGCCAAGTTTGGTGCCAATGCCATCCTGGGTGTGTCGCTGGCTGTCTGTAAAGCTGGAGCAGCAGAGAAAGGAGTTCCCCTCTACCGCCACATTGCTGACCTTGCTGGACACAAAGATGTCATCCTACCTGTGCCTGTGAGTGGGAGGGGCTTGTGCTTAAGTGAAGTGGAAAACTGGCTTTAAAGACTCAAACTTCTTGACTCAACTTTACTTATATTTTTATTTAATTTTTTTATTTAGTTTGCTATTAACATGCAAGCCTATGGGAAATTTCTAGTGAGCCTCTGGACAATTATTATTGTGCACCAGATTTTTATTTTCAATTCAGTGGTTTCATTTAAGCTCCAGAGGTGTTTTGTAACTTATGTTTGGGCAGTTTGCATATGGATGGTATTTTTAGAATCTTTCTCTTTCTGCAGGCCTTTAATGTGATTAATGGTGGTAGCCATGCTGGAAACAAACTGGCCATGCAGGAGTTCATGATCCTGCCAGTTGGAGCCTCCAACTTCCACGAGGCCATGAGGATTGGAGCTGAGGTTAAACCCTGCCCTCTTGCAATGTTTCTGCTATGAACGGTAAAACCGATGTCTAACTGTTTAAATACTTTGTTTTCAGGTCTACCACAACCTGAAGAATGTCATCAAAGCTAAATATGGAAAAGATGCCACCAACGTGGGAGATGAGGGAGGCTTCGCTCCAAACATCCTGGAGAATAATGAGGGTGAGAGCTGCACGTGACCACGCAGTGACATTATGTAGTTTATCTTGGGACTGATGTGACTGCTAATGCAATAGAATTTAAAGCAGACTTGTGTGTATTGCTGCTGCTTCAGGTAGTCAGACAGTTAAATTAACCAGTGGTTGAGCTGATTACTAGAAAACTAATAATACACATTTGACCCAACTCAAGATTGAAGTTATTATGACTTCTAACAATGAGAGTTTGTGTTCACAGCTCTGGAGCTGTTGAAGACTGCCATCGAGAAGGCCGGTTACCCTGACAAAATCATCATTGGCATGGACGTGGCCGCCTCAGAGTTCTTCCGCAATGGAAAGTACGACCTGGACTTCAAGTCCCCCGATGACCCCTCTAGACACATTTCTGGTGAAAAGCTGGGTGACCTCTACCGCAGCTTTATCAAGAACTACCCTGGTAAGATTGACTAAAGCTGCTGCTATGACCACTGAATGACTTCAGAACATACAGTGATGCTCTGTTCGCATCCTGAATGTAGACAAGATGTGTTTAGCCATGACCTTTGAGAAACTGCAGTGAATTTGGACAACTAAACCAATGTTGCACTGATGTGTCAAATTGATCTTGAGATTTGACTTTGATTTATGGTCTTCAAATGTCTTTCACAAACCTAGGAAACAAAACTAATTCTGTAGCTACACTTTGCTTTGAGTCTGTGGTTTAACCGAATGTCTTTGGAAGGGAATATATTGGTCTCTTAAAGCATTTAAATTTCAAACAAGGCTGCCAAGTATGAAACTCAAATTCCTTTTTGAACACTTGGATCAGAAGTATTCAAAATGTTTACTTGGTTTAGTTCACTTGAGCTCTTGAGGGAGTGAAATAAGCCTTTTGAGTTCAGGAAGTGGTCAGGCTGCCTTCTTGTTCATTGCAGGAAAAATGCTCTAAAATCTCTCTAGAGAGGTTCTAAATTTCTTTTTTTTCCATTTAAAAATGTGTGATGTTCAACTGATAAAATTAATTTGAAGAACCACAAAAATTTGTGCAGTGTGCACATTTCCAACTGAATTCATGTAACTGTTAAGCACCGTAGCATCATTGAGCCTGTTGGGTGTCTGTGGCATTTCTACTGTGGAAACTTTCTCCTCAGTGTCTCTCTTTCTCCAGTCCAGTCCATTGAGGACCCATTTGACCAGGATGACTGGGAGCAGTGGGCTAAATTCACTTCTTCTGTAGACATCCAGGTGAGGTGCACACAGGCATGCAGACATGTGACACAACCTCACTGTCATTCGATTTCTTTTTTCTTTTTTTTCTCTTTGCCACAATGATTGGCATCCCTAGAAGTTTGTTAGCCTTCTGGAATCTCAAGTATACAAGCTGGTTCTTCCTGGAAGAACTCAAGGAAAACCTTCAGTAACGGGAATATAGTGTTACTATAGTAACACGTCGGTTTTTCTGCTCTAATCAGATCGTAGGCGATGACTTGACTGTCACCAACCCAAAGAGGATCCAGCAGGCAGTGGACAAGAAGGCCTGCAACTGTCTGCTGCTGAAAGTCAACCAGATTGGCTCTGTCACTGAGTCCATCCAGGCGTAAGACACCAATCAGTCGTTTTATTCCACATTAACATTTTCTGCTGGAAGTTAATTAAATGTATCTTCCTGTCAGATGTAAGCTGGCTCAGAGCAGCGGCTGGGGTGTGATGGTTAGCCATCGCTCCGGAGAGACTGAAGACACCTTCATCGCTGACCTGGTGGTTGGACTTTGCACTGGACAGGTATTTAAACTTCATCAGACAGTCTCAGTGAGATTAATCTGTTCACAAAGAATAATTGAAGTTTTTGTTCTTTAAAAACAAAAAATGCTGAGATTATAAACTATTCCCCTTAAAGTCATTTGAAAAAGCCAGACTGCTCACACATGGCTGGTCAATCTACTGCTTCGTGTATTTGAGCTTAAATGAAAGATTTAAGATCATTTTGAAGCAAAATTGTAAGAAAATCACTTGAATCTTAACTGCTGGGTGTGTGCAAAATGCCTTGATAATCAAGGACTGATATGAACACTTATCTACAGAGGTCTGACTCAAAATGAAAATTAAAGTGCATCAGTACTTATAAGACCCAAAGTTTTGAGTCTTGTGGGAAAATCACTGGTCAGTTGCAGGCAGAAGAATAAATGTGACTTGTGCCTTTTTTAAATAAGTGGTTGCATAAAAGCAGGGAAACCACTATTGAACTGTCTGGTCCCATTTCTGATTAAATGTGCTGGGTAGGAAACTGGGTCACTACAGGGAACAAACCACAACTCCAGTGCTGATCTCATTCTACTGTTTCTTTCAGATTAAAACCGGTGCCCCCTGCAGGTCAGAACGTCTGGCCAAATACAACCAGCTGATGAGGTAAGAACTTTAGGATTTTTGTCATTCTCAGGCTAGTAGACGTTTAAGAAAAACAAAGCACAGCTAATCATGACCTCCGACTTGCAGGATTGAGGAGGAGCTTGGAGACAAGGCCAAGTTCGCTGGCAAAGACTTCCGCCACCCAAAGATCAACTAAAGCACCATGCTGCCTTCCTGTCGCTGTGGCAACTGACTGACACCTGATGACCCCGGAAGGCTCTTGCCCCTTTCCACTGGGGGTGAGGGGTTAGAGGTCATAGTGGGCTTGACTGTCTCTAGATGTAATTCCATTAATGATGTTTTCTATACAAAAGACAAACATTAAAGAGTGAAAAGGAAACATTTCTGAGTTTAATTCATTAAAGCTGCTTATAGTCTTTTTACATTCAAACTCCTTAAAGAGCTGAGCTCTTCAATGCATCATGCATGTACAGATCCTCACCAGCAATGGTGAACAAAACTCATTCAGAACAAGCTTCTGCTTGACGTGAACAACTCATCGTTTCCTAATAGGAAAGACTGACATTCTGAAGTTTTCCTTCAGCTTTCCACCTCAAAATCCTCAGGTGTGCTTCAAATGTGTTTCTGTAACTCCTACAAATCAAATGGAAGTTATCAAGCCAAACACCAACAAACAAAATAAACTTTTGGTTGGACAAAGGTTCTGGGTTCATGTCCCCTTGTTGGCTGGGTTCTTTAGTTTTCTCCCTCCCATTGACATTTCTATTTGGTTAATGTATATCAGCATTTTTAGCCACCCAACAATTATCTGAACTGCATCAGTGAAAAGGCAGCCTGGATAACACAGCAGTCAGTAATGGGTTTTATCAAAGCTGATTCCAGCCGTGAGGCGTTCTCATAGTGACCAACATGGACCAGACAATCTCTGGGCTTGGCTAGGTGATTGATCAGCATCTGTTTAATGAGATCTGACACAAATGGATCCAAAAGGCTGAAGAACTCGTTTAGGAATCAACATCTGTGAATCTACTTCCTGTCTGAGTGTTTTGGTTTTTTTCTCCTCTGGTCTGTACGATCATTTTGACAATTTGAAGATGGGGCTATCATCCAACAAGGTCTTCAAAGACTACTTGGTGATGTCAAACTGACAAATGCCTTATAACTAGACAACTACAGTGGTTTAAAAATAAAACAAGTGTTATCAACATGAAGTACTTTATAAATAAAGTGTAATTTGACACCTCCTGCAAGCTCTGATCGACCCGAAAGGTTAAGTTGATAATGCTAACGAGTTTCTTCCTGACGACACGGGGACTGATGTAGGGCCATTCAAATATGTCACACATGAGCTGACCTCTTAGGTTTCATATCTACCTTTCGCGTTCAGCCTAAAACACGAGACTAAGCTTCCTGGTTAGAAATAGTGTAGTATATTATATCATGTCATTATCCGTGTCCAGTTATTTAGAAATAATATTCCTACATAATGTTTGTGTAATGAATTAAAGTTCTGTCTTGTTACACATGTGATTTTTATTGTGCTACAAACTAAAAGAAGATTTGAAAAGAAAACGTTTCTCGGTCCTTATCTATAAGATTAAGACAAACATTTAAAACCCTTGTGTTTGTCAAAGTAGTTAGACATATAAGCATCAGTGAATATCTTAGCTTGCGTGATTTCTACAGATAAGCTTTGAGTGTTAGATAAGGGGCTGGTTTTCATGCCATTAGGCTGCACATTCAGTGTTGTTATACCATGAAAGTACATAAGGATTGAGCAATGCATCTAAAGGGGAAGTGGATGTGCAGAGCTGCAGGTTCCCTCTCAGCTTCCTGCAGCAGTCAGAAAAGATGCAAATGAGACGTGTGTGACGAGTGTAACAGGAGGCACGACTGTTTTACTACATCAGATAAACTCTTACGCTTCACAATGAAGAATAACCAACTGATTCAAAGCAGTTTATATATGCCAGTGTATGGATCCCTGTTTATTTATGAGCAGCTAAAGTGTGTTTTTCTTCCTAGTTGAACATTTAACATTAAAAATCTTTGAACTCTTTCAGTGCACTTGGCTCAGCTCTGCCCACAGCTACAAACAGCCTCTGCTTTGATCATGAAAGTTAAAAGGACATTATGCCAGTTCAGTGTCACTTATTCTCTAAGGGTAGTCTCCAGTGGTGGAAAGCAACTCGTTTGCTCCTTGAAATTTCTTTCTTTAAAGATGAGTTTTCTTTCCTGCAGCATTTGGTGCTTTCCAGGGTCTTCGGCCTTCATTAGAATACCTCTCTCCATCTGCATTTCCTCTTCCTCCCCTTCCAAGCATCATTGTAGGGCCTGTTTTGGCCCACGATCAGGTCTCTTAGGTCTGCTGATAGCTTCCGGTTATTCTGGAAGGTTTTTAAATAGGTTTTAGCGATAAATATCTTTAATATGAAAATAAGCTTTAAATAAAATCCTGTGGTGAGAAAGAGGTGAAACATTTATGTGTTCAGTCTTGTGAACGAAGGGCAGATTTCTCACACTCAACTGGAGTCCACTATTCATGTCCACACACACGCTGGTGTGACGTCAATGCTGATTGGTGGAGGAGTTTAGGCTGAAGGCAGCCTGTTGCCTGGATATGAGCAGCAGCCGTGCCGAAGTTCACTCTGAAAACGATCAAAACTCATTTAGAAATAATTACTTGTTACTTTACAATCGCTGTGTAAGAACAGCAAAACTGCAGCTGTGTGTGTTACAGTGCAGTGTTGCAGCCCTACAGCACTGGTCGGGCTGAAATGCACCGAAAGTGACACAAAGGTAAATATTGTGTTATTGTATTAAGAACAAGCTGCTCTCTGACCTGCGATTGGCCTCCTTTGGAAGTAAAGGCGCTGTTGTTTCTTGCTTGCCATGCTGACAAACACACATAATAACCCATCTTCCTCTCTAATGAGGTGATTGATGATCTGTTATTCCGCCCTTGTGTGCGTGTGTTTTTTATGCGTGGCTGATGACGTGTGAGGTTGAATGGGGGGCGGGATTTTGTCTGATGAGGACAAAGACAGCAGGGGGTCATTAAACACACACAGACACACACACCCATACATACACACCTATCCTTCGGAGCATGTGAACCTCTGTGGCCCCGCCTCCTTCCACAGGAAATAGTTGCAAACCACGACTCAGTCTCCACGGTGATGCTTTACGAGCTGACGGGACGACTGGGGTCAGGGGTCACAAGGAGACGGAGGGAAAGGCGAAGCTATCCTTTCTTTTGGGTGCGGTTATAATGGCGGCTCCCGAATATTCTAGGATTCAACTCAACATCTGGAACTTAATCTGGGACTCCAGGATTATCTTCATATTCCCCTGGAAGATTTTAAGTATCTCACTTAAAAGACCCAAGCCATTCCAGGAATCCCGGAAGCCCCTGAAAGACTGATTGAGTCATTCATTCTATCTGGAAGAATCCTGGAAGTGAAATCAAATTTTCCCTTAAGGACCCTGAGGACCGTGCAGGATCTATTTGATTCTCTCCATGTTCGATTCTCTATTTTCAACTGCTGGAGAATCTCGATGTACCTTAAAATGTTCCACAAGTTGCTGACTTGTGGAACATATTTTAGTCTGCATGAACATCTTTACTGACTTTTAGTTCTCAAGAAAGTCTAGAACTCCTTCTTTAAGGACAATCGCATCCTTTGGCTTTCTCTCAAGAACATCTACAACACCTTCAGTAACTTACTAAACTTTTCCTGGAAACCTTGATCCAATAAACCATTTAACTCAATGAATTTTGTCAAGTATATGTGGAACTAGCCTACAAAGAATACCTAAACCTCCTGCAGGATCATTTCTCTTCTGAAAGCTCTTCAGAATCTCCTAGAAGTTCTTCAGAGTAAAGAAGGAAATTTCTCAGTACAACTCTTTGAGCTTAAATTGTTAGAAATAAATGTGTTTGGAAAAATAAAGTTCTGGTATCTCATTGTCCAGACTGACCTTTAATTATAAAATTATAGTTATAAAAACTATTTGTTAATTCACAAAATAAATTATGTTTGACTCCCCTGAACTAGAAAGTTTTCTGTTTTGTTTTTTACCTTCAGAATCTTCAAGAGCCCTGAAACATTTCAAAGACTATACTTCTTTACTATACTTTTAGTACTTTAGTGACTAAATCAGATAAACTATTTCCAACTTACCCTACTGCAATCGCGTCTTTAACAACATCTGTTTCCATAAACTCTGAAAGTGCTCCTGGAACTTCCTCAATGACAACAATAGACACTTGAAACTACAGTAGAAGGAGGCCCATTCTGTCTCCTGTCATGACTTTTACAACATGTTCAAATACCACTTGCACCTATTTGTGACTCCTGGAAACTTTTCAAGAACCCTGAACCATTTCCAGGACTGTATGAGCCTGTTCCTTTCCATTTAGTGTTTTCTTAATTACTCATGGAAGAATTCGCCTTCTTCAAGAACATCTAGATGTTTGAGAGTAGTTTTGAGGGTTTGTCTCACCTGGAAAGCTTTCAAAGCCAAGACATTTTTAGCTCTATTACAGGTCACTAGATGACATCTGGAGGCCCACAACCCTTTCAGTCACTGAATGTTGTAAAGACACCTCAAACTGACCTAGGAAAGACCCTGGAGCTACAATGAGGACAATCTGAGACCCTCATGAAACTTGTGAACACTCCTATGGTCTTTGAAACACCACAAGGACTTCAAGATGCTTTTAAAACACCAAAGGAAACTATTTCAAACCAAAGAAGCCTCTTCAAGGATTCCTTGAACTTCCTCCAGAACTTCATGATTAAACTTTGTCGATTGAATATTTTTATCTATTTTGTTTTTTTGAGTGTTTTTTGTAACACATGCATCCATTGAGTCCAGATTCATCTGTGTGTGCGTCGTTGTGAGTGTGTGAACCCGTTGTCTGGGGTGACAGCAGTAAGAATGTGTGACATCATAGCGCCGAGTCGTATAAAAGTGTCAGCCCGCCGCCGGCACACAGATACTGACTGGTCCTGAGATGAGACAGGACAGACACCAGTGATAGTTAAAAAAAGAAAAAAAAAAAAGCTTTTACGACTTGTTCTGAGACTGATAATCAATTACTGTGATTGGAGAAAAACAGTTGGATTGATCGGACGACCAGCAGAATCTTTTATTTGACTTTGATTTTTGTTGGAATATTTTTGAGAAACTGTTTGTCAGTAAGTTCTGCTTCTTTATTATCCTAATCATCAAATTTACTAATACATAAACATCAGAAAATGACATTTAAACTTCAAAAATATTTCATCAAATTAAAGAAAATCTAAATTGAAATTTACTAAATAATCCAGTTTAATAACACCCATAACCCAATGAAGATTGTATTGAATTGAACTCTATTGTATTGAATTGAATTCAATAATAAAAATCTAAACACCTTCAGTTTGGTAGACTATAATCTACATCTGTAATCTGAGACTGTAATAATCAATTTAAAAAAACTATTCATGACCACATTGTAAAAAAACAGAATTGTACAAACGTGAATAAAGCTACAAATTTGTTAAGATGCACAAATAAATTCAAATTTGTGTTAAAAATATATTTTTGCTTCTTTTTTAATACCACAACAAAATTTGACCCAATCAGTTTTTATCTCCTGATCAGGTTATTTCACCACAATATTCACTTTTATCAAGTCACAGCAATCCTCTGACCGATAGGTGGCGCTGTAGGCTTTAATAACCTTCAGTCAGAGCTACACGTAACTCAGCTATTTCATGTTCTTCTTAAAGCTTATAAGTTAAAAACAGTCATGGTGGTGTGTTTTTTAACTAAATGTTTTTTGTACAAACAAAGATGGCTGCTGCTTCATCTCCTTTCATTTCCCTCATCTTCCTCCTCTTCCTCGCTGTTGCTGCGGAGTTAAAACCGTCACCTCAACGAGACAACAAACAGGTCAGTGGAGAACTTCCTTTTCATCATTACCTTCATTCTCTTTTTACACCCTTTATTTTAATCATTATCTTTGTCCTCATTATCTTCATTCATCGTCTTCATCGATAGTTTCTGCTCTTTTTATTGATTATTTCAGCTTTAATAAAGAGATACAATGAAACAGATCTCATAGTCAGAGATGATCTTAGATTAACAGCATGGTGTCATCAGCATAAGTGAGTCTGTGTAAGATTTTTCAGTGCTCCACCGATCAGTGACACATAATAGGAAGATTAATGTGACACTTAAAAAATGTCATCTGTTTGATGTTTTAAAGACTTGTTTTAAAGACTCAAATATGGGGCAAAGGTTAATGGACCCATCGTTACAAGAGTACTAACAAATATATAATATGGCTTACTCTAAGTTCTGTTATGTGGGACCAGTGTGTAATCTGAGTAATCTGATTACTTGACTACTCTGTGTACTTGAGGTACAGTTATCAACATTCACTCGAAAAGGCAGTGAATTACACAGATGATTACTGACTGTATTTCAGGTTTTACACTCTCTGTTTGGCTCTCGTCTTTCAACTCTCATCTTGGCCACTCCCACTTTTGATGACATCACAGAGGGATCAGCTGGACAGCTCACCTCCACAACTCCTTCTGCAGTACTGCCTGTGAGCCACACCCTTGCAAAGCGAGTGAACAGCAGAACTGAAGCAGTCCCTCAGTTCTTTCTCAACTTCCTGCGGCAACAGACCAAGATGAGGAGGTGGAGCCGCAAGTCGATGATGGGAGGGAGAGGATGCTTTGGGATGAAGATGGACCGTATTGGGTCCATGAGTGGTCTGGGCTGTTAGACATATGTGTCACCATGGTAACTACACTACGACCTAAGCTCCGCCTGACATTGCATGACCTCTGACCTCCAGAAGGATGACCTCTGACCTCTGACGCCTGGCTCCAGTGCAGCCAGCAGGACTCTGTGTGTGTGAAAGACGAACATGTTTTAAACATGTAGATATATTTGTGTGTGTAAGAACATTAGGCATTTAGCTCACAGCAGGAAATGATCCGCTTCACACGCCTTTTCACTACAGGAAGTACTCTGTGTTGCTCCAGTGAGGGGCGGAGTCTGGATAATGTGTGCAGGACATGGCAGGTTAAAGACAGATGAATGTCCAATCTGATAGTGTTGCACATTTTTGCGTGTGTGTGTGTCTCTGTCGGGTGATGTGCTGGAAAGCTGATCACAGTGGGGCATGTGTGAAAGCAGCTTAATAGACGACCATGTGTTAAACATGCAGGTATGTGTGTGTTTGTGTGGACCGACTGCAGGCAACAATAAACTACAGAGAAAACCTCACTGGGCTTATGTTGCTTTGATTCAACAGGTAAATAACATCACACAGATATTCATTACAACATTAATATTAATGAAAGCTTCAGTTTTTACTGTGTGAACTTCCTGTTTATGGTGACACTGAACGGACATTATGGTGCTTCCAACAAGGAAGAAGAATCCTAAATAGGAATGCATATTATGGCTCTGTAACAGCAGGAATGTATTTATCTGTTGTTTAACCAGGAAAACATTTTGAGGTTAAAGACTTGAGAAATACCAAGGGCTCAGGGAAGAGCTTGAGAAGAACAACATCGGAGATCTCTGTCCAGAAGAGCCTAGGAACAGCTAAGATACTGCGCAGGACCGCTCTACCTTTCTGAGAACCAAAAGAAAAACTACTTTTTAAGAACTCGCTAACTCAAGAGTGACATCGCTCCCAAGTTTTGACATATGAGTTTCAAAATATCTCTTCAAGCATGTTATGAAGATGCATTAATGTTATGAGATGACCAAAATAATAGTCAATGCTAGGCTTTTAAAATAAAAGCCCAATTTCAACTGTTTTCACCTTACTGCAATTACTTACTCCACTGAGATGATGTCAGGCTGTTATGAAGTAAACAGTAATGTGTAAGGTGACTGTTTAGCGAGTCTGAAGCCTGAGCTTTTGGCTCACTGGGATTATTTTTACAGGTTTATCCCATTGTATGAAATCTAGCAAAGTCAGTTATTTATAGATGCAGTTTAACAGAAAAGACAGAATCACAGCAAATGAGCAAGAAAACGGGAGAGACTTTTATTAGCCTTGCCACAAGGGTTACTTCTTATTGCCTGTGATCTGGTTTTGAAAACTTATAGCAGACTATAAGATGCTCTGTGATGTTTAAGGTAATGAAAGTTATTCTTTTACCCTGTGTTCATTTCATCTGTTTCTTTAGGAAATGGTTTATTACCTTGTCTCCACGTGAGACTCCTTTAGTTTGTGCTATTAGTGCGCCCTCATGTGGCAGATGCCAGTGAGTGCAGTTACCTAAGTTTGCGCACAGCATGCTTCACTAAAACCAAGCTAGAACAAGGAAGAAGTGTTTTTAAAAACACGTGTCTGAGTATTCGTCAAATTAATTTATGATAAACATGTTTGTGATAAACAAACAAGTCAGCTGTTTGTTTTACTGACCTTCACATAAATATTACTCTTTACGGTTACAAATTATTTCTATATAAAAAAAAATCATATTATTTAAATGATTTGACCGTAATGTTTTTAATACATAATATAGTCCTATAGTCATAAATTAGTCCTCGTCAACACAGTCAAATGTAGCAGGTTGGTGCTGCACTTTCACATCGGAAACATTTTGTTTGTTTGTCTGTTTGTTTGGTTTTTTACATATGACTATCAAATATACGATAAACCTGATAACTATTAAACTAAAGATTATGAAACATATAATGAAAGCAACCGTTCACTGGAGTTGTGTCACTGTTGTTGGAGTGTTATTTTGAAACAGACAGTGAAGACATCACTTGACTTCCTTTTACATATTTCCTAAAGCTTTCTTATGATAAGTCCACTGCCACTTTTCATTTATCAGTTTTTCTCTTTTATCTCATAATTTGAAGCTTCTAGTTGAAGTCAGTGATATGACCAGCTCTATTAAAAGTTGATCATGAAGTTATTTTGGATAGATATTAATATCTTGTGCAAATACCAAGTTTTCTTAATTATAATTCTTCTTTGGTCAGGATTTTCTGAACAGAGTGCCATTTACATCAGTGGATGGTTCATGGTGTTGGTGGTGTATGGAACACATCATAAAATGTGTGACGCGTTAATAATTTTACCGGTTAAAGGTTAAAATACAAAAATGATCATATCATTACATTGTTAGAGAAAATGTCATTCATTCACTGAAAAAGACTGGAAATAATAAAAGATAATCTTCTTCTTATTATTATTATTATTATTATTATTAAGGTGGTCTAAGTTGAAACTTGAGAAGAAGAAATACATTTTAAGACAGGTTACCTAAAACTTGAATTTAATCACCACTCATTTCAAAGTGATTTCCTTCTTCTTCTTCTTCTTTTGGATCCTCCTTTTAGGAGTTGCCACAGTGCATCTTATCTGCTCGGCAGTTCCATTTTCAACATCCTATGCACATGTCCACACCATCTCGGCCTTGCTTCTATAACTTTGTCTCCAAACTGCTCTTCCTAATTTCTTATCCTCTCATCCCGATCACTCCCAGTGACGTTCTTAACACATTCAGCTCGGCCTTCTGTCTGTTCATCAGTGCCACCGTCTTCAAACCAAACATCACACCACGTCTCACTAACATCTTATAAACCTTCTGTTTCACTCTTGCTGCTTCTGTAACAAATCACCCTTGACACTCGTTTCCATCCTCCCCAGCCTGCCTGCACTTTCTCCTTCACCTCTCTTGTACACTGTCAGTTGGATGGTTGACCCCAGGAACCTCATCTACGTCACTCCTTTTACTCCTCGCACGTTCATTTTATCCACTTGCCTCATCCTCACACATGTTATCTGTCTTATTTCCTCTTCTCTCTCCTCCTCCTGCTCCCTTCTCTCCCAACAGATCAAAACATCATCTGCAAACATTCATAAGACTTCCTCATGTTGAACCAGTTTCAGTAATTGTTTAATAATATTACATTTATTTCGAATATTTCTACGTTTTTTAAGAATATATAATTATTTTTGTATTTCTGGTGAAATTTCTGACATGCACAGGTTGTTCCCGCCTCTCGGGGGCAGCATGCAGACATTTGGCTGTTCCCTGTCACGTGACGAGGTCAGTAGTTCCGGGGTCAGGGCTCGCTCAGCTAACATCAAGCAAACCGTTGACGGTAACACGGAAACAGAACGAGCTGACTGTCCTCTCCTCCGGGACGTTCTCCTCCGCTACCAGCGAGCCTCCTGCCTCTGGATCCCGGCTGTTCCCGCCTCTTCCTCCGTCCTCCTGGTCCGCACCGGTCAATAAGCCTGAAGCATGTCGGCAGTGCAGCGGATGAAAGTGGCAAACGAGCGACACAGCAAGACGATCACACAGCGGGGACACGTCCAGAAAACGTCGGTAGGGAAACCAGGGCTAACGGCTGACCCGTTAACTTAGAGCCCGTGGGCTGTGGCCGGCGTGTGGTCTGTAGATGTGATGTTCGTGTAGAAGTGAGCATTTAAATACGTTTATTTGATTTATTTAGAGTCGAATCCAGGAAACAGCTAGCTCGCTAAGTTAGCCACGGAGCTCTGTTACCATCACAGTCGCCATCATGCTGCATGTAATTGTTGTTAAAAACCAGTGAAATGGTGGGATAGTAACAGAGGTCCCGCTGCTGGCGCACTGTGAGTGGCTGTTTAGTGTGTCATCTTAAAGAGAGCCAGAGTCCTTCAGGAAAGCTGGAGTTTTAGCGCGCCGCTCGATTGTAATTTATAGAAATACGATTTTATTCTAATATATTAAAGGTTTATTTTGTGGTGTTCAATCGGCACGCACATATAAAGCTGTCGGCTGTTTGTGAGCTTTTTGGGGGCTTTAATCGTCCATCCCCTCTGTGTGATGAGGTGTAAACAGATGGAGTGGGCGGAGGCGTGCAGCTCAGTGCGCACATTTAAAACAGAATTTGTGTCAAAGAAGGTGATGTTAGGGAATGACACGCAGGCCGAATTTAACAAAGGGCTTCGGACCGTTTAAATGAAGATCAGCTGCTCGATTCTGTCCGTGCAGACAGAGAGCAGCGTTAAATGAGCTGTTTTCTGAATGGAGTCTGGTGCAGAGTGGCTGGTTTGGCAGGTGTAACAACAGAGTGAGCGCACACAAAGCTGTGTGTGTGTGTGAGCAGTTATGAGTGTGACACACACAGAGTCAGCCTAACATTTTTTTACTGTGAGGCGATTCTCAAGGAACTCGAAGCCACAGATGTGATTTAGTAAACATCTGTAAACACCCAGCTTTGTACTTTTGAAGCTTAAATTCAGAGACATTTAGCTAGCGTGCCATCAGCAGGCACGCTAGCTCAGGATATTTACAGTCTGTGGTGGGCGACTGTGACAAAACCACAGTTTGCCTTGATTCAGTTGGTGGTGTCACACCGTACAACAGAACTACTTGTGTTTTCTGTTTGATGAACAAAGAAGTATTTGATGTTTGAATACCTGTAAAACCCCTCTTAAAATATGGTTTAAATATACATTTATTACAGTTCTAGTGATATTTGCACTGCTTTGGCACAACGAATATTTCATTGAAGCAGCACCACGTGAATCAACCAATGCTGAGGCTATACTGGCATCTTTACATGGTCCCTGCTGCTCAGTCACATCGAGCTAACTTTAGCTTATGTTACAGCAGCCAAAATGTATGTAAACAGTGTGCGTTACTAGGCAACTACGTGTGCCATTAATGTCCAGCTGCGTTCATTATTATATTAACGTGACGTCTTCAGCGGTTTGAGGTATAAGCGGCCTTCCTGTTGTACCACATATTGCAAATGGTAACATGACGGGTTTTATTTTAACAGGGTTACATAATTTAAACATTTTTAAAGTTCTAGTGTTTAAAATAACTCAAACGTCAGAGCTTGGAGCTCTGAGGCATGAATGGATCTCATCAGTCAGGGTTTGGCCCTGTGATGATGACCTCCAGACGTTAAGGTGAACACAGTAAACACTGACTGTCCACAGAAATCTTTTCATTTGCTAGCAGAAGTCTTTGAAACGGGACGATTACAGCAGGGATGTTAGCTGAAATATTCAGCGGCTGTCGCACGTTCTGTTTGCCCGTCCTGTCTACAGTTCGGTTTCTCAGGTTGTCTTTGGTTTGTTGGAGACTTTTGGTTTTCTCTTAGCGTTGACCTGCCAACACTCCCATCTCCTGTCACAAAATGTCATTTTTTTCAGCTCGTCTGTCCTTGCAGTAGACAAACCAGTTAGAACTGTCTCACCTCGTGTTTCTCTACTTTACTCACCCTGCTGCATAAACGAGGCTTCATGAAGCACAAGCTTAAATCTCAGGATTAAGCAAGTGAAATGTGTGAAACAAAGTCGCATATAATGTAAACAGTGTAAAGGTATCATAAGAGAAGTGTTGTGAAAACACCAAAGACGCCTGTTTTCACCACGAGGTGTTATCATTACCATCAGAATAAAAAGAACCAAGTTCTATGTAGAAGTAAAACTCAAAAGGCTTCCACGGGACGCTTTTGACGGTGCGTGGTTTCTCTGTGTTTTCCAGCGGCCAGTAAACGATGAGAAGTCTCCGGTGGGCCCGTGGCTGCTTGCTCTGTTCGTCTTTGTGGTTTGTGGATCAGGTGAGTTTCTCCCCTGCAGGTGATACAGATGTTGATACAGCTGCTGATGCAGACGGGCTCTGCTTCCCGCTCAGCTGATCCTATCTCTGTGGCGTTTCTGCAGAACTTTATCAGCTCTCGAAACTCTGAGTCACATTTTCCCCCAGAAGTTTTGTCTTCAGCCTGCAGGATACGGAGTCAGAAGGTCTTCCTGTGACAGATTGCACTTTTATCGCTGCCAGTCAGGACTTGCCATCTCTAATTAGCGTTTGGTAACACATGTCAAAAAACAGTCGCTTTAAATAGATGGGAGTTAGCTCTCCTGCTTTTCTCAGCCTGTTTTTTAATTGTAGGTCACAATAGAATCTCTGTTTGTGCCGTGGCTTTGAGGCATAGAGCCGGTTTGGGTTTCCCGTGATGTTCCTGCTCATTAAGCAGATTAATGTTGCTTCTGCCAGCAGCAAAAGACTTGACTGTTTCACACTAAAAGAAGTATTAGAGTTACTGGAATAAGGAGGCTTTTCTTAAGGACAGGAAGTTGATGCTAGCGGTGCTGGACATTGTGAAAGTTTCACATTTGCGACTAAAAATACATGTGCAGATTGCTACATCTATTTAGGAGCATGTGTGTGAATAAAAAGTATTACAAGGCTCAACACTCTTCGTTAACATGACAATAAACCTGGAGAGAGAGAGAAACATATTTGCTTTACTTTTTGGATTAACTGCGATCGTTACTATTACTGCAATCACAATCAAAGCCTCTGAAGATAAAAAGCTATTAAGAGTCCTCTATTAAAGCACTGATCATCAAATTTAATGGGGTGTCTCTAGTTGTAATACCTCAGTAGATAGGCGGGCACATCCATCCTTATCCATAGGTAAGTATATGAATACTTGCCTATGGATAAGATAAACAGGACAGTTGGTAAAGTAGATTAAGCCATATATCAGTAGGTAGGTATATGGATCATTACACAGGTAGTTAAGTAGGTAGGTAAATGGGTGGGTGGGTATAATGAGATGAGAGAGATGATGAGATAGCCTTTATTTGTCAGTTGCAGTTGCCCACAACCGAGATGACAGACCTTGCCGACCGTACATACAATACAAACATCACATTGGGGAGACAGGTCAGGCCAGGTAGCGAGGAAAAAAACCATTGAAATGTGCAACACAAAAGGATAATACAGGAATGCACAGGTATCAACACACCATAACACAATAAACACAGACAAGCAACATGGGAAAGAGTCCCAGTGTGTACATCTGATCTGGGACCGCTGAAATCTTTCGACTGCGCCTCCAGCTGACCCGATGTCCACATCATGGGGGAGGTAAGCGTTGGAGGTGGCGTTGGATCCGGGGTAGGGAGGGTGATGCGTCAGTGAGTGCTTATCATTATCAGTATATGTATGTGTGTGCGTGTCCATAGTTCAGCTGAGACAGTGTCCTTCGCCCTGCCAGGCTAAGTAAACAGTCTACCAGCCAACCCAGGTGGCCTTGCATGGAATGGGAAGGAACAGACTCAACACAGTCGTTATCAGGGAGTTGTTGTTCGGCTCCAGCCTTGAGCTGGCGCCGAAGGGGTAGCCAGGTTATGATGGTAATTGAGAATTTCAAGCTGTTTTTTAACACTCCGACACTGGTCTCTCAGTCTCCCGTTAATAGCTGCGAGCTTCTCCGTGATGTTATTAGCCGTCGATTCTGTGGTCTTGTCACTCTTTTTGCTCACATAGCAGATTCTGAGACCTCACGATCGCAGCCAACTGATCCGAGGTGTAATCCAGCTCCACCCAGAGATGTTGTTCTGAGTTGATTCTTTCCTGATGTAATCCAACATACATACGCTCAAAGGTGTTATTCTGAGCATTCACTGCAGTCGTAAGCGGCTCCAAGCTCTTAACCATGCTGCATTCAGTGAGCTCTTTCTGAGAAGTCGCACCTGTCGTTCCAATCCCAGCGGGCAGCCTTGTGGGGGTTTGAACAGCCGGTTCCGCTCTCTTAATTCTCCGATAAGCCAGGGCCAAGCCAGCTCCGATCAGCAAGAACCCTGTTATCATGGTTCCGAATAGGTAGATATCTTCAGCGTCCTCGATCGACAGTCCCGCCAGGCACACGATCCTCCATGTCTGCCACCCGTCCATCGTGTATCCGGCAGGGAAAGTCCCTCCAGGGCACTTGGGTTCTCCCGAGCCCAGACTTCTCGTTAAAGGGTGTCAATAGCATTCAGAGACCAGTTGATCAAATCCATAATTCTCTTTTAGGTTTTAGACACAGACTGTGAGAGAGTGTTCCAGGGAAAGTAATACAAAAGAGAGACGAGAATAGACAAGGACATAAGAACTAGCAGGGAAGATAAGGGAGAGGAGAAAAGTGCGTCCGCCTCCTCCGAGAGCCAAAGTAGAAGTGGCAGGTAGGTGCATAGATAGAGAGGCTTTAGGTACAGAGACACCTATGGGTGTCTATGTAGGTAGATTTTAGGCAGGTAGAGGGTATGATGGTAGTTAGATATGGGTTGGTATATAGGTAGATAAGTAGGTGGGAACATAGTTTGGTAGATGGATGCAGCAGGTTCGTCAGTAGGTGGATCTGCACATATCTTGGAAGGTAACTGTGTAGGTAGATGGAGACATAGAGGAGCATGTTTCCCACTGAGCTGTGGCCGTTGTTCTTCTAACGTAACTCTTTAAGTGTTCATGATCTTAGGATGTAAGCTTGTGGTTTGAAACCATAATGTTTCATTTTTTCACTTTATCTAGGATTCAAGCAGCTCTTTGCTCATATGTTGGGTTTTATAAAGTTCAGTGGGCGACCGTTCAAGTCTTCATGCTGGTCAGTAGCAGCTGGGCTCTTTTACAACAATGTGCTTTGGCATCGTGTTGCTGAAAAAAGCTGAATCTTTGGTGGCTGCGTTAGTTGAACAGTAACAACTTTCTTACAGATGTTTGTGGATTCCATCATATGTGGTTCATAACGTCATTGAGATTTCATGACTTGATGGATTTGGCTGCACAGTGTGAATGTTGGTGTCAGCGCTGCATTAGAAACCGACCTGATTCTGCGTGTGCTCAGGAACATCCACACCTGAAGAAACACTGACGGTGAAATAAGCACAGGTTTCCACCTTAAATGAGCTCTGAGCCCGGGCTCATTTAAGGTGGAAACCTGTGCTTATTTCACTGACAGGTTTCTAAACCACACTGTGTTCCTGCGTCTTTGCTTCATAGTTAGTCCTCACAGACTCGAGGAGCTTATGAAACACAAACTGTGCTTTTATTTACATTTACAGAAACGTTGCTATAAACACGTCCATCGTGACTGCGTGCGCTCGGAGTCTTTGGACGGTTAATGTTCTTGTTTAAGACTCCACTGCGAGCTGGTGAGGAGGCTCGCTGTTGAGGAACACGTGTGAAACCACACGAGCAGCTGCAGAGTGATAACGCAGAGACTTCTGCATTTGCAGCCAACAACAGAGCACATCACCTCGCCATCATTTCAAGCGCGTTCACACGTCACATGATTCATGCGATCTTATCTCCGCTGCACACGGTTGTTTGGTACCTCCGTTTCATAACATTTATCTTCTTTAAAATACAGTAGTTAGTGTTACGTGACAAACACAGGCGGCTGGCAGGCCTCCAGCCCTCGGAGTAAAACTCAGGAAGCGATCGTGGCTCGTTGCTTTGCGTCGTTTGTGGTTGTTTTTTGAATGTTTGTGCCACAATTTCCAGGTTTGATTCACTGAGCAATAATACAGTTTAAGAGTGTTTAAGAAAACAGGTGTCAGCGTCTCTCTGTGTCTACGGATGAGCTAGTTTTGTGTCATGTGACCTGCTGCTAATGCCTCCTTTGTGTTTGTTGCAGCCATCTTCCAGATCATCCAGAGCATCAGGCAGGGCATGTGATGATCTTTGACCCCAGAGATGCTGAGCCCGATGGAGGGAGGGAGGGGCACATCGCCTTCAAAACACACCCCCAACACACTCTCTCACACACACACACTTGTACCTGTGGAGTCTGGACTCTTCCCTCTCTCTCTGCAGCACATCGCCTGTTTGTTTACTCCCGTCTCTGTCGATGAAGCTGATCCATCACATATTGATAATTGGTTCCTGTCAGATGAAGTCTTAAATCCTCTTCCTGTCGGTCGTCCAGCTGCTGTCTCTCGTCTCTGCTGCTTTTCTCAGTCCCCGGTTTAAAGGGACAAAGCGCTGTTCTTCCTGCTGTCGGCTCATTAATCATAAATCCTGCGAACGCGTCTCCTTTCTCAGACCGTCGCTCAGTCTTTAGGACCCTCGTGAGTCTGAGCTCATTTACTCAGAAAGACTCAGCCATCATACTGTGAATCATTGTAATAACAGGACAAAGTTAAGGTTCAGACAGATGTTTACATGCAGCACGCCTCAGATTTTAAACTTTTGTACATTGAAGCCTGAGAAGAGCAGCCCAGCCTGGAAGACTTTTAATGTGAAAAAAAAGAATGTCTTCCAAATTAAAAGTCTAACACACCTGTTCTAGTTTCAGTTCATATTGAGTGTATTTGTTGTGAATTTTGTATTTTTGTCAATAATAGTTCAGTGATTTATGTGATTTCGAGTGCTGTTGCTAAGCGCTGTTTAATGACTGCTTATTACTTAGTGTTTCAAATGTGAAACAAACAAAAAGAACAAATCTATTTATTTCTGAGGAGCCGTTTAATTCATTCCGCTGATTATTCAGTCACATATCATAAGTGTTAATATTAGAAACGGTTTAAAGACAAACATTTACTTTAAAGAAGCAATTTTAGCTTTTCTGCTGGAGCTCTTTAGTTTCAACCACAGCTGTTACTCTAATCTCTCCTCTGGTAACTTTCACTTACGTTTAGTGCGTCTTCTTCACAATAAACCCTGCTTGAGCTGTGATTGGTTATATTTGTGATGAATTAATGAAATAGTTAAGTTACAGATAAAATGTTTATTTTGAACTCAGGGTTGAAATCTGCAGATTGCGTCTATCAGCAGCACGTCTCTCATCCAAAACACTTTTTTGTGAGTGAGTGTGAAACAGGAACTATATGAATCACATGAAGAAGAAGTCAGAGCTTCATCTTCTAACTGTGAGCGCTAGTTACAAATGTCTCACGGGGCCTCGTAAATTCTTCTTTTAGCTCTCAGATTTTCAGAGGTCCAAAGTCATTTAAAGTAAATGAATCTGGGCTTTCATGACGTGCAGATGAAGCGACGAACAGACTGTCAGCAGGGTGAAAAGACGTTGAATTAAAGCACACAGGAAGTGATTGTGAATGCAGGTTCATGCTGGATCATCGTGTGAAGTTTACAGGATTCAGACTGGAAATGTGATTTCTCTTTAAGGCTCTAAAAACAGCGCTTTGCTCCTTTAAATCCCTTCCCCTCCACACACTTTCAGTTCTTCTGCTGTAAATGAAGTAAAACAAGCTGATGAAACGAGCTCCGTCATTACAAACGTCCTGCTGACGTTTCCATGTGAAGCAGTCGGAGACGTTCCTCCGGCTGGACGACACGCTCCGCTTTGATACTAAATAAAGCTCCAATATTTTTCTCTACACGCCTCCCGGCTCCTCTTTGTCTTTGCTTTCTCTGTAAGAAAAAGAACCTCATAATGCCATGTTTACGACCAACAAGGCAGTGCAGGCATGAATTCATCTCTGAAAGTGAAGACTGTCTCTGATGACACCTGAGAGTTGAATTGTTCTTTCCGATAAAGGACCTCAGACCAGCTGCTGCCATCTTGTGGCTGAAGTTAATCATCATTGTAAACTTGCTTTACTAACAGCTGTTCTGAAGAAGAGGGGTTGGCACTATTGAATTTGTACTGTTATCCACGGTTTTATTAATTATATGAAAAACAAATCAACCTGTCCTGCTAAAGATTAAGTTGGGAAACAAGGGGACAGATGGAGGATGCAGAACAGTATGGAGCCCCTCAGTGATCGCACTCAATTGTCCATAACTCCACTACCAAACCGGGTGCTAACATGAAGCCTGTTACCCTGACTCTGCACACTGACTGCCACCAGTGAGCCCAGAAGAAAACAGAGTTACCATCATTAACATCACTAGCACAATAACGTAAAACATAAAGAGGAAAAACTGCAATTGTAGTATTCAAAATACAAAATAATTAGAAGCAATAGTCAATAAAAATAAATGACACAACTCCAATGTCAAAGTACATATATATGTATATATATATATACACAAACATCCCGTAAATAAACACTAGCCTTAACAAATAGATCAGCTGGTACTTCATTAAGGGGGGGTTCAAAACTCAGTTTTATAACACACCTCTGGGCAAGACATCTGTTTATCAGTTGTATTACCAAAGTGACTCATCCAGCCTCCAACAGATCAATTTGTTCAAGTAAGAAAGGATAAATGTCTATGAAGCCAGTGTTGTGCTACGGTAGGTGTATTATGGGAGGGGATTATTTCATCAAACTGAGGACATTTTGCCTGACAATTATTTGTATCCTCCTAATACACCTTGTTGCTAGGTGTATTCCCGTGACAGTGTGAGCAGTTGTTAAAAACTATCCTGAACATCCACTGACCTGTATATTGCACTCTATGTAGTGTTTTGTACAGTATTGGTTGTAGACTGGGATTTCTAATCAATTTAAAGCTTTTTACGCATATCTGAGACCAGAACTTTTGGCCTAAACTGACTGATAAATCTGCTTCCCATTTTGCAATAGGAAGATTCATCTATTATGGAGACTGTCCTGTATATTTTAGACAGTACTTTGGGGGTTTTAAGATTAAGGAATTGTGATGGTGTTTGTTATTTAACTTCATTAGCCTTAAATTCCTTTTTGTTTGTTTTTTTTTTACTATAGATTTAATTTGTTGATATTCTAAAAATCTATTCTTGTTAATCCCACACTGTATAACTAGTCTGTCAGATGGAATAAAGTCTGTTCCTTAGAATATATGTTCCAAGTATTTAATTCTTTTACAACTGCAATCTGGGAAGTTAATCATATTATTGTTTTGTAATATGTCAGGTTTGTTCCAGATAGGTGAATGTTTGCAGGGGATTAATGAAGACTCATCATTTTTAGAAACTCCCACCATGCTATCAGGAAGAAGCTGATATTGATGCCATTTGATGTTTGAGCTGATAAATGGTAGTTCCAAAATCTCTCTGTTATTGTTAGAGCCTGTTCTACATCTAGCCAGGGCCCATCTGAAAGGGTATGTTTTAACCATCCTAAGCCTGTTGGCTAAGAAGTTAGGCAGATCTAGTCCTTCTTTGTCCTCGGTCCTTTGTAGCTTTTTAAGATAACACGCGGGGGTTTATATTTTCAGACTGCAGTGGTGTAGAAGAAGAATTATGAAACGAGCAATTAATCAGAAGAAGTATAGATACTGAATAATCTGAAAATCTTGAAAAAAAAGTTTATTAATATAATTACCTCAGAGAGAGTGGTTTGTGAGTTTTGGAGAAAAAGTAAACATCATAAAGAGTGTTTTTATGTTCCACATTCTTGCATCTTAAGCCCTCAGTCACTATAGCCTGTCTAATTCCTGCTGGAGTTCACCTGTTGTCAGCGGTGAATCCAGCGTTATTGCTTGACTGTCTTATTAATAACTTCATTTAATTCGAGTTTTACATAGTTTGTTCAGTATTTCCTGTTCCTGTTGGGACACGAAGGCTTCTTCGAAGGGTTTCATGGTTTTTTTCTAATCCCTGAATATTTTGTTTTGTTTTTTCTTTTTAAAATGAAATGAAATTATTTTACCTCATCACAGCTTTCCCTGCTTCCCAGAGAACAGATGTTGATGTTCCAGGCAGATTTTTATAGTGTAGATCAGGGGTGTCAAACTCATTTTGGTTCATGGGGCCACATACAGCCTTATTAGATGTCAAGTGGGCCAAAGCAGTACAATCATAACATAATTACCTATTAATATTAATAATTATAATAAGTCCATGTTTTTTTCACTTTTTTCATGCAAAGAAGTACAATTCCATTAGAAAATCTTCATATTTAATCAGATATCCCTTTTCAAAACATATAACAACTTTCGCTTTCTTAATTCAAGTGTTGCACAAATACAAACAACTGACAACATAGTATTGCACTTTAACATTTATGGCATTGCACGAACAATAGGATGCCACCAAACCAAACTAATTTGTAGTAAAGCTGTTGACTTACATTAAATTTTATATTTTTGAACTTTTTCTACAGCAAGAATTCATTTTCACAGAACTGTTTACTGTAACCCCTTAGCAGTCGGACGTACCGCCCACGGTACGTCCGACTCCTAACCCTTTTAGGCAAAATTTGTAGGACTGCTAAGGGGTGTAGTTGGCGCCTGAAGCAACATTTCAGATTCTAAACTGCAGTGATGTTAATATAACCAGGGAGTGATGCAGGGTTACAATAGAGCTGTCCGTCCACGTAGAGCCCTTATTAACGAAGACTGGGAACAGGACATTGCGTTGCTCCAGGATCTCTTTAGGGAAATGGTGGTTTATGCTGAAGTCCAAGTTGACGCAACTCTTCGCTGGTCTTTCTATTTGAAATGCCCGAATTTGGCCACAACAGGATGCTTTCTCCCGGCACCCTCTTAGGTCTGAGACGATGGACTCGATCGTAGCTTTTAATTAGTTGCTTCTGCATCCTCTTATTCTGCCTGAATTCCAGAGATTCTCACAGGGATTTAAATTGCTGGTGTAAAATCTTCAGCAGGGACAACATCGCATCCAAGCTGGACAATCGCCTATCAACTGACTCCAGGAGTTCGATAAAGTTGTTGTATTCTTGGAGAGCGTCTAATTTCTCCTCCCTGTGCTCCAGGCTGATGGAGATTATTATACAAATTTGGTCAATTATTTGTCAATTGATTGTATACTATAACTTAAGCTTTGTGAGCTAACATTTAGGGTTTTTTCTTGTCAACTCTCCAGCATCTAATGTGACCTACGGCATTTTCCGTCACTTCCCTCTCCTTACCTGGGTGAGGTAAGGAGAGGGAAGTGACTCATTACTTCCACAATAGAAGGATCTCACTTTCATTATAATCAGACAAAGTCAATCAAATGCAAACAACCACAATTGAAATATCAGAAACATTTCATAAATGGAGTTGAACATGAATCATTGTTTAAAAATATATTTATTGTTGTCATAAAGAATCAACTGGGCAACAACAAACTGCTGCTCTCACTAAACACATGTCCGTCCATATCCCAGCAAACTAAATCGTCTCCACGTATTTCTTTAACTTCAGGAGCATTTTGAAACTGAACCTGACTGGATGCTGTCTTGTCTGACTAACAGACTACAATCCAGAGGAAAGTGGGATCAACTATTACAAACTCCTGCATTATCAGCCATGATGGACAATTTGTTTATGGTGTTTACACTTATTTGTGAAATATTGTTTCGTTATAACATTATTCATATTTTATTTTTAAGCTGGGCTATCCTGAGGCTCAGTGCATCTTTCGCTCTTAAACTCCTCCTACAAACTCAGACTCTGCTCCTGCAAACCTCAGATGGGCTTTGTTTCAATCTGGCAAAAGAATATTTGAATGTTTTGCATCTCTTTGTGCTTTGTGACATTTTTCTGTTGTGAAGATATGTGAGACTTTTTGAGTCAACTATAAAAACAGTTTAAGGCAAAATTACACTTCACTTTAGATGAGGTCACAAAAAATACTTAATAACTTGTAACTGTGGCAAACAATGAATTGCAAAATTATATTTTAAAATAAGCATTTATAACACATTTATTAACACACAAACATGAGCTAGATGTGCATCTAAGTACTTTATCACTTATTTAAAAATGATACAATGAACATGTTATATGGGGCTTTATTAATCAAGAATAAACATTTAGAAATGAACAGTAAGGAGAATTAATGCTTTATAAATGATGAAATAAGAACTTAATAATAGCTTACTAAAGCTTAATAGTTCACACATCAAATAGAAACATGAATCACTTGTAATGATTAGAAACTTGATAGAATTTCAAATCTAGTTTGGGGAGTCATTCAGTGAGAAACAGTGAAATGATTTTCCATGTGAAAAGGTGGACAGCAGAAACAGAAAGAAACAGTGAGAACTAAAAGAGAAACAAAGAGCTTTGGAACAACGAGGCAGCAGGAGGACAGCTGCAGTTTAACAGCTTCAACTCACTGACAGGAATTGAAGCTGTTGGAAAGAAAAAAAGCATCTGGACTTCTTTGAGTTGCTTGAAGACGTTTAACTTCTCATCCAAGAAGCTTCTTCAGTTCTAAGGCCAAATGGTGGAGAGTCCCAGATTAAAGCCCTGTGGGAGTGTCCCACCCACTAAGAGGGACAAAGGACCCCCTGATGATCCTCTAATCGCCTGAGCCAAGGTGGGAAACTGGGCGTGGGTCCCAATCAGCCAGAGTTTCGGGTGTGTTCATTGTGAAACCTGGCCCCACCTTATCATGTGAATTCCTGAGGTCAGATGGCCCAGGATGTGAGTGGGCGTTAAGGCGTCTGGGAAGGGATCTCAAAACTGGATTATAGATGGCAGAGACTTGGTGTCGTAAACCACCGCCTCTGTTCAAAGATGGTCGCTCACAGTGGACATAGATGGCTTCTTTCACTCCTCTTTCAAACCATCTGTCCTCTCTGTCCAAAATGTGAACCTTGGCATCCTCGAAAGAGTGACCTTTATCCTTAAGATGCAGATGGACAGCTGAGTCTTGTCCTGTGGAGGTGGCTCTTCTGTGTTGTGCCATGCGCTTGTGAAGTGGCTGTTTGGTCTCTCCAATGTAGAGGTCTGGGCATTCCTCGCTGCATTGTACAGCATACATCACATTGTTAAGTCTGTGTTTTGGAGTTTTGTCTTTCGGGTGAACCAGTTTTTGTCTGAGCGTGTTGCTGGGTCTGAAATGCACCGGGATGTCATGCTTGGTGAAAACTCTCCTGAGTTTTTCTGATACACCGGCTACATAGGGGATGACAATGTTGTTGCGTCTGTCCTTCTTATCCTCCCTCACTGGTGTCAGATCTTCTTTTCTGTGCCTCTTTGCTGACTTTAAGAACGCCCAATTAGGATAGCCGCACGTTTTGAGTGCTTCCTTTACATGTGTGTGTTCCTTCTTTTTTCCTTCAGGCTTAGAGGGAACATGTTCTGCCCGGTGGTGTAGGGTCCTAATTACTCCAAGTTTGTGTTCCAAAGGGTGATGGGAGTCAAAGAGGAGGTACTGGTCCGTGTGTGTGCGCTTCCGGTAAACTTCGATATTGAGGTTGCCGTTCTCTTCAATGTGCACAGCGCAGTCCAGGAAAGGCAGACAGTTGTCCTTTGTGTCTTCCCTGGTGAACTTGATGTTTTTATCCACAGCGTTAATGTGCGCAGTGAAGGATTCCACTTCTTGTGTTTTGATTTTTGACCCACGTGTCGTCTACATATCTGTACCAGTGGCTGGGTACTCTTCCTTTGAAAGAGCCAAGAGCCTTCCTTTCCACTTCCTCCATGTAAAGGTTGGCTACAATAGGTGACACGGGGGAGCCCATGGCACAGCCATGTTTTTGTCTGTAGAAGCCTTCGTTGTATTTGAAATATGTAGTGGTGAGGCAGAGGTCTAACAGTGACAGGGAACAACATTAGAAATATAATCATCCTCAACTCATCTGCCCCACTCACACTGAACCTTCAAAGGCAACACTTTAGCTTTATCGTAAGTGTTAATGTATGGAAACATCCTGTGAGTGAAAGTGTGTGTGAAGGTGTGTATGTGTGTGTTAGTATCAGGATCAGAGAACGTCAGCTGTCCTCTGTTCCAGTCCAGATTCACTCTGATCCTCTGGAGCTTCTTCTGCACTGAGAGATCAGTGATAGCTGATGGTGAAAGTGTGTAGTATTTACTTGAACTGCACCCTATTCTCCATAAAACAGACCCTATGACTCCCTTCCTCTGCCCAGACTCTGCAAATACACCCAGTGCCCACTGTATACTGTCTCCAACCTCGACATCCCAGCTGTGACTCCCTGAGTTAAAGCCCTCAGAGCCCAGGACACAGCAGGAATGATCAAACCTCTCTGGATTATCAGGAAGCTGCTGCCTCTCTCCTCCTCGTCTCACACTGGTCAGATCTTCAGACAAGATGAGGTTTGGATGAGCAGTGTTTGGGTCCAGAATGAGAGGAGTGTAGGAGACCACGTCCTTCATGTTGTTCCAGATGTTGAAGGTCAGGTTGCCCAGGTGTTTGGCCTGGTCTATCAGAGCTCCTGAGGGCAGCTGTGGATCATCCAGCAGGGGGCAGCGCTGGACTCTTTCCACTGCAGCCTTGTAGTTGTGCAGGAATGAGACGTCTTCAGCTCTCAGCTCCTCCTCTGTGGCTCTGACTGTGTCTGAAAGAGCTGCTATCTCTCTGCTCAGAGCCTCCATCTTCTCCTTCATCATCCCACTCTTCTGCTCCTCTTCCTCCCTCAGTGCAGCCAGCCTGGCCTCCTCTTCCTCTGCTAGAAACTGATGAAGCTTCTTAAACTGCTCCTTAATCTGCCTCTCTGTGTGTCGGGCCTGGACCATAATGTGTTCTGCTGTTTGATCAAACTTCACTTGAACTTCTTCACAAACCTTTAACTTCTCCTTTAAGGGCTCCAGAGTTTCCTGAAGTTCCTTCTTGTGTTGTTGTGCAGCTTCATCGATGGGTCTGAATCTGTGATTGGTGTGTTTCTCTGAGTCTCTGCAGACGACACACACTGGCTGCTGATGGTCCAGACAGAAGAGTCTGAGTTTCTCAGAGTGCAGACTGCAGAGATCCTCTGAAGCTCTCTCCTGTAAGAACGACTCACACAGGTTCTTTAAAGCTCGGTTTAAAGGTGGATGCTTCTTTGAAGATATTTCCTTACAAACTGGACACTCACGTTCCCCTTTCTCTCTCCACCATCTCTTCAAACAGTGTTGACAGAAGCTGTGGCTACATGACAGAAGAACAGGATCTCTGAAGACCTGCTGACAGACCGGACAGCAGAGATCCTCCTCTGATCTGGAAGCCATTGAGTCTGTGAGTGAAGCTGAAAACAGCAGACAGGAAGTACAGTCAGTCCTGGCTCCCCTCCCTCCTCTACCACCTTCACTGAAACCTTTGAGTCGTGTTTTTGCTCAAACTCACATTCAGTGTGTGGAGCGTCAGCAGCTTGAAGCAGCAGTGTTGGAGTTTTCCACGTTTCTCTCCTGTAGCTGGACTCACTCAGAGGAAGCTGCTAGTTTGGTCTGAGCTCAGTCTGATCGTCTGTGCGTCTCTCTTTACTGAGGACAAAGAACAGCCAGTTTCTTCTTCTTCTTTCTTACGGTTGTACTGGCGGTTGGCAAACAATTGAAAGGTGCATTACCGCCACCAACTGGTACGGAGTATGGTCTGGAACGACGCTCGAAAAAAAAAAAAGCCAGTTTCCTGGTTTGTTGCGTGTTAAACACGTGGGGGGGCGGAGCTTCATTTAACTTCCTCTTATAAATGTGTGAGTGTGACATCAGAGCGCAGACTGTCACCGCAGGTCAAAAAGTAAACATTTTTGTGAAGTTCAGAAAATAAAGTATGACTCAGTGTTGCAGCTGTTTGGCAGTTTTCTTTCAAACTTTCTTCTGATTATTAGAAAGGCTCGCCCCGCCCGCAGACTGTGGACCAATAGGAGAGCTTGCCTGCTGTAGACTACCAATCGTCTTTCGACGGAAGTTGCGTCACCAGAAACCAACAACGGCACCTCCGCTATGTTTGAAAAGTCGCATTTCTTTTATCTTTACAGTAAGTTATCCATCCATCCATCCATTCACTTCCGCTTATCCTTTTCAGGGTCGCGGGGGGCGCTGGAGCCTATCCCAGCTGTCATAGGGCGAGAGGCGGGGTACACCCTGGACAGGTCGCCAGTCTGTCACAAGGCTCAGTAAGTTATCGACTTTAAGATATAAGCTGGATGAAATAGACATGAAAGTAAATATTATATGGTGTGGGCATTTTAACGCACACCATTCGTTATGGGTGAGTGAGAAAACAGACTACAATGGTAAAGTGTTAGAGGAATTTCTGCTTATATGTGTATTATATGTTTATCAGGGATGCAACGATACCAATTGTTTCAAACCAATACGATACCGATACTTGGATCTGAGTACTTGCCGATATAGAGTACAAAAAACGATACTTCTACCACACACACACACACACACACAAATACAATTAATTGGAAGACAGGTTTTATTATATTCCCTGCCGATAAAAAATTTAATCTTAATAAAAATGACCACAAAAAATTTTCAAGTGAAAAATAAGCACTTCTGTTAAATTATTGCAGAGTCTCCACATTGTAATTTTACAAAATATCACTGAATTATTGGCACTGTCTCGAGCTTTCAGAATAATAAATAAACACTTCTGTTTGGAATAAATTAAATACAAATTAGGTTTGAGAATAAAATAAACTTTTAAATTGTTGCAGAGTGTCCATATTGTAAACAAACAAACAAAATAACGAAAGTATTTGGCATTGACGAACAAACTCCTCATCAGTCCGCTGTGCCGTTAAACTGAGGACTGACATCGCGCACACACTGCTTGTCTTTACCTGTTCAGAAAGTTTTGGCACCACTATCTCCCTGATGTATGGGCAGTTGGGAATTTCATATGGCATCTCGAGTATGCTGAGAAGACGGTGCAATCCTATGTTTTCCACAACCGGCATTGGCTGGTCATCCAGAGCGATAAAATGAGTCAGAGCCTCTGCTATTTTAACTGCCCGTGGATTCTCTCTTGACATTTTTCATCGCTTTTCCAAAACCTGAGTTAAAGTTGGCTGTTCCGGTCCACACTGCTGACATTTTGTTTAGTCTAGCTACAGCAGCCTCCAGTTTCTCTTTTTTATCTGGAGTCGCCAGTCTCACTTGCCTAACCCTGTGCCTGTTTAGTGCGGGATGTCCCCCTAGTGGCCAATCTAAAAAGCTACAACAGAAATGACAAGCCACCCTCTGATTAATGAAATAAGTTGGTATCGGTTCATGGTATCAGTTAACTTTTACGAGTATGAGTACACACACATTTTACAGTATCGGCCCAGATGCTAATTGTATGAGCCACTTCATAGTGAGTTTAAGTTGTTGCCTTCCGGCCGCGTACCTGTGAGGAAGACCAAAAGACTCCAGGTTTCTTTTATCCTTACTGCATCCCGTCTTCTTAATGGCAAATAACCATCCTGTGACTTTCTATTACTATTATTGTCATTATTAATTTAATTTAACTGACAGAGGGCTGTTCACCCCTGTTCAGACATACAAGGACACTACTGGTGTGTTAAAGAGGCGACGGGTGATGAAATCAGATCACATTTCTTTTACCCACCAGAATCTCCTGAGGTGTGGTCAATGTACGGCTCTGTTTTTTCACAGCCGTGTCTTTTCGTGGCACCCTGTGCTGGATGCTGTCCTTCCCCACATTACACTCACCAATGATGAGACCTCCACAGTTCACCCTCCAGCCTTTGTGAGTAGCTAGGTTTACTTTTCACTTGTGTTATTGCTTTACATGTGTTAACTCGTTTCCCAGTCTGTTGAGCATCCCTGTCAGTTGCAATAAAACCTTCTATTTTACTCAGTTTTTGTGTGGCGGCTCGTGTATGTTACTCCCATCCTGCCGCCTAGCAGAGGGGGATGTAACAACATACACACAAGTCAGAGAAAATTGGTGTTAAAATCTTGCCCATGCAGACTAGGGGGAGCCAGGGATCAAACCAGCAACCTTCCAATCAGTAGATGACCTGTTCCACCTCTGGAGCTACAGCCACCAGAACCAGAAAGCAGAAAGTGTAATTCCAGAAAAAGTAAATGACCCAGGACACTGAGGATCATCACCTCCATAAGGGGAGCCACTGGAGGAGATTTGGGATCTCAAGTCAATCAGCTTGTGTAAAAATGGTTTGAGAAATGTATCGCACTCATCATCAGAGACTAACTCATGATCCTGGGTCTTTTGACCCAGCGTTTTAGGTTTTAGTTTATGTTTGATGTTCATGGTTTATTTTTAAGTTCATTAGATTATCTAAGCTCATTTGTCTATTTCGATTCCCCTTGCGTCTTCTACACAGCAAATCCAGCATGTCCAAATTAACACTGTCGGATTTGATTTCAACACTATTAAAGTGTCTATATGGGTCCACACCAGAGAGTGTTAATTTAACACTTTTTGGAGAGTTGGTACGTTAACTCTGATTTAGTGTTAAACACCAAATCTGTCTGGAGTTGATAATTTAACACTTGGTGTTAAGAGTTTATATATTAACTCTCAAAGAGTATTTTAGTTTAACTACGTAAGAGTTATCTTCTAATTAATTCTAAAAAGCGGGAATTTTACTGTTCTGAACTTCTAGAAATTTCTTTTGGAAATAAACATTTACTAAAAAGATGCAATGGTTTTTGAAAAACATTTATTCTGAACTGTGCACCACAATTTCACAACATTTTCTGAAAGATGTAACAGTATACATGTTCTCACTTTCATTAGAATTTTGTTTATCAAAAGGTCTGACATGGTAAATGCAAATAACAGCATTCTCATCACTTATTTCTTCAATACAATATGCATGTCCTTCATTCATCCCTTTGTGGAACTTCAACGCACTTCTGCTCTCCCTCATATTCCATCTTCACAAGCATATCCTGTGCGGAGATTGAATAAAAATTAGTTGACACTAATTAATGGCACAAATAATCCAGTAAACAATTGCAGCACAGTAAAAAAAAGGAATCCTCTTTGAGCCATTACTTGTGTAAAGTATTTTCCCAAAAGACAAAGACACAGGTAATACTGAACTAAATGTAAAACCTCAACCTTTTTAATTTTTACCTAAACCGTGTGCACAAAACTCTGGAGGGATCTAAATGCTAACGTAGAACCCAGTCAGGACGTCTGCTACTGCTGTTTGCTCGTTTTTTTTATTTGTTTTTTATTTTTTATTTTATGGGCGATCGTTTTCAGGCTTCAAGTAGCACCATTATACCAACATTTCACATTCTAGACATTGTTTTAGGTGTATTTGACCAAAAGTTTGACTGAAAATTCACATGCAAGCTTTTTTTTAAGGCTGTGGTATTTGCCCGCAAACAATACCTTTCAGCTAGCTAAAACAGAATGTTATGCTATCACCGAGCAACATGGCTAATGCCTTTCACACAGCTTTGTCTCAACTCCAAAGAGCCACAGAAGTAAAAGCTCATAATAATAATTGAAACAATCTTGGAAAAAATGACTTACCAAGCATGGCAAACAACTCAAATATGTAGAGCAAAATGTTCTGAAACGGCTTCACTTCAGCTTCGATTGCTGGGGGCGGAGTCTGTGAATTTACTCTGTTGGTGTCATAGCCCCTCTAGGAGTTCAGAGTTAAGAGGTCAAGAGTTAATGTTTCCATTGTAACACCTCCAGATTTGACAGAGAAACACTCATTTTTAACTACTATCATTTTACACCTCAGAGTTACATTAAAAGAATGTGACTCTGCTTAGAGTAAAATTAACTCTACTTTTGCAAGAAGACTATTAACACCAAAAAATTTAACACTTTTGAATTTGCTGTGTACCCCTGTGTTTTAGTCTCCCTTTGCCCTTCATGTGTTCAAGCTGCATGTCTTATTTTGTCAAGTTTGTATTATCAAGGCAAGGCAAGGCAAGGCAAGTTTATTTGTATAGCACAATTCAACAACAAGGTGATTCAAAGTGCTTTACAGAGACATTAGAAACAAAAACAAATAAAAGCATGATTTAAAATTGATTAAAACAAGCAAACAAGCAAACAAACAAACTAATTAACAAACAAAACAGTATATAAAATCAAAACAGATAAAATCAGAACAATAGATAAAATCAGTAGTTAAAATGTAAGTTTTAAAATTTAAGCTTAAAAGTGTGGATTTGGTGCTTTATTCAAATGCAGCTGAGAATAGGTGAGTCTTCAACCTGGATTTAAATAAACTGAGTGTTTCAGCTGATCTGAGGGTTTCTGGGAGTTTGTTCCAGATATATGGAGCATAAAAGCTGAATGCAGCTTCAAGTTTATATGTCTGTGCCTCATGTTTCCTGTTTCATTGTGAAAGTCTGTGTCCTAGTTCAGCATAGTCAGCTTTGCTTCCTGTGTCTCGTTATGTCAGATTAGTGTCAGCTGTTTCCCCATGTGTTTCCACTTCCCCTAATCACCCTTGTGTGTATTTAGTCTGTGTGTTTCTGTTCGCTCCTTGTCAGGTTGTCTGTTCTTCACACCACGTTTTCCATGCCTTGTTTCCAAGTTTCATGTCCAAGGTTTTTCTCATCGTTTATTTAGTGCTCCCAGTTTAGGTTGATGTTAGTTTACTTCAGTTTGCCTTGCCCTTCCTTTGTACCTTTTTAAACGGCTCGCTTTTTGTTGATATTCAAGTTTTGGTCCAAGTTCCTTGTGTCTGCAGTTTGGGTCCTCCACGTCAAATTCCTACAGTCTGCTCCTGCAGACTGTAACAGTAACACAGGATCCTGAGGTGGAGGAGAAACAATACTTCTGACTATTTATGATTTTATTGAAATAAGAGGATCTAGCCTCTTTCACTGACTCATTATAAAAGTGAAGAAGCTCTTTGAAGTATTCATGATGAAAAATCAGACCTGTGGACTTCCATAGATGTTCTGCTTTTTGACAGGAAAATCAAAGACCACAAGTTTAATTATTTAAGAGTTTGCAGGAACTGACAAAGCAAAGCTAGTTTTGTACTGAGCGACTTGACTGAGAATTGGAAGGCTGAGTTCATTAAAAGAGTTAACAAGGAGTTTAATGTCACCAGACAAAGTTGTAAGAACCATCCGCTCCGAGCTCCCTGACCTGCACTCAATCTACAGCAGGCGGTGCTGGACCAAGGCCAGGAAGATCATGAAGGACCTCAGCCATCCCAACAACGGACTGTTCTCTCTGTTGAGGTCAGGAAAGCGATTCCGCTCCCTGAAGACCAACACAGAGAGACTGAGGAGGAGCTTCTTCCCGCAGGCGATACGGTCTCTCAATCACACCACCACACAGTACTGACCCACACATATAGTTCTTACACACACTGGACATTCTGGACATTGTTTTCACTTCATTACTTAAATCACTTTAAGCATATTTGCACTGCAGAAGACATAATGTGGATTGCACAACACTGGACATTATATTCTTCATTTCCAGTTAATACTTGTACAGCTGTTGTTATTGTGTATATATTTATTTATATTTCTTCATACATTCTTATATAGTTCTATATTGTGTATTTTGTTGTACAGTTATTTTATTTTCAACTTTAATTTATATATTTTATCTTATTCTTTCCCAGTTAAATTTACCCTTCATTCTAATTTGTGTTGTACAGTTATTTCCTTTTTAACCTTAATTTATATTTTATTCCTTCCTAGTTAAATTTACACTTTTTAATTTTTCATATTTATTTCCTATCTTATTCATAGCCTTTTCCTTTTTTTGTTTTCTTTAGGTCACGAGCAGTTGTCCAAGCATTTCACTGCATATCGTACTGTGTATGACTGTGTACGTGACAAATAAAATTTGAATTTGAATTTGAGAATAAAATTAGAAATAAAATGCAGCAACGTTAGAATTTTTTTAATGTCTTTTATTAAATTAAACATTTTATATATCAAACATCCCATCCTGCACCACACACACCACTACATGTCTCATCAATACACTGATTAGACTTATTTTTTTATTTATCTTTGATTAAGAATAAATTATTTTTACAAAATAGAGAAAAGCTCTATTTTAGCCATTTTTCCTCACAGAAAGCGAGATATTAAGACCTTCAGCTGTGATTTAAAGGACACCGGAGGGAATGCAATCTCTTTCTACACCAGGGCCCTATTTCAGGAAGCCGGTTTAGTGCAAACTCTGAGTAAGTATACCCTGAGTTACCGAAAACTCTGGGTTTTCGGTTTCACAAAGCGAGTTTAGAGTAATTCTGAGTGAGTTACTATGACGACACACTCCGTGAAGCTAACCTGCCCCCTAGCAGGTTTACTTCAACTAACCCTGACCTTCTCCGCCTCTTTGTCGGAAACCTGACTGTAGGAAGTGTCAGACATGGCGTGCCCCTTCCTTGAAGAGCCAGTAGATGTTGAAGCCCAAATTCTCCGCAGAGCTCTCCGCCGGGAGAGAATGATTAGAGCGCGTTCGGACATTTTATCATTTCCTGATGATTTCCTGTGTGAACGTTACCGTTTTTCAGCACAATCTATAATTTATTTGAATAACATCCTCAGGCCTAATATTGCTCATGTGACACATCGCGGACATTCTCTCAGTTCTGTACATATTATTTGTATTGCACTTCGGTTTTTTGCAAACGGGAGCTTTCTGTATAATATTGATGACGCTGAGCACGTTTCCAAGGCTACCGTCTGTCGGGCAGTCAGGAATGTTACAGTTGCACTGAAACGTCTCCTGTACTCGTGTGTGGTGTTCCCCGGTCATAGACCCACAAGATTCATCAAAGAGGGATGCCACAAAATTGCAGGTATCAGGATGAACGAAACTTAATTCATGATGTGGTGATACTTGGACTACTACGTAAATTTTACATTTATTCTCACGGTTCCCAGGCGTGATTGGCTGTATAGATGGCACTCACATTCCAATCATTGCTCCTTCAGTAAATGAAGGAGACTATGTGAACAGGAAGTCTTTCCACAGCATTAATGTACAGGTACATAGTTCCCTGTAGCATTTCAAACTAACAAATTATTTCATTATAGTAATGGATGCTAATTTGTGTTCTCTGCACTGTGAAGATCATATGTGATGCTGCCAACATTATCACAAATGTGGAAGCCAACTGCTCAGCCTCTGTGAGTGGTGGTGGTGGAGGACCCCCACCTGTTTTTCGGGCCTCCGCTTTTTTTCTGTTGGCTATAACGGGTCACATTTGAGCATACAGAGTAAGCAAATATGTACTTGTAATGTGCTCAGATAATTTCAATAAGTGCTTACAGAGGGGAAATTAATGTAGCCTCTAACTGCAATTGATTTACATCGGACAAACAGACCAAGCACTATGGCTCATAATACAATTACACCTTACCTGTTTGGACTATATTTTTATATTTCATTTTTACTTGCTGCCAGGAACGTTTGGGGCCTGTTGGGTTGCACCTGCGCTCAAATCACATCACAAAATAAAATGTATAAAATAAAAAATAAAATATAATAAAATAACGTGTTAAATGGGTGGAAATCCCTAGATCAATGTTTAAATTAACACTCACGCATTGACTCTGTCGGCTTTTTTTTTGCCATGCATGCTCCCTTTCTTTTGCAGCTGAGGCTGTGTTACTTTTTTTCCGCGGAATTTGCATGTTATCGGCATATGCTGCCATAAGAATTTCGGCCTCAAGCGCTGTAAAATACATTGACCGCGCCTTCTTTCCCTCCGTCTCCATGGTGACTCGCTTAATCTGTGCTCCACTAATCAGGGCTTTATGTATCCTCGTGCGCGCGCTTAACTTGGGGTTAAAGCAACTCCGCGTTGACTGAACTACTTGTTATCA
The DNA here is from genome assembly GCF_900408965.1 of Simochromis diagramma. Classification (NCBI taxonomy): domain Eukaryota; kingdom Metazoa; phylum Chordata; class Actinopteri; order Cichliformes; family Cichlidae; genus Simochromis; species Simochromis diagramma. The sequence continues at coordinate 869,677 of NW_024386897.1, read as the reverse complement.
GCCTTTCTGAAACCGAATATTCCGAGTTGGACAGTTCGGGGTTACTCAACCCTGAGTATCATTTTTCACTCTGAGTTTTCTAAACCGGCTTCCTGAAATAGGGCCCAGGTGTCACGACAACAGTAACATAGATCAAGTTTAAGTAATAGTTTAGTGATACACTAACAATGACATCATTGTTCCAGTAGGAGGCAGTAATACACTAAACTGCACCTGTTGTGCTGAATAGGTGTGAGCATGTGCAGTATTAACCCAGTATGTTACCTGAATATCTCTCTCTCTCACACACATACAGACTCTGCTGTTTCTGTATACCTCAAATTCTTGTGTTTAATAAGGTTTACTAAGAGATGATCTAAGAAATGATGATCCTTTGGTGTAACTGAGCTGCTCACATATCTTTGATTTTACAGTTTTTCTCGATTGCTTGAACACATTTCTTGGAACTATGCCCCATATTCCCAAAACAGTGAACACAAATCCATAACGTGTCACCCAATTTTCCAAACATCATGTTGTCAGGTCAAAATGAAGCTCTACACTCAAAACCATTCACTCTTGCTGAAAAACCAAACTTTGCCCACAGACATCACACACAAGGCCTCAAAAACACACACACTACAACATAGTCCTACACATTGGTGCAACAAATATTAAACAATAGTCCCAAAACTGGCAAGTTATGTTGCTTGTGGTTCTTCCCTTCAATAACCTTTTCACATGATGAACACAAATGATGTAACCAATGTACATACAGTGGCACATTTTTATTCATGTACCATACAGTACAACACACATCAAAAACATTATTCCACCTCAGCATCCCGTCTGTGATCTGAGTCAGGCTAGAGAATCTCATCCACACCACAGGCTGTATTGGTCCTGGCCAGGCAGCGGGGTTAAAATCCTCTTGCATGCCTGATCCACCCCTGATATGCATCTACTGATATGTCTATGCAGGCTTCTTCCATGACCTGGAGGAGGTGCACACGGACATAAGGTTCTCTATCGTACACCTTCCACCGCTAAGTCAAAAATAACTCCTCTATTGGGTTTAGAAAGGCGGAATATGCAGGTAGAAAGATGTTAGACAATCTTGGGTTATTGGTAATCCAGTCATGAACCACAGCAGCGCGATGGAAGCTGACGTTATCCCAAACAACAACGTATGAGGCTGTCTGGCTGTGCTGGTTCGCTATAGTCCCGCTGGATCATATGTGGTCTCAGACCATCAATAAAAGCAAGGAGAAGCATAGTGTTATAGAGTCCTAGAATGGCATGGAGGTGGAGCATCCCTCGTTGGCTGATGGCTGCACACAGAGTGACATTCCCTCCATGCTGACCAGGGACATTTAGACAGGCCTCTTCCCTTCCTGTTTTTAAGTCACTCCTGAAAACTCACTTCATTACCTTGATCTTTGACACCACGTGACATGATGGTTTTTATTTTTATTTTTATTTTATTTTAATTGTTTTAGTTGTTTCTATGCTGTTTTATCTTGTTTTCTTTCTTTCTTTCTTTCTTTCTTTTTTTTTTTTTTACAGTTTTTCCCAATTGTTTACACACATTTCCTGAAAGCATCCTTCATATTGTCAGAACTCTACACACAAATAAAAAAAACGTAATGTAAAACACTGTGGCCACTTCTTCTCCAGTCATCCTAATGAGTTACTGGAAACCTTTTCTGTTCAAGGTTACACTTATAAAGACAGAACATAGGCCTACATAAGTGCATTGTGAAAGATTTCAGAATGTTTGTATACAAAACAGACAAATACATGGTACCAAATATATTTTACTATATTTTTCCCACTAAAACAATGCACACAATGTTCATCCCAACCAACACAAAGTTGCACATACCATGGTCTACATATACAAACAACAGAAGAATTTACTGACTACAGTTACAGTCAAAACAAAACAAAAAGACTGCATCCTCTCTTCTGTTTCCATCTGGCCACAGCACCTCATCCACATCACAAGCAACTGATCAGCAGGGCAAATGTTGCCTAGCAGGACAAATCCAGCCATGAATAGCATCAACTGCTAAATCTCCACATGTGTCTTCCATATTTTGGGGCAGGGGTATATGTGTGTGTGGATTTTGATCATACACTTTCCATCTCCAGACAAAAAAAGATTCTTTATAATAGGATTGAGGAATGGAGAATATGGGGGGAGATAAACAATTAAAAAGCGTGGCTGGACAGTGAACCAGTGACGGACTCTGAAACACACATGATAAGTAATACAGACTTGGAGTGGTCTCTATTGTGAAGCATAATCAGAGTACGATTACTGTACAGTACTGTAATTTATACAGTGTTGAGAGTTTGCATCAATTGTGAGATTGTGTGGGACTTACGTGCACATAGTTGTTTTGTAATTCTTTGACTCTTTCTGAATTGCATTCTAATGGCGCCCTCTAGAGCTGCTTCATCCTCAGATTATTTCTGTACAAGAAATGATCCACTGTTGATTAGCTGACCCTATCAATATTTTTAAATATGTTGAAATATGAAAGATGTTCCCGACAACCTCGTGTTGGTAAACTTTCAGCTCTGCAATACAAATAGTATATTGTAAAATACTGTGAATAGAAATCCTGTGCGGGAATACAAAGTAGGAATACATTTCCCAAATACGTGAAACATACTTTACAGTATTTTCACGGTCTACAGAACACGGTCTACAGCCACATAGTCAACCAAAATCCCACAATTGATGCAAACTCTCAACACTGTATAAATTACAGTACTGTACAGTAATCATACTCTGATTATGCTTCACAATAGAGACCACTCCAAGTCTGTATCACGTATCATGTGTTTCATGTGTTGAATGACAGTGTGTTCCTTGTGCAAACAAGAGATTTTCTTCCTGTAAATTGTGCCAAATGCAGAAAATTGTGTGTAGTGTTTTGAAAATAGTGTTTTAAAACTGCAATTTGAGTGTAAAGCAGGAATTGTGCTTCTGGTTTAGCAGAATTGGTTCAGGGAGTCGGTGCATCAGTTACATGTTGTAGTCATTGTGTCTGTAAGTACAAGTAATTGTGTGTAAACAACTGGGAAAAACTGTAATATAGGGCTGTTTTAATCTTTATGTATTATGTGTTTTATTTATTTATTTTGCTGTCTTCTGTTATTCTATTGTTTTTAAATTATTTTCTGCACAGCTCTTTGGTCCTGTACTGGGTATTTTAAAGTGCTTTATAAATAAAATTGGATTGGATTTAGAAAACCTCAATGTCCATTTATGTTCCTCCACCTCCTCCTCGCTGGTGTCCCAGACCTCCTTCCTCTCCCTCCACCTCTTCCTTTGCATGTCTTTGGAACCATTATTTCAAAGCTGACTTTGGCTGTTTTGTCTATCCATCAAAGTTTCAGATTGGTGTGTGATACGATTTGACTCCCAGTGTTTCCACTTCATTAATTGTGCTAATTTAGCTGAAGCTGTACTGATGTGAGTTAACATTATTAACTGCTAGTGCTTTCTAAGTGACCACATGGTGTCAGCACTGAAAAATTTAGATATTTGTGTGTAGAAATTTGCAGTAACAATTCATCACATCTGAATCATGTGGTAAAGCAGGAGCATAGCGTTTATAGTTAATGGAAATGGGTGTTCATTTTGGAAAGTGGCATTATGGTTTCGAAATTCGGTTCACAACACTGGTTAAACAATCGATAAAAACTGTAATAAACAAACTGATTAGAGAGAAATACCAGGTGACTCAAGACTTTTGCACAGTAATGTCTGACTTACAGTGATTTTTCTGGGAAGAGCTCTGTGTGAGGAAGTGTTGTAGATCTACACCTGTGGGGCATTTGCACAGCATGCGTGTGCATTTGTGGTTGTGTGTGTGCGTGTGTGACTAACCTTCTGTGCAATTTGGCTGACCCAGGAAGAGGTGCAGTTGGAAAGGTCAGGGCCTCTGGAGTTCCAGCCCACTGGAGACGACATGCATTGATAGGAGGCTATACCTGCAGAGACGGAAAAGGTGACGCAGAAAGTCAGAAAGGAAACCGACAGTTTCTATTTTATAACACCAGAGCATAGACCAGATATGAGACAGATGTAGGCCTCTGTGTCTGAAGTAAAGCCATTGGGGAAGTCCGTTAAACTTGGCATTCTTTCGTATTGACAGAAGGGGGCCTTTAGTTGATTCTATAAGAGTCCATCCATCCATCCATCCATCTTCAACCGCTTATCCGAGGCCGGGTCGCGGGGGCAGCAGCCTAAGCAAAGAGGCCCAGACCTCCCTCTCCCCAGCCACCTCCTCCAGCTTATCCGGGGGAATACCAAGGCGTTCCCAGGCCAGCCGAGGGATATAATCTCTCCAGCGTGTCCTGGGTCTTCTCCGGGGCCTCCTCCCGGTGGGACATGCCTGGAACACCTCACCCAGGAGGCGCCCAGGGGGCATCCTTGTCAGATGCCCGAACCACCTCAGCTGACTCCTTTTGATGTGGAGCAGCAGCGGCTCTACTCTGAGCCCCTCCCGGATGGCCGAACTTCTCACCCTATCTCTAAGGGAGAGGCCAGCCACCCTTCAGAGGAAGCTCATTTCCGCTGCTTGTATCCGCGATCTCGTTCTTTCGGTCACTACCCACAGCTCGTGGCCATAGGTGAGGGTAGGGACGTAGATCGACCGGTAAATTGAGAGCTTCGCTTTTACACTCAGCTCCCTCTTCACCACGACGGACCGGTGCAGCGTCCGCACCGGTTCCGCGACCAGGACGAAAACCGCATTGTTCCTCCTGTATCCGAGGTTCGACTAGCGGATGAACTCTCCTTTCCAGCACCCTGGCATAGACTTTCCCAGGGAGGCTGAGGAGTGTGATCCCCCTGTAGTTGGAACACACCCTCCGGTCCCCCTTCTTAAAGATGGGGACCACCACCCCGGTCTGCCAGTCCACAGGTACTGCCCCTGATCTCCACGCAACATTGCAAAGGCGTGTCAACCAGGACAACCCTACAACGTCCAGAGCCTTCAGGAACTCGGGGCGGACCTCATCAACACCAGGGGCTCTGCCACCAAGGAGTTGTTTAACTGCCTCAGTGACCTCGCCCCCGGAAATTGGCGGGTCATTCCCCTCATCCCCAGACTCTGCTTCCTCCTCGAAAGACGTGTCAGTGGGATTAAGGAGGTCCTCGAAGTATTCCTTCCACCGCCTGACAATTTTCTCAGTCGACGTCAACAGCGCTCCACCAGCACTATACCCAGTGCAGGTAGAGCACCGCTTTCCCCTCCTGAGACGCCTGACGGTTTGCCAGAATTACTTCGAGGCAGTCCGAAAGTCTTTTTCCATGGCCTCTCCGAACTCCTCCCATACCCGAGTTTTTGCTTCAGCCACTGCCCGAGCCGCATTCCACTTGGCCTGTCGATACCTGTCAGCTGCCTCCGGAGTCCCACAGGCTAACCAAGCCAGATAGGACTCCTTCTTCAGCCTGGTGGCTCCCTTCACCTCTGGTATCCACCATTTGGTTCGGGGATTGCCACCACGGCAGGCACCAACCACCCTGCGGCCGCAGCTCAATGCAGCAGCTTCGGCAATGGAGACACTGAACATGGTCCATTCGGACTCAATGTCCCCAGTCTCCCTCGGAATGCTGTTGAAGCTCTGCCGGAGGTGTGCGTTGAAGATCTCGCGGACTGGGGCCTCTGCTAGACGTTCCCAGCACACCCTCACTACACGTTTAGGTGTACCAGGTCTGTCCAGTGTCCTCCCCCGCCACCTGATCCAACTCACCACCAGGTGGTGATCAGTTGACAGCTCAGCCCCTCTCTTTACCCGAGTGTCCAGAACATATGGTCGCAGGTCTGGTGATACGATTACAAAATCGATCATCGACCTACGGCCTAGAGCGTCCTGGTGCCACGTGCACTTATGGACACTCTTATGGACAAACTGTGATTAGCACAGAAGTCCAATAACAAAGCACCGCTCGGGTTCAGATCAGGGAGGCCATTCCTCCCAATCACGCCCCTCCAGGTCTCGCTGTCGTTACCCACGTGAGCATTGAAGTCTCCCAGCAGGACAACAGAGTCTCCAGGTGGAGCACCTTCCAGCACCCCCCCCAGGGACTCTAAGAAGGCTGGGTACTCTGAACTGCCACTCGGCGCATAAGCGCAGATTACAGTCAGGACCCGTTCCCCGACCCTAAGGCGCAGGGAACAAACCCTCTCGTCCACCGGGAAAAACCCCAACGTACCGGCAGCAAGCCGAGGGGATATTAGAATACCCACCCCAGCCCGCCGCCTCTCACCAGGGGCAACTCCAGACTGAGACAGAGTCCAGCCCCTCTCCAGGAGACTGGTTCCAGAGCCCAAGCCATGCGTAGAGGTGAGCCCGACTATATCTAGCCGGTACCTCTCAACCTCACGCACTAACTCAGGCTCCTTCCCCACCAGAGAGGTGACATTCCATGTCCCTATTGCCAGTCTTGGCAGCCGGGGGTCAGTCCGCCAGGGCCTCCGCTCCTGGCCGCCACCCGACACACAATGCACCTGACCCCTATGGCGCCTCCTGCGGGTGGTGGGCCTGCGGGAGGATGGGCCCATGTCTCCTCTTCGGGCTGTGCCCGGCCGGGCCCCATGGACTAAGGCCCGGCCACCAGGCGCTCGCCCTCGAGCACCCTCCTCGGGCCTGGCTCCAGGGCGGGGCCCCGGTAACCCTATCCTGGGCAGGGTAAACTGTTCCCTCGATGTCCTTTTCATAAGGGTCTTCTGAATCGCTTTTTGTCTGGTCCCTCACCCAGGACCAATTTGCCATGGGAGACCCTACCAGGGGGCAAAAGCCCCCAGACAACATAGCCCCCGGGATCCCTGGGACACACAAACCCCTCCACCACGATAAGGTAGCGATTCAAGGAGGAGTCTATAAGAGTCTAAGAGAAAAATCTACTTCTCACTTGATTTATTGTCTGAGAAAAGACATTCTGGATGAGTTTATGGTTTTAGTGTCTAATTTCATATGTTATGTTAGACCGCAGTTATGTTAGTACTTATTTTACAAACGGTCGTCCAATTTAGAGTAAAAAATTTGTCAAGGGTATGCTTTAAGATGGCATGAAGCAGAGCCGAAGACGGGTAAGTGACGGAAGTGACGAGTAAGGTAAGCAACCCATGTTGTAGGTGACGTCAGACGCCGGAGATTTTGGCGGAGAAAAAAAGCAAATGGTAGCATAGAGTTTAACAAAGGTTTTTCAAGCTTCAGTATTACCAAATATACTAATCGATTGTCATATAACTAACAACATCTGTTCTATCATCTCTAACACCCTGGAGGACAACGGGGAGAGTTTAGACGCTCTCCAAGATTACATCGACCGCTGTTTTCAAGATTTAGTAATGAAGAAGGCCCAGAGTACATCCTCCCCGACCAAAATTGAGACGCCGTCATCGAAGAGATGTCGCCCGGCAGACTCCCACGGTACAACATCGCCTGCCGGAAAAGACATCACAGACATCCTGGAGTCAATCGACAAGCGATTGTCCAGTTTCGATGCGAGGCTGTCCCTGGTGGAGATTTTACACCGGGAATTTAAATCTCTAAAAGAATCCCTGGAATTCAGCCAGCAGCAGGTGGAAACGCTTGCCGCTGAAAATACCACGCTACGGGAGTCGGTCAAATCTCTCACCGATAACGTGACCCAGCTAAACATTGAAAATAAAAAAATAAAAGAGTCCGTTATCGATCTACAAGCCCGTAGCATGAGAGATAATCTTGTGTTTTCTGGTATTCCAGAATCCGCCGGAGAGGACGCGGAGGCAACGGTGAAAAGCTTCATCAAAATCCACCTGAAGCTGCCGGAGGACACCGTAAAGAACATCGACTTCGATAGAGTACATCGCTTGGGGGGCGTGCGGTCGCGGACCGGGAGACCACGGCCTATTGTGGCCAAATTCGGTCAATTCAAACAGAAGGAACAGGTGAAGAGTCGCGGCAGAGAGCTGAAAGGAACGGACTTCAGCGTGAACGACCAGTTCCCCAAAGAGATCCTGGAATGACGCAAGGTCCTGTTCCCAGTTCGACGTAGCTTCATCCAGAAAGGCTCCCGTGCTGTCATCGCTGTGGACCGGCTCTACGTGGACGGACAGCTGTACCGCAACCCCGGCACCACACCGTGGTTATACTGACTGCACTCCAGATAAGAACCCGCTACACTCTTTTCTTATTCATTCACACTTTTGCCTTTAACATGGGTTTAACCTAGTAATATCAGTATGATGTCATAGCAGATATAACACCGTCACCCTCCGTCATTACTTTAAATGGAATGTTTCTGTTTCGTTTCTTTTTTTTGTTGTTGCTCACAGTTCATGTGGTTTCTTTCTTTCTCTTGTCTTTCACTGCTGTGATCACCTACTTCCCCACTCACCTACAAACAACACCCTCTATTTCTCCATATTTTCACACCACGATCACGCAAACACATCCGCTCAATGGCAGCACATTCACAACAGCCTCACAGCACGCACAGACTTGCAGGACACATAAGCAAGCCACGCTTGTTCATATTAGTGAATATTCACACATAGTCAGACTTATGGAGCCTCTCATCACACATTTTTTTCTCTTTCTATTTACAAACAAGTGATGTTTCCACACTCTCTCCACCTGTCTAAACGAAACACCCAGCGTACATCATTAGACATACACACACAATTATGGGCATGCTGAGGTTTGTCACATGGAATGTAAATGGAACTGGCACCAGAGGAAAGAGGTTAAAGATATTTAACCAGCTTAAAAAACTACAGGCAGATGTTGTTTTATTACAAGAAACTCACAGACCTGTCACAGGTTTAAACGAACTTAAAACACCTGAGTTTCCTAACGTGTTTACAGCCTGTTATAATTCTAGACAACGGGGAGTAGCAATTTTAATACATAAAAATGTTAATTTTACAGTACTCGATACAGTTATAGATCCAGAGGGTAGATTTCTAATTATTAAACTATCAATATTGAACAAAAAACTATGTATTGTAAGTATATATGGTCCAAATGTTGATGAACCCTCATTCTTCCACGGATTTTTTAGTGCACTCTCTGAACACCTCGATTGCACACTCATTCTTGGCGGTGACCTCAACCTTGGACTAAATGAAGAAATGGATAGGATCAACACAACAGTAACTCAGCGCAATTGGCAATCCACAAATATAATCAAACAGTATATGAGCGACTTTGGCCTTCGCGATGCATGGCGCTCCCTTCACCCCAACAGTAAGGAATATACTTTTTTCTCGCATGTTCATCACTCTTACTCTCGTCTGGATTATTTTCTGGTCAGCAGCTCACTGCTGACTAACATTTCAGACACTGAGATTCATCCTATAGCTGTCAGCGATCATGCTCCTGTATCTTTAAAACTAATGCACAAGAATAACACTACGCCAAGAAAAAACTGGAGATCTAATACATCACTGCTTAAAGATGAAGACTTTATTAAATATTTTAAAAAGGAATGGACTTCATATTTAGACTTTAATGACACTCCCAGAATATCTGCTTCTGTTCTATGGGAAGCAGGGAAAGCTGTGATGAGAGGTAAAATAATTTCTTTCTCATCACACGACAAGAAAGAAGAAAACAAAAATATTCAGGAATTAGAAAAAACCATCAAATCATTAGAAGAAGCCTACGCGTGCGACCAAGATCAGGAAACATTGAACAAAATATGCAAGACAAAACTAGAATTAAATGAAACTATTAATAAAAAAAAAACAATTCCTTATACAAAGACTTCGCTTGCAGAATTTTGAACACAGTAACAAATCAGGTCGATTTCTAGCTAACCAGTTAAAAATAAAGAAAGAAAAAACAACTATATGTGCTGCTAAAGATTTATCGGGGAACATAATATATGACCCCGGAAGAATAAACAACATTTTTAGGGATTTCTATGAAACTTTATACTCACCACAAATAAACCCATCTAAAAATGAAATTGATCTGTTTCTTGACAACGTAACTCTCCCAAAATTACTAGACAGTCAAGCAATGGAACTGGATTCGCCACTGACGCCAAGTGAATTCCAGGAAGCCCTGATAAGTATGCCCAATAATAAGGCTCCAGGTCCAGACGGCTTCCCTGCAGAATTCTACAAAGAATTCTGGACAATTCTGGCACCAGTATTCCACGGAATGTTGCAGGAAATCGAGGAAAATGGCAGACTACCACCAAATATGAATTCTGCCAACATTAGTCTCCTGCTAAAACCAGGCAAAGACCCTTTATTTCCCTCAAGCTATCATCCAATTTCTCTTTTAAATGTAGACCTTAAAATAATCTGCAAAGCTCTCTCAAAGAGATTAGAGAAAATAACCCCCCTCTTAATTCATCCTGACCAAACTGGTTTCATAAAAGGTAGGCACTCCTCAACAAACACTCGTAGATTACTTAATTTAATAGACTACTCATACAATAAAAACATTGAAACCATAATATTATCTCTAGATGCAGAAAAAGCATTTGACAGAGTTAACTGGAAATTTTTATTCGCAACTTTACACAAATTTGGTTTTGGAAACTCTTTTATAAACTGGATAAGTGTCATGGTGAATTGGATTAAAGGACTCAGGTGCGAGACTCCTTGCAGAATGACAGTGGATTTATTTACAGTGAAAAGGTGAGTTAACAGTTCGAATCTATAATCCAAAAGGGCAGTGCAGTGATACGGCGACCTCTCCTCCCGGTGACAGTGCAGTAATAATCCACAACAACTCCTGGTGCCGGCTCCTCCTCCAATCCCTGGACCCTGGAGGCAGATGAGAAAAAACACACGCTCAATAACGAAAACGTCCTCTCCTTCACAAACTGGGTATGCTAATCACAACTACGCTACCCGGTTTAGTTCAACGTTCCAGCGTTGGTTGTAACTCAACCGCCCCGTTAAATAGGTCTGCGCTGGCAAGGTAATTCCGCACAGGTGCGATGATTCTAGCTCAGGACACTCCCCTCCGGTCAACTGCCGTTCCGTGCCACGGCTTCCGGAAGTACATGTTCCAGCAGACAAACACATGCACAGGATGGAGAGGAGAACACGACACAGTACACACAAACACCACAACAAATTGGCAAGACGATCGGTGAGGACCGTCTAGCCATGACAATAAGAATATTATACAATTCCCCAACAGCTCGTATCAGAACAAATGACCAGACATCCTCCAGCTTCTGTCTCCTGAGGGGCACCAGACAGGGATGCCCACTCTCCCTTTCACTTTTTGCAATTTTTATCGAACCTCTAGCAGCAGCATTTAGACAGGCTACAACAATTAAGGGCATAAAATGTAAGAACATAGAACATAAAATCAGTCTCTATGCAGATGATGTGTTGCTTTTTCTGCAAAACACACAAACCAACCTCTCTGAGGTAATTACCCTAATAAACTGGTTTTCAAGAGTTTCAGATTATTCAATTAACTGGCCAAAATCTACAGTTCTCCCCATTAACTGCTCCTTCCATAATTCTTCCTCTGCCCCACTGCAATCCTGAAATATTAAATATTTAGGTATTAATGTTTCTCCTAAGCTTTCAGACTTAACTAAATTAAACCACATCCCACTTCTAAAGAAAGTAGAAGGCGATCTGACTAGATGGAAATCTTTACCCATATCACTCATGGGAAGGGTCGCCACTATAAAAATGATGATCTTGCCAAAAATAAATTACTTATTTTTGATGATCCCTAACAAACCATCACAAGATTGGATCAGATCTCTGGATTCATATATTTCCAAATTCCTTTGGAAAGATAAACCCCCGCGTATCAGCTTAAAAACGCTACAAAGAACCAAGGATAGAGGAGGATTAGATCTGCCTAATTTTCACCAATACTTCTTAGCCAACAGGCTTCAGTTCATCTCAGAATGGTCAAAACATACCTTCCTAGATGAGCCCTGGCTAGATGTTGAACAGGCACTATGCAAGGATCTAGAGATTTCAGACCTACCATTTATTAGCTCAAACATCAAAAGACATGAATGCTTTAAAAGTATCAACATCAGCTTCTCTCTGACAGCATGGTGGGAGTTTCTAAAAATAACGGAGTCTTCACTAATCCCATGCAAACGTACACCTATCTGGAACAACCCTGACATATTACAATACAATAATATGATTAATTTCCCAGAATGGAGTTGTAAAGGAATTAAATACTTAGAACATATATTGGAGGGAACAGAATTTATCCCATTTGACAGACTAGTTGCACAATATGGGATCAACAAGAAAAGATTTTTAGAATATCAACAAATTAAATCCATAATAAAAAAGAAATTTAACCTCAGTCAAGTTGAATTACAAACACCACCAAGTGCGGCACATTTCCTTACTCTTAAATCCCCCAAATTATTATCTAAAATATACAGAACACTTTCTGAATTAGATGAATCAATATCCCTTCCTATTGCAAAGTGGGAAGCAGATTTATCAGTCAGTTTAGACCAAAACTTCTGGTCTCAGGTATGCTTAAAAACCTTTAAATTGATTAAAAACCCCAGTCTGCAATTAATACAATACAAAATACTACATAGAGTACACTATACAGGTCATCGGATGTTCAAGATGGGCTTTACATCTTCCAACAACTGCTCACACTGTCAAAGCAATACACCAGACAATTACATTCACGCTCTTTGGTTCTGTCCACCAGTTTTGGCGCGAGGTATGTGAAGACTTATCAAAGTGTCTGAAATGTAACATTCCAACTTCCCCCTTAGTGTGTTTGTTGGGCAGCTTAGATAATGTCACTTCAGAAAAGAATATAGCCCATATGGTTTTCATTGCCCTATGCATAGCCAAGAAAACTGTCCTCATGAACTGGAAAAATAAAAACAATCTTAATTCTAACCAATATAGAAATTATCTATTAGATTACATTAGTCTTGATACAGCCTCTGCCACCACATCAGATCAATTGCTCTGGGCTCCTTTGATCAGCTCCATCACCTAGTGGGGGTGGGGGGTCATAGTTTGGTCCCGCCTTGACTGTTGTGATTGGTGTGGGGGTAGGGACAGGGTTAGGGTGTCGGGGGGTTCCCCGGAGGCATCTTCCTTGGGGGGCTCAACCCAGGGTAGCGGTCATGTCCGGTTAGGGGCTCTTTTCTGACTGTTTCCTTGTGGCTGCCTGCAGCGGGGCTAGGGGAGGGTTTGTGCTGACAGACGTGGGTTACTGACCTGGTAGCCTGTCTGCCCCTGGGTGGGTCTGGGATGGGCGTGAGGTTCTGGGGGCGCTCCGTCTCTGGGCTGGCGCCCTGGTCGGGCCTCGGGGCCTTGGGTCCTGGTTTGTGTGTTGCCGGGGTTGTGGGCGGGTGGGTGCATGGGGGCCCATCCCTGGCGCATGGTGCCGCCGGTGTGTCGAGCCACCTGGGGGGCTCTTCAACTGGTGGGGGAGATTGTCACACCTTGCAGGAGCTTTCCTCTCCTCAGGAACTCTCTGCAGGAGGGGGAGATACAGGAGAGGTGGAGGAAGATCTCAGCCTGGGCGTCTATCGTCTCATGTAATCTGGAAGATGAGTGGATGGGAGGGTGGGTGCAGTTTTCTCTGTGGTGGGGTTGGGTGGACTGTCCCGGGCTCTGTGGGGCCGGGGGGCGCTGCTGCGCTGGGCCCCGGTCTGGATGGGCCTGGGCCCCCTTTCCCTGGCGGGTCGCGGAGTATGGGAGTGCCTACTGGGGTCAGCGGGGGAGCTGGCTCCCTCTTCCCACTCCACCACAACCACCCACACATGCAGGGCCTTGGAGTAGGGGTATGTCACCAGGGTGCAGAGGAGGCTACCCTCCCCCCCCTCTGTCCCCTTCTGGCTGCCTCTGCCTCAATTTTATCCCACAACTTAGACATTCACATTACTCACACCCTCATTACACATACATATAGGATCTTGGGGGTGGGCACGATACACGAGTCCAAGTTACCATCAGGGTGTACACCTCACCCCTGGCATCGTTGCCCACCTCTCAATTTTAAATACACGTAGACATTGAGGGCTAGCAGGAGGGACTATGCGCTTGGCAAGGGTACCTAGACCCGGTTCGTAGAGTACGCTTGGGGAGTGTGATCGTGTATACAGCGTCTCTTTATGTCTGTCTCCACGTCGGTTGAGTGTGGTGTAAGTGCATATGAGAGCATGAGGGTGGGAATGGATGTTTGTGTCTGTGTGTGCCTGTATGTCTGTGTCTATATGTCAGGTTGGGTATCAGACGCCACCTCTCTGGGGACATCTCAGGCCTCCAAACCTTGGAGGGCCTATCTCCACCCACCACCACTTCCCCTGCCGGTGGCGGACTCCCTCAGGTGTCGGTGCGTTGGTGGTTCTTTGTGTCTGGGGGTGGGCGTCCGGGTACACACCGGCTCACTCCTTGGCGGCCGCTTATTGGGGCTCGCTCGGGCCATTTCGGAGGTGGGGTGCCCCCGGCCTCTCGGCCTGGGGCTCGGTCACTCAGGCACAGCTGGCTGCCGGCGGAGCTCACGGGCGCGTCACTGCAACTCCCCCTGGCTTCTGCTCTGCGGCTGCTGAATGAGCCCTCATCTGGGACTCTCCTTAGCTCTTACTGGGACAGTGGCGCAGCTGCCCCTCTGTGGGTCTTCCTTGGTCTCTTGTGTTCTGGGGTCCTCTGGATGTCTGGAGTTTTGATCTCCTCCATACCTGCTTGATACCATAAAGGACAGGGCTGTGGCTCCCCACACTCCCTAGCTGATCATTACATGGAGAAACCTTTGGAATGCAAGCATGCTGATCCACACAGGTATGCACACAGGTGTACACATGGGTATTAACAGACGCGGACTACAGCTTTCTTGGCTGCTGCCTCAAAGCACATTGTGCGCTGTCTATCTTGCGTGCTGCACAATATTGTTTGTTATTTAGTAACTATTGATATCTACTGCTAGCTAGTTTATTGTGATGGTGCTTTTTTTTCTTATTGCTCTTTGTTGTTTGCTTTCTCTTCTGTTTTTTTTCTCTCCATACAGGTGACCCAGGAGTTGTTTTTTTTTGTTTTTTTTTGTTTTTTTCTCTCTTCCCCCCTTCTCACCATCTCTTCTCCCCTTTGGTTTCCTTTCTTTCTCTCCCTCTCTTTCTTTCATTCTTTCCCCCTGTCCTATCCCACAGTCATGTCTGTCCCGTTTGTAGCAACTGAAAATAAAATAAATTCATAATTATAATAAAGGTCAATCAAATGGACCAATATGGCAAGGCCATGATGATCCACTTGGTAAAATAAATCCGCTTGGCATCTTTCTTGGCCTTAAGACAACAATTCTGATGGCTATAGATCCAAACGGGACACACACACACACAAAAAAAAGATCTACACCTGTGTGTGTGGATTGTGATTATTGATGTGTAGCTGGGCCCAACATGCAGTGAACACACCAATCAAACAAACTGAAGGTCAAAAGACCTTGAGCACAGATCAAATCAAAATCAAATCAAATATATTTATATAGCACATTTAAAGACCGAAGTACACCAAAGTGCTTTCCAGTAAAACCATGATACAGAGAAAATCACAATATAAAATATATAATTACATAATCTAAATGCAGAGTCAGATGTAAATCACACTAATTAGCCTCAAATGAAGACTTAAAACAGAAGAGAAGAAAATCTAAACATTACACAAAGAAAATAACTAAACTAAACTCTATAAATTCTAAAAATGTCTTCTTTTCTTCTGGCACTGAGTACAACAATTGATGTTCCTTCGGGTGGAAGACAGCTTTTGAAACAAAATAAAGCATGGATGTTTTTAATGGAACGCCAGGACTGCCATAATGAATTAATTAAATATACCATTAAATAATTAATTGTGTCAACAATTAATTAAAATTGGAATTAATTAATTAAGTAGTTATGACACATGCAATTAATTAATTATTGACACATTTAATGAATTATTTATGCATTTAATTGATTATTTAATCCATCCATCCATCCATTCGGTTCCGCTTATCCTTTTCAGGGTCGCGGGGGGCGCCGGAGCCTATCCCAGCTGTCATAGGGGGAGAGGCAGGGTACACCCTGGACAGGTCGCCAGCCTGTCGCAGGGCCAACACACAGGGACAGACAACCAATTGCACTCACTTGCACATTCACACCTAGTGGCAATTTGGATTATCCAATTAACCTATCCCCACAAGCTGCATGTCTTTGGACGGTGGGAGGAAGCCGGAGTACCCGGAGTGAACCCACGCAAACACGGGGAGAACATGCAAACTCCACACAGAAAGACCCCGGCCTGATGGTGGAATTGAACTCAGGACCTTCTTGCTGTGCGGCAACAGTGCTAACCACCGTGCCACCGTGCTGACTGATTATTTAATGATATATTTATTTATTTCATTTTGGCAGTCTCTGATGACCTCTCCTGGACTGCAAATACCCCGGCGGTGGTAAAAAAGGCCCAGCAGCGTCTCCACTTTCTGAGAGTGCTCAGGAGGAACAACCTGGAGGAGAGGCCGCTGGTGACATTTTACAGAGCCACCATAGAGAGCATCCTAACATAACAACATGGTATGCAGGGTGCTCAGCTAAGGACAGGAAAGTACTGCAGAGGGTCATCAACACAGTCCAGAAGATCACTGGCTGCTCTCTGCCCAGCCTGGAGGTCACTGCAAACTCTCGGTACCTCAGCAGAGCTGGCAATATCATCAAGGACCACTCTCACCCCAGCAACCAACTGTTTGAACTATTACCGTCAGGCCGACCGTACAGGTCACATAAAACCAGGACAAACAGATTCAGGGATAGATTCTTTCCCAGAGCT
Source organism: Simochromis diagramma (assembly GCF_900408965.1). Lineage (NCBI taxonomy): Eukaryota > Metazoa > Chordata > Actinopteri > Cichliformes > Cichlidae > Simochromis > Simochromis diagramma. Next base: position 852,893 of record NW_024386897.1, on the reverse strand, counting down.
ATCACCGTAGTAAATAAGCACAAAAACAATTGAACCTATTCCATACTGTCACTGTCATTATATTAATGCTGCTATCCTGTATATATTGTACATACTATTGTTTGAGTACTTACGATTGTTTTTTTTTTACTTTTTATATTTTACATTTATATTTATTATTGAAACTTGCACCAAGGGTGTGACACTCCAATTTCGTTGTACTCTGTACAATGACAATAAAGACTATTCTATTCTAAACTACAGATAAGTGTGTTCAGCCCAACTAGTTTATCTCATTACAGCAGTTTGATGTTTCCCTTTGAATCCCCCTGAAGATCCTGACAGTGAAGCACGTACATAATACTCCAGCCTTTCAACTCTGAGCTTATTTAGTTCTATTAATACACTGAAATCTCATTTGTGTCATGAAGAAAGTCTTTAATCAAACAGAATTCAAAGATCAGAAACATTTCATATATGGAGTTAAACATGAATCATTGTTTCAACAACATATTTATTGTTGTCATAAACAGACAAGAAGACAACAACAAACTGCTCCTCCCATTCAACACATGTCAGTCCATATCCCAGCAAACTAAATCATCTCCATTTACACATCAAATAGAAACATGAATCACTCGTAATGATTAGAAACTTGATAGAATTTCAAATCTAGTTTGGGGAGTCATTCAGTGAGAAACAGTGAAATGATTTTCCATGTGAAAAGGTGGACAGCAGAAACAGAAAGAAACAGTGAGAACTAAAAGAGAAACAAAGAGCTTTGGAACAACGAGGCAGCAGGAGGACAGCTGCAGTTTAACAGCTTCAACTCACTGACAGGAAACAACATTAGAAACATCATCATCCTCAACTCATCTGCTGCACTGACACTGACACCTTCAACGGACACACCTTCAGTTTACCACCAGTGTTAATATATGGAAACATCCTGTGAGTGAAAGTGTGTGTGAAGGTGTGTATGTTTGTGTTAGTATCAGGATCAGAGAACGACAGCTTTCCTCTGTTCCAGTCCAGATTCACTCTGATCCTCTGGAGCTTCTTCTGGACAGGGAGAACAGTGAAAGGAGTTGATGGTGAGAGTGTGTAGTACATACCTAAACTGCACACTATTCCCCATAATCCAGACAGTATGCGTCCCTTCCTCTGCACAGACTCTGCTAACACACCCAGTTCCCACCCTGTACTGTCTCCTACATCAACATCCCAGCTGTGAGTCCCTGAGTTAAAGCCCTCAGAGCCCAGGACAGAGCAGAACGAATCAAATCTCTCTGGATTATCAGGAAGCTGCTGCCTCTCTCCTCCTCGTCTCACACTGGTCAGATCTTCAGACAAGATGAGGTTTGGATCAGCAGTGTTTGGGTCCAGGATGAGAGGAGTGTAGGAGACCATGTCCTTCATGTTGTTCCAGATGTTGAAGGTCAGGTTGCCCAGGTGTTTGGCCTGGTCTATCAGAGCTCCTGAGGGCAGCTGTGGATCATCCAGCAGGGGGCAGCGCTGGACTCTTTCCACTGCAGCCTTGTAGTTGTGCAGGAATGAGACGTCTTCAGCTCTCAGCTCCTCCTCTGTGGCTCTGACTGTGTCTGAAAGAGCTGCTATCTCTCTGCTCAGAGCCTCCATCTTCTCCTTCATCATCCCACTCTTCTGCTCCTCTTCCTCCCTCAGTGCAGCCAGCCTGGCCTCCTCTTCCTCTGCTAGAAACTGCTGAAGCTTCTTAAACTGCTCCTTAATCTGCCTCTCTGTGTGTCGGGCCTGGACCTTAATGTGTTCTGCTGTTTGATCAAACTTCACTTGAACTCGTTTGCAAACCTTTAACTTCTCCTTTAAGGGCTCCAGAGTTTCCTGAAGTTCCTTCTTGTGTTGTTGTGCAGGTTCATCGATGGGTCTGAATCTGTGATTGGTGTGTTTTTCTGAGTCTCTGCAGATGACACACACTGGCTGCTGATGGTCCAGACAGAAGAGTTTGAGTTTCTCAGAGTGCAGACTGCAGAGATCCTCTGAAGCTCTCTCCTGTAAGAACGACTCACACAGGTTCTTTAAAGCTCGGTTTAAAGGTGGATCATAAACTGATATTTCCTTACAAACTGGACACTCACGTTCCCCTTTCTCTTTCCACCATCTCTTCAGACAGTCTTTACAGAAGCTGTGGCTACATGACAGAAGAACAGGATCTCTGAAGACCTCCTGACAGACCGGACAGCAGAGAGCCTCCTCTAATCTGGAAGCCATTGAGTCTGTGAGTGAAGCTGAAAACAGCAGACAGGAAGTACAGTCAGTCCTGGCTCCCCTCCCTCCTCTACCACCTTCACTGAAACTTACTTTGAGTCGTGTTTTTGCTCAAACTCACATTCAGTGTGTGGAGCGTCAGCAGCTTGAAGCAGCAGTGTTGGAGTTTTCCACTTTTCTCTCCTGTAGCTGGACTCACTCAGAGGAAGCTGCTAGTTTGGTCTGAGCTCAGTCTGATCGTCTGTGCGTCTCTCTGCACTGAGGACAAAGAACAGCCAGTTTCTTCTTCTTCTTTCTTACAGTTGTACTGGCGGTTGGCAAACAATTGAAAGGTGCATTACCGCCACCAAGTGGTACGGAGTATGGTCTGGAACGACGCTCGAAAATAAAAAAAACCAGTTTCCTGGTTTGTTGCGTGTTAAACACGTGGGGGGGGCGGAGCTTCATTCAACTTCCTCTTATAAATGTGTGAGTGTGACAGCAGAGCGCAGACGGTCACCGCAGGTCAAAAATTAAGCATTTTGTGAAGTTCAGAAAATAAAGTATGACTCAGTGTTGCAGCTGTTTGGCAGTTTTTCTTTCAAACTTTCTTCTGATTATTAGAAGGGCTCGCCCCGCCCGCAGACTGTGGACCAATAGGAGAGCTGGCAAACTGTAGACTACCAATCGTCTGTCGACGGAAGTTGCGTCACCAGAAAACAACAACGGCACCTCCGCTATGTTTGAAAAGTCGCTTTTCTTTTATCTTTACAGTAAGTTATCCACTTTAAGACATAAGCTGGAGGAAATAGACATGAAAGGAAATATTATATGGTGTGGGGATTTTAATGCACACCATTTGTTATGGGGGAGTGAGAAAACAGACTACAATGGTAAAGTGTTAGAGGAATTTCTGCTTATATGTGTATTATATGTTTATCAAGGATGCAACGATACCAATTGTTTCAAACCAATACGATACCGATACTTGGATCTGAATACTTGCCGATACAGAGTACAAAAATCGATACTTCTACCACACACACACACACACACACACACACACACACACACACACACACACAAATACAATTAATTGGAAGAGAGGTTTTATTATATTCCCTGCCGATAAAAAAATAAAATCTTAATAAAAATGACCACAAAAAAATTTCAAGTGAAAAATAAGCACTTCTGTTAAATTATTGCAGAGTCTCCACATTGTAATTTTACAAAATATCACTGAACTATTGGCACTGTCTCGAGCTTTCAGAATAATAAATAAACACTTCTGTTTGGAATAAATTAAATACAAATTAGGTTTGAGAATAAAATAAACTTTTAAATTGTTGCAGAGTGTCCATATTGTAAACAAACAAACAAAATAACGAAAGTATTTGGCATTGACGAACAAACTCCTCATCAGTCCGCTGTGCCGTTAAACTGAGGACTGACATCGCGCACACACTGCTTGTCTTTACCTGTTCAGACAGTTTTGGCACCATTATCTCCCTGATGTATGGGCAGTTGGGAATTTCATATGGCATCTCGAGTATGCTGAGAAGATGGTGCAATCCTATGTTTTCCACGACCGGCATTGGCTGGTCATCCAGAGCGATAAAATGAGTCAGAGCCTCTGTTATTTAAGCTGCCCGTGGATTTTCTCTTGACATTTTTCATTGCTTTTCCAAAACCTGAGTTAAAGTTGGCTGTTCAGGTCCACACTGCTAACATTTTGTTTAGTCTAGCTACAGCAGCCTCCAGTTTCTCTTTTTTATCTGGAGTCGCCAGTCTCACTCACCTAACCCTTTGCCTGTTTAGCGCGGGATGTCCCCCTAGTGGCCAATCTAAAAAGCTACAACAGAAATGACAAGCCACCATCTGATTAATGAAATAAGTTGGTCGGTTCATTGTATCAGTTAACTTTTACGAGTATGAGTACACACACATTTTACAGTATCGGCCCAGATGCTAATTGTATGAGCCACTTCATAGTAAGTCTAAGTTCTTGCCTTCCGGCCGCGTACCTGTGAGGAAGACCAAAAGACTCCAGGTTTCTTTTATCCCTACTGCATCATATGACCCCCTATGAGCAAGCACTTTGGCGACAGTGGGAAGGAAAAACTCCCTTTTAACAGGAAGAAACCTCCGGCAGAACCAGTCTCAGGGAGGGGTGGGGCCATCTGCTGCGACCGGTTGGGGTGAGAGAAGGAAGACAGGATAAAGACATGCTGTGGAAGAGAGACAGAGGTTAATAACAGATATGATTCAATGCAGAGAGGTCTGTTAATACATAGTGAGTGAGAAAGGTGACTGGAAAGGAAAAACTCAATGCATCATGGGAATCCCCCGGCAGCCTACGTCTATTGCAGCATAACTAAGGGAGGATTCAGGGTCACCTGGTCCAGCCCTAACTATATGCTTTAGCAAAAAGGAAAGTTTTAAGCCTAATCTTAAAAGTAGAGATAGTGTCTGTCTCCTGAATCCAAACTGGAAGCTGGTTCCACAGAAGAGGGGCCTGAAAACTGAAGGCTCTGCCTCCCATTCTACTTTTAAATACTCTAGGAACAACAAGTAGGCCTGCAGAGCGAGAGCAAAGTGCTCTAATAGGGTGATATGGTACTACAAGATCATTAAGATAAGATGGGGCCTGATTATTTAAGACCTTGTATGTGAGGAGCAGGATTTTGAATTCAATTCTGGATTTAACAGGAAGCCAATGAAGGGAAGCCAAAACAGGAGAAATATGCTCTCTCTTTCTAGTCCCTGTCAGGACTCTTGCTGCAGCATTTTGGATTAGCTGAAGGCTTTTCAGTGAGTTTTTTTTACATCCTGATAATAATGAATTACAGTCGTCCAGCCTGGAAGTAATAAATGCATGAACTAGTTTTTCAGTGTCATTCTGAGACAGGATATTTCTAATTTTAGAGATGTTGCACAAATGGAAGAAAGCAGTCTTACATATTTGTTTAATATGTGCGTTGAAGGACATGTCCTGGTCAAAAATGACTCCAAGGTTCCTCACCGCGTTACTGGAGGCCAAGGTAATGCCATCCAGAGTAAGAATCTGGTTAGATACCATATTTCTAAGATTTTCAGGGCCGAGTACAATAACCTCAGTTTGATCTGAATTAAGAAGCAGAAAGTTAGCGGCCATCCAGGTCTTTATGTCTTTAAGACATTCCTGCAGTTTAACTAATTGGTGTGTGTTATCTGGCTTCATGGACAGAATTACATTCATTGTAATGTACATCGCTAACATTACAAAGCTACCTGATGTTGTAGAGGGCATGAAAATCACAGGCAGTGGCATGTTAGATTGTAATGTGTGCACAGAAGGGAAATTCACTAACAACAGAAACAGACAAAGTGACCCAAAAGCAAGTGAGCCATTACAGTTGGTCTGATCTAGCCAGCCCCTTTAACCAAAGTGGTTATAAATATGCTATATTATTCACAGATGATTTTTCAGGTGCAGTGTCAGTTTACTTTCTAAAACAGAAAAGTGTCACCACAGATGCCACAGCAAAGTTTCTAGCTGACTGTGCACCATACGGCAGTGTTAAGTGCATTAGATCGGACAATGGCACCGAGTTCACAAGCAGTTCATTCCAGTCTCTTTTAAGGGAAAAGGGCATAAAGCATGAGACATCTGCGCCATATTCTCCTCATCAGAATGGCACAGCTGAGAGGCAATGGAGAACTCTCTTTGAAATGGGGAGGTGTTTTTTACTAGAAAAATGTCTGCCAAAAGGATTATGGCCTCATGCCATTCAAAATGCAGCGCACACCTACAACAGATGCTACAGTAGCAGGACTAAAAATACACCCTATCAGATGTTAACAGGGAAAAGACCAGATCTCTCAAAACTGTGGATATTTGGGAAAGACTGTTATGCATACATACATGATCACAAGAAACTTGATCCCAGATGTGAAAAAGGAATATTTGTGGGTTATAGTAAAAATTGTCCAGCATACCTGGAAAAGTGTCAAAACACAGACTCGTGAGATTTATCAAGAAGAACACTGTTGAACAACAAACACGGACTGATGAATATGACATAGAAATTCAGACTGATGACCATGTAGTGCCTTCAAAAGAAAGTACAGAACAACAAAATGAAAATGCAGCAGAGAACAGACCTCCTAGAGAAGAGGAAACCAACACAAATGAACCAAACCCTGACATAGAAAGAAATGAGGGTGATGAGCAAAACCAAACTGAACGCTATCCTAACAGAGAAAGGAAACCTCCTAAATGTTTGGAGGATTACACATCTAACTGCAAAGAGTTAGCTAATGTAACTTCTGCAAGTGTTGATTATTGTTACAGAGCAACCTGTGGAATCCCCCAAACCTATAAAGAGGCGCTGATGTCACCAGAGGCACCAAGGTGGAAACAGGCAATGACAGAAGAAATCAACTCTCTGAAAGAGAATGACACATTCAAACTGGCTACTTTACCTAGTGGTAGAAATACCATTGGAGGAAAATGGGTCTACGCAGCATCACCTCATCCCCCGTCACACTGAACACTGGTGCTCCACAGGGGTGTGTACTGAGCCCTCTCCTGTACTCACTCTACACCTACGACTGCACAGCCACTAACAACTCCAACATCATTGTGAAGTTTGCGGACGACACTACAGTGGTGGGTCTTATCACCAACGGTGATGAGACGGCTTACAGGGAGGAGGTCAGCGCCCTGACCCACTGGTGTCAAGACAACCATCTCACCCTCAACGTCGCAAAGACAAAGGAGTTGATAGTGGACTTCCGGAGGTGCAGAGAAGTACACACCCCCATCACCATCAACGGCGCTGCTGTGGAGAGAGTGAGCAGCTTCCGGTTCCTTGGTGTACATCTGGCTGAGGATCTTACGTGGTCAGTACACACAAACAAAACAGTGAAGAAGGCGCAGCAGCGCCTCTTCTTTCTCAGGAGACTGAAAAGATTCGGCATGAGCCCCCGCATCCTCGGGACCTTCTATCACTGTGCCATTGAGAGCATCCTCACTGGATGCATCACCACCTGGTATGGCAACAGCACCGCCTACAACTGCAAAGCTCTCCAGCGAGTAGTGCGGTGCTCTGAACGGATAATTGGAGGTGAGCTTCCCTCCCTCCAATACATCTACAGGAAGCGGTGCCTGAGGAAAGCGGGGAGGATCATCAAGGACTCCAGTCACCCCAGCCATAAACTGTTCAGACTACTTCCCTCAGGAAGGAGGTTCTGCAGCATCCGGTCCCGTACCAGCAGATTGAGAGACAGCTTCTTCCACCAGGCCATCAGACTGCTGAACACTTCATAGACACCTCAGCTTCACTACTGGAACTTCAACATTATGCACTACATACTGTACAGTAATGCCGCTGTTTTGCACATATCTCACTCTGTATATTTTATTTTATTATTTTAAATATTCTACTTATTGTTTACTCTATTTAATTTGTAAATATGTGTACACACACACACACACACACACACACACACACACACACACACACACACACACGTAGAAAAATATTTAGTATACACATCCAGAAATGCATATACTATTATATATTGTACATATATTTATTAGTTTCAGATGTAGCCATTCTTGTATTTTGCTTGTTTACATTATTGTATTTTGCACAACTCTGTTGCTTGTGAAGCTCGCACACAAGAATTTCACTCACATGTGCTGTACCAATGTACCTGCACATGTGATGTGACAATAAAAGTGATTTGATTTGATTTGATAAAGGAAAATGAACAAGGACAAACATTCAAAGCCAGGTTTGTAGCAAAAGGTTACAACCAGACACAAGGAATAGACTACCAAGAGATATTTGCATAAAACAGCAAACATGACATCTGTGTGAACCTAATGCAAATAGCAGTCCAGAATGATCTTATTACCCACCAAATAGATGTTAAAACTGCATATTTGCATGCTCCCATTGAGGAAGAAATATACATGGACCAACCAGAAGGTTTTGAGCAAACGGAGTTGTCGTGTTTTAATAAAACATCAGTAGTAGTGAGCAAGCTTCTTTATTTTAACGTGGCTCACATCCATGCATGTAAACATAACCTGCCGCTGCTTCTACGACACAGTATATATCACAATTTGGTTTAGACAGCCCCCTAGTGGTGAAGCCGAACTAACCCACATAAGTCCTATCAACACAAGAATCAGGAGAAAGTTTGGTGTACAAATTAAAGAAATCCCTTTACGGGTTAAAACAATCAGGTAGAAACTGGTTCAAACTCTTGAATGATTACCTTGAACAAAATGACTTTGAAAGAAACCTTTCTGATCACTGTGTATACAGGAAGGACATTGAACATGAAACTACTGGTTATCATCTGGGTAGATGACTTGATCATTGCGGCTAGCAATACTAACTTGTTAAACACATTCAAAGAAACAATGAGGTCAAAGGTTAACATGAAAGACCTGGGAAAAATATCCAGCTTTCTTGGGATACAGTTTATACAAAAAGAGAATGAAATCAGGATGAATCAGAAGAGGTACTTTCAAAGAATGTTGGAACGCTTTGGGATGTCAGAATGCAAACCCAGATCAACACCGTGTGAACTAAAAACGGACACTACTACATGTGGAGGAAGTGATGCAAATGAGACAGTTAACTCAAGAGAGTACAGAGAAATAGTGGACAGTCTGATTGTTGGGAGACTATCTCAAACACTAGCTCAACCCACGAGAGAGGACTTCGTAACGGCAAAACAAGTCCTCAGATACCTAAAAGGCACAAATGACTTTGAACTGATATTTAAGAAAAGCAGTGAGGATCTAGATCTAAGTGCTTACAGTGACTCTGACTGTTCATCCTCTGTAAAAGACACAGGCTACTGTTTTGCACTTAAGAGGGACCAGTAATATCTTGGAAAACAAAGAAACAGCCTACAGTGGCACTCTCAACATGCAAAGCTGAATACATTGGTGTTGCAACCACTATTCAGGAAAGCATGTACTTAACCCAACTGTTAAACGGCATGGACAGAAAAAGGTACACATGTACTAAACTGCTTGGGGACAACCAAGGGGCCATTGCTTTAAGTAAAAATCCAGTGAACAGAGAGGTCAAAGCACATTGGCAGTATGTTTGCGATCATTGTCGTACTGAAAAATGAAGTTGCTGCCAATCAGACACTACGTGGTATTACATGGTCGATCAAAATCTGGTGGAACTTTTCTACATTCATAATTTGATTAATTTGGATAAGAGCTCCAACAACACTGGCTGAAATCCAGCCTCAAAGCACGGTAGAGTATCCACGCTGTGTTAAAGACGGCTATAGACATTCACTGTTGTATCTCTCTTCGGACCTCTTCCATGCATATTTCAAATTTGGATTCAATACTCCATAAGACATATTACAGCTGATTTCTTTTTCCAGTCAATTTCTTGTGTAATTTGGCACACCTCAGCCTTCTTTTTCTCTGTTCTCCTTCCTTAAGAATGGCTTATTAACAGCCACCCTTCCAACTCAGATAACTTTTGATGAAATGTTTACAGCACTTGAGTTACTCGCCACGGCCATCCTAAATGCTAAGAACACTAAACTTTAATTCTAAATTACGTAATTAACGTTAACCAGAAAAAACAAGCCAAAGTCGAAATGTTGCTGAGCTGACCTGTGGTATGCTATGTCTTCTAAACCACGTATAATGTAAACAGAACTGGTCTTTGCACAGAAGCCTGTGAAGCTTCATAATTAACCTCAGTGTGTGAAGAGCACTCTCCATTTAATAATAGCTGTAATAAAATGTTCTGGCCGACGATGTTAAACGCTGCACTTGGGTCTAGCAGGGAAGATTTCAACTTTTCAATATGAATGAAGGCTGAAAACTGATTAGATTAATGTCCGATGATCTTTTCTGTGCTTCTTCAAGTTTGTAACACCAAACATATTAAAGGATGATGTAAGGCTCACAGGAAGAGTTTAATTAGACACACATTTACTATTTTCTTTATACTCTTTCTTTCTTGACATGTTTAATATGATTACTATCAGAGGAGAAAATGAACCTTGTGTAGTCTAAAAACTATTTTATTTAATCAAACTGTAATGTTGTTGAACTCTGACGGACGTGTCTTTTAATCTTGTCAACAAATCCTTAATCACCTAAATCTGCCATTTATCATCTTGTAAAATGTTCCCTCTGCTTCTGTTGCACATCTCCCCGGACACTCTCTGCTTCACCAGCCCTGTGCAGCTGGTCCAACCCCTGCCTGCCTCCTTAAACTGGGGTGTTTAAATCTCTTTACCTCTGTTGTGAACTTCACACAAAGTTTGTGGTAACAAAATCAAACTGACGAGGATCTTGTTTGAAAAACACACACACTCACGAGACAAAATAAAAACAGACTGCTCAAAGCAAAAGCATAGTAGTGATGGATTAAGTGCAGGAAACACTAGTATAAGGTGTCTATTGAACAAATCTCCTTCAGCGTTCAAAATGACCAAAGTGAGGCCTACAGGCGTTTCTCTCGGTCGGTTGTGTTCAGGGAAAAAGCAGCTAAATACACTGAGACTGCTCCACATTGTTAGCGAGTTAACTCTGGATATCTGTAGGTTTTGTCAAACTTGGAGTGAACAAAAGCAGAAAAACAGTAAAAGATGCAGGCGGTGAAAGTCTGGTTTATTTCATGAACACAATGAAACATTTTACAGTCCACAGAGCAAAGTAGCATACATGATAAATAGATACACATAACACGGCCTGTGAGAAGTAAAACTCGTCGTCTTACCACATGTTATATTCTGTAAACTTAAAATAACCACAGAAATTAGAGTTTAGTGTTTTAAGTCATCTATTAAAAAACATGAGTCAACATTACTGAAGTGACGCTTTAACGATGCGTCTTATCACCGTGTTTATGATGATAAAACATGTTCTCTCGTTAGTAGATGTCAGCGCTGTCACTTGTCATGAAAATGTCCAGCCAGAGCCAGGGTTCCTCTTCAATTACCATTGATCGTTAATAGGGTCACAAAAGATTTGTCACATTATCCCCATAAACAAAATGCTTTTATAGAAATCATTGTGATACAAATATTTAGATTCTTGATTCACAATGTGCACGAACTCAAAATCTTTAGAGGTTCATATTTATAAAGTATCGCAAATAATACATTTATACCATTGTATGAGCTACACTTCTTGTAAAAACTGATTGAAAAAAGCTCCTGTCGTGACCTTCCTTCTGTGAGGTTAATTATGATGCTCCACAGGCTTCTGTGCAAAGACCAGTTCTGTTTACATTATACGTGGTTTAGAAGACATAGCATACCACAGGTCAGCTCAGCCAGTGTTGTTGGAGCTCTTATCCAAATTAATCAAATTATGAATGTAGAAAAGTTCCACCAGATTTTGATCGACCATGTAATACCACGTAGTGTCTGATTGGCAGCAACTTCATTTTTCAGTACGACAATGATCGCAAACATACTGGCAATGTAGTCAAAGTATGCCTGGATGAAACAACGCATCAGTCATGGATTGATCTCTCCAGGGTTCGAACCTCAAGATAATCGAAGCAGTGTGGGATCATCTTGACAGAAAACAAAACAAAAGGCAGCCAGCATCCAAAGAAGAGTCTCGGATGTCTTTCAAGAAGCCTGCAGAACTAAGAAATTACAAGAAAGCTTACCTATTAGAGTTTAAGCTGTGTTGAAGAATGAAAGGCAGCTTTAACTGAACAAAAGGGGGAAAGAAAATCCCACATTGACGGCTAACTCAAGAGACAAAAAGCATTAGAACTCAAGTCATTACCTTACTTAAGGATAAATAAGTTAATTAATTACATTAATGCATAAGCAGAAAATAACCTACAGTAACTGCTTTGCGATATGGAAGTGCAAAAGACAACTGAAAGGGAGGATAGTTTCTATATATGTGGTTTCTATTAAGGGACAGAGGAACGATAAGAAACGATAAGAAATCAAGGACAAGGAGTGTGGTGTAGATAAGTGAGGAAATCCGATCATTACTACAAATTTAGTTGAAATTTAAATATTTTAACTATGGTGTGTGAGGTGGGCCCCTGGGTGCCTCCTGTGAGGGCTGTCTGTTTTCCACATTCTGCAACGGTAAAATACGACTTAGAGGCGGATATTTCTTTTACTTTATGGACAACAGTTGTCTGCCCTTGTTCTTGGTAGTGACAAAACTCGCCTCATGGTTGACTCTGAGAAAAAAACTCTTTCCCACAGAGGGGAATAAACTTATTCGAATATGAGCTTTTTTCCACTAAGGCTTATTTTATGGGGAGATGTACGAAATTATTTACCGGGTTACAAGCAATGATAATATCGGCTGTTGACTCCTCATTTTCATTTTCTGTCTATTGAGAAAACCCATTGTAAAAGTAATGAAGAAAAAAAAACTCTTCCGCTGTCTCATTCCTCCTTGACCCGCGGTGTGTGTGTGTGTGTGTGTGTGTGTGTGTGTGTGTGTGTGTGTGTGTGTGTGTGTGTGTGTGTGAAACAAGATCGCCTGTCACGGCAATTATGGTTTGTTTTTCAGTCTCTTGTAAAAAAGGACTCTCAAAAGGAAAAGTAGTATTCACTAAGGGATATTTATTCATTTTTTACACATACGGGGTAGGCAGCCTGTAGGTTACAAGCGGATAGAAAGTTCTTCTTTTCATCACAAGCTATGGTGTATCTTAAAGTTTTTTTTTACTGCGTCTGTATTATAGGAAAATAAAATACTATTGAAAGAAACGGTTCTCTACAGGAAGTCACTCTTTATTCCCATTACAAACGCCGGTGCAGCTTAAGAAAGTAAAATTACATCCGCTATTGTAAAAAAAAAAAAAATACAGAGAAAATTGTCATAATATCGAAACAGAATTCAAACTATGAGTTTGCGGAAAACTAACTGCCGCTCTGTCTCTCTATACATCACAGAATCATCTGCTGCATCACCGCTGTGCTTCAGGAACCATACCCCTCCCCTCATGTTTATGGAAGATGACGCATCAGGTCTGAAAATGACTAGACACTTCCGGAGTATTTCCGGTAGGGTCATAAGGTCCGGATCGAGGCCTTCCATTGTAAATATGCTGTATTTGAATATGTCATATTCAAAGCCTTCTTTAGGAGAGCAGATCTCATTGGACACAGGAGCGCTGCTGGGTTGCAGAATGAACGGATCCATCTTGTGTCTGTGTCTTAGAAATTGTGACAGACTCCTCCTCTCTGCTTTTATTCTCCTCCCATGCCGCAGACCCTCCCTCCCTCTAAAAACTTTTTTCTTTTTTTCCCAGCAACAGGTGGCGCGCTTCCGGAGGTTTCCCCCCTCCCTTCTCCGGATGCCGGGGGTTTCCCACCCCTCCCTTCTCAGGATGCAATTCGTCACGCTTAGGGGATCAAATTACACACTTCCGGGGGGGGAGGGGGGAGGTCAAAAGGTCATGATTAGGGTCATCAATCAAACCGGATCAAATTTTGTCACATACTGTATGGGAGTATCTCTCTGATAATAGATTCAAAAACTGGATTTCCAAAGGTATAACCAATTATTATTCATTTGTCCATAAGGGTGCATTTCAAAGCTTTGAATCTTTAAGGAGTAAACATGACTTGGGATCTGATGATTTTTTTAGATATCTACAGATCAGAAATTATTTTAATCAAAACTTAAAAGTGAACCTAAACGAATTACAATTTGTAGAAACATTCTTATTACTAACCAAATCTGAAGTGCAAAGTAAAATTATTTCTAAATTATATAACAGCATCCGGCGGTGTAAAAACGACAGCACTCTGTATATTAAAGCGAAATGGGAAAAGGAGGGTAATTTGACAATTACAGAGAAGTGTTGGGCTCACGCATGCAAGATACAGTGGGCTACCACTGGGTCTAATGTTTGGCGTGAATTTTGCTGGAAAAGCATTATGAGATTTTTCATTACCCCTGCTCAACAAAGATATCGAGGAATAGGTGATAAATGTTGGAGATGTGGGGGAGATGGAGCTAACCATTTCCACATCTTTTGGGACTGTAAAGATATTCGCCAGTATTGGTCTCTAATCCATGATCATTTACAAAATGTTTTTTCATTTGTTTTTCCTTCAACTTTTGAGACCATGATTTTTTTGTTTTTTAAACAGGTTTTGCCTAAACATGATTTAATTTTCATTTTGCAGTTTGCTGACTCATTACTTCCACAGTAGGAGGATCTCAAATTCATTATACCGTAATTGTCGGGCTATAAGCCGCTACTTTTTGCACAAGCTTTGAACCCTGCGGCTTTTAGTCAGGTGCGGCTTTTCTATGGATTGTCCGTGAGCGGATTTGTTTTGTTTGTTCCGCTGTTGTACGGCACTACGTTGCCTGGCGGAAGGATCGGGGTTCAAGAGTGGTGTGTTGGTCACATGTCCATCCGCCAGGCAACGTAGTGCCGTACAAAGTAGCGCGAAAAACAAACTTCAAAGTAGCGCTACGCGTTCAGCTCGAGGCGTGGATGATGAGCGGCGATAAACTTGCGAAAAGCAAGTTATGCCCAGCTTCTGACAGCGTGGAAAAGTGTGAAAACATCCACGATCACCAACGGATTTCGAAGGGCTGGATGCAAGTGTTACTGGCTGCTGCATGATGGAGAGGAGGACACCGCCACGGCCCTTCTGAGGGTGTTCGACTCTGACACTGACAACGAGGATTTCTTTGGTTTTGAAAGTGACAACGAAGGAGAGAAGCGGAGAGTGGATGACGAAGCCATCCTGAGCCTGTTCGTTTCCGACACTGGAGAAGAGGACTTTGGTGGTTTTATTGCGCAGGAAGAAGAGAAAGATGGTGAATGACTGACTTTTCTTCTTGTTAAAGCTGTGTCACTGCACCTGAGCCTAATGGGTAGTCCGAATCTATTTTTCTGGTGTGCTGTAGGTTATTGTTATGTACTACATTTGTTACCCATTTATGAAGCACAGCACATGTTTCGTACTTGTAATTACCGCTACTTGTACATATACCTAAAAAGTTATGCAAATATGTACCCATAACTTGTTTTTCAAAATATTAATAAAAGGTGTGTCTCCAAACAGCCATCTCTTTCCTGACAATTCGCTTTGTGCATATTCTCTTACATATGATAAGTCAACATTGAAACACCTGCGGCTTTTAGTCAGGTGCGGCTAATGTATGTACAAAACAGGATTTTCCCCTGATTTTAGCTTGTGCGGCTAATATTTGGGTGCGCTCTGTAGTCCGGGAAATACGGTAATCAGACAAAGTCAATCAAATGCCACGATGGATCATTTGTTCATGGTGTTTACACTTATTTGTGAAATATTGTTTCGTTATAACATTATTCATATTTTTAAGCTGGGCTATCCTGAGGCTCAGTGTATTTTTCGCTCTTAAACTCCTCCTTTTTGAGTCACGAGCTACTTTTATTTTCATTAATATAAAAACAGTTTATGTACTTAATAACTTCTAACTGTCGAAAACAATGAATTAAAAAAAGATATTTATAAAATTTGTATAAAGAATATATAAAGAAGAGTATATAAAACATTTATTAACACACAAGCTTGGAGCTCATATGTTTTAATTAAGCTCCATATATCTCAATAGACAGACAGATAAAAAACATGAATCACTTGTAATGATTAGAAACTTGATAGAATTTCAAATCTAGTTTGGGGAGTCATTCAGTGAGAAACAGTGAAATGATTTTCCATGTGAAAAGGTGGACAGCAGAAACAGAAAGAAACAGTGAAACTAAAAGAGAAGCAAAGAGCTTTGGAACAACGAGGCAGCAGGAGGACAGCTGCAGTTTAACAGCTTCAACTCACTGACAGGAAACAACATTAGAAACATCATCATCCTCAACTCATCTGCTGCACTGACACTGACACCTTCAACGGACACACCTTCACTTTACCAACAGTGCTAATACATGGGAACATCCTGTGAGTGAAAGTGTGTGTGAAGGTGTGTATGTGTGTGTTAGTATCAGGATCAGAGAACGACAGCTTTCCTCTGTTCCAGTCCAGATTCACTCTGATCCTCTGGAGCTTCTTCTGTACTGAGAGAGCAGATTCTGCTGATGGTGAACGTGCTGAATATTTACCTAAAAAGAAACCTATTCTCCATAATCCAGACAGCATGATTCCCTTCCTCTGCACAGACTCTGCTAACACACCCAGTCCCCACCATTTACTGTCTCCAACTTCAACATCCCAGCTGTGACTCCCTGAGTTAAAGCCCTCAGAGCCCAGGACAGAGCTGAATAATTCAAACCTCTCTGGATTATCAGGAAGCTGCTGCCTCTCTCCTCCTTCACTCACACTGGTCAGATCTTCAGACAGGATGAGGTGTGGATGAGCAGTGTTTGGGTCCAGAATGAGAGGAGTGTAGGAGACCATGTCCTTCATGTTGTTCCAGATGTTGAAGGTCAGGTTGCCCAGGTGTTTGGCCTGGTCTATCAGAGCTCCTGAGGGCAGCTGTGGATCATCCAGCAGGGGGCAGTGCTGGACTCTTTCCACTGCAGCCTTGTAGTTGTGCAGGAATGAGACGTCTTCAGCTCTCAGCTCCTCCTCTGTGGCTCTGACTGTGTCTGAAAGAGCTGCTATCTCTCTGCTCAGAGCCTCCATCTTCTCCTTCATCATCCCACTCTTCTGCTCCTCTTCCTCCCTCAGTGCAGCCAGCCTGGCCTCCTCTTCCTCTGCTAGAAACTGCTGAAGCTTCTTAAACTGCTCCTTAATCTGCCTCTCTGTGTATCGGGCCTGGACCTTAATGTGTTCTGCTGTTTGATCAAACTTCACTTGAACTTCTTCACAAACCTTTAACTTCTTCTTTAAGGGCTCCAGAGTTTCCTGAAGTTCCTTCTTGTGTTGTTGTGCAGCTTCATCGATGGGTCTGAATCTGTGATTGGTGTGTTTTTCTGAGTCTCTGCAAACGACACACACTGGCTGCTGATGGTCCAGACAGAAGAGTTTGAGTTTCTCAGAGTGCAGACTGCAGAGATCCTCTGAAGCTCTCTCCAGTAAGAACGACTCACACAGGTTCTTTAAAGCTCGGTTTAAAGGTGGATGCTTCTTTGAAGATATTTCCTTACAAACTGGACACTCACGTTCCCCTTTCTCTCTCCACCATCTCTTCAGACAGTCTTCACAGAAGCTGTGGCTACATGACAGAAGAACAGGATCTCTGAAGACCTCCTGACAGACCGGACAGCAGAGATCCTCCTCTGATCTGGAAGCCATTGAGTCTGTGAGTGAAGCTGAAAACAGCAGACAGGAAGTACAGTCAGTCCTGGCTCCCCTCCCTCCTCTACCACCTTCACTGAAAGTTGCTTTGAGTCGTGTTTTTGCTCAAACTCACATTCAGTGTGTGGAGCGTCAGCAGCTTGAAGCAGCAGTGTTGGAGTTTTCCACGTTTCTCTCCTGTAGCTGGACTCACTCAGAGGAAGCTGCTAGTTTGGTCTGAGCTCAGTCTGATCATCTGTGCGTCTCTCTGTACTGAGGAGGAGGAACAGCCTGTCTCTTGGTTTGTTGCATCTTAATCATGGGGGGGGGGGGGGGGGGGGGGGCAGGGGGTGGAGCTTCATTCAACTTCCTCTCATAAATGTGTGAGTGTGACAGCAGAGCGCAGACTGACACCGCAGGTCAAAAATTAAACATTTTGTGAAGTTCAGAAAATAAAGTATGACTCAGTGTTGCAGCTGTTTGGCAGTTTTTCTTTCAAACCTTCTTCTGATTATTAGAAGAGTTCGCCCCGCCCGCAGACTTTGGACCAATAGGAGAGCTGGCCCTCTGTAGACTACCAATCGTCTGTCGACGGAAGTTGCGTCACCAGAAAACAACAACGGCATCTCCGCTATGTTTGAAAAGTCGCTTTTCTTTTATCTTCACAGTAAGTTATCGACTTTAAGATATAAGCTGGAGGAAATAGACATGAAAGGAAATATTATATGGTGTGGGCATTTTAATACACACCATTCGTTATGGGTGAGTGAGAAAACAGACTACAATGGTAAAGGAAGATAAGATAAGATAAGATAAAACTTTATTAATCCCTCAGTTGGGTTCCTCAGGGAAATTTGGTTTCCAAAAGCACAGCACCAACAGAAGTTACCGAGCGTAAGGGGTAACACCACCTGGGTCTGGGTGCAGTTCCCCCCTCCAGGGGCAAGGGTACCTAGACCCGGTTTGTAGAGTACGCTTGGGGAGTGTGATCGTGTGTACAGCGTCTCTTTATGTCTGTCTCCACGTTGGTTGAGTGTGGAGTGAGTGCATATGAGAGCATGAGGGGGGGAATGGATGTTTGTGTCTGTGTGTGCCTGTATGTCTGTGTCTATATGTCAGGTTGGGTATCAGACGCCACCTCTCTGGGGACACCTCAGGCCCTCCAAGGTTTGGAGGCCTATCTCCACCTACCACCACTTCCCCTGCCGGTGGCGGACTCCCTCAGGTGTCGGTGCGTTGGTGGTTCTTTGTGTCTGGGGGTGGGCGTCCAGGTACACACCGGCTCACTCCTTGGCGGCCGCTTATTGGGGCTCGCTCAGGCCATTTCGGAGGTGGGGTGCCCCCCGCCTCTCGGCCTGGGGCTCGGTCACTCAGGCACAGCTGGCTGCCGGCGGAGCTCACGGGCGCGTCACTGCAACTCCCCCTGGCTTCTGCTCCGCGGCTGCTGAGTGAACCCTCATCTGGGACTCTCCTCAGCTCTTACTGGAACAGTGGCGCGGCTGCCCCTCTGTTGGTCTTCCATGGTTTCTTGTGTTCTGGGGGCCTCTGGATGTCTGGAGTTTTGATCTCCTCCATACCTGCTTCACACCCTGGAGGACGGGGCTGTGGCCCCCCCACACTCCCTAGCAGATCGTTACATGGAGAAACCTTTGGAATACAAGCGCGCTGATCCACACAGGTATGCACACGGGTGTTCACTGCTCGTAGACCCAAATTACACCTTTCTTGGCTGCTACCTCGAAGCACATCTGTCCTGCGTGCTGCACAACAACATTGAATATTTAGTATTTACTGCTGTTTACACTTAGCTAGATTAATGCGATGGTGTTGTGTTTAGTATGTTGCTTTGTTTCTTTTTTCTATTCTTCTCTCAACAGGTGATCCAGGAGATTTTTATTTTTTTTCTCCCCCCCTTTCTCACTGTCCCTCTCCCCTTCTGTTTTTCCTTTCCTTCCTCTTTCTTTCTCCCTTTTCTATCTCTCACTCATGTCTGTCCCGTCTGTAACATCTGTAAATAAAATATAATAAATAATAAAAACAAAGATCGACCAAATGGACCAATACGGCAATGCCACGATGATCCATTTGGCAAAGTAAATCCATTGGGTATCCTTGTTGGTCTTCAGCCAACAATTCTGACGGCTAAAGAACCAAATGGGACAGGCGGAAAAAAAAAAAAAAAAAAAGAAGTTACCGAGCGTGAGCAGAATATTATATATATACACATATATAAATAAATTATACAAAGAGTATAAATAGAATAAATAGGAATAAGAATACAAGTGAATTGCACATTTCAAGTATTGAGGTCTATTGCACTGTTGACTATTTACAAAAAGTATTGCACAAAGGTATTGCACAGTGAGGTGAAGAGGTCCTGGTGCAGCCACAACAACCTGGTGCTGAATGCCCAGAAGACAGTGGAGATTATTGTGGACTTCAGGAAGCACACAGCCCCACTCCCCCCCATCATCCTGACTGACACCCCCATCACCTCTGTGGACTCATTCCGCTTCCTGGGTACCACCATCACCCAGGACCTGAAGTGGGAGCCCACCATCACCTCCGTCATCAAGAAAGCCCAGCAGAGGATGTACTTCCTGAGGCAGCTGAAGAAATTCAACCTGCCAACACGGACGATGATGCAGTTCTACACTGCAATCATCGAGTCCATCCTCACCTCCTCCATCACCGTGTGGTATGCTGGAGCCACTATCAGGGACAAACAGAGACTGCAGCGTGTTGTGCGCTCTGCTGAGAAGGTGATTGGCTGCAGACTCCCATCTTTGCAGGACCTGTACACCTCCAGGACATTGCGGCGTGCAGCTCGGATCTCAGCTGACCCTTCTCACCCTGGACACAATCTGTTTGACCTGCTCCCCTCAGGCAGGAGGCTCCGGTCCATTCGCACCAGAACCTCTCGCCATAAGAACAGTTTCTTCCCCTCTGCTGTTGGACACATGAAAAATAACCATATGACTGTCCCCGCCACTAACACATGACCCTACGCTGTGTCACTGCATCATTCCATGTTTGGCACTGATCACCACCTGCACTCATGCACATATCTTTCTACGTAGCACTTTTAATTCTTATCCCTACTTTTATTTTTTCATGTCTATTTAAGTGCTATTTATGACACTATGTTTGCACTGAAGCACCGCAGCAATTTCCTAATGTTGTAAACCTGCTCAACATTTGGCAATAAAACCCTTTCTGATTCTGATTCTGATTCTGATTCTGAAGAGGCACTACAGCTTAGTTGTTCCCCCCTCCTTTGTCCTCCTGTCTCCCCTCCCTCTCCCCTCCAGAGAGGAGTTAAACAGTCTGATGGCGTGTGGGACAAAGGAGTTTTTAAGTCTGTTAGTTCTTGTCTTGGGGAGAAGCAACCTGTCACTGAACAGACTCTTCTGGTTGTTAATGGCCGTGTGCAGAGGATGCCCAGCATTGTTCATAATGTCCAGCAGTTTTTTAGTGTCCTTTTCTCTGCCACTGTCACCAGAGTGTCCAGCTTCATGCCGACCACAGAGCTAGCCTTCCTGATCAGTTTCTCCAGCCTGGATGAGTCCTTCTTTGCTGTGCTGCTCCCCCAGCACACCACAGCATAGAACAGTACTCCAGCAACCACTGACTTGTCATGGCTACTGAACGGACTCACGCGCAGACAGTTCCTTTCAAGGAAAGAGGGGATTTATTTACAATAGGGATCACCTTAGTGCAAAATATATGTACAGTGAGTTGGGAGGGGGGTCCAGGGCTCCAGGGAGAGAAGGGGGGGGGGGGGGGGGAATCCACATACATGCTTCCTCTTCCACTCAGTCACCGCCACCGCTCCTCCACACACACTCCTCTTCAGCTGCACTCGCTCCAACACTCCACACACTGCCCCACTTGGACAGGTCCGGTGATTCGGTCCAGGAGAGGGATATCTACAGACAGAAGTTCAAGGTTAGTCCCACAACAAAATACATGTAAGAGATTCTTCTTTGAATATGCCGCGAGCACGAACTCAGGTGGTTCAACGTTCCAGCGGTGAGCTGCTCTGTGCCACTGCCTTAAATAGCAGCTGGGGAAATCAGCCAGATCAGCCGCAGGTGGACACCATCACACGGGTGCCTGGGCCAAGAGCGAGAGCCCGTAACGAGCTCCACCCAGGCAGAGAGGAGGAGGAGAGACAAAAAAACCAAAACGAACAACAACAAAACCTGTAGCCAGCGTGGGCCAACCAGAGAGACACGGGGACCGTGACATGACTGGTAAAACATCCTCAGGAGCTTCCTGCAGATGTTAAAAGATCTCAGCCTCCTGAGGAAGTACAGTCGGCTTTGGGCTTTTTTATACAGGTGCTCTGTGTTGCATGACCAGCCCAGTGGCCAAGGGTGCTGTCACCCTGACCCCCATCTCCTTTTATGGTAGTGCCCATTTGCCCTTTGTCTGCTCCTCACCCTCAGTAACTCTTGCTACTGTCCTGGGGGTGGGGGTTGATTGTCCTCCTGCCCTGTACCTCAGTTCTTTGTTCCCATCCCAGGCCTTTTTTTCTATTTTGTATTCTTACACTCATTAACCGCAATATTATAATGTTGCAAGCAATCACAAACTATATTCTCTTTAACTTTCATGTACATTAAGGGATCTATTCTCAACAATAGTAAATGCATTGAAATGGATATTAAGGACATTGAGGGGTGCCATACTCTTCCAAGGAAAAACAAGAATTAAAAACCTGCCATTATTATAAGATTTGCTAATAGGATGCAGAAGAAAGAGCTACTGAAGCAAGGAAGAAAGTTGAAAGGAACGGATGTGTATGTTAATGAACACCTAATCAAGAAAACAGAAGAAAATACAGTCAAGCTGGACAACAGATTGTAAGGTGTTCATTAAGTTAAATGGTACATCGGAGCAGGCAAAGGTCTTAGTCATTAAAGAGCTGACAGAATTAGAAAAATACGGCTGATAAAATGTAAGGTCATTGGTCAATGGCACTTTCAATGCACTGTCAACTTGGTGGTTCTTGACTAAGACAAAGTATTGTTAAAGGTAATGGTGTGTGGATAAGATGTATAATGAAGTCAGATGTCTGATGAATTTCAAGTAACTGTTGTGGAAATTTTAATTATCAAAGCCTGCAGACACGATGAGTTGTAACAACACCTTTATTTCAGCTCTCTCATGCATAATGAGGGACGTCAGTCAGGGGGCACTGAAAGTCGTCTCTGACAATGAACAATTCAGGTCCCTTTTATACACAGTCGTAGAACAAAAGGCTTCTACAGTTGCAGTTCACACCTTGGCTCTAAACAGAAAGACTCTATCACCTGTGTGAATCTCCCCCACTCTGGGGTCAAGTCTTCCTGTGTGAGCTTCCATCTCCTGGGAGACATTCACCAGTTTCTCACCGTCTGTTTCCCAGCGTGAATGAGGTGTGAACCAGACGTACTAAACTAAGTAACATGAAAGCATTTCATCAAGACAATACATCGAAGGACAATACGCTAAAGAGAAATCCCACAACATAACAAATCAAATGGATGTTGAAAGTGGGACACTGAGGTATGATAGCAATATAAATCCTGACTGTAATGGTTTTGTTTTTTTGTTTTTTTTTACCAAAATGTTAATGGACTGTAATTATTATACAATGGAACAATTTAATAGGAACATAGAGCGGGGTAAGAATATAACGATGGTTCAGAATCAGAATCAGAAAGGGGTTTATTGCCAAATGTTGAGCAGGTTTACAACATTAGGAAATTGCTGCGGTGCTTCAGTGCAAACATAGTGTCATAAATAGCACTTAAATAGACATGAAAAAATAAAAGTAGGAATAAGAATTAAAAGTGCTACGTAGAAAGATATGTGCATGAGATATACATGAGATATATACATGAGAATAAGAATTAAGAGTGCTACGTAGAAAGATATATACATGAGTGCAGGTGGTGATCAGTGGTGCCAAACATGGGATGATGCAGTGAACACAGCGTAGGGTCATGTGTTAGTGGCGGGGACAGTCATATGGTTATTGTTCATGTGTCCAACAGCAGAGGGGAAGAAACTGTTCTTATGGCGAGAGGTTCTGGTGCGAATGGACCGGAGCCTCCTGCCTGAGGGGAGCAGGTCAAACAGACTGTGTCCAGGGTGAGAAGGGTCAGCTGAGATCCGAGCTGCACGCCGCAATGTCCTGGAGGTGTACAGGTCCTGCAGAGATGGGAGTCTGCAGCCAATCACCTTCTCAGCAGAGCGCACAACACGCTGCAGTCTCTGTTTGTCCCTGATAGTGGCTCCAGCGTACCACACGGTGATGGAGGAGGTGAGGATGGACTCGATGATTGCAGTGTAGAACTGCATCATCGTCCGTGTTGGCAGGTTGAATTTCTTCAGCTGCCTCAGGAAGTACATCCTCTGCTGGGCTTTCTTGATGACGGAGGTGATGGTGGGCTCCCACTTCAGGTCCTGGGTGATGGTGGTACCCAGGAAGCGGAATGAGTCCACAGAGGTGATGGGGGTGTCAGTCAGGATGATGGGGGGGAGTGGGGCTGTGTGCTTCCTGAAGTCCACAATAATCTCCCCTGTCTTCTGGGCATTCAGCACCAGGTTGTTGTGGCTGCACCAGGACACCAGACGTTCAACCTCCCTCCTGTAGGCAGACTCATCCCCGTCCGAGATGAGCCCAATAACGGTGGTGTCATCTGCAAACTTGATTAGCTTGACAGACTGGTGGGTGGAGGTGCAGCAGTTGGTGTACAGGGAGAAGAGCAGAGGAGAAAGAACACAGCCCTGAGGGGAGCCGGTGCTGATGGTCCGAGAGTCCGAGACATTCTTTCCCAGCCTCACATGCTGCTTCCTGTCCGTCAGGAAGTCAGTGATCCACCGGCAGATGGGATCAGGCACATTCATCTGGGAAAGCTTGCCTCGGAGATGGTCTGGAAGGATGGTGTTGAAGGCAGAGCTGAAGTCCACAAACAGGATCCTGGCGTAGGTTCCTGGGGAGTCCAGATGCTGCAGGATGAAGTGTAGGGCCATGTTGATGGCGTCGTCTACAGACCTGTTGGCTCTATATGCAAACTGCAGGGGGTCCAGGAGGGGGGGCGTGAGGGTCTTGAGATGGGAGAGAACCAGGCGCTCAAATGACTTCATGACCACAGATGTCAGAGCCACGGGTCTGTAGTCATTTAGTCCAGTGATCCTAGGTTTCTTGGGGACAGGGATTATGGTAGAGGACTTGAAGCAGGCAGGCACATGACATGCCTGCAGTGAGGAGTTGAAAATGCCAGAAAACACTGGGGCCAGCTCGTTTGCACAGTGTCTGAGGGTGGCAGGAGACACGCCGTCTGGGCCGGGAGCTTTTCGAGCATTCAGACTCTTAAACTGCTTCCTCACACCTGCTTCATGAATATGAAGAGTTGTGGTGGGAGGAGGTGGTGTGAAATCCTCTTTTGTGTGGGGTGAGGAGGGGGGGTGTTGTAGGTGGTGATGGCTCTATGGAGGGGGGAGAGGTGGGGGAATGAGTGTCCAAAGTGCCTCTATTGTTGGGGCCGTTGGAGGTGTGAAGGCTGCCTGATGGCTCGTCAAAACGGCAGTAGAAGTCGTTGAGGGTGTTGGCCAAGAGCAAGTCGTCAGTGGAGTGGGGGGTTTTAGGCTTGTAGTTGGTGATATTCCTAAAACCTTTCCACACAGAGGCCGAGTCATTCTCTGAGATCTGCTGCTGCATCTTCTCAGAGTGCTGATGTTTAGCAATGTCCACTTCTTTAGTGAACCTGTACTTGGCCTCTCTGTAGCAGTCCCTGTCTCCGCTTCTGAACGCCTTTCTCTTTTCCAGCCACAGCTTTTTGAGTTTAGGAGTAAACCAGGGTTTGTCATTGTTATAACTCACCCTGGTGCGTGATGGCACAATGCTGTCCTCACAGAAGTGGATATAGGAGGTGACAGTGTCCGTAAACTCGTCCAAGCTGTTAGAAGCAGCCTTCATTGTGTCCCAGTCTGTAGACTCCAAACACGTGCGAAGCTCCTCCACAGCCTCGTTGCTCCACAGTTTTTTAGTCCTCACGACAGGTTTGGAGAGCTTCAGCCTCTGTCTGTACGCGGGGATCAGGTGGATCATGATGTGGTCAGAAAGTCCGAGTGAAGCGCGGGGCACCGCGCGATAGGCCCCGCTGATCGTGCTGTAACAGTGGTCTAATGTCCTCTCCTCTCTGGTCGGGCATTTAATATACTGCTTGTATTTGGGAAGCTCGTGGCTCAGATTGGCTTTGTTAAAGTCCCCAAGAGCAATGATGAGAGAGTCTGGGAATGTCCGCTCCGTGTGGAGAATCTGCTCCGCGAGTGCGCACTGAGCTGCCTGCGCATCTGCGTCTGGCGGGATGTAAACAGCGGCCAGGATGAATGAAGCAAACTCCCGCGGAGAATAAAACGGTTTGCAGTGGATAAAAAGATATTCCAGAGAGGAAGAGCAGTGCTGAGCAATCACTGTTACATCTGTGCACCAGCCACTATTGATGTAGAAGCAGACACCTCCACCTTTGGACTTACCGGAGAGAGCGGCCTGCCGGTCCGCGCGCAGCAGATGGAAGCCCTCCAGCTTGAGCGCGCAGTCCGGGATGTTCTCACTGAGCCACGACTCCGTAAAACATAAGACACAGGAGGAGGCAAAGTCTCTGTTCATGCTTCTCATCAGGGCCAGTTCGTCAATCTTATTCCCGAGTGAGCGTACGTTAGAAAGGAAGATCCCAGGAAGAGCAGTTCGCAGTCCGCGTCTCCTCAAACGCACGAGTGCGCCGGCTCGCTTCCCTCTCTTTCGGCATCTCGCTTTCCTGGTCAGAGTCAGCAGTAAATCTGCCGCAGATGCGACAAATATTGGAAATAAATCCACAGGCGTTGTAGTCCTGTAGTTAAGGAGCTCTTCTCTGGTGTAAGAGTATCCAGAGGAGTGCCCAGACACAGAAGAAATGCAGCAGGGCATCCATACGCGGCGCCATCTTGGTATCATTTTAATAGTAGAAGTCTATATGCAAACTTTCAATTTATTAAAGAATATATGGCACAATCGAATCAACCATTTGACGTGATATCAATATCAGAGACTTGGATAAACACTGGAAAAGAAGATTTTGAGATAGAGGGATATGAATTCCTCCACTTAGATCGGACTAATTAAAAAGGAGGTGGGGTGGCACTCTATGTTGATAAAAATTTAAGGTTTGAAAAAATGAGAAGAATGATGAGAGTGGTAGATGGAGTGATGGAATGTATAACAGTGGAAATAAATATGAAAAAACAGAAAAATATAATTGTCAGTTGCATATATAGAACACCAGGGTCAAAGATTGGGACTTTTAAGGACATTGTGGAGGACGTATTTACAAATCTGAATCAGAAAAGAATGTTTATTTGTGGAGACTTTAATATTGATTTATTGACCCCATGTATTGTATGGGATTATTTTCCCTTATAATGAGACCGAGGAGAATAACCACTCATGGTGCAACTCTACTAGATAATATTATTTCCATTTTTGTAATGGAAGAAAATATAAAAGGGGGGATATTGATTAATGATATAAGTGACCACTTACCAGTTTTTGTAACTTATGACTTTTGTTATAAAGCTCATAGAAATGAACGTAAGAGAAGATATAAAAGAATTAGAATGGTAAATGGCCTGTATTTATATAGCTCTTTACTAGTCCTTAAAACACTTTATGGATTTTTTGAAGCAGAGCTTTTATACATGATGAATTGCTCTCTTCAGTTGGGTGTCTTCCCTGCTGCCTTTAAAACGGCGGTGGTGAGGCCCCTTCTGAAGAAGAGCAATTTGGGTTGTAATGATTTTAATAACTACAGACCTGTATCCAACTTACCATTTTTAAGTAAAATCTTAGAAAAACTTGTTTTTACTCAGATTGATGACTTTTTGAATGATAGACAGATCCTGGAGATATTCCAGGTTATTACACCGGTTTTAGAATCGCTGCATTGGCTCCCCGTGTGTTTCAGGATTGATTTTAAAGTTCTTTTATTGGTTTTTAAATGTCTTAATGGTCTTGGGCCTTCTTATCTCTCAGATCTGCTTTTACCATATGAACCCTCGCGGACCCTGAGGGCCTGAGTCATATGGGCCTGCATGAATAAACTTTCTGAATCCTTTATCATCTGCAACTGAAAATAGTTGTGTATGATTAATATACCTTTCTAATGTGACGTTCTTATCTCTGGCTCTCTCTCTCTCCCTCCCGCTCTGTTCCTGTGCTACTGCAAGTGTAACTACCGCCCCTCCCCCCTTTGCCCAGCG
Source organism: Simochromis diagramma (assembly GCF_900408965.1). NCBI lineage: Eukaryota > Metazoa > Chordata > Actinopteri > Cichliformes > Cichlidae > Simochromis > Simochromis diagramma. The sequence goes on along the minus strand of NW_024386897.1, from coordinate 825,188 downwards.
CAAAACACAAGGCTCGCATGCGGAGTGAAGCCGAAAAAAAGTGCGAGAGAGAGAGAGGGTGAGAGAAAGAAAAAAAAAACCCACGGCTCCCAATAAGGAACCAGCTCTCGTCGTTCACGTCAAAGATCCGGCTCTAAGAGCCTTTTCACTAGAGCACGCGCGCAGCTTAGAAGGAGCGTTGCTCCTAACCATTAGGAACCCTCATATTAACTTTTATCGAGTGGAAAAAAGTCCACCGTTCGTTAGCGTTCGTCCTCCAGCTCTACTCTTTATCTTATGCTAACATAGCTTGTCGCACTAGTGATCACATAACACATCATTATATACCAGCTAGGCCAACTTCAGTAACCCTACAAACGTCGCTGCTGTTTACTTTCCTTTTGTCATTTATGTTGGAAGTGATAGCAGAGTTGTACGTTTTAATTTGTTTAGTAAATCTCTCAGTCAGAACATGGTATATTATATTTAGATGGAAGCTAGCGAGCTAACTCCCTGCTAACTTCTAACTCACTTAAATTTCATAAATTCAGTTTTCAACTGTCAGATGTTAAACTTAATTGTTAAACCTGGCAGAGCAGCCACACTGATCATATTATTACAGATGAACAAATTTAGACAGTTTTTCAACTCTCAGTAATGCTGCAGTGATCATATTATTGCACTTTTGCAGTGGAGTTTGGACCCATACATGGCTAATAACGTCAGACTCAAAGACCGGATAGTGCTGGTCTACCACATCGTAACCAAGTAACTAATAGGCAAGTTAAATAGTATCGTTGCTACACTTTATAGAACAAAACAGATCAGCTGAACATAATCACCTATACTGCCGATAACTAAAACACGTCACAGAATGCATCGTGCGCTAAAAAAACATGGCCGCTCCCACAGCTCCAAAATAGTTTTAAACAACAACGATTTCATGAATAACAAAACAATTGTAGTTATTCTCAAGTATGTTTTTATGTAGTGGAGAAGATTTGTAACATAGTTCGAGTAACTTGTCATAATGGTAGGGGTTCCCTTTAAACACTGTTAAGCTTTCTTGGGTTTTCAAATTGGTCCCAATTCATATTGTTGTAATGTTGACACTTTTAATGTAGAGGACACAAAAGAAAACACCTGAAAGTTCAAAGAAAGCACTTGATTTTTTAAAATTGTTTTTTTAACAGGTTTTGCCTAAAAACGATTTCCTTTACATTTTGCAGTTTACTGACTCATTACTTCCACAATAGAAGGATCTCATTTTCATTGTAATCAGACAAAGTAAATCAAATGCAAACAACCACAATTCAAAGATCAGAAACATTTCATGTATGGAGTTAAACATGAATCATTGTTTCAATAATATATTTATTATTGTCATAAACAGACAAGAAGACAACAACAAACTGCTCCTCCCATTCAACACATGTCAGTCCATATCCCAGCAAACTAAATCAGAAAGAAAGAAACAGTGAGAACTAAAAGAGAAACAAAGAGCTTTGGAACAACGAGGCAGCAGGAGGACAGCTGCAGTTTAACAGCTTCAACTCACTGACAGGAAACAACATTAGAAACATCATCATCCTCAACTCATCTGCTGCACTGACACTGACACCTTCAACGGACACACCTTCACTTTACCAACAGTGCTAATACATGGGAACATCCTGTGAGTGAAAGTGTGTGTGAAGGTGTGTATGTGTGTTTTAGTATCAGGATCAGAGAACGACAGCTTTCCTCTGTTCCAGTCCAGATTCACTCTGATCCTCTGGAACTTCTTCTGTACTGAGAGAGCAGATTCTGCTGATGGTGAACGTGCTGAATATTTACCTAAAAAGAAACCTATTCTCCATAATCCAGACAGCATGATTCCCTTCCTCTGCACAGACTCTGCTAACACACCCAGTCCCCACCATTTACTGTCTCCAACATCAACATCCCAGCTGTGAGTCCCTGAGTTAAAGCCCTCAGAGCCCAGGACAGAGCTGAATAATTCAAACCTCTCTGGATTATCAGGAAGCTGCTGCCTCTCTCCTCCTTCACTCACACTGGTCAGATCTTCAGACAGGATGAGATATGGATCTGCAGTGTTTGGGTCCAGAATGAGAGGAGTGTAGGAGACCATGTCCTTCATGTTGTTCCAGATGTTGAAGGTCAGGTTGCCCAGGTGTTTGGCCTGGTCTATCAGAGCTCCTGAGGGCAGCTGTGGATAATCCAGCAGGGGGCAGCGCTGGACTCTTTCCACTGCAGCCTTGTAGTTGTGCAGGAATGAGACGTCTTCAGCTCTCAGCTCCTCCTCTGTGGCTCTGACTGTGTCTGAAAGAGCTGCTATCTCTCTGCTCAGAGCCTCCATCTTCTCCTTCATCATCCCACTCTTCTGCTCCTTTTCCTCCCTCAGTGCAGCCAGCCTGGCCTCCTCTTCCTCTGCTAGAAACTGATGAAGCTTCTTAAACTGCTCCTTAATCTGCCTCTTTGTGTGTCGGACCTGGACCTTAATGTGTTCTGCTGTTTGATCAAACTTCACTTGAACTCGTTTGCAAACCTTTAACTTCTTCTTTAAGGGCTCCAGAGTTTCCTGAAGTTTCTTCTTGTGTTGTTGTGCAGCTTCATCGATGGGTCTGAATCTGTGATTGGTGTGTTTTTCTGAGTCTCTGCAGACGACACACACTGGCTGCTGATGGTCCAGACAGAAGAGTTTGAGTTTCTCAGAGTGCAGACTGCAGAGAGCCTCTGAAGCTCTCTGATCTCTCTCCTGTAAGAACGACTCACACAGGTTCTTTAAAGCCAGGTTTAAAGGTGGTTCATTCACTGATATTTCCTTACAAACTGGACACTCACGTGCCCTCTTTTTTCTCCACCATCTCTTCAGACAGTCTTTACAGAAGCTGTGGCTACATGACAGAAGAACAGGATGTCTGAAGACCTCCTGACAGACCGGACAGCAGAGATCCTCCTCTGATCTGGAAGCCATTGAGTCTGTGAGTGAAGCTGAAAACAGCAGACAGGCAGTGAAGTCAGTCCTGGCTCCCCTCCCTCCTCTACCACTTTCACTGAAACTTCCTTTGAGTCGTGTTTTTGCTCAAACTCACATTCAGTGTGTGGAGCGTCAGCAGCTTGAAGCAGCAGTGTTGGAGTTTTCCACTTTTCTCTCCTGTAGCTGGACTCACTCAGAGGAAGCTGCTAGTTTGGTCTGAGCTCAGTCTGATCGTCTGTGCGTCTCTCTTTACGGGGGAAGAAAAACAGCCTGTTTCCTGGTTTGTTGCATTTGAGTAATGTGGGGGGCGGAGCTTCATTCAACTTCCTCTTATAAATGTGTGAGTGTGACAGCAGAGCGCAGAGTTATATTGCAGGTCAGAAACGAAACCTTTTCTCAAACTCAGAAAACAAAGTATGACTCAGTGGTGCAGCTGTTTGGCAGTTTTTTATTTCAGACTTTATTCTGGTTATTGTTCAGGTTCCACAGCATTGGGAGTGTAATGCAGGCTCATAAACAGGGTGGATGTACTTTGTGACAGACTTTTAAAAGTGAAATGGATTTTAAATGTGTGTTTTTGGCTCCTCTCACTCGTTTAATCTTCACATATCTGGCTGGTTTGTCAAGAGAGAGCCTCTTTGCATAAGTGCTTCGATGATTTTGGAGATGTCTGCCCATATGTCCTACATGTTTCAGTCACCAATTCTGAATTATAACTAACATTAAAAACATGTTTATGGAGGAGAGAGCAAATAAATCAGATTAACATCTGATCGTTGGGGTTTTGTTCAATAATCAGCGTATCCTTTGTATAAACGCATGAACTTTATTAAAGAGATAATCAGGGGTGATTTTAGCCCATTTCGCTTAAAGTGGAAGGCCTTTTTTGAAAAATTAACCTGTAATAAGACATACCATATCAAGATAGAATTGTTACTATAAAACTAAAGATGAATCAAACTGTTCACAATTTTAATCTAGTTCTCAATTTTAAGAAAGGCTGGTGACCCCTGCTATAGAGTCTGACAGCTGCAGGGATTTTAAACAAATATTCAACTGGTTCTATACCAGAATTAAACCAAGTCTAAATAAAAAAAAAAGGATTTTATAAGATAGATCTTTTGACTACACTACAAAGATTACCAACAGTGGTCCTCATACCACAGTCTGATATCAGAAAACACAGAGAGCATACATAGATATGACACCACAGCCATGCTGGACCAAGGCCAGGAAGATCGTGAAGGACCTCAGCCATCCCAACAACAGACTGTTCTCTCTGTTGAGGTCAGGAAAGCGATTCCGCTCCCTGAAGACCAGAGCAGTTGTCTAAGCATTTCACTGCATATCGCACTGTGTATGACTGTGTATGTGACAAATAAAATTTGAATTTGAATTTGCTATCATTGCTAACACTGATAACAACATAAATCGAATTAAATCGGGGCTTGATGAGACCTTTCGAGTATCACTAGAAATATTATAAATAGTCGTCTCTGTACCACAGTTTGCTTCCAGTAAACACCGACGGCATTCACTGTTAGCATACCACATCCATGTTAGCAGTGTGTAAACGATAGTTTAGCATATATTGGCACAGGCATCAATAAAGAACTACCATATTAAACACTTTTACTAACCGCAGGCAGATGGACAGGCTCTCTGCAGGTGGGATTGAGCGCCTGTAGTTGGTGTCTAGGCGGGCAATGCTTGGACCAACCGTCTCTTCAAACGCTAGCTCGACAGCTGCCATCTTGCAAAGATACCGTCTGGCACAACTTCCTCCCACATCCCTCCCACATTTCCGGTTCACGCACATCAAAATTGCATATTTTGACACGCAATGAATTCGCGTTGGACACACGTCGAGGTGCGAATTTGAACGCGTCAAGTGAGGGGCCTCTGGCGCATTTTAATTGCGTCTATCATGTTCGGTGTGAACACACCGTAAGAGGTCAGGATGGATACCAAAACATTGTACTGTTTATGTCCCGTTTCTGCTTAGACTGACTCAATATCCTTGTATTGGACACTTTATTTCAATTGCATTTTGTCATCAAAGTTGCCATGTTGAATTTTTCAGAAAGAATCCATTGCTTTCCTCCTGGATTATTTTCTTTAACATTAAACACTGAGACAAACACATCTTCAGGTGCCCCTCTCCTCACCAACCTCTTTCCTCTCAAAGATAGGAACAGAGTCAGCATTAGCTCAGAGTAGGTTAGTTAGACAAGTATAACTGATGTTATTTCGTTCTGTCACTGTTATTATCGTTTGTGTCTGCTTTAGCTCTGGTGCTGCTAAATTTCTTTAATAAAAGTCCTTCAACTAAAGTCTACATTTTGGACATTCTCTTTTTAACCCTTTTTGAAAATGTAAAAGTAAAAATATGAATATTAATTCTTATTAGTGTAAATAGCTTCAGCAGTTTACTCCAGCACGGCAGTGTGGTGATTAACACTGTTGCCACACAGCAAGAAGACCTTGAGTTTGACTGCACCGACCTTTCTCGGGACTGATGTAGGAGCTGTTGTAAAAGAAAGCAGTTACGTACATACTTTTTACTTGTGCATTATGTTATATTATTTTTTCATCGCTCAAAATAAGCATCACACTAGCGGAAGCTGGTATACCCGCCGAAACGCCGTGCATTTATCGAGACTTTCAACCCCAGGTAGGCCAATAGACTGTGTGCACGTTAGCATATGCTACTTCCGGTGTGGAAACTCCTGTGGGGCTTTGTTTCCGGTGTCCTATTGGCGCCTTGTTTACAGTCTAAAACAAGTTAAGCAAATGAATGAATCAAGCGGAGATTTACATTTCTCTAGATGTCTTGGGCATTTACCCAATATATCTGTAAATGATGTTCATCGACTTGTCGATATTTTTTCCCCCGTGCCAAAGAGCAAAAGAGAAAAGGGATTCAAATGTTATATTTCTCAGTATCTGTAAACAGCAGTCCACGGTTTATCGTGGGTGTTATGTTCTAAAAATAACCAGTCAATGAATGAATGAATGAATGAATGAATGAATGCTTTATTGGCCATATGCAGGTTGCCCCGCAGAGGAATAGAACCCCCCCCCCCGACTTACACACACAACATGGACAACACATGGGAGTACAGGTCGGAGATCGGCAGCGTTACAGAAAAAAAAACACTGAAGAAGTACACAACAATGGGGAAAATACAAGAGGAAAAAAAGAGACCTCTGCTCATGCTGGGCACCTATGAGAGGACAGCATGAGAACAGGAAACAAAAAAACTCCTCTGCACAGAGAGCACATAAATGTCCACATTACAACATTGGAGCACGTGACTAGCCACAGGGGTGGATAGGGGGGTGGGGGGTAATCCGAAGGAACACAGCAGTCGTCCTGCACAGCGCTACCATTCCAGCGCGGCACACCATCCCCCACAGGAAAAAAGGATCGAAGGCATTTGGAAAGGGAGGGGGATAAGTGTTTGCTTTTCAGTGTAAATGTATGTGTGTGCGTGTCCAGAGTTCAGCTGGGACAGTGTCCCCCGCCCTATCAGGCTAAGTAAACAGTCTGCCAGCCAACCCAGGTGGCCTTGCATAGAATGGGAAGAATAGTCATCACACAGTCATTATCAGGGAGTTGTTTTGTTCGGCACCAGCCTTGGACCCGCAGCTGGTGCCGTGGTGTCCACATGTTGATGTCGTTGATTTTTCTTTTCTGCGAGCAGCTCTTTACTTAGCCTGATAGGGCGGAGGACACTGTCTCAGCTGAACTCTGGACACGCATACACATACACTTACACTGATGAGCACGCACTCATCCCCCCTCCCCTTCCAACGCCCAGTGTTGGGAAGGTTACTTTTAAAATGTATTCCATTACAGAATACAGAATACATGCCCCAAAATGTATTCTGTAACGTATTCCGTTACGTTACTCAATGACAGTAACGTATTCTGAATACTTTGGATTACTTAATATATTATCATGCTTTTTACAACAACGTGAATGTACTATTGCTGTGTGATTTATTACTATTACTGAAGGTCCGCGACTCCGAACTGTAGTAAAGGGACCTCTGACTAATACGGCGGGGTCCCTGTCGGCTCGTAGCCGAAAAATAGCTTTACTTTGTTGTGTGGGTCAAGTTTTCTTGCGAGAGACAGAGAGAGGCGTTGAAAGGCTGCTCCAACGGAACTTATTGTTTTCGGAGGAAAACACGAACACGGTGTGCAGTCGAGTCTTAATAGCTTACTTACAACTGGGCTCGTCAGGCACTCTTCTTGGCTGCAGTGGTTATTATTATATTTACATGCTTCCAGCTCCCGTTTTTCCTCGATGACAACTCGTACCTTTCCACTCCCCTTTTTCTCCCTCCCTCGCTCACAGACACATAACGTGTATGGCAGTCCATTCTCCCTGCAGCACGGACTACACTGCCCATGATGCTACATTCTTTAGAGCTATGCTTGTAGCATTCTGCCTGTTAGCTTAGCACAACAACAACAACAACGAAAAGGCGCTCTCTCACCCAGGAAACACACAGTCGCAGAGAGAGAGAGAGCGTCGCCCTGTAACCATGGCAACCGTAACGCTGCCGCCTGGAACAACAGAACGTAGCTGTCAAACAAAACCCAAACAGTCCTGACCCGCGACAAAATGAAACAGGAAAGTACCGCAGTGTAATCCATTTATTTCAACTGTATTCTGAATACCACCTTTTTAAACGGTAACTGTAACGGAATACAGTTACTCATATTTTGTATTTTAAATACGTAACGGCGGTACATGTATTCCGTTACTCCCCAACACTGCCAACGCCTTCGATGCTTACCTCCCCCATGATGTGGATATCGGGTCAGCTGGCGGCGCAGTCGAAAGATTGCAGCAGTCCCAGATCAGATGTACACACTGCGTTTATTGTGTTATGATACCCCTACCCAACCCTGTGGCTTGTCATGTCTCCCACAATGTTGTGCTGTGGCCATTCATGTGCTTTATTTTTGTGCAGAGGAGTTTTTTTTTGTTTCCTGTTCTCGTGCTGTCCTTCCATGGAAGCACAGCATGAGTAGAGGTCTCTTTTTTTCCTCTCGTACTCTCCTGTTGTTGTGTACATTTCAGTGTTCTTTTTCTGTAATGCTACCGATCTCCGACTTGTAACCCAATGTGATGTCTGTGTTATGTCTGTAAGGTCGGGGGGGGGGGGGGGGGCTTTTTCGCTGCAGGGTAACCTGCTGTGACAAATAAAGCTTGATTGACTGATTGATTGATTGATTGATTGATGGGATAAGATGGGAATTTTATGTTTAATTTGCCAGAGTAATTGTTTGGATATTTAGTTGGTTTCATTTCATATTTCTTCTTGAATGTGAGTCACCATTTATTTTCGTTGTCCTGTAATGTTATATAACAACTTACACCACTAGATGGTGCTGTTGTAAAAACATAGAGGGAAAAACACAAATATAGTTAAAATGGCAAACTGATAAACATGCATATAAGACTGCTATATTTAACTCTACCAACATATGTGCTGCATTCATTACAAAGGAACTTGTTCCTTACTGAGGACTTCTTCCATTATCAGCCACCATTAGACGACTAATGACCCTGCATGTTTTTTTTTTGTTTACTGTGGGGGGGTTTTTCTGAGTAATCATGACTGCAATGTTCATCCACTGCCAATGTTTCTGCCTTGCCCTGGAGGGCCTGTTTTGACCTTCCAAATGCAGATGTGTATGTTCAACAGTTATTTGCTGGTAATCAATACAACAGGGAGGCCTGGCACGAAGCACAGCACAATAAGACCTATTTTACTGACTACTTAGGAACAGAGAGACAGGGACTCAAGCTGTTCAGTCTCATTCACACTCCATGCAGAGGAAAAATGCATACAGTCCTCAACCTGCAAAGTGATCTCATGCTGCAAAATAATCTTAGACCTGTTTTAGATGTGTATACGTCATCAAGCTAACTTTCCTCAGTGTCCTGCTGCAAAGTTACTTGTAAACTGACGAACAGTATTTGTTTTGCTTCATCTACAAAGAGCACTTCAGCGATGCACCACTAAAACCTTCTACCTTCAACATACAAAAAGAAAATATTTCCTGTGTAAGGCTGCTATTATTGCTAATATATATTGTAATATATCTATATCACTAAAGCACTTCTGGATGGATGCAAACTGCATTTCGTTGCCCTGTACCTGTGCATGTGCAATGACAATAAAGTTCAATTCTATTCTATTCTATTACATGTCGCAGCGAGCAGAACAACTCAGCTGTGTTCCTTGTTGTGAAAAAAACTGTTGTACTCCCATGTACTGCTCCTGCTGAGTCTATGATGTCTACTAACCCATCACCTGCTTCTTGCATTCCTGTTGCACCAGATATTGACTGTGTGCAAGTGAAAATTGTGAATTGTGAAAAGTGAAACCATAATGTGTCTCATTTGCTGTGAAGCTTTCATTTTCAGCGCAACTGGATCGTCTACTCAAAGCTGGTGTTAATAAATGAATTGATGCATCACCATGGCATAGCAGAGACCTGACCTCACTTCACATGGCATTCTTCCTTCTAAACAGCAAATTGATTCTTTTTTGAGAGCCCCTCCCCCTATGATGATACTACTCATGGTACTCCAAGTTCTTGCCAAACTTTGCGATTGTTGTTGCTCCTATGCATGCCGGTGCTGTCACGGTCCGGGGCAGCGGCCGTGTGAAGAGTGGAAGGAGGACTCAAATGCAGCACTTATTCGGATGTGAAGGGTGATTTATTAACAATACCAGACATAAAGTGGAGATGGCAAACAGAACTAAGGATGAACTAAACTGGGAGAAACTAAGCCAAGGAGTAGCAAACCTGAACATCGAAGTGAGAAACAGCAGGGAGAGCACGCAGGGAATTTCACAGGGTATGAACACAGACGACGCGACGAGGAGCAGAGGAAAACACACACTATAAGTACACAAAGAGACACTGGGAAATCACACACAGGTGGGGGAAACAGCTGGACCTGATTAACCTGACGAGACAGGGGAACACTAACACCAGGGACCAACAGAGGGAGCACAAACCCAGAACCCAGTATCTAAAATCCCAAAACACAAACCATCCCAAAACAGCCCATGAATAATAAAGAGAATAATAACAATAAGGGACACAAACACAAAGTCACTCAGTCATGGCCGCAGGACCATGACAGTACCCCCCCCCCCTCAAGGGCTGGCCCCTGACAGCCACAAAAACACACCACCAGACCCGGGCGGGTGGCAGGGGGCCCAGGACGGAGGGACCGGGCCATGACCAAAACGAAGGCCCCAGAGTCCCAAACAAACGTTCACAAAACTCACAGGGGAGCAGAGTCCGAAGCACAGTTCAGGCGGCCGGCCACGAAGAAGGCCGTAGAGGCGCACAAAAGGTTCAGGAGGCCGGCCGTGCGGAAGGCAACGGCGGCCAGTCAGGCAACGGCGCCCGGCCAGCGGTCCAGAAAACGGCCGTTTAGCTCCAGACCCAAACGAGGCTGGGCCAGGCGAGGCTGATGGCACGGAAGCCGTTTTTACGTGTGGTCGTTTCTCTCTAATTAAAATGGTAAATGCGTTTTTCTAGTCCCTAAGGACCCCAAAACGCTTTAGACAACCCATTCACACACTGGTGATGGCAAGCTACATTGTAGCTACAGCCACCCTGGGGCGCACTGACAGAGGCTGCCGGACACTGGCACCACCGGGCCCTCTGACCACCACCAGTAGGCAGTTGTTGTTAAGTGCTTGTGTATGTAATCTAACAGTTGACATTATGATCAATAAATTTCCAAGTACACTTCTTTAAATTTTAGTGGATTAGCCCAGGTTTAAAGATTCAAATTTTTAATATCACATTTGACCTCTGACTTTTACTTTAAAGTCAAAACACTGATTTGAAGGTCATAGTCACTATAATATTATAAGGACTACTTAATATAACAATAATTTTCAGACTGACAAGAATACACTGGTAAGGAATAATTAACTAAGATGATTTATTTTATTGTAATGACTTTTTTCACTTCAGATTTACATATTCCGGATTTTCTTTTTTTGTTTCTCATACTTCAATGTTGCAGATTATCAAACAAATTTTGAATTTGAATTTATTTATTTAAAAGGGACAGTGCAGTTTAACATAGTCCAAGTACAAACCATGAAACTCATGTAACGCACGTAAGTTTATAGCTATTGCTAATTTTCAACAATTGTCACTTGTTGGGCTTACAATCAAAATAGATACATTTTACAATAAAACATACATTTTCATTTCATCACACAAAGATAACACAAGTCACCGTTTCTAAATGAAGCTGTTTTTATTATCTTTTTGTATACCTACTTTATGTCTCATCTATCCAAAGAGCTGCTAAATATTAAAGCACAGCAAACACCCAAAGACCACATAAAAACCCTGTAAAATATAACATGTATGCATCTGAAAAATACTATAACAAAAGTAGACAAACGTGATAACATGAATGGGAGAAAAAGTACAAAACTACGACCACAACAGTAACTATGCAAAAAGAACTTCACACATCAGCTACTCTGCTTAGTAGAGTCAGCTTCCTCTGCTTCTGCAAAATAACAGTTAAGGTAAAGTGTCAGATACAAGTAGATCCAGCATGCATTGCAACTGGACTCACTTGAAAGCTATGATCCAAATTTTAATTAGGTACGGTTTAGGACTCTTATGGTGCAGTTTATCGCTGCCATTGTTATGGGAATCAAAAAGTCTATCTAAGCAGTAAACGGACATTAATATTTCAATGTTTTGTGTTTTTCATCCTCCCTAAGTTATATTTTGGTTCTTCAACTCAGCAGAGGTTGCTGTCAGAAAGAAATAGAAGTATAGATCTTAATACAATGCTTCCACAAAAACCTTTGCAGTGACTCCCACAGAAGGACAGTGTCGAAAATGATGAATGTAAGTCGGTCACGAAAACTTCAGATGATCACAAAATTAATGAGTCTAAAATTATTTCTACCAAACTACAACTGCAGCTGAACAAATGAGCTGTTGGTGGAACTTTACACTCTGAAATATTGAAAGATTTAAAGGATGAGACAGCTCAGCACAGCATGTTATTAACTTCACACATGAAGTGGTTCAGTCCAGTCAGTCTTCAGTTTTGCAGTCACCGTCCACATCCTGCTTCTTTGACTGGTCGTCACGGTAACTCTGGACTTTCCTCCAACGAATCCTGAAGTCTGTCAGTCCTTCTGACAGCATGAGGCCTGACAGCTGGACAAAATGTGCAGATGATGAAAAACATGAAGCATAGTTTGAACTTGTGTCAAGTTTGTGTTGGTGACTGAACTGCTGACCTGCTGTGAAACCTGCTGCTGGATCTCTGTGCTGTGCATGTCTGCCTCTGACTGAAGCTTCATTTTCACCACTGTTTGCTTTGTCACTGCTAAAAATGAACCACATATAAAAACACAAACATTAGTGTTTTACATGATGACAGGATCTTACAGTGTTTGCATTCTGGACCTCACCTGTGAAACAGAAAAAACGGACTCTGCTGCCACACCAGCCATCAGACCATTTCCCTGAGATTAAATGAAATGATACACAGTACTCATCTAAATACAGGTTATTAGGCTCAGAAGACATCCAGTTAGTGAATGTGGAGGATGTGTTGTCAGACCAGAAAGCCCAGGGATCCCTGTAGAGGCCAATCCACACATACTGAACCCCTGATCCATTCAAAGTGAGCATGATGTTGGATTTCTCCTCTTTGCTTCTTATACTGGTCAGGTCTGTGTGGTATGTCCTGCAGTACGACTGAGCCGCTGACCAGGAGCGGCTCTCCTTCACTAAGATGTAACTTGTGTTTTTGGCTGTAAAAGATTCAAGAAAAGGTTTAATTTTGAAACACAAAGACTATTAATCTCCTAAAATTGTAGGGAAACTATGCCAACAAGTCTTTTTTCCTACCATTGTAACACAGGAAAGGGTAAGAATCACCACAGGGTCTATCACTCATCTGTGTTTGTCCCTGAAGAGCCACACAGTATTCCTTTGCATTTACACAGTCTGGTTGGCCGTTAGCCCAGATCAGAAATTCATGTGTGCTGCCAACATAAAAAAGTTTTTCCTCCATGGACCACTTCCAGCTGTAACGATCATTATATAGACCTGTCCAAGCATAGTCACCAACGTTTGGTCCCATTGAGAAAAGCAGTTGGTTGATGTTGCTGTTGTAGATGGTGACCAAGTCAGTGAAGTGTTCTCTGCAGTAACTCTGAGCTTCAGTCCAGGTCTTCAGCTGGTTCACAAAGTGGTATTCTCTGGAGTGGGGAGGAAGAGTGGAAAGTCCTCCTGAAAAAAGTATCACTAATTATTGTTGAAACTGGGCTCTTGGGCTGAAAAAGACAAACTTACAGAAATAACAATTACAAATATTTACTATATGATGCAAGTATGAGGTGGGACCTATGGTATTAATACATCAGATAAAGACATGCATTTATTTATTTACATGTTATTTAGTTTTATTCTTTCTTACACAGATTTCTGTACTTTTTATTTCACCTCACTGTGCGCCTTTGAACATCAAACTTATTTAGGCTAAACAGAGACAACAATAACACCAAAAAGACAGTCCTACTGGTTAATCCATTAGCGGGACTTATACAACAAAAAGAGCAAAAAGAGGCAAAAACATATAATTATGTTTAAATATATGTAACAAACGTTGAAGGTAAGATTGTTTTGAGGAAATCTGAAAGTGGTTCGTTATGGCCTCAAACTCTTCCCACACCGGAGATATTGCTTGGGATCAGCTGCCTCCAAAGACCTAAAGGCTAACTAAGCTTGATATTATCACTCCGTTTTCAGCTTAATGGCTTCTCGCTGCTTTGAGTGCATCCTGATCAGTTGACCAGCTCAGACTCCCTTTTCACCCGGATATTCAGATTCAAATTGTGGTTGTAACACTACATCACTCGGGTTTAGATCAGGTCAGCCATTCCTTCCAATCATGCCTCGGATTACCCACACAACCATTGAAGTCTCCCACTAAAAGAGTGGGAGTACCTACTCTTGAGGGTTTTTCACCCAGAGTCCCCAGGTGAAAAACAGTCAAACACAGGGCGGATTCTCTGGCTGGCTTTAGTGGCATCTAATAACCAGCTCGCAAAATAAAAACAAACCAACAAATTAGGGCTGTCAACATTAACGCAGTCACCACGATTAACGTGATTAAAATTTTTTTTATCGTAATTAATCTATTTTGGAGCTCAGAGTGAATCAAAATCCCTGAAATGTCGCTGCCAACACATTTCTGGTAACTTGTCCAAAGTTTGTCCATTCTGTGCTGCAGATTGGTTAATTTGAATCGCGTTAACCGTGATGACGGCGCTAACGCGTTAACGTCGTCAGCCCTACAACAAACACAAAAACTGAAGACATTATGATACAGACTTATAATTTGCACCCATGTGTTTTCTGAATTCTATCACACACATATACGTCAAAAGTGAGCGTGAGGGCCCTCACTGCACCTACTGCTGCTGTGGTTGCAGGTGTTAACAAAAGGTGAGCCGTTATTTGGCTGTAAGAGATAGCAAAACATGAAACTAAGAAAACAAAGAAGAATCAAAACACTGCGTAAACTAAAAGACGACGACACTCAGTTAAAACACCATGAATAAACTATAAACTGAGTAAACTATGAAACACAATGACTGTAACAATGGTGATGATATCAGACGACCTGACACCTACTGAACGGAAACACGCAGACTAAATACACATAAGTAATGATCAAGGGAAGTGGAATCACATGGGGAAACAGCTGACAATGAACATAATGACAGGACAGGGGAAGTGGAACTAAATATGACAAACAAAAAACACTGGACTCTTTTTAAAAAATAAAACAGGAAACATGAAGACGTGGATATGACACAGACTTGACAATGAGAATCACACAGACCCAAAACATGACAGATAAGACACACGTAACAACTAAGGAACTTTAACACAGGGGTGAACACACAAGTGGAACCTGATAAACCATGAAGTAAAACTGTAAACTAGGCATGACCAAATGTATCTAGATAACTGGAGAAAAAACTACAATACAGATGAAAGGACAGGATAACATGGAGCTCAGAAATACTGGGTCGCATGACCCAGGACCATGACAATTAGTTTATGTTGTGGGGTTGGGTGCTGATACCCAACCCCACAACAAACATTAGCAACACACATGGACAATCCTGGTGGTCAGGCACATAGGAGTGCAAAATTACTTATGGAAGATAGACAAGAAAAGGTCAAAGCCATCAGGTCCGCAGAAAACTAAAATAATTTTAAATCTCATGAGCCAAGTTTGTATTCAAAGCAGAAAAAAAATAACAGAACAAATGTTTGAACAGAGAAATTTAACAATTTTATACACTAAGTTCACTCATTTAAAATTTGATTCCTGCTACAGGTCCTGAAACAGTTGGGACAGAGGCAACAGATGTTTGAAAAAAATGTAGAAGAACCCACCCACCACTTTAATCACACTCTAGATCTTGTTTTAACATATGGCATAGAAACTGAACATGTAACAGTGTTTCCTGAAAACCCTCTCCTGTCTGATCATTTCCTGATAACATTTACATTTACAATAATTTATTACACAGCAGTGGAGAGTAGACTTTATCACAGTAGATGTCTTTCTGAAAGCGCTGTAACTAAGTTTAAGAATATAATCCACCCACTGTTATCATCTTCAATGGCCTGTACCAACACAGAGCAGAGCAGCTATCTGAACGCTACTCCAACAGAGGTCTATTATCTTGTTAACAAAGCACCTTGAGGTGACCGTTGTTGTGATTTGGCGCTGTTTAATTGAACTGAATTATTCTCCTTGTGTTGAAATATTTACCACAAAGACAGAGATGGGCCACAAAGACGCGGGTATTGTAATGGGGAAATTCTAGTTGTTCTGTTATCACTAAAAGCTGTAAAATGTTTTATCACCAAAATATCATTCTCAGTCAGTTGTTATTTATTATGCGATTATAGCGCCCTCTGTGGTTGCTTCAAGTAATGTACTTTAGAAACGGTTTTATTTTGAAACAACTTTATTGAACAGGAAGTCGGCTCAAGAAAAGCAAGTGAGCAAAACAAAGGGAAACATATCGGCACACAGTTTATGGTGTCTTGTTGGAAAAAATACTGTCCATGTAGTATCAGGTAAATGTTAAGCGGTAGGAACGTTTCTGCTGGGTTGTTGTTGTGGGGGGGGGGGGGGGGGGGGAAGAAAAATAATAAAGGACACTCATTGGAGTAATGGCGCGTCTCGTGTGTCTGTGAGTTATGCCTCCAATCAAATAACATCCATAAGCTCAAATAACGGAGCAGTCCACATCTTCGGTTTATGGTTGTATCGCCGGTATGTACTTAAAGTATAAATTGTAACTTTGTTTTTTGTACAATATGTTGCCCGCTAATGAAGTATTTGGCTGTAAAGCTAGTCCTTTTGTTAAGCTAGTTACCTGCGATTTTGGAGGTTGTCTGGGATAGCATCAGTAGTAGTTTAAAAAGTTTACATAATTAGACATATGCTATGTAGTAGCATTGTGGTATATAAATGCATATTATGTTGCACATATGTATGTCATGACTGTATTTTTTGTCTTGTTTTTAGTTTTACACTTTTGAATGTCAGTAAACCTGTTGACAACGCTCATCGGTCTTCAGAGTGGTGATATAAGAAAGGTGTTAACGCCCCTGCACCGGACATGCACCCATAATATGTATATATCTTTCTACGTAGCACTCATAAGTCTTATTCTCATGTATATATCTCATGTATATCTCATGCACATATCTTTCTTTCTACATAGCACTTTAATTCTTATTGTTTGCACTGAAGCACCGCAGCAATTTCCTAATGTTGTAAACCTCAACATCTGGCAATAAACCCCATTCTGATTCTGATTCTGATTCTGATAACACACACTAGTCTATCCTCACATTTAGATTTAGATGAAAGATGTGTGTCAATATGACCTGATGAAAACTGCTTAGCTTTGCTTAACGATGTTTAACTATGTTATCTGCTAAGTATTAGGACATAGAAAAATGAAACTCGCAAGAAGACCAGTGCCAAGAGCTTCCTGGAGAATAAATAGTGGGAAAGTCTTCCCTGCCCAGCAACAGTCAGGGGGGGACAAAAAACTGTTGAAAGTAAAAGGTTACAGAGAGTATGTGTGATGTTATAAAAGGGATGCTGCGAAGTCCCAAGGTCAGCTCTCCAGCATGCAGTAATTAAAATATCTTGACCACAGCTGACCTTGATGCAAATCTCATTGTTAGCAAAATGTTTCATTTGGCAAAGACTTGACGTCAGGTGTTGTTCCTGATGGAACTCTCCTTTGTTTGTGCTTAGTCTCAGCAGTAGTAATAGACTGGTTTGTGGTTAATAACAGTAAAAATAAGAAGGAGGAGAAAAAGAAGCAATAAAAAAAAAATCCCCATTATTGGGACAATATTAACTCAGCAGTGAAAACATGAAAAACAACTTAGTTGGATATTACATAAATTGTCACGGTCTGGCTAGGGCAGACCGTATGTTGCAGGGAAGGACTCAAGCGCAGACCGAAATGAGGTATGAATAACAAAACAAGCCGTTTATTAAGGCAAGAAACGAGGGTACAAAATAATAGGGAATCGATGAAAACTAAACAATGACCTAAACTGGGTGAACTAAAACGAAACATACAAAACTCTAAACATAACAAACTGACAGGGATACCTGGAGCCGAGACATGGATGAGCAGTACAACAGACGAATACAATGGACCAGTACAACGGACGACCTGACAAAGAATGACTGAGAACACACAGACTAAATGGACACAGGAGGATAATGAGGGAAGTGGCAACACCTGGGGAAACAGCTGGCACACATGAACATAATGACGTCACAGTGGGAGAGCAAAACTGAACACGATGAACACAGAAACGCCAGACCTCTTCAGAATAAAACAGGAAACAGAGTGAGATATAGACATGACAACCTGAACTTGACAACATAAGCCACAGACATGAAATACATGAAAAGCAGGGGAGACTTAACATGGTGGAAACACGAGGGGAAAATAACTAGAAACACCTAGGCATGAAAACGATGAACTTAGGAAACCAGAAGGCTACATCAACTAAACACAAAACGCTGGGTCAGCAGACCCAGGATCATGACAGAGCCCCCCCTTCAAGGGCGGATTCCAGACGCCCAAAACCCCGAAAAGACAAAACCAAGGCAACCCACCAAGGGCGGGCGGCGGGGACCCAGGACAGAGGGCCAGAAACAAGGCCACAAAACAAAACGTCCAACAAGAGCACAGGAAACAGTTCGCAACTCCTCAGGGGGCCGACCCGGAGGGTGACGGTCCAGAAGTCCATAGTTGACTCGAGCAGGGGGCCGGCCCGGCGGCAGACGGCACAGGAGAACACAGTCAAATAGTTCCGGGGGCCGGCCGTGCGGGCGGCAACGGCGGCGACACAGGCGACGGCGATCCGGGGGCCGACCATGCGGAAGGCAGCGGCGGCGACGAAGGAGACCACGGAGCAGTTCAGGGGGCCGACCCCGACGGCGGTGACGTCCAGCTGGTGGCCCGGAAAATGGCTGGCGATATCGAGGTGCAGAACGAGGCTTGGGCGGCAGCATAACAGCCGCAGGACCAGGCGTAGCAGAAGCAGAGGCCGGACCGGGCGTAGCAGAAGCAGAGGCCGGACCGGGCGCAGCAGAAGCAGAGGCCGGACCAGGCGTAGCAGAAGCAGAGGCCGGACCGAGCGCAGCAGAAGCAGAGGCCGGACCAGGCGTAGCAGAAGCTGAGGCTGGACCAGACGAGGACGAAGACTCGGATGCAGCTGGACCAGGCGATGACGAAGACTCGGATGAAGCTGGACCAGGCGAAGCACAGGCTGAAGCTGGACCAGGCGAGGATGAAGACTCAGATGAAGCCGGACCAGGCGAAGCACAGGCTGAAGCTGGACCAGGCGAGGATGAAGACTCTGATGAAGCTGGACCAGGTGACGACAAGGCGGCCGCAGGTGGCGGCTGGACAGGCTCCTCGGGCCCTCCAGCTGACGCGGCGTGAGGCTGAACGGGCCCCTCGGACCCTCCAGCGGAGACAGGAGGCTGAACGGGCCCCTCGGACCCTCCAGCTGACGAGGCGTGAGGCTGAACGGGCCCCTCGGACCCTCCAGCTGACGCGGCGTGAAGCTGAACGGGCCCCTCGGACCCTCCAGCGGAGACAGGAGGCTGAACGGGCCCCTCGGACCCTCCAGCTGACGAGGCGTGAGGCTGAACGGGCCCCTCGGACCCTCCAGCGGAGACAGGAGGCTGAACGGGCCCCTCGGACCCTCCAGCGGAGACGGGTGGCTGAACGGGCCCCTCGGACCCTCCAGCGGAGACGGGTGGCTGAACGGGCTCCTCGGGCCCTCCAGCAGAGATGGGTGGCTGAACGGGCTCCTCGGGCCCTCCAGCGGAGACAGGAGGCTGAACGGGCCCCTCGGACCCTCCAGCGGAGACGGGTGGCTGAACGGGCTCCTCGGGCCCTCCAGCTGACGAGGCATGAGGCTGGTGTGGTTCTCCGGAACCACCAGCTGACGAGGAAGGCTGCTGGACGGGCTCCTCGGGCCCTCCAGCTGACGTGGCATGAGGCTGGACGGGCTCCTCGGGCCCTCCAGCTGACGTGGCATGACCAGTAGGTGCAAAGACCACCGGCTGAACAGAAGGCTGAGCAGGTGATGGAGCAAATGACTGAGCTGCACAGCACCGGAAACGTGCTCGTCATCTCCGAGCATGAAGTAAGGAGAGCCTTCAAGAGAGTGAACACCAGGAAAGCAGCAGGACCAGACGGCATCCCAGGTCGTATCCTAAGAGACTGCGCATACCAGCTAGCTCCTGTGTTCACTGAGATATTCAACATCTCTTTATCTCAGTCGGTGATCCCCACATGCTTCAAAGAGTCCATCATTGTTCCTGTCCCGAAGAAACCCCACCCTGCTTCTCTCAATGACTATCGCCCTGTAGCCCTCACCTCAGTAGTGATGAAGTGCTTTGAACGCCTGGTCAGAGACTTCATCATTTCTTCACTACCAGACACACTGGACCCACTACAGTTCGCTTACCGTCCAAATCGTTCCACAGACGATGCCATCTCTCATCTCCTCCACACATCACTCACTCACTTGGACACTAGAAGGGGGAATTATGTTAAAATGCTCTTCATAGACTACAGCTCTGCATTTAACACCATAATTCCCTCCACACTCACCACCAAGCTGGAGCATCTGGGACTCAGCTCATCTATGTGTCAGTGGATCTCCAACTTCCTAACTGGCAGACCACAGGCAGTAAGGATGGGCGGACATGTCTCAGCCTCCACCACTCTCAGCACTGGAGCCCCCCAGGGGTGTGTTCTGAGCCCCCTGCTGTACTCTTTGTACACATATGACTGTGTGGCCACTACCAGCTCCACCACCATCATCAAGTTTGCTGACGACACCGTCGTGGTGGGCCTGATCTCTGATAACAACGAGACGGCCTACCTGAAGGAGATTAGGAATCTGGAGAACTGGTGCCAGAGGAACAACCTCCTTCTAAACGTCAGTAAGACAAAGGAGCTGATAGTGGACTTCAGCACTAAGCAGGAGAGGAACTACCAGACCCCCGTCATCAACGAGTGCCCAGTGGAGAGAGTGGACAGCTTCAAATACCTCGGAGTTCACATCACGCAGGACCTGTCATGGTCCTGTCACATCAACACCGTGGTGAAAAAGGCCCGTCAGCGTCTCTACCACCTCAGACGCTTGAGAGACTTCCAACTGCCCTCCAAGGTGCTCAGGAACTTTTACTCGTGCACCATAGAGAGCATCCTGGCGGGAAACATCTTAACCTGGTTCGGGAACAGCACCATGCAGGACAGACGAGCTCTACAGAGGGTTGTGCGGTCAGCTGAGCGCACCATCCGCTCCGAGCTCCCTGACCTGCACTCAATCTACAGCAGGCGGTGCTGGACCAAGGCCAGGAAGATCGTGAAGGACCTCAGCCATCCCAACAACAGACTGTTCTCTCTGTTGAGGTCAGGAAAGCGATTCCGCTCCCTGAAGACCAACACAGAGAGACTGAGGAGGAGCTTCTTCCCGCAGGCGATACGGTCTCTCAATCCCACCACCACACAGTACTGACCCACACATATGGTTCTTACACACACACTGGACTTTCTGGACTTTGGTTTTGCACAACACTGGTCACTATATTCTTCATTTCCGGTTAATACTTGTACAGCTGCTGTTATTGTGTATATATTTATTTATATTTAGATTTCTTCATACATTCTTATATAGTTCTATATTGTGTATTGTGTATTTTGTTGTACAGTTATTTTATTTTCAACTTTAATTTATATATTTTATCTTATTCTCCCAGTTAAATTTACCCTTCATTTTAATTTGTGTTGTACAGTTATTTCCTTTTTAACCTTAATTTATATTTTATTCCTTCCTAGTTAAATTTACCCTTTTTAATTTTTCATATTTATTTCCTATCTTATTCATAGCCTTTTCCTTTTTTGTTTTCTTTAGGTCACGAGCAGTTGTCCAAGCATTTCACTACATATCGTACTGTGTATGACTGTGTACGTGACAAATAAAATTTGAATTTGAATTTGGTTAAGGGCTGGGCTAACGGAAGCACAGGAATGTAAGCTACGGACCGGGCTGCTAACAGAGCTAACGACTGAGCTAATGACTGAACGGCATGCAGTAGCGATGGCGGTGTGGATTGCAGACCGAATTCTCCTGAGCACTCAGTAGAGACAGTAACGGGTGCAGGAGCATGCCGGACACTAGCCACTCCCACCCGAGGAGTAGGTACGGGTGCGGAGACGGGCTGTATCCTGGCTGCCCTCACCCTGGGGACCGGAACAGGTACCGTCAACGGCTGGGCAACTGCCCTTCCCACCCGAGGAGCAGGTACAGGTGCAGAAAGGGTCAGAGCCTCAGCCGGCCTGGAAACCAGAGCGGGAGCCAACCGGGCCTCAGTCTCCCCCACCCGAGGAACAGACACGGGTGCAGAGGTACGCTGGGCCCGAGTTGCCCCGGGAGGAGAAACACGAGTAGGAACGGGAGTAGGCTCAGATAAAACAGTCGCAGAAACGGCAGGCTCAGGGTCAACATATATAGGGTCGACAAAAACGGATCTATCAAAAATGAACCCGCCGTCCACTTCATGCTTAGCAGTCTTAGCGTTTGCAGTCCTAGGCTTAACAGCTTTCGAAATCCGTGGGTTAGTGGTGGCAAAGCGGGTTGACTCGGGGATAACTGAAACGGACCTGACAGAACCTGAACAGACGGAAGCGGAACCGAGTGTGTTTGTCCTGGTAGCGTGATTAACAGTCTTTCCCTTAACCGTATGTGCAGGCTTAGGCGAGCGGGAATTGTCTTTCATCCCTCCCTGTGTAGAGGGAGTAAAACAAAACGGATCCTCCCAGTCCACGTCGTCATCCATAAGGAAAATTCCCCATGGATCGGAAGTGAGCCGATTGTTGTTAGCATCAGACGGGACGTGAGGGTAATAGTCATCGTTACTCACCACCGTGAGCTCGGTATTGTCCAGTTTATGGCGACGGGCGCGCCGCTTCCTTTGAGCGGAGGAAGCCGGCGGAGCGAGCGACTGAGCCCCTGGTGCACAACACGGCGACAACGAGGCTGGAGCGCGAGCGCCTGTAGCCACGCGAAAAACTCCCACTTGAAGCGGACGAGGCTTGGAAACAGGCGGGGACTTACGGCAGCTCTTGGGACCTCCGAGAGCCAGCCGAGTCCCGTGGAAAATCCGCTCATAGTCGGGGGCGCGCCACGGCTTCCAGCGGAGCTCCTCCTCCAGCTGGGCGAAGGCTGCCTCCCGGCGCTCGTGAAGCTCGCGGTCTGCTGAGTCCATAGTGGTCAGGTCGTACTGTCACGGTCTGGCTAGGGCAGACCATATGTTGCAGGGAAGGACACAAGCGCAGACCGAAATGAGGTATGAATAACAAAACAAGCCGTTTATTAAGGCAAGAAACGAGGGTACAAAATAATAGGGAATCGATGAAAACTAAACAATGACCTAAACTGGGTGAACTAAAACGAAACATACAAAACTCTAAACATAACAAACTGACAGGGATACCTGGAGCCGAGACATGGATGAGCAGTACAACAGACGAATACAACGGACGACCTGACAAAGAATGACTGAGAACACACAGACTAAATGGACACAGGAGGATAATGAGGGAAGTGGCAACACCTGGGGAAACAGCTGGCACACATGAACATAATGACGTCACAGTGGGAGAGTAAAACTGAACACGATGAACACAGAAACGCCAGACCTCTTCACAATAAAACAGGAAACAGAGTGAGAAATAGACATGACAACCTGAACTTGACAACATAAGCCACAGACATGAAATACATGAAAAGCAGGGGAGACTTAACATGGTGGAAACACGAGGGGAAAATAACTAGAAACACCTAGGCATGAAAACGATGAACTTAGGAAACCTGAAGGCTACATAAACTAAACACAAAACGCTGGGTCAGCAGACCCAGGATCATGACATAAATGTCCTTTAATAAATCCAAAATTAAATGTAAAAAAATGAATTTACATTTGAAATTAATGAAGGTGTTGTAGCATGAGGAGATGCATCTTTGTCCTTGTGGCTGATGTGGTAATAAATACATTGTTTAAAAACATTACATGTAATCTGATTACCAAAATGACAGCAGTCTGTCTCGATGTGTTTATAGACTATATTTCAAATGTTTAAGATATTAATATCACTGACCTGAGAGCAGCAGGATGAGCAATAAACAGGTTTCTTCCATTCTTTGCTTCTGTATAATAGATGTAGTCATCATGATTGTTATTGTACCATAATTATTATCAAAGATGTTTATCATTTAAGGTTTCTTATCTCCAGTCCAATAAGTTGCTTAGTTTATATGCATATCCACAATAATTATATCAAAAAGGTTTTGAGCATTTAAAATCTATAATTCCCTTAAAATAATAGTTTAAATCAGAATAATAGAAAAAAATAATGATGGGTGACTTACATGACAATGTATCTTGTGACCTCTTCAGGGAAACTGAGTTTAACCAGGTCTTTATTTGATCCTTTCATATATTTTACTGTCAAATCAGGACACCTGAAGGGAGTGAACCTTCTGTACAAATTGGGCACGTGTGGAGTTGAAGTAAAAACGTGTTTTAATGAATGTTAATTATAATGTTATTACATTCATGTAGTCAAGCAAATGCTGTTAACACACTTTTATCAACTAAATCTCTTGTTTATGTTTTGAGGTCGTAGAACAGTTTTTTTATACTTCACCTTACTTTTTTTTAAGTGTTGTAATCTTCAAAACATTTTCTAAACATAAAAATGTTTACATTTGATGCTAAATATTGAATAGTGTAAATTTTAAAGTTTTATATCCCAAGGAAGGCCTATCTGTAATGTTTAAAGACTTCTATTTCCAAAACAAAATGACATGTAGCTCTTGTATTGATGCCACTCCCCAAACTTTGGCTGAACAAACTGATTAAAAAGGCTGGTTCTGTCTGGTGTCAGACTTGAGAACCTGGAGGAGGTGTCTGAAAGGAGAATGCTAAAAAGCTTGTTTCTATCATGGACAATCCCTTCCACCCCATGCATGCCCCCATGATGGACCGTCAGAGAAAAGGCAACAAAAGACTCATTGCCCCGAAATGTAGAATTGACCACCACAGTAAATCCTTTGTGCCAGTGGCAATAAGACTGTATAACTCTTCCTCACTCTGTAGGTGATTTTCCTGAGACGATTACCAATGTTGTTCTGTTTCCTTCCAGACCGTGCAATATTACCCAAGAGTACCTTATTGAATATTTGTTTCATCCCCCCATCATACGCTGCTACTCCCTTTATTCGATTGCACAATACACAATACTTTCTAGAATAGCCTGCACTGATAGTGAAGTTATTTATTCACCAGTATATAGTTATATATATTACTTCGTTAGAGTTATTTGATACTATGTCTTGCACTATCCTACTGTATATTACTGTACACTACTATTCTTATTGTATATATTGTATATCTTATATCTTATTTATCTGTTCCTCTGTCTCTCCTGCTGCTTTGAGCATGTACATGACAAAAGAATTTCTCTCGGGATAAATAAAGTTCTTCTTATTCTTATCAAAACCACAAATTCTGTAAATGGCGTGTCTCAATTCTTAAAGAAGGAACCAAGGTTACACAAAGGTGGTTCTACTTTGCCAACATGTAAAACATTAGGGAAATCAAGCTTTTAAGGCAGGAAAAAATTTAAAAGCAAATAAGGTCAGACATGTTTCTAGGAACAGACATCATGGGTGGTTTTAGCAACAAGTGAGAAGGATTATGGAGCCTGTGCTTGTTCAGTTGTCTTCATTATTCAGTTCACAGTTTATTAGTACGCAATTCATTTTTTCCAACTAGATTTTCGCCCTGTTTGACATTTATGCTAGAAATTTCAAAGTTATGATCACTTTATGTCGAATCACCCGAAATTACTGTAGAAGTACACAGTTGACAAATGTATTAGCAGTTATCCTATTCCTCATTGATCTCATTCAATGGTAAAACGCATCCAAGAAGCAAACAAATGAATTGTAAATAGTTAAAATAAGAAATTAACATTTTCAAAATCATTCCAGCTTAGTGGTGCTCCTCCTCTAGGCATGTAAGTCACACGTCTCCCTGCAGAGTGGTTTAAGTTCTGCGGGGCGTCATAAATGTCTCTTCCAGTTGTTTCCATCACTGTCCATAGGACAAGATTCCTAATGTATGTAGAATAAGCATTCAAACATACCAGTTGGTTTTCTTGCTTGTCAACATGGCTTTCAGCTATCTTCAAAGGTGCAGGTATTATCAGCACTCTTGTTTTATGGCCTCTACCAACCCCCATCACCTCACTTCAGGCCTTCGTCCTGCGAGGGGGATTTTATGACTCCTCTGTTGTCTATTCATCTCTGCAGAAAACCCCTTTTTGGAAAGGGTGTTCGATCCAGTTGTCTTACTGCTGTTATGATCCCACCTGTTGAGTCACCTCAGCAGTCTTATAGACGTGGTCATGAAGCAAATAACAACAACAATGACACAAAGACCCTGTTCAGAGTGTCAACGTATGCATTGCACAGTGACACAGCATTAGGTGATGTTCATAAGAGATTGCTGTCATCAGCAAATCCACTCAACAAAAATATAAACGCAACACCTTTGTTACTGCTCCCATTCCCCATGGGATGGACGTAGAGACCTAAAATTCATTCCAGATACACAATATAACCATCCCTCCCAAACAGTGGTCACAAATCAGTCCAAATGTGTGGTAGTGGGCACATCTGCTATATTGAGATAATCCATCCCACCTCACAGGTGTGCCACATCAGGATGCTGATCTGACATCATGAGTAGTGCACAGGTGTACCTCAGACTGCCCACAACAAAAGGCCACCCTGGAATGTGCAGTTTTTTGCGCTATTGGGGGTCTGGGGACCCAGAACCGGTCAGTATCTGGTGTGACCACCATTTGCCTCATGCAGTGCAACACATCGTCGCATGGAGTCTATCAGATTGTCAATTGTGGCCTGTGGAATGTTGGTCCACTCCACTTCAATGGCTGTACGAGGTTGTTGGATATTCGTGGGAACTGGTACACGCTGTCGTATACGCCGGTCAAGCACATCCCGAACATGCTCAATGGGTGACATGTCCGGTGAGTATGCTGGCCATGCAAGAACTGGGACATTCTCAGCTGCCATCTGCCCTGAACAATGTGAACCATGATTCATCCGTGAAGCGCATGAAGCCAGGTTGGAATACACATGGTCTAAAGTCTTATCTCCTCTGGTGTGGCAGGAGACATGTTGGTGGAATGTGGGGAGGACTGTCTTTAAGTTGGTGTGGTTGAAGTCGTCAGCAACAATAAAAGCAGCCTCGGGGTGTTTATTCTGGTGTTTGTTAATGGCTGCAGAAAGTTCTTTCATGGCAAACCTAGCATTAGCGTCGGGGGGGATATACACTGCAGTGAGTATGATCGAAGTGAGTTCTCTGGAGAGATAATAAGGTCTGCATTTGACCATTAAAAACTCTGCATTAGGTGAGCAGTGACTGTCAGTAGTAGTGGAGTTCATGCATCAAGCATTGTTAATATAAATGCACAAACCTCCACCTCTGGTCTTGCCGGAGTCATCTGCTAGCCTGTTGGCTCGGTGTGTGTGGCGTCCTGCTAACTCGATAGCATTGTCCGGGCAGCTGTTGTTCAACCATGTTTCGGTGAAAAACATGACATTTGAGTCCATAATCCGTCTGTTGTTAGTGATGGAGAGCCGTATCTCATCCATTTTGTTTGCCAGAGAACGGACATTGGTGAGGAAAATACTGGGTAAAGGCAGCTGGTGTAGTTTTAGCTTTAGCTTAGCCCGTAGCCCTCCGCGCCTACCTCGCCTTTGTTTACGTTCTCGGCGCCGTCTACGTGCACTTCCGCCCGGCCGGGGAGAGTGGGCAGCCTCCGGTGTTCTGGAGATCTCTGGGATGAGTCGGAGATCGGCGATAAAACTGTTGGAGTTATGAGTCCAGATGTCCAGAATCTCTTGTCTGCTGTAGGTCAACAACGCACAGCAATTCTGGATGAATAATCCGGTTAAAAGTAGATAAAAAAATGCTATATAGCAGATTCTGGAGAGACACTGAGCCTCGCGTTGTTCACGCGCCACCATCTTGGTCAAGTCAGGCCATCAAAGCCTCATCTAAACGTGGATGCACCACTTGTATAGAACAGGAAACTCAGACACGGAAACTCTCAAGCCAAGTGGAAAAGGTTCAGATAAGATGTCTACCTATTCCCCCAGTACGTTAAAGGATCCTCTGATCTTGGAATTTTTCTCTCCGACACTCCACAATACTAAAGGGTTGGCAGTCGTCATGATTATTTTCGTAATTTTTTATCACCCATTTTTATCATTTAGAATCAGAATCAGAAAAGGGTTTGCCAGATATTGAACAGATTTACAACATTAGGAAATTGCTGCAGTACTTAGTGGGAAACATACTATAAGACAGACACTTAGATTAAAAAATAAAAAACAAATAAAAATTGATTGATATATACATTAATGTAGGTGATGATCGGTGCAAAAATGGAACAGATGCAGAGAACACAATATAGGTCATGTGTTTGTGGTGGGACCAGTCATATGGTTATTGTTCATGAGTCCAACAGCAGAGGGGAAGAAACTGTTCTTATGGCGATAAGTTCTGGTGCGAATGGACCGGAGCCTTCTGCCTGAGGGGAGCAGGTCAAACAGACTGTGTCCAGGGTGGGAAGGGTCAGTTCTAGTGATGGGTAGACGAGGCCCCGTGAAGCGTTTCAGCACATTCCCCAAACTGTATCGATACTGTGTCGACACAGTGTTGCTGTTTTGCTCCATACTGACACCTGCTGGACCTTAAACATCATTGCAGGTAACTTACTTGAGACTCACAACAGACACTGATTCAATGACCTAGTTATATTATACGTTCATACTTGTATACACTGTAAGGTATTGTACTTTCCATGGAATCATTTTATATGTTTTACATTGCAAATATTGTAGACATCTTTAAAATATACTGTGAATGACATTAAGGGAAAATTAAATGGAAGTATTGTGCATATAATATTACCCATTTAATGTAATTGACTCAGAGTTTATTATAAATTTCTATTCAGAAAAATAAGTTTATCCAATGTTTTTGCATTCAGTCTATTTCGGGTTTTTTTGTTTTTTTGACACCATTTCCACAGCTTTGGAAAACTCACAGGCACAGATGAAGCTGGGGTACACAAAAACTGTAAAGCCAAGTGGAAAAGGTTCTGATAGGATGTCTTCCTATTCCCCCAGTACGTTAAAGGATCCTCTGATCTTGGAATGTTTCTCTCCGACACTCTCCACAATACTAAAGGGTTGGCAGTCCTTTATATTAAAATTCAAGACTGCTTGGTCCAGAACAGTCTTCCTAGATGCTCGATTTCAAAACAATAAAACACATAAAAAAATGATGATAAAGCTGGTCAGTGTCTATATAGGCCGACCTGTGTTCATTCTCGGTGTGTTTGTCGCCTCATTTTCATGTTTGGCTCTGTAATGCCTAAACACTGAGGAGGTGCTTTAGATGCGACATTTAACCTGCATAAAATGAAACCGATATTTTACACTGCAAGTCACATTGTTGTTTTTTCCTGTTCTGACAGATTACACTGAAACAAAGACAGACAAGTTATTTGCAGTTAAAAGATCAAAATGATCACCCATTTTGTTATGGAGAGATGTGTATTTTTATTTATCTTTGCGAGAGTAATTTTGTGTTTTTTTTGGTGGCGACTCGTTCTGTTGACAGTTGTGGATGCGGTACCTTTTAAACACAGTTTGCGGTTGGCAATGAGCGAACAGTAGCTGTATCGATCACGTGACTTTTTCTTAAAGCGACGCACGCACTGATACAGGCCTCACTCTGTGAGCTTGATACATGCGCCGGCCAGTGTTGCTGGACCCATAGCTGGACTGGCCATCGGGCATACCGGGTATTTGCCCGGTGGGCCGCTGGCGATTTTTTGTTTTTATGGGCCGATGGATTTTTATTTTTATTTTTTTTAGGAAGGGTATATATAATGGAAGGTGTTGGATTGGCCAATTGGTCATGATCGACTCTGGGCTGGACCAATTACAGCCGAGGAGGCTGGATGCACCCTCCCCCTTGTTTAGCAATCACGTGATTTTCGCGCATTGCATGCCGGGAACTCGTGGCAAAACAATCCAAGTACCGCATCAAATGCAAGCATTTGCAGCACCGCAAAACGTTCATTCTCTGGTTCCAATACCTTCTTTTTTTTTTTCTTTGCCGCACAACAAAGGAATGTACAAAACAAAAGGAGAACAATGCCGGTCCGTACAAAGACAGACTCGACGAAAAGACAAAGAAAAGATACGAGGAAAAAATCAAAGGAGTGAAAGGGTCAGACCCTTACGAGCACACAGAGTGGACCAAAGACGTCAGCGTGCTGCCCAACTTTCACCACGCTCATATTTATAATTACACGGTTCTTGGAGTGAGTGCATACACTCGTGAAGTTTAGTAACTTCAGGTCACTGCAACAAGCCCAGGTACAGTTTAGCGACGGATGGGTACAAGACCTTGAAATGCACCGTGTAGAACGAAAGACTATTGTACGTATCATAAGTTTACCAGTCTCACAAATCGTCTTCATAAATACACATTCATTAACAGTTTATTAATAGGACCTTTGAGCTCAACGGTAATTAATTAGTAGTGGAAATAATTTCTGGTAGTGTAACAGTGTTTGTGGTATTATTCCACTTGCCACAAATATCAGCGTAATGGGGAAACAGCGCCCCCCCCCCCCCCCCCCCTCAGTGTGGCTGGTTAGGTGAGGCTGGCTGCAGTAATCGCTGCCAGTCTGCCGTAGCCATACGAGAGGTGAGTTGTATTGTTCCGCACACAATATAGCTAAGTAGTACAGACACATAAAACATGTTTGATTAGCTGACGAGCACTGAGTGTAATAAGTGCTTAGTGGACACATGTCCAACACCAGTTTTATGTACTTTTCATTTGTTTATTAATGTGTGAAACTGTATGCTAAAGCGGAATGCTAATGAGATGTTCTGCCGTAGTGTGCTGTGCGGAGTGGTGTGTGGCGAGCCTGTGCACTGATAATACACCATTGTTTCCATTCAGGTACATAATTTGTTGTTGCTGTTATTTTATTGTATATTAGAAATTGTAATATTGCTGCGGTAATCGCTGCCAGTCTGCCGTAGCCACACGAGAGTGTGCTGTGCGGAGTGGTGTATGGCGAGCTTGTGCACTGATAATACACCGTTGTTTCCATTCAGGAAATAAAGTGGCAACGATCGATCAGAGACTCCTTGGCAACGATCGATCAGAGACTCCTTGTCTTTTTAAAAACACTACACAACGCAGAGTCGAGGAGTCTGTTTGGGCCGAACTGTTGCAGCGGGATGAAGCAGAAACCGGTTACAGTAGCATTACAGAAATGTAGCAGTGACAATAATATTGTATGTTGTAATCGCAATGGACAATTAGTGATACAAAACAACTGTTTTATCCTGTAATAATAATAATAATAATGGATTGGATTTATATAGCGCTTTTCAAGGCACCCAAAGCGCTTTACAATACCACTATTCATTCACTCTCACATTCACACACTGGTGGAGGCAAGCTACAGTTGTAGCCACAGCTGCCCTGGGGCAGACTGACAGAAGCGAGGCTGCCATATCGCACCATCGGCCCCTCTGGCCAACACCAGTAGGCAATAAAAGTATATGTTTTTGTCAATGTACCATGGTAATAACAGAAGCGAAACGCAATATTGTGTCAGGACAATTCACTATTTATGCACAATAAATAAAGGAGCATAGCGCGACAATTTCTGTTCAGCGCCAGACTTGCTTGTAACCTATATCACCAATTATGTTAAGAAAAATGACGCATTAACTACTACAAAACTCTGACCTTTGTGGGAATGCTTGGAGCAGACTAACCTGTGAGCTGGAGTGTTCTGAGACGTTATATTTGGTATATCCAGACCATCCGTCGGCTCTTACTTCGGAAACATGGCTTAAAAAATTTCTCTTCAACGACGTAATCCAATAAAAAAAAAAAAAAAAACGATCTCTTTACCCGTCGGCTTCCCGTGGCTGTCATGCGACCGGCTATTGCAGTTAATAATACAACAGCTTCTTGCCATTTTTTGGGTTTCTTTTTATCGCTGTGTAACTGAGTTCAATTGAAAGCCTGCGTGCGCTAGTACCTCTTGCCACAAGTTCCCAGAATCCTTTGCGGTTTTACCCCTGAATGACGTCACATTTTCAATCTTTATCCTGGTGGGCCGGTCTCTAGTCAAAATGCCCGGGCCGATTTTTTGTCCCAGTCCAGCCTTGGCTGGACCCATCACTAGTCAGTTGTGATCCGAGCTGCACACCCCAGTGTCCTGGAGCTGTAGGTTTGTTATCTCTAGTCTGATAAAATGCTTAATATAGAGTCTAGTGTGTATATCCAAAATAATTACACCTTTTGAATATCTAAAAGTCTATTGTGTCTTTAAATGCTTTCAATCATCAATCATAAGTTTATATGTTTTGTCATTAATAAATTAATGATGCGTAACTTACCGGGCAGCTCATCTTATCATCTGCTGACTGTGGCTGACTTTTAACAAGGTTTTTGTTTGATTTCTTTGTATATTTTACTGTCAAACGAGGACATCAGGAGGGAGTGACCGTTCTGTAGAAAGTGAAGATGTGGAGTTAGGGTAATGGTATGGTAATAAAAATCTTTTAATAAATGTTATTTAATAATATTATTGTATTCATGTTGTTAAGCTAATGCTACAAACACACTTTTTTTAACACACTATTTTCTGAACTTTGATCAAAGGCACAACACGTTTATTGATTATCACCTTAACTTCTGTATTCAGGCTTATCTGTAATTTTTTGAAAAGGCAACAACTGTGAGTCTAGACAGTCTACAAAAGGTCTGGCAGTGGCACCAACATGTTAAACTTTTATTTATGGTAAATGGCCTGTATTTGTATAGCACTTTACTATACACATAGAAATTTATCATATAAATGTATGTTTTTATGATACATTGACCAACAATCATTTTATAATGCTTATGTTTCAAAAGTTTTGTTGACAATAAAGTAGCATGCAGTTCTGGAAGTAGCACCGCTGCAAAAACTAAATAAAGTGGTATTTTTGGTCATGTGTCCATACCTGTGCTTCTCTTAAAAAAAACAAAACAACAAAAACATTTGTAAATTACATGCCTCTGCGCTTAGAGACATAATCAAGGTTACACAAAGGTGAATACTCTTTACCAACATTCAAATCATTAGGGAAATCAGGCTGTTAAAGCAGGCGAGAAAAAGACAAATAAGCTCAGACATGTTTCCGAGAATCAGACAACATAGGCAAAAAAATAAAAAGCAAATAAGCTCAGATGTGGTTCTAGGAACCAGCAGCATGGGTGTTAGTAACAGGAGGGTAAGATATATGGAGTGTGTGCTTGTCATTTGTCTTTATCATTCAGGGCACTGTACAGTTTATTAGGAGGCAATTTCATTAACTACACGCAAAACAAATATTAATGGTGCCCCTAGAACTTAACCAAAAAGCATTTTTAACTTTAAAAAATAAGTTGTGTACATATGTATGCTTCAGTGAGCTGACTAATCAATTTTAAAACTCAGTGCACCACAAAAAACACTCCTTAACTTAAATGTTTGAGTATATTGAACAAAATACTTTTATCATTACTCAACAACAGAAAATATTAAACTGTATATAAAAGTGAGTTTGAACATCATCCATGTTTGAATTACATGCCCTGCACCATATTGAAAACATTATTAAAAGTGAAATAAAAAAAAAAAAAAACAATAGAGGAAACACAGAAAAAATCTGAGGTTGTCAACACTACCTGGTAAGTTTCTTGTTTTATAGTGTTTTATCAATATGTGCTAGTTATATAATTTCAATGTGCAAAACATTTTTGTCACAAAACAAAGAACTTAATTTTGTAATTTAGCATTGTAAAATTCATTTTAAACATTAGATAGCTGTTCTTTTAGCTAGCAAAAACAGTCCTCACTATTGTTTGTCCCTATATCTGTGTAAGTTTATTCTGAAAATGGCAGCTACAAGACATGCATAGACGCTTAGATTGTGTTATGCTAGTTGTTACTGTACAAACATAAAAGGATATATTTCTTTTTCACTTGCGCCACCAGGCCCTCTGACCACCACCAGTAGGCAATGGGTGAAGTGTTTTGCCCACAGACACAACGACTGAGACTGTCCAAACTGGGGCTCAAACCGGCACCCTTCCAATTACAAGACGAACTCCCAACGCTTGAGCCACACTCGCCCGTGGCTCATTAGACCGTGATGCCTCTGCCTTTCTAAATGGAGGGACAGTAACTGCGTGTGTATATGTAAGCATGTAAAACCTGAAGATAGTCAAATGAACTAAACCGTAATGGAGCAAAATATGTGTGTGTGTGGTTGAAGGATGGATGTGATTGTGCATGCTGCGCACACAGGGGTGTGTGTGTCACAGTTTGTGAACCCTGACTGTGTTCGGTGACTTTAATAAGCACTGAACAGATGAATTACAAGTTCTAATAGTACACTTTAAAATATAATCATTAAACACCTGAAATGTACTGTAATTTAGCAGAGCAAAATTGTTTAAAAAAATAATAACTCTAGCTAGCCATTTTTTTAGCTAGCACACATTCCTCAGAAATATTAATCTGCAATACTTTAGTTTCACAATGGCTGCTAAATGATGTGAACTGACACTTCATTTTTGTTTAGCTCATTGTTACCCTACGATAGAAAAAGTACCTTGTCAGTTTTTCACTTCACTAATTAAAATTTGTCACTTGTCAGGGTGCGTTTGGTTATCTGATAGACGATGTAGACAGCATATAAGTTTGAATCATGCGGTCAGTTGCTGCTTTCAAAATAAGACACAATACTACAACAAGGGAAAGACCCAGGGAAACCAAGTTAACTATAAAACCCCTGAAAACCATAAATTTCACACCGTAGCCTCAACTCTCGTGGCCCGGTACCAAACGACTCACGGACCACTGCTGTACAGAACCTGTGATGTCCAGATGGTATTCCTCTAGTGTTCTGCTGGGAAAACTTTTGGATTTAGGGATTAACATAGTTGCCATGGTTTCCTTTCTTCTCTTATTTGTTGTGTGTGATCAGTGGCGTGTCCAGCAGGGTGGCCTGGGGAGCACAGGCCACCCCGCCCCCAACCAGACTGGCCATATCAAATGTACGATTATGTTTACTCAGTGAAGCGCAGATATCCGAGTGTAAGTGAATGCAGCATTGGCTTCTGAGCATCACGTTAGCAAAGGAAGGAGAAAGATGGCACCGCGGAAAACAATTTTTCGGTGAAAGAAAATGAGGAGAGAATAAATGTCCTGGTAAATAATATTAAGTGTGTTGAGTTTGGTAAACGCCACTGTGTGTGATCAGGACAATTCTGGAGAAGATGGGCCTGCAGGGGAAAGTCACCCCCTCACAGGCCAGAAGACATGGGATAAAAATACAAAGTACGTATGTGTGTTATCAAGCAGATCATTCTTAAGAACACAAGTTAATAAATGTGCAATTACTAAGAGTTGTTGTGGTGTTTTTATTTGCCTGCTGTAATTTTTGATTTATTCGGCCTTTAGGATTGCAAGTATCCAGGCTCAGGAGAGGGGGTCAGTGGGAAGCCCACTGCTGCTACTTGGCCCTGGTTTGCCCTCATGGATAAGATGATAGGACAGATGCCTTCCATTAAGCCTCCTGTCCTAATGTCCTCTCTCCCTGAGGACACTCCAGGGTCAAGCACAGCAGTGGGTGACCAAAACGACAGCAATGACGAAGCGGTTCATCCACCTACGACTGTCAGGGCTCTGTGTGCGGGCAGGTGGAAATGTGGATCCAAATGCAGGACTCCGAGACAAAATGTGACTGAAAACCACAGCTTTTATTGCTGGCATGAAACAAAAACAGAAACCAAACCATGAAACCAAGCAGGAACACACAGGCAGGATCTGAGGGTACGACGCACCACGGGAAAACACAGGGCTTATATACACAGTATATAAATAAACATCATCATCACAACAAGAGAATGAAAAAACAATCCAAAACACCAAGATAACTGAAACACAAAGTACCAGAGAACAAAAAGAATAACCCATGATGCAAAAGTAAACCAAAACATAATAAACTCAAATTACTGGGTCCAACGGACCCAGAACCGTGACAACGACAGGGAGAAAGAGGAAAAGAGACAAAGAGAGGCTGAGAAGAGGAGAGCAGGGAGAGGATGAACAGACTGTTTTCACTTCTAGAAAGATTTGTTCCAAAATGAGTTAAATGTTGAGAAATGTATTATTTATTAATAAATTGATCCAAACAAACAGTAATTGCCACTGAACTCAATTTGGTTTACTGGCATTTATAACACGTATGAACATAACGCTAACTTTGAACAGTATTACATAGATATTTATTTGATAGCAATAAAGTAAATAACAATAACAATTAAACAAGAATATTTCAAATACACAGTAAAGATGAAAAAACAACATTTACAGTTGTTCATACAGAATTAACCTGAGTGAGCTGTTCCTGGACCGTTTCTTGAACAACTGTAATAGATTACAGGAAGTCTCTGGCAGTGTTGCTGAATCTGCCCGAGCAAGATCAGACATGGATGGGGTGCTGCAACTGAGACCTGCGGTTTGTCTTTTCTGGTTGGCGAGTGGAGAATCACACAGTCTGCAAAGAGAGCTTTAGGATGCTTCCTCCCACTGTGCATTGCATCGTCCATCCACAGGGCTTTGCAGGGCTGGCTCACTCGTGGCTGCCACACCACTAAGATGTTTTCAGAAATATGCAAGCAGGAGATTATTAGTGTAATACTTGTAACTCTGTAGCAGACAACAGTTTGATAAAGTGCTATGTAAAAAAACAAACAAACAAAAGATTAGATTCTATATGTTTCAAAGATATTTAATTTATATATTTTATATGATACAGTACATGTGTGAGATGACCAATGTTGTGCCAAAAAATTATCGTCTGCCAAAAACTGATTTCCGGTTTTTGCCCTAAACTGATAGCTCGTATTTAACCTGCTATAAATAACTTGTTGTTCTATAATACGTGAAACATATGTCACATGTTTCCCTCATTAATGATATCAAGTCACTGTTAGCCACCAGCAACATTCCTGTAACAAGGTAGAAGCTGCAATCAGTTTTTGGCAGTCACTTTTATTTATCCTTTATTTATCCAGTTCACAAGCAATCTTGTTGAAATTAGAAATTTATTTTCTAAGAGTAATCTGGCCGAGAAGACAGCAGACAGCGCAACAAATATATCAATTGTACCTACATTATAACCAGAGTTATAAAGATACTTGAACAACAGGTAATTATTGTATATATAAAACCCCTTTGTAAACCATGTTCACCGAAGTCTATTTACCAACATACATAAAGATATTACACATATTATACACGGAAACATTGGAAATCAGTTTTGGCAGGCAAACACTTTTTTGGCACAACGCCGGCAATATTTCA
This sequence comes from Simochromis diagramma, assembly GCF_900408965.1. Classification (NCBI taxonomy): domain Eukaryota; kingdom Metazoa; phylum Chordata; class Actinopteri; order Cichliformes; family Cichlidae; genus Simochromis; species Simochromis diagramma. The sequence continues at coordinate 787,927 of NW_024386897.1, read as the reverse complement.
ACTATCCATGTAATTAGCTACACAATTCCTAAATGCGTGTAGATTAAAGGAAAATATTTTACCTGGATATGATTGTCTCTGATGGGCCTAGGGTACAAAACGTGCAGGCGACGACGATAAGGTTTTTCTAGCTCCTCGAGAATTAAAATTGTCCAAACAATGAAGCGACATTTCAATGTTTTTTTAAAGTTGTCGCGCTGTTGCGCTAGTGACCGGAAAAACACGCAAGTAAGGCCCATCTGTTGGATGTTGGATACTCATTGTTTGTTCAATAAAGTTTCTATGGAGAAAAAAAGGGGGGAGCTGTCCACAGCTGCTCACTTTCTGACTACCCATCCATCTATGGACACTACCTTGTGACATAGGTAGGTAGTGTCCCTATGAGGATCCTTTCCGTGAATTTGGACACAGCATCTGTGCATGCATGTGCCTCCCAGACCACTCTGGGAGGCACATGCATCTTAATGTCATGAGGGAGGTCGTACCTTCTCTTACTGATTTATACTATAGGAGTCTGTATCTGTTTAAGTATAAGTGCCTTTTGTTTAGGTGGACCGCTGGACCCCTGGCACCAGCAGGTCTGGGGAGTCTTCACAAGGTCATATCTTGAACCCCCCCCCCCCCCCCCCCCCCACACACACACACACACACACACATAACTACAGGATACGCAGACAAGGTACTCTTTGTTCACATGTATACCTATGTAAGACGTAATATGTTAATGAACTTGTGCATATTTATGTAACCTCAATAAAGAACAGTGTCACAGGAGAAGCTGGCTGAGAGCAACTGGGGTTCGAGCAGAAGGAACGGCACTAGTCACAGTTCTCTCCCTCGTGCACGAGTAACACAAAGAACTTGGGTGACTTGCATCTTGCTTTTACCGTTGTAGGAGAATTGTCTCGTTCCAGCAGTGGGTCTGTGCCAGATAGAAGTCTATCAAAATATATCAAGCCCCTAAACAGAATTTTGAGCTCCTCTGAAAACTGCACGCCTCTTCATTAATCTGAGAGAAAGCACAGAAAAAAATAAAAAAACGAAAGCTACATCATTAAAGTTTCTAATGTGCAATAAGATCCAGATGTGTGTTCCACTCTTCCTCAGCCAGTCTAATCTCACCAATGGATGAGCAGTACCGGGTTTTCACCCAATATAACATCTACAATTTAAGAGCAAACAGTTCAATCTTGGTGTCATCAGACGAGACATTCTCCTCATCACAGTCTGAGAGTTTTCTCACTGCTTTTTTTCAAGCTTCAAACTCATATTCGATGTATGTTCCCATAAACTTTACTGGAATCTGCTCCCTTCATGCGTCCTCATCTGACAGTAAAATATATGAAGATATCAAACAAAGTTTTCCTTAAAAGTCAGCTTCAGTTACCAAATGACAAGAGAGGCTGTCAGGTAAGTTACCTGACATTAACCTTTCTGTTAATCTGACTTAAACGTTTTAAAATACAGACACATCATGTTGTGGTTTTGCATTTTTTTAAAGACATGATAAAGTTTAATAAACATTGCAAATACTTATTTTAGACATGTGTCCTAAACTATAAACTAAGCAACCTATTATACTAGGGATAATAATTCTGATACAGTATTAATCATGATGACTAAATCCATTACAGAGAAGCCAAGAATGGAAAAAACCTGTTTATTGATCATCCTGCTGCTCTCAGGTCAGCAATTGTAATATCTCAATCATTTAAACTAGACTATAAATATACTGAGACAGACATCTGAGTCATCAGGTTACATGCTCAGGCATTTATTTCATATCACAATAACTGCATTTATTTCAAATGTGAGTTCCTTTTTTATCATATTTATATTTTGATTAAGTAAAAACTTGTTGTATTCATTTCTATGATAACATATCAAACTAAATAGTTTTTCACGTTTTGACTGCTATAGCACAGTCATTCCCAAACTTTGGGGATGGTTTTTTTTTCTCCTTCTACTTCTTTTTCTCCTCATTTTTATTTTTTACTGTGATTAACAACAATGTTTAGCTAGTCTCAGTCAACCCAGACAAACTAGAGTTGTGTCAGGATGGGCACCTGACATCAAGTCTTTGTCAGAGCTAATGTAGATAAGAAGGAAATTTCCATACCAAATGTGGATGTAAGAAGAGGAATAGGAACTACTAAGGTCACATAAGCCAAGGTGTGAATAGCTTCCATCTCATGTAGACTGGGCTTAGCTGGAGCTGGAGAGTAAGGAGAGGGTAGAGGATGGTTTAATATTGTTTCCACTGTACACCCAAGATTCTGTATCTGTTCATAGTTATTTAATTTTGCTTCCAAAGGACTCATTAAGCTAAATCATGTTTTCCCAAAACAAAGCGCCTTGGCTAATAAAAGCGTTCTGTATCGGTTAGCATCTGCTGAGTTTATGTTCTGTCTGCATTGTTCTGTCACAGTTTACACAAAGGACGCAGTTTGCAGGATGCACTGAGGAAAGATTTTAATTGATTGTAGCTTTAAATGAGTAGGAATTGGTTTAAATTAGAGATGTCACGATACCACTTTTTTATGTCCAATACCGATATCATAAATTTGGATAGCTGCTGATAACAATAAGAATCTGATATTGTTTATTTTATAATCAATAAAACTGTTATTTTTAATCTTGCTGTATTTTATATGAGTTTTAAAAAACAAAACACTAACACTATTCTGTTAAACCTTTATGCAAAAAATACCCATGAACCCAAAATATTTCATAGTTCAGCAATACTGATCAATCTAATAAACTTAAACCTACACCATCCTCCCTATTCTGGTATTTTAAAGAGTAACTAGCAGAAAGGTGAGGTGATCCAGTAATGCTGCACTAATGAATTAGACTAACTATTCACTTTAGCTAAAGTTATTAAGTTAGCTAAAGAGTTGGGATGCTGTACAAGACATAAATAAAGCTAAAATACAAAGGTTTGGACACCGTTTTGCATGTTTCCCTACTGTAGGGGTCTCTGCAAGCATACAGAGGGTGTACTCTGAGAGGGTCCAAGATGACAACTTTGGAATTCTACTAGAAACAGTCGATCATATTTGTTTGTCAAAGCTGAATTCAGGGCAAACTACGCTAAATTAGCGTTTTGAGCTAACAGCTACAATAAGCATAAAAGTTACCTTACGGCTATCATTTGTTAACATGACGCTTGTTCTTATACATGTAATACATTTATTACCAACCTGAGAGTTCATCCGCTGGTCATTCGACATGACGAATGACTTCTGAAGTCTTAATTCAGCTCAAGACGCTGTAGATTCCCGTCAGTAACACTTTCGGTCCGCTAGTAAAACATAGTTCTATTAATCTGCGCTTGAACCGGAACCGGATGTAAGTTCCAAAAAACTGAATTTTGGAACTGAAATTGAATTGTAGAAGTGAAACTGAATGGTGAGAAGTGAAACTGAAATTATTCGAGAGCTGAATTTTTAAAGGATAAAATGCAGTTTCAAAGCAAATCAATTCATTTTCAAAGTATAAATTCAATTTCAAATTAGACTAATTCAAATTCAGTTTTCAAAAGCATTTATTCAAGTTACAATTCAGATTCAATCTGAGCAATTCAAATTCAAATTGAACTTATTCAAATTCAGTTTCTGATGGCACAGATTTCTGCCCATACACGAGCAGTTGTCTAAGCATTTCACTGCATATCGCACTGTGTATGACTGTGTACGTGACAAATAAAATTTGAATTTGAATTTGCTATCATTGCTAACACTGATAACAACATAAATCGAATTAAATCAGGACTTGATGAGACCTTTCGAGTATCACTAGAAATATTATAAATAGTCATCTCCATACCACAGTTTGCTTCCAGTAAACACCGACAGCATTCACTGTTAGCATACCACATCCATGTTAGCAGTGTATAAACGATAGTTTAGCATATATTGGCACAGGCATCAATAAAGAACTACCATATTAAACACTTTTACTAACCGCAGGCAGATGGACAGGCTCTCTGCAGGTGGGATTGAGCGCCTGTAGTTGGTGTCTAGGTGGGCAATGCTTGGACCAACCATCTCTTCAAACGCTAGCTCGACAGCTGCCATCTTGCAAAGATACCGTCTGGCACAACTTCCTCCCACATCCCTCCCACATTTCCGGTTCACGCACGTCAAAATTGCATATTTTGACACGCAATGAATTCGCGTTGGACACACGTCGAGGTGCGAATTTGAACGCGTCAAGTGAGGGGCCTCTGGCGCATTTTAATCGTGTCTATCACGTTCGGTGTGAACACACCGTAAGAGGTCAGGATGGATACCAAAACATTGTACTGTTTATGTCCTGTTTCTGCTTAGACTGACTCAATATCCTTGTATTGGACACTTTATTTCAATTGCATTTTGTCATCAAAGTTGCCATGTTGAATTTTTCAGAAAGAATCCATTGCTTTCCTCCTGGATTATTTTCTTTAACATTAAACACTGAGACAAACACATCTTCAGGTGCCCATCTCCTCTCCAACCTCTCACCTCTTAAAGATAAGAACAGAGTCAGCATTAGCTCAGAGTAGATTAGTTAGACAAGTATAACTGATGTTATTTCATTATTGTTCTGTCACTGTTATTATCGTTTGTTTCTGCTTTAGCTCTGGTGCTGCTAAATTTCTTTAATAAAAATCCTTCAACTAAAGTCTACATTTTGGACATTCTCTTTTTAACCCTTTTTGAAAATGTAAAAGTAAAAATATGAATATTAATTCTTATTAGTGTAAATAGCTTTAGCAGTTTACTCCAGCACGGCAGTGTGGTGATTAACACTGTTGCCACACAGCAAGAAGACCTTGAGTTTGACTGCACCGACCTTTCTCGGGACTGATGTAGGAGCTGTTGTAAAAGAAAGCAGTTACGTACATACTTTTTACTTGTGCATTATGTTATATTATTTTTTCATCGCTCAAAATAAGCATCACACTAGCGGAAGCTGGTATACCCGCCGAAACGCCGTGCATTTATCGAGACTTTCAAATGTTATATTTCTCAGTATCTGTAAACAGCGGTCCACGGTTTATCGTGGGTGTTATGTTCTAAAAAATAACCAGTCAATGAATGAATGAATGAATGAATGAATGCTTTATTGGCCATATGCAAGTTGCCTCGCAGAGGAATAGAACCCCCCCGACTTACACACACAACATAGACAACACATGGGAGTACAGGTCGGAGATCGGCAGCGTTACAGAAAAAAAAAAAAACACTGAAAAAGTACACAACAATGGGGAAAATACAAGAGGAAAAAAAGAGACTTCTGCTCATGCTGGGCACCTATGGGAGGACAGCATGAGAACAGGAAACAAAAAAACTCCTCTGCACAGAGAGCACATAAATGTCCACATTACAACATTGGAGCACGTGACTAGCCACAGGGGTGGATAGGGGGGTGGGGGGTAATCCGAAGGAACACAGCAGTCGTCCTGCACAGCGCTACCATTCCAGCGCGGCACACAGACCCGCCATCTTCCCCCACAGGAAAAAAGGATCGAAGGCATTTGGAAAGGGAGGGGGATAAGTGTTTGCTTTTCAGTGTAAGTGTATGTGTGTGCGTGTCCAGAGTTCAGCTGGGACAGTGTCCTCCGCCCTATCAGGCTAAGTAAACAGTCTGCCAGCCAACCCAGGTGGCCTTGCATAGAATGGGAAGAATAGTCATCACACAGTCATTATCAGGGAGTTGTTTTGTTCGGCACCAGCCTTGGACCTGCAGCTGGCGCCGTGGTGTCCACATGTTGATGTCGTTGATTTTTCTTTTCTGCGAGCAGCTCAGGAGAATTTCAAAGCTGTTCTTTAACACTCCGACACTGGTCTCTCAATCTCCCGTTGGAGAGCCGCGAGCCTCCCCATGATGGTATCAAACTTCTGTTCCGTGGTGTTGTCATTCTTTTGATTCTGAGACCTCACAACTGCAGTGATCCGTTCTGCGATGTGTTCCAACTGTCGCTCAAGGGTCTCATTTTGAGCAGGCCTGTCTTTGATGTATCCTGCAGCCAATGTTATTTTTTTGACGGTGCAAAATGTTTCGTCAACATCGTCGACATACAGTACTGCACTTCAGAGTCACACTGCTAGCGATCGATGCAGCGATTCTGTACTGTACAGGAGATGGCACGGAGGAGATCGTTTGCAGCGATCAGGACGCAGGACACAATGTGATGTAAAATAAAATGCAAACTTGCACTAAAAAAATCTGTGAAACAGCGAGGTGAAAGCTGAACTGCGTTATAGCGAGGGACCTCTGTAATTTTGAAGGTAAGTCACAACATACCCTTCATAAATACTAATGTATAGAAACCCTTACCAGCAATCGTTCATTTTTTGTGTGGCTTTTTTTTTTCACAGTTTGTTAACATGCTGTGTAGGTGTGTACTTGACTAGCTGATATCGACATAATGGGGAAACATCTGGTTGGACTATTGTTCACCTGTAGTTTGAATGCTGAACATTTGCCTGTTTAAATCATAAGACCAGTGTCAGGGTTCCTGGGTCGATGACCCAGTATTTTCAGTTCTTGTTCACTGTTTATCTACTGCCTGTTCCACTTCCTGTTTTATTGTGTTAGCCTTGGTCTGTGTGCGTTATGTTCAGTCCTCTTCCCATTAGTTCATTATGTTCAGCTGTGTACTCACCGGTCTCTCATTATCATTATCACCAGTCTGTGTATTTAAGCCCTCTGTTTCTACCCATTCACTGTCGTGTCATTGATGATGTCGTTCAGTTCAGTTCAGTCAGTCAGCCATTCGTTCATTCAGTCGTCCAGCCAGCCAGCCAGCCGTTTTCTGCCTCTGTTCTGTTCATCCACTCCTTATAATAAACCTTCACCAGTCTTCACCTACCTGCGAGTCCTGCGTGTGGGTTCCTTCCTCCTCGCCTCCACACAACGCCTGACAGAATGACACGACCCGTGTCACGAAGACACGTTAGGAACCCAGCGGACTCGGACCTCTATGAGCGGCAGGAGGTAGCGCTCTCCTTGTGGGCGGAAAAACTCAAGGAGAGACAGCGGCTCTTCGCGGAGCGAGAGCACGTCTTCGAGGGCACTCGCTTGGCTCTGGGCGGGCCTCGGAGACGCCGCATTCCCCCACCTGCTGCCTCACCTGCACCGGAGCATCTGCCGCGGAGAGTGGACGTTTCACGCCGCGCTTCGGCCGCTCCCTCTCTCGCCACTCCGCTCCACGCTCACACACCACCCGCCTCATTCACCGGACCTTCAACCTCGCCACGGCACAGCGGCTCTGTCTTCCACCTCGGCTCAACAGAGGCTCCCGTGCCAGAGGCTCGGACGTGTACCCCGCCCGCTTCCTCCTCCCGGAGAAATCGGCGCACACGCCGCCATAAAACGGACTACCTTCAGCCACTCCCGATGGTGAGCTCCAGTGACTGTTTTTCGCACTCACCATCTGATTATTCACTCAAATCGCACAATAACCCCATCTCTGATTCGTGGGATGTTTCCCTCCTGGAGGATTCTGTGGACTGGGAAGATTTGTTCTGCTCTGCTCTCCCAAGGACTGTAAATAGTGGTGGCAGGAAAACCAGAACATTCCCCAATAAACCTGCTAACATCACACACCCAGTCATTATCTCCACTCCCGTCAGTCAGTCTACCCCCACACCAGTGCCAGCTCCCAGGAGGAGGGCAGCTGCGACCCAGTCTACCGCCACACCCGCTTCGGTTTCTCGAGTGGGGGTGACTGGTGTCCAGCCACCTCCCGTGCCTGTCCCAGCGCCTAGGCTGAGGACGGCCAGGATCCAGCCTGACCCCCCTAGAGACTCAGCTGGGGCTCTCCAGCCAGTGCCCTCACGCTGTGGAGGCACGGAAGAGCTAATCAGTCCACCACTTCATCCACCATCTGATCCAGCCTTTCACGCACTAGCTCTATCCCTGGTTAGACTAGCTGCCGTGTCCCCGGCTCAGGCACCGGCCTTACTAGCTCAGGCTGTAGCTTTATCTCCCTCATTAGCTCAGTCTGTAGCCCAGCCATTAGCCACACCAACCTCAGCTCCGTCATCAGTTCCCTCACCTGCTGTTCAGCTTCCACTCCTGTCAGTTCCCTCACCTGCTCTCCAGTCCGCTCCTGTCCAGTCTCCCGTAGCTCAGTCTCCTGTCCATTCTCCCGTAGTTCAGTCTCCTGTCCAGTCTCCCGTAGCTCAGTCTCCTGTCCAGTCACCCGTAGCTCAGTCTGCTCCTGTCCAGTCAGTCCAGTCGCCTCCTGTCCAGTCAGTCCAGTCGCCTCCTGTCCAGTCGCCTCCTGTCCAGTCAGTCCAGTCGCCTCCTGTCCAGTCAGTAGTCCAGTCGCCCGTCCACCAACCTGTTCAGTACCCAGAGCCTGCTGTGAGCTACCCTGCTGCCCAGCCAGGGGTTTCCGCACCCGCTGGCCCAGCCGCTCCTCAGCCAGGGGTTTCCGCACCCGCTGGCCCGGCCGCTCCTCAGCCAGGGGTTTCCGCACCCGCTGGCCCTGTCCTGTGTGTGCCAGGGGCTCCAGTGCCCACTGGTTCTGAGACCGTTTTCGCTGGAGGGCCCGAGGAGCCCGTCCGGCAACCTTCCTCGTCAGCTGGGGGTTCAGGAGAACCGCACCAGCCTCATGCCTCGTCAGCTGGAGGGCCCGAGGAGCCCGTCCGGCAACCTTCCTCGTCAGCTGGGGGTTCAGGAGAACCGCACCAGCCTCATGCCTCGTCAGCTGGAGGGCCCGAGGAGCCCGTCCGGCAACCTTCCTCGTCAGCTGGGGGTTCAGGAGAACCGCACCAGCCTCATGCCTCGTCAGCTGGAGGGCCCGAGGAGCCCGTCCGGCAACCTTCCTCGTCAGCTGGGGGTTCAGGAGAACCGCACCAGCCTCATGCCTCGTCAGCTGGAGGGCCCGAGGAGCCCGTCCGGCAACCTTCCTCGTCAGCTGGGGGTTCAGGAGAACCGCACCAGCCTCATGCCTCGTCAGCTGGAGGGCCCGAGGAGCCCGTCCGGCAACCTTCCTCGTCAGCAGGAGGGCCCGAGGAGCCCGTCCAGCCACCACCTGCGGCTGCCTCGCCTGGTCCGGCCTCAGACTCTGCCTCAGCTTCGCCTGGTCCGGCCTCAGACTCTGCCTCAGCTTCGCCTGGTCCGGCCTCTGCCTCGGCCTCAGCTTCGCCTGGTCCGGCCTCTGCCTCGGCCTCAGCTTCGCCTGGTCCGGCCTCAGACTCGGCCTCAGCTTCGCCTGGTCCTACAGCTGCTCCTCAGTCTCCGCCGGCTCCCGTGCCGCCTCCTGCAGCTGCTCCTCGGCCGCCTTCTCCTCGTCGCCGGCGTGGTTGACCACCGGACCGCCTTCGCCTGAGTGGCCGCCGTTGCCTTCCGCACGGCCGGCCCCCGGACCGCCTTCGCCTGAGTGGCCGCCGTTGCCTTCCGCACGGCCGGCCCCCCGACCGCCTTCGCCTGAGTGGCCGCCGTTGCCGTCCGCACGGTCGTCCTCCCGAACTGTGTCCACGTCGCCGCCGTTGCCGTCCGCACGGTCGGCCCCCTGAACTGTCTCGTCTCGGCCGCGGGCCACGTGGCCGCCCACCTGAACTGTCTCTGTGTGGACTCCGTCCCTCCGTCCTGGGCCCCCTCCGCCCGCCCTGTTTTTTTTCTTTTGGCCGTCGGGTGCCGGCCTTTGTCGGGGGGGGGTACTGTCAGGGTTCCTGGGTTGGTGACCCAGTATTTTCAGTTCTTGTTCACTGTTTATCTACTGCCTGTTCCACTTCCTGTTTTATTGTGTTAGCCTTGGTCTGTGTGCGTTATGTTCAGTCCTCTTCCCATTAGTTCATTATGTTCAGCTGTGTACTCACCGGTCTCTCATTATCATTATCACCAGTCTGTGTATTTAAGCCCTCTGTTTCTACCCATTCACTGTCGTGTCATTGATGATGTCGTTCAGTTCAGTTCAGTCAGTCAGCCATTCGTTCATTCAGTCGTCCAGCCAGCCAGCCGTTTTCTGCCTCTGTTCTGTTCATCCACTCCTTATAATAAACCTTCACCAGTCTTCACCTACCTGCGAGTCCTGCGTGTGGGTTCCTTCCTCCTCGCCTCCACACAACGCCTGACAACCAGTCACTATACAGAGATGTTCAAGGTTCAAGGTTCTTTATTTGTCACATGCATAGTTATACAAGTATAACACACAGTGAAATGTAGCCTGACACGCTCCTCGACATGTGCAAAAAATTGGGGGGGGGTGTAGAGGAAGAACATTATATATATATATATATATATATTAGGGGTGCAACGATACACAAAATTCACGGTTCGGTTCGGTTCGATACTTTGGTGTCACGGTTCGATATTTTTTCGATACAAAAAAAATGTTCATGCCTTTTTAATTTGTCATTTATTAAAATTATAAATATATATTTTAACTCAAAAGTACAGTTTTTAAATTTAACCCTAACCCTTGTGCGTGTTTTTTATTTTGACAGCGAATGCGCACCTGCGGACCACTTATGTGCAGCCCTGGTTATTTAGCTCATCATATTGCAGCCACAGAAATTCTTTTGTCCATGAAACCATAAAGCTGCACTTTCTTTTTGCCTTATAGTCTGATTTGTCATAACTTCTCCGTTTTGTGGTAAGCTTTTCTTTGGCTGTCACTTCTTCACCCTGACCTGTCTTATTTGGCTCAGCAGAACTAAAATATATATCTGTCTGTGAAGGTTCTCAGTCATCCAGGTCATCGTAGTCAAATATATATCCTGCTGCTTTTATACACGCACTCACATAAGCTCAGCGATTCTCTGCGCGATCAACCTCTCACATGTTTAAGCTTGCTGCGGGAGATTTCACTTGTCATGTTTGCATAGTAAGCTAACAATTAATAAGACGATGTCAGAGGAATTGGTGCGCAAATTATCATCACTCACAGATCAGTGCTGTCGCTCTCTATACACAGTTCGCATGATTGCAAAGTGAAAGCAAAAAAACAAGCGCAAATTCAAACGCGATTTCAATATGTCACATATTGACAGTGGCTCACCGATGCCAATGACATAATTACCCAGCTACATTTCCGAAAGAATGCAAAAGCATTGACATATATTTTTCCTTCCCACAATAGCCCGACGGGCAGGGCAGAGATAGATTTTGGTAGCCCGACTGAAAAAATCGCTAGCCCCGGGACGTCGGGCTAGCGATATTGCGAGCCCTGTATCTGATTGAGGAATCACTCATCTTTGGAAAAGAGAGTTTATTACAGAGAAATGTCTCTTTCCAAAATAAAAGCTATACTATCCGCTTCTTCTGGGCTATATTCTCAGCAGCATATTAAACAGCTGTCTAAATGACTCGGCTAAAGTTAGTAGCATGCTTGCTTGTTTTTTTTCTGCTTCCACTTGACTTTGCACTAGGATGATGTCGGCGTAAATGTGCAGTCATATTCGTTGTGTTCCCACTAGTGCTTTCAGGTTAATCTCGTTGAAATGACCTTAACGCCACAACACGGCAAATCTCCGTTAACGAGCTACCGCCGATCGCCCTGTGCATGGGGCTAGACGGCCAACACGTTAACGAGCTAACTGCGCTAACACACTAGTTCCCACCCATGTAATTGAGCATTGCATGGCACATCCAACATACTGTTTTACTTTAGTCCATGACTCGCTTACCTTCAGGGTCATACATCACATGAAAACCAAAATAATTCCAAACGCCAGATCTGAATGAGGGTGGGGGAGGTCCATGTTACAAGGAGAGCTTAACTTCTGTCTCGCTAGTTTGCCCTGCGCTCTTCCTTCTGACGATGCTGTCTGTGTTGAGCGCTCAGCGAATCTGCGTTCGACTACTCCGCCTAGGCTGCACTGTCGACCCTAGGTGGAGTAGTCGAACGCAGATTCGCTGAGCGCTCAACACAGACAGCATCGTCAGAAGGAAAGTTGATAAAATAAATTACAAATTTTGTTCGATACATATGCGTACCGAACCGAAAGCACTGTATCGAACGGTTCAATATCGATACGAATATCGTTGCACCCCTAATATATATATATGGTGTATATACATTGGGTGAATGTGCAGTAGTAGCAGCAAGCAGGTGAATTCTGTACATTAATATGAATAGACATCTGACTATTTTACAGGATAGACAATATAAACATATTTAAAATTAAAGGAATTTGAAATGTACATTGTGCCTTGGTTTAGTGTCTGGAAGAGTCCTGACTCAGTCAATTATAGATGATGTGAGAGGGCGGGTGTGTGTGTTTAGGGCCCGGATGGCTTGGGGATAGAAGCTCCTCTTGAGTCTCTCTGTCCTTGCCCGGATGATGCGGAACCTTCTACCAGAAGTTGGAACAGTTTGTTGCCAGGATGGGACGGGTCCTTCAGTATCTGCGCTGCTCTAGTCCGGCATTTCCTGGTGTAGGTGTCCTGAAGCGGGGGGAGAGCAATCCTGCAGCAGCGTTCTGCTGTACGGATCACTCTCTGGAGAGCTTTTTGGTCCTTCACACAGCTGTTCCCGAACCACGATGTCATGTTCTGTGTGAGGATGCTCTCCACAGCGCCTGTATAGAAAATCCTGAGGATCTTTGGAGAGACCCTGAACTTCCTCAGTTGTCGTAGGTGATACAGGCGCTGCCTAGCCTTTTTGGTCTGGACCTGAATGTGGGCAGCCCATGTCAGGTCTGAGGAGATGTGGACACCAAGATACTTGAAGGACTGCACCCTCTCCACTGGAGCTTCATTGATGATAATGGGCTTGTAGTCTCTGTACTGACCCCTTCTGAAGTCCACCACCAGCTCCTTGGTCTTGCTGACGTTCAGCTGGAGGTGGTTGTCCTGGCACCACGATGCCAGATTCTTCACTTCATCCATGTAGGCCGTCTCATCGTTGTTGGAGATGGCACCCAACACCACTGTGTCATCAGCAAACTTCACAATGTGCTTCTGAATGTGGACGATGTGTCTTCTGATTTTGTAATGCAGTTCTGCTTCTGTTGAGTGATGTAAACAACTGATCGATCTAAACTCTTTAAACGTCAAAATTGATCATTAGATTTTTTATGACACAACAGTTGTGAGTGTTCCCACCTTATGCTCTTTGTAACGTAATGCAATCTTTCCGTTTTTGAGTTTTGGACATGATTTTGGAGGATATCTTCGCAGTAGTGATTGACCGCAAAGTAAAGCTACAGGAAATGTATAACCCTACATCCGGTCTCAAACCAGGAAGTTAGCATTTTTTTGTGCACAGGGTCTATTATGGATCTTCGGATCCACATTATGTCAGCAGTTATTCTCCACCATGAATTATGCTAAAAACAAACACCGCTCGCGCCTCACAGATGGCAGCTTACAGTCCTGCGTAAAGATGAAAGTACAGCCCCGATTTGCAGACGCTGTGCGTAGAGGTTCTGGAGCAGAAGTTCCATTGTAAACATACCACGGCAGACCCGACAATGTTTGCATGATGTTTTTTTTTTTGCAATATCTTTTGAAAGCCAGGTCAAGTCTCCAAAAGTCCAAAGGCGAAATAAGGGTGGCGGCTCACAACAGTTTTTGTTTGCTTGTCATGGTCCCTGTGCCTTCTTATCTGACTCTGTATGGCTAGAAGTGTTTCCTGTTGTGCTGCGTCTCTCTCTCTCTCTCTCTCTTGCGCGCATAACTGCCTGACCTCATCGGCCACTGGACTGTCGCTGTTCGAAGCCTCTCTGGGCTACCAACCACCACTGTTCCCAGCCGTGGAGGGTGAGCATACCATCCCTTCAGTGCAACACTATTTCTGCAGGTACCACTGGGCCTGGCGTGCCACCGAAGCCGCTCTGCTACAGACAGCGGAGTGCAACAAGACGCTGACCGCTGCCAGGTCCCTGCTCCTTGCAACATGTGTATACATAATGTATTTCATGTCTCCCAGGTCAAACACGTGCTCTCCAGCCCATTGTGCACTACTTTCAGGCCCCCTCCGCCCGTCCGGCTTGTGGATGGGCAGGAAGTGTTTAATATCACCTGCATTATGGACTCTCGGCAGTGGGGGAGGAGTGTTCGGTGAGCTTTAAAGCCGGGGTGAGAGAGCTAACCTGAGCGTCAGAGGAGGATCATTGTACATAGCCTTGTGAGTTTACCTTACACCCGACCCCCTTCCTGTGACCTTCACCTGTATATATCTGCACTTGGTGTCATTTTGTGAATAAATTAAGAATAAGAATAACTTTATTTATCCCGAGGCAAATTCTTTTGTCGTGTACATGCTCAAAGCAGCAGGAGAGAGAGAGCAACAGATAAATAGGATATACAATATATACAATAGACAGACACTATCTCTACTTTCAAGATTACGCTTAAAACTTTCCTTTTTGCTAAAGCATATAGTTAGGGCTGGACCAGGTGACCCTGAATCCTCCCTTAGTTATGCTGCAATAGACGTAGGCTGCCGGGGATTCCCATGATGCATTGAGTTTTTCCTTTTCAGTCACCTTTCTCACTCAGCATGTGTTAACAGACCTCTCTGCTGAATAATACTTGTCATTAATCTCTGTCTCTCTTCCACAGCATGTCTTTATCCTGTTTTCCTTCTTTCACCCCACCCGGTCGCAGCAGATGGCCCCGCCCCTCCCTGAGCCTGGTTCTGCCAGAGGTTTCTTCCTGTTAAAAGGGAGTTTTTCCTTCCCACTGTTGCCAAAGTGCTTGCTCATAGGGGGTCATATGATTGTTGGGTTTTTCTCTGTATTTATTATTGTGCTATCTGCTGTACAATATAAAGCACCTTGAGGCGACTGTTTGCTGTGATTTGGTGCTGTATAAATAAAATTGAATTGAATTGAAAATTGAATTAATATTCAGCAGTAGGATAGTGCAAGACATAGTATCAATAACTCTAACGAAGTAATATAAATGACTGTATCCTGGAGAATAAATAACTTAACTATCAGTGCAGACGATTCTAGAAAGTGAAAATTGTGAACTTTTGAGACGGTCTGCTTCTGAGTCTCTCCTGAGCCTGACATTCCCACATGGATCATTTTAGTTCAGCTGGGTGTTTTTCCTTTTGTTATATTTCTTTAAGAGTTCAAAATGTGTTAATTACATAAATAAAATGTAATTTTCACTGTAGCACTTCGTGGATTTCATAAGCAACACACCTTATTTGTTCACACAAAGCATAAAAGCAAAAAGCAATATATACAATGTTATCTTCATTTTAGATGTTAAAAAGTATTTGTGGCTCCCAGTGTTTTCTTTTGCGTGGAAACCGAGTCCAAATGGCTCTTTGAGTGTGAAAGGTTGCTGACCCCTGCACTAGACATAGATAGCTTATTTCACTCTTCTTTCAAACAATCATTTTCATCATGAGCAGGCAGCCTTGGGGGGGGGGGGGGTTTGAACAGCCGGTTCCGCTCTCTTACTTCTCCGGTAAGTCAGGGCCAAGCCAGCTCCGATCAGCAAGAACCCTGTTGTCATGGTTCCGAATAGGTAGATATCTTCAGCGTCCTCGATCGACAGTCCCACCAAGCACACGATCCTCCATGTCTGCCACCCGTCCATCGTGTATCCGGCAGGGAAAGTCCCTCCGGGGCACTCGGGCTCTCCCGAGCCCAGACTTCTCGTTGAGAAGATGGTGTCAATAGCATTCAGAGACCAGTTGATCAAATCCATAATTCTCTTTTAGGTTTTAGAGAACGGCAGTGAGAGACTGTTCAGGGAAAGAAATACACATGAGACAGGACAAGGACACAAGAGGCTAAGCAGGGAAGATAAGGGGAAGGAGGAGAGGAGAAAAGTGCGACCGCCTTCGCCAAGAGCCAAAGTAGATTCGGGAGATTGAGAGACCAGTGTCGGAGTGTTAAAGAACAGCTTTGAAATTCTCCTGAGCTGCTCGCAGAAAAGAAAAATCAACGACATCAACATGCGGACACCACGGCGCCAGCTGCGGGTCCAAGGCTGGAGCCGAACAAAAACAACTCCCTGATAATGACTGTGTGTTGACTATTCTTCCCATTCCATGCAAGGCCACCTGGGTTGGCTGGCAGACTGTTTACTTAGCCTGATAGGGCGGAGGACACTGTCTCAGCTGAACTCTGGACACGCACACACATACACTTACACTGATGAGCACGCACTCATCCCCCCTCCCCTTCCAATGCCCAGTGTTGGGAAGGTTACTTTTAAAATGTATTCCATTACAGAATACAGAATACATGCCCCAAAATGTATTCTGTAACGTATTCCATTACGTTACTCAATGACAGTAACGTATTCTGGATACTTTGGATTACTTAATATATTATCATACTTTTTACAACAACGTGAATGTACTATTGCTGTGTGATTTATTACTATTACTGAAGGTCCGCGACTCCGAACTGTAGTAAAGGGACCTCTGGCTAATACGGCGGGGTCCCTGTCGGCTTGTAGCCGAAAAATAGCTTTACTTTGTTGTGTGGGTCAACTTTTCTTGCCAGAGACAGAGAGAGGCGTCGAAAGGCTGCTCCAACGGAACTTATTGTTTCGGAGGAAAACACGAACACAGTGTACAGTCAAGTCTTAATAGCTTACTTACAACTGGGCTCGTCAGGCACTCTTCTTGGCTGCAGTGGTTATTATTATATTTACATGCTTCCAGCTCCCGTTTTTCCTCGATGACAACTCGTACCTTTCCACTCCCCTTTTTCTCCCTCCTCGCGCTCACAGACCCATAACGTGTATGGCAGTCCATTCTCCCTGCAGCACGGACTACACTGCCCATGATGCTACATTCTTTAGAGCTATGCTTGTAGCATTCTGCCTGTTAGCTTAGCACAACAACAACAACAACAACGAAAAGACGCTCTCTCACCCAGGAAACACACAGTCGCAGAGAGAGAGAGAAAGCGTCGCCCTGTAACCATGGCAACCGTAACGCTGCCGCCTGGAACAACAGAACGTAGCTGTCAAACAAAACCCAAACAGTCCTGACCCGCGACAATATGAAACAGGAAAGTACCGCAGTGTAATCCATTTACTTCAACTGTATTCTGAATACCACCTTTTTAAACGGTAAATGTAACGGAATACAGTTACTCATATTTTGTATTTTAAATACGTAACGGCGGTACATGTATTCCGTTACTCCCCAACACTGCCAACGCCTTCGATGCTTACCTCCCCCATGATGTGGATATCGGGTCAGCTGGCGGCGCAGTCGAAAGATTGCAGCAGTCCCAGATCAGATGTACACACTGCGTTTATTGTGTTATGATACCCCTACCCAACCCTGTGGCTTGTCATGTCTCTCACAATGTTGTGCTGTGGTCATTCATGTGCTTTATTTTTGTGCAGAGGAGTTTTTTTTTTGTTTCCTGTTCTCGTGCTGTCCTTCCATGGAAGCACAGCATGAGTAGAGGTCTCTTTTTTTCCTCTTGTACTCTCCTGTTGTTGTGTACATTTCAGTGTTTTTTTTCTGTAATGCTACCGATCTCCGACTTGTAACCCAATGTGATGTCTGTGTTATGTCTGTAAGGTCGGGGGGGGGGGGGGGGGGGGCTTTTTCGCTGCAGGGTAACCTGCTGTGACAAATAAAGCTTGATTGATTGATTGATTGATTGATTGATTGATGAGATAAGATGGGAATTTTATGTTTAATTTGCCAGAGTAATTGTTTGGATATTTAGTTGGTTTCATTTCATATTTCTTCTTGAATGTGAGTCACCATTTATTTTTGTTGTCCTGTAATGTTATATAACAACTTACACCACTAGATGGTGCTGTTGTAAAAACATAGAGGGAAAAACACAAATATAGTTAAAATGGCAAACTGATAAGACTGCTACATTTAACTCTACCAACATATGTGCTGCATTCATTACAAAGGAACTTGTTCCTTACTGAGGACTTCTTCCATTATCAGCCACCATTAGACGACTAATGACCCTGCATGTTTTTTTTTCTGTTTACTGTGGGGGGGGGGGGGGGGGTTCTGAGTAATCATGGCTGCAATGTTCATCCACTGCCAATGTTTCTGCCTTGCCCTGGAGGGCCTGTTTTGACCTTCCATATGCAGATGTGTATGTTCAACAGTTATTTGCTGGTAATCAATACAACAGGGAGGCCTGGCACGAAGCACAGCACAATAAGACCTATTTTACTGACTACTTAGGAACAGAGAGACAGGGACTCAAGCTGTTCAGTCTCATTCACACTCCATGCAGAGGAAAAATACATACAGTCCTCAACCTGCAAAGTGATCTCATGCTGCAAAATAATCTTAGACCTGTTTTAGATGTGGATCAGTCATCGAGCTAACTTTCCTCAGTGTCCTGCTGCAAAGTTACTTGTAAACTGACGAACAGTATTTGTTTTGCTTCATCTACAAAGAGCACTTCAGCGATGCACCACTAAAACCTTCAACCTCCAACATACAAAAAGAAAATATTTCCTGTGTAAGGCTGCTTACATGTCACAGCGAGCAGAACAACTCAGCTGTGTTCCTTGTTGTGAAAAAAATGAACTGTTGTACTCCCATGTACTGCTCCTGCTGCGTCTATGATGTCTACTAACCCATCACCTGCTTCTTGCATTCCTGTTGCACCAGATATTGACTGTGTGCAAGTGAAAATTTGTGAATTGTGAAAAGTGAAAATTGACCCCACAGTCAAACCTGTCGACAAGAAACCATAATGTGTCCCATTTGCTGTGAAGCTTTCATTTTCAGCGCAACTGGATCGTCTACTTAAAGCTGGTGTTAATAAATGAATTGATGCATCACCATGGCATAGCAGAGACCTGACCTCACTTCACATGGCATTCTTCCTTCTAAACAGCAAATTGATTTTTTTTGAGAGCCCCTCCCCCTATGATGATGCTACTTTGAGATCTCCCCTGGGCTTGGTGTCATGGTACTCCAAGTTCTTGCCAAACTTTGCGATTGTTGTTGCTCCTATGCATGCCGGTGCCAGTGACAAGAAAACTTTCACATCAACTTCAAATACACAAGTGAGCTTTGAAGCAGTTAAAAAACCTCTGGTGAATAGTCCTGCACTAGCATTGTTTGACATTCCTTGCATGTTGTGATCTCTACGATGCAAGTGACTATGGGCTTGTTACTGTATTTGCTCAAGTCCAACCTGATGGCACATAAAAGCCTGTGGCATTGCTTCCGGTTAAAAAGGAGATCGCTTGGTTATGTGCGGGCTGCAGAGATATGCAAAATGCATATGTGGGGCCAGGATTCCACTCTGTGGACAGACCACCAAGCTTTGTCAACGCTGCTGTGCATCAAAGGAATTAATAGGGTTGGCATATATATCGCCCACTGGACTGCCCACCTGCTGTCTTTTAATTATGATGTTATTTGCAACTCAAATTTTTAGAACTATACAGATGATTCCCTGTCTCACCTGCCCCTGCTGATTTCTTCCCATCTTACATCAGATGCAGAGTGGAATGACAGCTCAAATTTCTGCTGCCATGTCCTCACTTCCAGTTATTGATTTTGACTCTGCCTGTTCGACTTGCCCTGAACTGTTTGCTTTGTGCTTACAAATACAAAGTGGCTGGCCTGCATCAATCAAATCACTTGAGGTTAGACTTGCACCTTAATATCAAAGTCCCTAATGAACTCTCAACTCTAAGTGATTATGTTCTCAGAGGCTTATTGTTCAACAATCAATGAGACCTAAACTGATTGCACTAGCACATGAAAGTCACCAAGGGATTGTCAAATCAAATCAAATCACTTTAATTGTTACATCACATGTGCAGGTACACTGGTACAGTACATGCGAGTGAAATTCTTGTGTGCAAGCTTAACAAGCAACAGAGGTGTGCAAAAATACAGTAACATAAGAACAAGCAAAATATAAGAATGGGTAAATCTGAGAATTATATGAATAAATACATGTACAATATAAGAGTGTATGCATATTACTGAATGTGTATACTAAATATCCATATATAGAATAAACAATAAAATAAAATATACAGAGGTTGGCAGTTGGAAATGTGCAAAACAAGTGGCATTTACAGTGGGGCAAAAAAGTATTTAGTCAGCCACCGATTGTGCAAGTTCCCCCACTTAAAATGATGACAGAGGTCAGTAATTTGCACCAGAGGTACACTTCAACTGTGAGAGACAGAATGTGAAAAAAAAATCCATGAATTCACATGGTAGGATTTGTAAAGAATTTATTCGTAAATCAGGGTGGAAAATAAGTATTTGGTCACCTCAAACAAGGAAAATCTCTGGCTCTCACAGACCTGTAACGTCTTCTGTAAGAAGCTTTTCTGTCCCCCACTCGTTACCTGTATGAATGGCACCTGTTTGAACTCATCATCTGTATAAAAGACACCTGTCCACAGCCTCAAACAGTCAGACTCCAAACTCTGCCATGGCCAAGACCAAAGAGCTTTCGAAGGACACCAGGAAAAGTATTGTAGACCTGCACCAGACTGGGAAGAGTGAATCTACAATAGGCAAGCAGCTTGGTGTGAAAAAATCAACTGTGGGAGCAATCATCAGAAAATGGAAGACATACAAGACCACTGATAATCTCCCTCGATCTGGGGCTCCACGCAAGATCTCATCCCGTGGGGTCAAAATGATCATGAGAACGGTGAGCAAAGATCCCAGAACCACACGGGGGGACCTGGTGAATGACCTGCAGAGAGCTGGGACCAAAGTAACAAAGGTCACCATCAGTAACACACTACAACGGCAGGGAATCAAATCCCGCAGTGCCAGACGTGTTCCGCTGCTGAAGCCAGTGCATGTCCAGGCCCGTCTGAAGTTTGCCAGAGAGCACATGGATGATACAGCAGAGGAGTGGGAGAATGTCATGTGGTCAGATGAAACCAAAGTAGAACTTTTTGGTATAAACTCAACTCGTCGTGTTTGGAGGAAGAAGAATACTGAGTTGCATCCCAAGAACACCATACCTACTGTGAAGCATGGGGGTGGAAACATCATGCTATGGGGCTGTTTTTCTGCCAAGGGGACAGGACGACTGATCCGTGTTAAGGACAGAATGAATGGGGCCATGTATCGTGAGATTTTGAGCCAAAACCTCCTTCCATCAGTGAGAACTTTGAAGATGAAACGAGGCTGGGTCTTCCAACATGACAATGATCCAAAACACACCGCCCGGGCAACAAAGGAGTGGCTCCGTGAGAAGCATTTGAAAGTCCTGGAGTGGCCTAGCCAGTCTCCAGACCTCAACCCCATAGAAAATCTGTGGCGGGAGTTGAAAGTCCGTGTTGCTTGGCGACAGCCCCAAAACATCACTGCTCTCGAGAAGATCTGCATGGAGGAATGGGCCAAAATACCAGCTACTGTGTGTGCAAACCTGGTAAAGACCTATAGTAAACGTTTGACCTCTGTTATTGCCAACAAAGGTTATGTTACAAAGTATTGAGTTGTATTTTTGTTATTGACCAAATACTTATTTTCCACCCTGATTTACGAATAAATTCTTTACAAATCCTACCATGTGGATTCATGGATTTTTTTTCACATTCTGTCTCTCACAGTTGAAGTGTACCTCTGGTGCAAATTACTGACCTCTGTCATCATTTTAGGTGGGGGAACTTGCACAATCGGTGGCTGACTAAATACTTTTTTGCCCCACTGTATATACAGTATGTAGTGCATAATGTTGAAGTTCCAGTAGTGAAGCTGAGGTGTCTATGACGTGTTCAGCAGTCTGATGGCCTGGTGGAAGAAGCTTTCTCTCTTTTTTTTTTTTTTTTTTGTTTTTTTTTTGCCTGTCCCGTTTGGCTCTTTTGCCATCAGAATTGTTGTCTGAAGGTAAAGAAAGATGCCCAACGGATTTACTTTACCAAACTGACCATCCCAGCCTTGCCGTAATGGTCCATTTGATTCACCTTTTATTGTTTATTTTATTTTCACTTACTGAATACGGGACAGACTTGACTGGGGGAAAGAAAGAGGGAAAGAGAAACAGCTGAGAAGAGGGACGGGGGAGAAGGGCAAAAGACAAAAACCAACAGAATGAGCAGAAAAGAAAAATAAAATGCATATATCAATCACCTGGATCACCTGCTGAGAAAGAAAAAAGAAAACAAGCAGAAGAGAACAAGAGTAATAGAATAAACAACATCACAATGATATATGGGAATATGACAGTAAATACTAAATATTAAACATTATTGTGCAGCACATAAGATCAACAGAACACAGTGTGCTTTGAGGTAGGAGCCAAAAAGGGTGTAGTTTGTGGGTGTGATCACCCGTGTGTACACCTGTGAGCATGGACGCGCTTGTTTTTAAAAGGGTTCCTTCATGTAATGATCTGCTAGAGGGTGTGGGGGGGCCACAGCCCCGTCCTCCAGGGCATGAAGCAGGTATGGAGGAGATCAAAACTCCAGACATCCAGAGGCCCCCAGAACACAAGAGACCAAGGAAGACCAACAGAGGGGCAGCCGCGCCACTGTCCCAGAAAGAGCTGAGGAGAGTCCCAGATGAGGGTTCACTCAGCAGCCGCGGAGCAGAAGCCAGGGGGAGTTGCAGTGACGCGCCCGTGAGCTCCGCCGGCAGCCAGCCGTGCCTGAGTGACCGAGCCCCAGGCCGAGAGGCCGGGGGCACCCCACCTCCGAAGTGGCCCGAGCGAGCCCCAGGCTCCAGGCCCCGATAAGCAGCTGCCAAGGAGTGAGCCGGTGTGTACCTGGATGCCCATCCCCGGACACAAAGAACCGGGAGTCCGCCACTGGCAGGGGAAGTGGTGGTAGGGGGAGATAGGCCTCCAAACCTTGGAGGGCCTAAGATGTCCCCAGAGAGGTGGCGTCTGACACCCAACCTGACATATAGACACAGACATACAGGCACACACATATACAAACATCCATTCCCACCCTCATGCTCTCATATGCACTTACTCCACACTCAACCAACGTGGAGACAGACATAAAGAGACGCTGTACACACGATCACACTCCCCAAGCGTACTCTACAAACCGGGTCTAGGTACCCTTGCCCCTGGAGGGGGGAACTGCACCCAGACCCAGGTGGTGTTATCCTTTTCCCTGCGGTGGGGGGAGGCAGACCGCCCCGACTCCGCAGCAGCAGGGAGGCCCCACACTCCAGACCGCAGAAGCTTTCTCTCAGTCTGCTGGTACGGGACCGGATGCTGCAGAACCTCCTTCCTGATGGAAGTAGTCTGAACAGTTTATGGCTGGGGTGACTGGAGTCCTTGATGATCCTCCCCGCTTTCCTCAGGCACCGCTTCCTGTAGATGTCCTGGAGGGAGGGAAGCTCACCTCCAATTATCCGTTCAGAGCACCGCACTACTCTCTGGAGAGCTTTGCGGTTGTAAGCGGTGCTGTTGCCGTACCAGGTGGTGATGCATCCAGTGAGGATGCTCTCAATGGCACAGTGATAGAAGGTCCTGAGGATGCGGGGGCTCATGTCGAATCTTTTCAGTCTCCTGAGAAAGAAGAGGCGCTGCTGCGCCTTCTTCACTGTTTTGTTTATGTGTCCTGACCATGTAAGATCCTCAGATCTTTGTTTTGTGCACAAAACAGAGATGTCTACTGGTGGCTAAACAATAGACTCACAAGTTCAGTCTGCCATAACCTCATGTCTCCTTTGCCTGACTAATGACAAAACTGCATATACACACCCTGCTCCTTTCCAACCCATCCCACTGGCTGATGGACCATGAAATAAAACTAGGTTTCGTCATTGTTGAACCCTCTGATGCAGCAATTCCTGCCTATAGATTTGCCATATAATTGACTGACTATTTCTCTGTCTGACCCGAGCTTGCCTTTTTACCTTGTGCTAGTACTAATGGTGTTATTCAGTTTCTCTCGTCTATAGTGTCTATAGTCATCATGTCATCATGACAACCCAAAAAACATCGTAACAGATAACACACAGTTCAACTCTGAAGAGTTTGCCTCATCTTCCAAAATACAGGGATCTCTCACAGCAGAAAATCTGTCTACTACACAACTGCAAATGGAGCGATTGAACCATTTCATCATGCACCTGTATCGAGACAGCAATCTAGCAGTCACAGCCATGGAAGGAGAATGTTTTGGATTGGCTTCAATTTTACTGTGCAACTACTACTTCTGTCACCATGAACTCCTGTATGGCAGAAAGATGCATACTAAACTGGACACCACTCAGTTAAGAAATATCAGTTAAAAATGTATCATAGTATCATTCCCAGCTCATCGATGAGCTACTCCACATGTGTATGAGGACTCCATTCACGCCAAGGTTTAAAATCCTGGCTGTACAAGCTAGAGCTAAATCCCACACTGAGCAGAAAAATGGGGGAAATTTGACTCAAACGTATTGCAAAAATGTTTGATACGCTCCACAAGCATAAACTAAGACTTACAAATGTGTAAAATGATTTGTGTAACTTACAACTGCGTGCTTCAATCCACACATAATCGCGAAGCAATCTGATCACACGTTTGAATTTACTTTTTATCTTTGACATTTACATAACCCATTATTTTAAAATTTCACAATTACCTCATAACTCATATAACACATTTGTTTTATCATTTACTTTCACACATGTATTGTAGAATAGCTTTGGATTAAGATTGTTACCCTCTGATACTAACAGACACAAAACTACGACTGCCTCTCAGGAATGTGGGTGGTGGTTGTAAACCAGTGTAGTGTGGTTTGTACTATGGTTGCCATGGTGATGTGAGAGGCGTCGTCCTGATATGAAAGGTGCAAGACATGAAACGTGAGCTGGACACTGGATTCAAAGCAAATAAGGGGAACCAGGGTTTTCCCCCAACTTTGTGACCAATAAAACAAACATAATAAATAATAGTAATGATAATAAAAATTCTGCTTTTACCACGCAATTGTTTTATTATTTACCACACGCAATTAAAGTGTTTACAGCTTGGGTGTGTGTGTCACTCTGACCAGTTTGGGGAGGTGGAGGTCAATGGCGCCATGTAAAACTAAATTGAAATTCTAACAGTTTAACAAAAAATTGTGAAAACGTGTAATTTCAGCATATTTTTCTTCTCTCTCATAAAATGAACTGGACACAGGTGCGTAGATCCTTTATATAAAGAAAGGGTTTTAGAAGAGAAAATGAGCAAATTCATGAAGCTGAACTTAATAAATTTTGCATAAAATATCAGTATTTAGGTTTGAGCACATGATTTGTAAAATAGTTTTTACGTGTGGTCGTTTCTCTCTAATTAAAATGGTAAATGCGTTTTTCTAGTCCCTAAGGACCCCAAAACGCTTTAGACAACCCATTCACACACTGGTGATGGCAAGCTACATTGTAGCCACAGCCACCCTGGGGCGCACTGACAGAGGCTGCCGGACACTGGCACCACCGGGCTCTCTGACCACCACCAGTAGGCAACGGGTGAAGTGGGCTCGAACCGGCAGCCTTCCGATTACAAGGCGAACTCCCAACTCTTGAGCCTCTTGAGCCACAATTGCCCACAGTAGTAATAGTAGTAAAAGGGAGAGAAGAAGGGGAAGCTCTGGCACGTTTCAAATTCTTAAGCTTTGTTGAGATTTGCAACGTTGGTTGAGATTGTTTAATCAGAAAGTGGAAAAGAGGGAAATTCAAGCTTTTCCTCCCTTTTTGTTTCATTTTTCTGAAGTTACGCACTTCATTTGAACACCCACAATTTGAAATTTGTTCACTTATATGTTGGGTGATGAAAAATAGTTTTTTAAGTATTTGTCAAATTACTTATCTAATGTTGTTGTTAAGTGCGTGTGTATGTAATCTAACAGTTGACATTATGATCAATAAAATTCCAAGTACACTTCTTTAAATTTTAGTGGATTAGCCCAGGTTTAAAGATTCAAATTTTTAATATCACATTTGACCTCTGACTTTTACTTTAAAGTCAAAACACTGATTTGAAGGTCATAGTCACTATAATATTATAAGGACTACTTAACAATAATTTTCAGACTGACAAGAATACACTGGTAAGGAATAATTAACTAAGATGATTTATTTTATTGTAATGACTTTTTTCACTTCAGATTTACATATTTACATATTCCGGATTTTCTTGTTTTGTTTCTCATACTTCAATGTTGCAGATTATCAAACAAATTTTGAATTTGAATTTATTTATTTAAAAGGGACAGTGCAGTTTAACATAGTCCAAGTACAAACCATGAAACTCATGTAATGCACATAAGTTTAGAACTATTGCTAATTTTCAACAATTGTCATTTGTTGGGCTTACAATCAAAATAGATACATTTTACAATAAAACATACATTTTCATTTCATCACACAAAGATAACACAAGTAAACACACATCACCGTTTCTAAATGAAGCTGTTTTTATTAAGTAGAACCCTCATATTTAGTCTTTTTGTATACCTACTTTATGTCTCATCTATCCAAAGAGCTGCTAAATATTAAAGCACAGCAAACACCCAAAGACCACATAAAAACCCTGTAAAATATAACATGTATGCATCTGAAAGATACTATAACAAAAGTAGACAAACGTGATAACATGAATGGGAGAAAAAGTACAAAACTACGACCACAACAGTAACTATGCAAAAAGAACTTCACACATCACCTACTCTGCTTAGTAGAGTCAGCTTCCTCTGCTTCTGCAAAATAACAGTTAAGGTAAAGTGTCAGATACAAGTAGATCCAGCATGCATTGCAACTGGACTCACTTGAAAGCTGTGATCCAAATTTTAATTAGGTACGATCTTAATACAATGCTTCCACAAAAACCTGTGCAGTGACTCCCACAGAAGGACAGTGTCGAAAATGATGAATGTAAGTCTGTCACGAAAACTTCAGATGATTACAAACTTAATGAGTCTAAAATTATTTCTACCAAACTACAACTGCAGCTGAACAAATGAGCTGTTGGTGGAACTTTACACTCTGAAATATTGAAATATTTAAAGGATGAGACAGCTCAGCACAGCATGTTATTAACTTCACACATGAAGTGGTTCAGTCCAGTCAGACTTCAGTTTTGCAGTCACCGTCCACATCCTGCTTCTTTGACTGGTCGTCACGGTAACTCTGGACTTTCCTCCAACGAATCCTGAAGTCTGTCAGTCCTTCTGACAGCATGAGGCCTGACAGCTGGACAAAATGTGCAGATGATGAAAAACATGAAGCACAGTTTGAACTTGTGTCAAGTTTGTGTTGGTGACTGAACTGCTGACCTGCTGTGAAACCTGCTGCTGGATCTCTGTGCTGTGCATGTCTGCCTCTGACTGAAGCTTCATTTTCACCACTGTTTGCTTTGTCACTGCTAAAAATGAACCACATATAACAACACAAACATTAGTGTTTTACATGATGACAGGATCTTACAGTGTTTGCATTCTGGACCTCACCTGTGAAACAGAAAAAAGAGAAAGAATGTTCACAGAAGCCATCAGCCCATTCCCCTGTCGTTAATCTAAATGCTCCACAGTACTCAATTGAATTGAAGTTTCCAGGCTCAGAAGAGATCCAGTTAGTGAATGTTGAGGTTGTGCTGTCAGACCAGGAGGCCCAGGGATCCCTGTAGAGACCAATCCACACATACTGAACCCCTGATCCCTTCAAAGTGAGCGTGATGTTGGATTTCTCCTCTTTGCTTCTTATACTGGTCAGGTCTGTGTGGTATGTCCTGCAGTACGACTGAGCCGCTGACCAGGAGCGGCTCTCCTTCACTAAGATGTAACTTGTGTTTTTGGCTGTAAAAGATTCAAGAAAGGACGAATTTTGAAACACACATTATTAGTCTCATAAAATTGTAGGGTAACTATGGCAACAAGCCTTTTTTCCTACCATTGTAACACAGGAAAGGGTAAGAAGCTCCACAGGGTCTATCATCCATCTGTGTTTGTCCCTGAAGAGCCACACAGTATTCCTTTGCATTTACACAGTCTGGTTGGTCGTTAGCCCAGATCAGAAATTCATGTGTACTGCCAACATAGAAAAGTTTTCCCTCCATGGACCACTTCCAGCTGTAAGGATCATCATAGAGCCCTATCCATACCCAAGCATCAATCCTTGGTGACATTGAGAGAAGCAGTTGGTTGATGTTGCTGTTGTAGATGGTGACCAAGTCAGTGAAGTGTTCTCTGCAGTAACTCTGAGCTTCAGTCCAGGTCATCAGCTGGTTCACAAAGTGGTATTCTCTGGAGTGGGGAGGAAGAGTGGAAAGTCCTCCTGAAAAAAGTGTCACCAATTATTGTTGAAACTGGGCTCTTGGGCTGAAAAAGACAAACTTACAGAAATAACAATTACAAATATTTACTATATGATGCAAGTATGAGGTGGGACATATGGTATTAATACATCAGATAAAGACATGCATTTATTTATTCATGTTATTTAGTTTTATTCTTTCTTACACAGATTTCTGTACTTTTTATTTCACCTCACTGTGCGCCTTTGAACATCAAACTTATTTAGGCTAAACAGAGACAACAATAACACCAAAAAGACAGTCCTACTGGTTAATCCATTAGCGGGACATATACAATAAAAAGAGCAAAAAGAGGCAAAAACATATAATTATGTTTAAATATATGTAACATATGTTGAAGGTAAGATTGGAAATCTGAAAGTGGTTCGTTATGGCCTCAATAAACTCTTCCCACACCGGAGATATTGCTCGGGATCAGCTGCCTCCAAAGACCTAAAGGCTAACTAAGCTTGATATTATCACTCCGTTTTCAGCTTAATGGCTTCTCGCTGCTTTGAGTGCATCCTGATCAGTTGACCAGCTCAGACTCCCTTTTCACCCGGATATTCAGATTCAAATTGTGGTTGTAACACTACATCACTCGGGTTCGCTTCTGTCAGTCTGCCCCAGGGCAGCTGTGGCTGCAACTGTAGCTTGCCTCCACCAGTGTATGAATGTGAGAGTGAATGAATAGTGGTATTGTAAAGCGCTTTGGGTGCCTAGAAAAGCGCTATATAAATCCAATCCATTATTATTATTATTATTATTATTTAGATCAGGTCAGCCATTCCTTCCAATCATGCCCCGGATTACCCACACAACCATTGAAGTCTCCCACTAAAAGAGTGGGAGTACCTACTCTTGAGGGTTTTTCACCCAGAGTCCCCAGGTGAAAAACAGTCAAATACAGGGAGTATTCTCTGGCTGGCTTTAGTGGCATCTAATAACCAGCTCGCAAAATAAAACAAAATAAAAACAAACCAACAAATTAGGGCTGTCAACATTAACGCAGTCACCACGATTAACGTGATTAAAATTTTTTTTATCGTAATTAATCTATTTAGAGCTCAGAGTGAATCAAAATCCCTGAAATGTCGCTGCCAACACATTTCTGGTAGCTTGTCCAAAGTTTGTCCATTCTGTGCTGCAGATTGGTTAATTTGAATCGCGTTAACCGTGATGACGGCGCTAACGCGTTAACGTCGTCAGCCCTACAACAAACACAAAAACTGAAGAATTATGATACAGACTTATAATTTGCACCCATGTGTTTTCTGAATTCTATCACACACATATACGTCAAAAGTGAGCGTGAGGGCCCTCACTGCACCTACTGCTGCTGTGGTTGCAGGTGTTAACAAAAGGTGAGCCGTTATTTGGCTGTAAGAGATAGCAAAACATGAAACTAAGAAAACAAAGAAGAATCAAAACACTGCGTAAACTAAAAGACGACGACACTCAGTTAAAACACCATGAATAAACTATAAACTGAGTAAACTATGAAACACAATGACTGTAACAATGGTGATGATATCAGACGACCTGACACCTACTGAACGGAAACACGCAGACTAAATACACATAAGTAATGATCAAGGGAAGTGGAATCACATGGGGAAACAGCTGACAATGAACATAATGACAGGACAGGGGAAGTGGAACTAAATATGACAAACAAAAAACACTGGACTCTTTTTAAAAAATAAAACAGGAAACATGAAGACGTGGATATGACACAGACTTGACAATGAGAATCACACAGACCCAAAACATGACAGATAAGACACACGTAACAACTAAGGAACTTTAACACAGGGGTGAACACACAAGTGGAACCTGATAAACCATGAAGTAAAACTGTAAACTAGGCATGACCAAATGTATCTAGATAACTGGAGAAAAAACTACAATACAGATGAAAGGACAGGATAACATGGAGCTCAGAAATACTGGGTCGCATGACCCAGGACCATGACAATTAGTTTATGTTGTGGGGTTGGGTGCTGATACCCAACCCCACAACAAACATTAGCAACACACATGGACAATCCTGGTGGTCAGGCACATAGGAGTGCAAAATTACTTATGGAAGATAGACAAGAAAAGGTCAAAACCATCAGGTCCGCAGAAAACTAAAATAATTTTAAATCACATGAGCCAAGTTTGTATTCAAAGCAGAAAAAAGAAATAACAGAACAAATGTTTGAACAGAGAAATTTAACAATTTTATACACTAAGTTCACTCATTTAAAATTTGATTCCTGCTACAGGTCCTGAAACAGTTGGGACAGAGGCAAAAGATGTTTGAAAAAAAATGTAGAAGAACCCACCCACCACTTTAATCACACTCTAGATCTTGTTTTAACATATGGCATAGAAACTGAACATGTAACAGTGTTTCCTGAAAACCCTCTCCTGTCTGATCATTTCCTGATAACATTTACATTTACAATAATTGATTACACAGCAGTGGAGAGTAGACTTTATCACAGTAGATGTCTTTCTGAAAGCGCTGTAACTAAGTTTAAGAATATAATCCACCCACTGTTATCATCTTCAATGGCCTGTACCAACACAGAGCAGAGCAGCTATCTGAACGCTACTCCAACAGAGGTCTATTATCTTGTTAACAAAGCACCTTGAGGTGACCGTTGTTGTGATTTGGCGCTGTTTAATTGAACTGAATTATTCTCCTTGTGTTGAAATATTTACCACAAAGACAGAGATGGGCCACAAAGACGCAGGTATTGTAATGGGGAAATTCTAGTTGTTCTGTTATCACTAAAAGCTGTAAAATGTTTTATCACCAAAATATCATTCTCAGTCAGTTGTTATTTATTATGCGATTATAGCGCCCTCTGTGGTTGCTTCAAGTAATGTACTTTAGAAACGGTTTTATTTTGAAACAACTTTATTGAACAGGAAGTCGGCTCAAGAAAAGCAAGTGAGCAAAACAAAGGGAAACATATCGGCACACAGTTTATGGTGTCTTGTTGGAAAAAATACTGTCCATGTAGTATCAGGTAAATGTTAAGCGGTAGGAACGTTTCTGCTGGGTTGTTGTTGTGGGGGGGGGGAAGAAAAATAATAAAGGACACTCATTGGAGTAATGGCGCGTCTCGTGTGTCTGTGAGTTATGCCTCCAATCAAATAACATCCATAAGCTCAAATAACGGAGCAGTCCACATCTTCGGTTTATGGTTGTATCGCCGGTATGTACTTAAAGTATAAATTGTAACTTTGTTTTTTGTACAATATGTTGCCCGCTAATGCAGTATTTGGCTGTAAAGCTAGTCCTTTTGTTAAGCTAGTTACCTGCGATTTTGGAGGTTGTCTGGGATAGCATCAGTAGTAGTTTAAAAAGTTTACATAATTAGACATATGCTATGTAGTAGCATTGTGGTATATAAATGCATATTATGTTGCACATATGTATGTCATGACTGTATTTTTTGTCTTGTTTTTAGTTTTACACTTTTGAATGTCAGTAAACCTGTTGACAACGCTCATCGGTCTTCAGAGTGGTGATATAAGAAAGGTGTTAACGCCCCTGCATCAGACATGCACCCATAACGGCACACTAGTCTATCCTCACATTTAGATTTAGATGAAAGATGTGTGTCAATATGACCTGATGAAAACTGCTTAGCTTTGCTTAACGATGTTTAACTATGTTATCTGCTAAGTATTAGGACATAGAAAAATGAAACTCGCAAGAAGACCAGTGCCAAGAGCTTCCTGGAGAATAAATAGTGGGAAAGTCTTCCCTGCCCAGCAACAGTCAGGGGGGACAAAAAACTGTTGAAAGTAAAAGGTTACAGAGAGTATGTGTGATGTTATAAAAGGGATGCTGCGAAGTCCCAAGGTCAGCTCTCCAGCATGCAGTAATTAAAATATCTTGACCACAGCTGACCTTGATGCAAATCTCATTGTTAGCAAAATGTTTCATTTGGCAAAGACTTGACGTCAGGTGTTGTTCCTGATGGAACTCTCCTTTGTTTGTGCTTAGTCTCAGCAGTAGTAATAGACTGGTTTGTGGTTAATAACAGTAAAAATAAGAAGGAGGAGAAAAAGAAGCAAGAAAAAAAATCCCCATTATTGGGACAATATTAACTCAGCAGTGAAAACATGAAAAACAACTTAGTTGGATATTACATAAATTGTCACGGTCTGGCTAGGGCAGACCGTATGTTGCAGGGAAGGACACAAGCGCAGACCGAAATGAGGTATGAATAACAAAACAAGCCGTTTATTAAGGCAAGAAACGAGGGTACAAAATAATAGGGAATCGATGAAAACTAAACAATGACCTAAACTGGGTGAACTAAAACGAAACATACAAAACTCTAAACATAACAAACTGACAGGGATACCTGGAGCCGAGACATGGATGAGCAGTACAACAGACGAATACAACGGACCAGTACAACGGACGACCTGACAAAGAATGACTGAGAACACACAGACTAAATGGACACAGGAGGATAATGAGGGAAGTGGCAACACCTGGGGAAACAGCTGGCACACATGAACATAATGACGTCACAGTGGGAGAGCAAAACTGAACACGATGAACACAGAAACGCCAGGCCTCTTCAGAATAAAACAGGAAACAGAGTGAGATATAGACATGACAACCTGAACTTGACAACATAAGCCACAGACATGAAATACATGAAAAGCAGGGGAGACTTAACATGGTGGAAACACGAGGGGAAAATAACTACAAACACCTAGGCATGAAAACGATGAACTTAGGAAACCTGAAGGCTACATCAACTAAACACAAAACGCTGGGTCAGCAGACCCAGGATCATGACATAAATGTCCTTTAATTAATCCAAAATTAAATGTAAAAAAATGAATTTACATTTGAAATTAATGAAGGTGTTGTAGCATGAGGAGATGCATCTTTGTCCTTGTGGCTGATGTGGTAATAAATACATTGTTTAAAAACATTACATGTAATCTGATTACCAAAATGACAGCAGTCTGTCTCGATGTGTTTATAGACTATATTTCAAATGTTTAAGATATTAATATCACTGACCTGAGAGCAGCAGGATGAGCAATAAACAGGTTTCTTCCATTCTTTGCTTCTGTATAATAGATGTAGTCATCATGATTGTTATTGTACCATAATTATTATCAAAGATGTTTATCATTTAAGGTTTCTTATCTCCAGTCCAATAAGTTGCTTAGTTTATATGCATATCCAAAATAATTATATCAAAAAGGTTTTGAGCATTTAAAATCTATAATTCCCTTAAAATAATAGTTTAAATCAGAATAATAGAAAAAAATAATGATGGGTGACTTACATGACAACGTATCTTGTGACCTCTTCAGGGAAACTGAGTTTAACCAGGTCTTTATTTGATCCTTTGATATATTTTACTGTCAAATCAGGACACCTGAAGGGAGTGAACCTTCTGTACAAATTGGGCACGTGTGGAGTTGAAGTAAAAATGTGTTTTAATGAATGTTAATTATAATGTTATTACATTCATGTAGTCAAGCAAATGCTGTTAACACACCTTTATCAACTAAATCTCTTGTTTATGTTTTGAGGTCGTAGAACAGTTTTTTTATTCTTCACCTTACTTTTTTTTAAGTGTTGTAATCTTCAAAACATTTTCTAAACATAAAAATGTTTACATTTGATGCTAAATATTGAATAGTGTAAATTTTAAAGTTTTATATCCCAAGGAAGGCCTATCTGTAATGTTTAAAGACTTCTATTTCCAAAACAAAATGACATGTAGCTCTTGTATTGATGCCACTCCCCAAACTTTGGCTGAACAAACTGATTAAAAAGGCTGGTTCTGTCTGGTGTCAGACTTGAGAACCTGGAGGAGGTGTCTGAAAGGAGAATGCTAAAAAGCTTGTTTCTATCATGGACAATCCCTTCCACCCCATGCATGCCCCCATGATGGACCGTCAGAGAAAAGGCAACAAAAGACTCATTGCCCCGAAATGCAGAACTGACCGCCACAGTAAATCCTTTGTGCCAGTGGCAATAAGACTGTATAGCTCTTCCTCACTCTGTAGGTGATTTTCCTGAGACGATTACCAATCTTGTTCTGTTTCCTTCCAGACCGTGCAATATTACCCAAGAGTACCTTATTGAATATTTGTTTCATCCCCCCATCATACGCTGCTACTCCCTTTATTCGATTGCACAATACACAATACTTTCTAGAATAGCCTGCACTGATAGTTAAGTTATTTATTCACCAGTATATAGTTATATATATTACTTCGTTAGAGTTATTTGATACTATGTCTTGCACTATCCTACTGTATATTACTGTACACTACTATTCTTATTGTATATATTGTATATCTTATATCTTATTCATCTGTTCCTCTGTCTCTCCTGCTGCTTTGAGCATGTACATGACAAAAGAATTTCCCTCGGGATAAATAAAGTTATTCTTATTCTTATTCTTACTTTTTGGTCATGTGACCATACCTAAAACTTTTCAAAACCACAAATTCTGTAAATGGCGTGTCTCAATTCTTAAAGAAGGAACCAAGGTTACACAAAGGTGGTTCTACTTTGCCAACATGTAAAACATTAGGGAAATCAAGCTTTTAAGGCAGGAAAAAATTTAAAAGCAAATAAGGTCAGACATGTTTCTAGGAACAGACATCATGGGTGGTTTTATCAACAAGTGAGAAGGATTATGGAGCCTGTGCTTGTCAGTTGTCTTCATTATTCAGTTCACAGTTTATTAGTACGCAATTCATTTTTTCCAACTACATTTTCGCCCTGTTTGACATTTATGCTAGAAATTTCAAAGTTATGATCACCTTATGTCGAATCACCCTAAATTACTGTAGAAGTACACAGTTGACAAATGTATTAGCAGTTATCCTATTCCTCATTGATCTCATTCAATGGTAAAACGCATCCAACAAGCAAACAAATGAATTGTAAATAGTTAAAATAAGAAATAACATTTTCAAAATCATTCCAGCTTAGTGGTGCTCCTCCTCTAGGCATGTAAGTCACACGTCTCTCTGCAGAGTGGTTTAAGTTCTGCATAAATGTCTCTTCCAGTTGTTTCCATCACTGTCTATAGGACAAGATTCCTAATGTATGTAGAATAAGCATTCAAACATACCAGTTGGTTTTCTTGCTTGTCAACATGGCTTTCAGCCATCTTCAAAGGTGCAGGCATTATCAGCACTCTTGTTTTATGGCCTCTATCAACCCCCATCACCTCACTTCAGGCCTTCGTCCTGCGAGGGGGATTTTATGACTCCTCTGTTGTCCATTCATCTCTGCAGAAAACCCCTTTTTGGAAAGGTTGTTCGATCCAGTTGTCTTACTGCTGTTATGATCCCACCTATTGAGTCACCTCAGCAGTCTTATAGACGTGGTCATGAAGCAAATAACAACAACAATGACACAAAGACCCTGGTCAGAGTGTCAACGTATGCATTGCACAGTGACACAGCATTAGGTGATGTTCATAGGAGATTGCTGTCGTCAGCAAATAGCTTCTGGTTTCTGTGATTTTCGCAGAATCATGATGGCATCCTTGAACTCCCTCTGCACTGCTGATTGGAGCTTGGCATGCTCCCCTCATCCTTCAGATGTCTGTCTGTCATGCACAATCTCCTCTTGTTGGCCTCTGGAAAGACTCGTGGCACAGCTGTCATTCCAACGTAGCTTTATGTTCATTGCTGTGGCTCTGGAAACTTCTCATAATGACCAGCAGGGCCCCAACCAGCACAACCTTTGACCTCAACCACTGCCTGGGCTGTCAGCCATGCTTTGAATGGTTCTTGTTTCTCACTGGGCCTCTGAAGATTTCTCAGGAGATTGCTGCACCTGTATCTCCATACTACAAGGAAAAACTTCTATTTGGAAAACATGGAACATGAAACATGGAAAACAACCATCATCAAACCACATTTCCCTTTTAGTTCAGTGAACTTCACTTATAGGCCATCAAAGCCTCATCTAAACGTGGATGCACCACTTGTATAGGTTTAATACCTGTAAATAACCTGTTAATCCCACAAATCACTGCAAAAATCATATAAAACATATAAAACATAGTTTCATGTTAATTCTGGACCCCTCCTTTTGACGCATGGACACTCCCATGAGTCAACTCATCAAAACTAGATTCCTTTCTTAAAGAAGAAGGTTAGTTAGAACATGTCCCAGGCAACATCAGGACGTCACCTCCTCCGGAGAAGCACCTCTCCCTACCTTCATATATTGTACCGTAATAACAGATGACAGTGTGTGTCGCATACTAGGATTGCTTAACACCTGCATACACGCCATCATGGCCTGGAAAACAGGATCTATAAGTTAAATCAACCTTCACACTCGCAAACAATTGTAGATCATAAGAGTAATAAAGTATTCAGCATCAAAGACAAGTATCATGTGCAGGTTTTCTCAAACCATTAAACCACAATTATTGCCAGAATTCGCCCCAGACATGGATCGTCCCATGTATTTAGCAACATTAATATAATCTGTGACTTCCCTTAAGCAAAGTCACTCCACTCATTTATCACTAGGAGCTCAATAGTGGCCAGCTAATGAGCCCCATATGAAACTATTCCATAAACACTGCATCTCTCATTTGTTTTCTCGTGTTACTTGTCTGTCTCTGCTGAATCCTCTACATGGACTCTTAGAAAAAACAAACACTAGCCACACACATGGACAATCCTGGTGGTCAGGCGCAGGTCAACAGGTTACAGAGGTGCTATTAAAAGGCAATAAAGTCAGCCATCCGTAGCGGTGAAAAAGAGTGACACTGGTTTCAACACAGTATGTGTCTCACACTGTATTCAAATTTTCCCCCTGTAATATTCAACACAGTGTAATAACATAATCAACAAATAACCTGTAAACTCAGTTTCCTTCACACATAAACCCAGAAATCCTGTAGTAGAAAAAACATTAACCAGTTGTGACCTGTGTTAAGGGTTCAAATATTGAGGAGGGATACAGGAGGGATTCAAAATAACAACACTGGTCCAGGAGGGTCAAGCAATGATTTTAATGAACACACACGTGGGGAGATGAACACTGTACGCAGACAGCATCGATCTCCGCCCAATAATACACCAGCAGTTGGTTTTATAACATCAGGGTATTATTTATGACGCCCCCTCGTACGTCAAACAGATACATCACATGCATAAGTTTCAAAACCACAAATGTTCTGTTAACGACTTTTGACACAGTTAAAAAGAACATTTTCTTCGCCTCCAAGCCAGGTGCTTCCTGTAGCTCATCTCGCTTTTGCTTCACCAAAACCTCAGATGCATGCTCTGCAACAAAACTGTCAATTCTGCAGCCACAAAAATGCAGTTGCAAGAAAAATGTCTGAACTCTTACCTAGAATATAAGTCTACCTAAGATGTGTGTGTGTATATGTCTCCCGACCTCAATTGCACTTTGTTTCACCTCTCACCTCGCCTACTAAAGCTCACAACCAGACAGAGGCCACTCTGATATGTGTAACAATCTAACTAAAACTATATATGTATATATTGAATAAATGCTTTAATTAAATGCCACTACTCAAAGCTTAATTAAAAAAAAAGACATTTCAGAAGTACACTTCCTGACTTATTCTGAGTCATCTGTTACCAAGCAAACTCAAACGCAGCAGGTTGCTGAATACACTCAGGCCTTTATTCAGGCCTGTTTCTAGATTATATGTGATGTATGTATTGTAAGCGTGTATGCAATCCTTCCATAGCTCTAAGCCACTTACACAATAGATTGGCTGGACATATCGCCAGCCAAAGCTTTTGACCTTCAATTAATAGACTGAGCCACAATTCTTTTATAGGCACAAAATGCAATGTGTATAAAATGATTACAGTTGCACTTGCAATGAAAGATTATTATGTGATTATGATACCACCTGTAATACAGACTTTAATGTAAGAAAGAAAGAATACCACAGGTGTGTTCAGCTGTTACGTCTACCAAAGGTGGCGACTTTGATGAGTCATAAGCTTAGAATACATTTTGGTCTATAAATTGATTCCATGGTTTCTGTTTTTTTTTTACTACAATTGCTTATTTGTACTAAAGTGGCATGACTCATAATTTGACTGCAGAATTTTCAAAATTTTCAAAATTGGGGTGTTCTAAAACTTTTGACAGGTAGTGTACTTTTATTACTTCATTCCAAATTAATTATTTAATAAAACATTTAATTACCAATCAATGATGTTCTTATTTCATTCATTTTGGGACCCTCCAACTGTAGTGAATGCATAAAAATACATAAAAATAAGGCTTTTGGATCTTTAACTGTCTCTTGAAAGGGATCATTCAGATTTAAATTAGGCAAGGTTTGGGACACTTATGGTCCCATTTATGGCTGCCATTGTTAAGGGTATCAAACAGTCTAAGCAGAAACTGGACATAAACGAAGCAATGTTTTGTTGCTTGTTGTCCACACTTTAACAAGTCAGCAGAGGTTGCTGCCACAGTGAAACAGAACTATGGATCTCAATAACCTGCATAAAGACAAAGCCTGTGTGGTCTCTTACATAGAAGGACAATAACGATGAATCCAAGCTTATCATAAAAATTTCAAGATGAATCACAAAATTATTGACCAGATCACTAAAATAATTTCTACCAAACTACAACTGCAGCTGAACAAATGAGCTGTTGGTGGAACTTTACACTCTGAAATATTGAAAGATTTAAAGCAGGGGTCCCCAATCCCAGTCCACGAGGGCCGTTGTCCCTGCAGGTTTTGTCTGTCACTTGAGCAAAAATACCACTATTCGATTTTGGGAGTGGCTCCACTTGCAAGTTTGTTTATTTGTCATTAAAAGTCTTTTAATCGTGAACATTATAAAATGCCTTCTCTTCTTAGGACCTTGTATGATCTTGTGTACATTTGTTTCTCATTTTAATAACCTGATTTTCCTAATGATATTCATGTTGGTGAGGGAGAGTCACCTTTCGGTAATCTTACACCAACATTATATAAAATTTGCTTTTTTAAACATGGGCACTGTCACTTGAGCAAAAATACAACTATTCAGTTTTGGGATTGGCTCCACTTGCATGTTTGTTTGTTTTTTATCTGTCATTGAAAGTCTTTAAATCGTGAACATTATAAAATGCCTTTCTATGTCTATGACAGGGGTCGGCAACCTGCGGCTCCGGAGCCACATGTGGCTCTTTAGTCCTTATTTTGCGGCTCCGCGTGGTTTGGGAAAATAAATTAGAAGTATTTAGCTGAAGTGTATTTTATTTATGTTAGTATTTTTTAACTTGTAGTTCTAAATTGGAAGATTGTTGTGATATTTAAATATATAAATATATTATAAATATTTAAACACACATTAACCAGGTAAAATACATATTTAGGCAGAATTTTGCAAATATCTATTTTTATTTTTTTTTAGCAGCATAGCGCTTTTTTTCCAATTAATTTTTTAAAAGTCGGGTCAAAGCTCCAAAAGCCCAAAGGAAAAATATCTGTTGCACACAACAGTTTTTGTTTGCTGGATCATTTTAGTTCAGCTTTCCTTTTGTTATATTTCTTTAAGAGTTCAAAATGTGTTAATTACATAAATAAATTGTAACTTTCTCTGTAGCACTTCATGGATTTGATAAGCAACACACCTTAGTTGTTCACACAAAGCATAAAGGTAAAAAACAATATATACAGTGTTATCTTCATTTGAGATATCAAAAAGTATTTGCGGCTCCCAGTGTTTTCGTTTGCGTGGGAACCGTGTCCAACTGGCTCTTTGAGTGTGAAAGGTTGCTGACCTCTGGTCTAGGACCTTGTATGATCTTGTGCACATTTGTTTCTCATTTTATTAACTTGATTTTCCTAATGATAGTCATGTTGGTGAGGGAGAGTCACCTTTTGGTAACCTTGCTTCTTTAAGCCCTGACGCATATCATTTATAAAATTTTTTAATTTTAAACAAAAATAGGGTCTTCAAGGTGTCGCTGTGGTCTTTGGTGCATATGAAGCATATGGACACAGTATTGGGTCTATGAAGTGCTAGAAGGTGGTGGTGGGTTGTGTCCAAACTAGCCAAATGGAAGTGTGGCAAATTTGTACAACTGTACTGGAGAAAGCTTTTTTTAGACTCTAGACTCTACAGACAAGGGAATCTGCCAATATCACGCTTAACTCCAGTGTTGTGGAAAAAATGAGCAGTGACTAACATGGTCCAGGAGCTTGTCAACCCCAGGGCATGGGATGACCCTCAAATTGTGACACTTCATTGAACTTGCGGTAGTCAACACAGAACCGTATAGACCCACCTTAGTTCACCACAATAAATATGTGGCTACACCAGGTGCTGAGTGACTCTTTTATTATTCCCAGGTTTAGCATTTCGGCCAGTTCCCTCTGAACAAGGTGTCTTTTATGTGCAGGTAACCTGTGGGGCTGTTATTGCACTGTCATATTGAGGAGTGTTTTTAAAAACTATGTTCCATGAGATTGGTACAGCCAGGCGGCGGGGGGCGACATATCTGCAAAACACTGTTGCAATGCTGCAACAGTTAAGTTAGGAAGTAGCAGTGAATAAGGTTTATTCACAGTGACAGGTTATATACAAGCGTGAACGTTGTTGACAGTAACATGTTAAATGTACGATGATGAGGAGAAAATGAAATCACAGAGCTGCAAGCGTGCGGGGAGGATTGGTGGCATACTGGAGCAATCTAAGGGAGAAGGACAAAACAGAGTTAAGGGAATGACTCCGTAAACCAAGAGCAAAACGTATGCGCACGGGGAGAGTTGGAGAGCTTACGTGATACAACTGAAAATACAGATGCAGGAAGAGCCCTTCTGGAACCACAGGTAGGGGCGAGGCAGATCTCCGTTCAAACCAAGGAATACAATCTCCAGAGCCACAGGCAGGCGAGCAAGCAGAGGGACAGGTTAGTGGAAGGGAACACAGGCAAGCAGACTGTCAAGCAAAACCAGGTGGTGAGCCCTGAGACAAATAAGTACAGTGACAAATGGGCATTTGGTTCAGTACTTTAAAAATAAGCAGTATCTTTTAAGCTTGTGTGTACAATGGTTAGAGCAAATTACATAATGCCAGCATTTCAAAAATACACAAGTAAATATTACCATAGTACCATAAAGGCTATACACTGCTGTTGATGTGTTAAAAAAGGTTTGGATTGTTCACAATATTCACAGATGTGTGATAACAAACATGGTTGGTATTTGTGTATTTAAAGTTTGTTCACCTATTGCTCACTATGCCCGAAGAAAGATTAAAGAGAAAAGAGAAACAAAAGATCTGCCTGGTCATTGCATGAAATCCAGTTAAACACCTGTGGTAGACGCATCACTCCCTTTCAAGCGGGAAAGCTGCACAAACTTAGAGAGCTTGACAGAGACAAATCCTGAACAGGACCGGTTCTAGACAGGCATATATGAGGGGGCAGACAGAAATGTAAAGGGGGGAAATGGTGGCAACAGAGGCAGGAAAGGGGTGGGGTGGTGCTCTGGATTGCACTTTGAAAGGCCTCTACACTAAGACCTGACCAACTTAGCTCTTAGGGTCACTGAGGCATGCAAACCCCCTGACCATGTTAAGAGGGCAAACCCTTAGGGGGGAAACTGAAAAATAAAAGAACCTTAATAGAAATAAAAGCCTTCTAATCAGATTATAACGACTAAAACATGACATACCTTATTGGATGGCATATATCAAATATAACAATTGCCAGTATTAACAAAACTAAAAAGGGCTGGCATTGTAATAAAAACAATTCACCATGTATTTTCCTACATTTCTCAAACTAATTTGTAGAACAGAACATTTTCTTCTTTCATGTCTTGTTTTAAGCTTGTTTGTTTTGCAAGGAACTGAATTCTTTTTGCAGCTGAACACCTCCACTCTCCTTTCTCCTCAATCCACTCTACAACAACAGTCTCCTGCTTCCCTTTCCACAAACTCTTACAGAGTGATCCGTATCCAAGTTATTTGTTATGGACTTCTCATGGGCCAAGATCAGCACATTTCTTTCTCTTTATGTAACAAAAGTGAACAAGCTTTACTAAAATCGCTGAGATTACATCAGGATATGAAACAAGGAAACTGATAAGTGCAGAGTTGAAAGTGGGCGTGGCTTTGTGGGTCTGACAGACACAGGTCCTCCAGTCTGTGCAGCAGACAGGCTCACAGAGAGAAACACGTCTCTACAGGACTGAAACTGTTAGAAGAACAATGGAAAAGTCTCCCATTGACTGTACAAATATAGATGTATTTTTTAGTTGTTAATTATCTCACGAGTCGCTTATGAATTTGACGACAGAGATTTGCTGATTCATTTTGCACTGCCATGCCTACTGAGTAATCTGACACCGGGTTATTTGCATACTAACAGCGATTGACTGTTTAGCTGGGGGGAGGGGGTGAGCGCTGTGTGAGTCTGAACACAAACAGAGGAAGGAGTGAAAGAGTGAACGAGAGGTGAAATCTATCGTGTCATTTGTGCCTTTTGCACTGGATTTTTCAGCTTATTTCTCAACTTCTAAAAGTTTGATTTAAGGGGGGTGTTGCACCCTCTTGCCCAAGTGGCCCCGATCCTGAATACTTAGAAGATGTAGTGTCAATCTCGAGAGTCTTTACAAAAACACCTTAACCAATTGTGGAAGCAACAATACTTCGACACCAGACGTCTGTCCCCAGGGCTGGACTAGGACAAAAAAATCGGCCCAAGCATTTCAACTAGAGACCGGCCCACCAAACGCTGTTGTGATAGTGATGTGCACGGTCTTGTTGGTATATGTATGATTTTTATACATTTTACATCAAATGACCACTTTGGTTGTAAGATTCAGATAATTATTTATTAAAAAAATAGAAATTTTAAATGAGAATAAGAAAGAAAAGT
Organism: Simochromis diagramma; assembly: GCF_900408965.1. Taxonomy (NCBI): domain Eukaryota; kingdom Metazoa; phylum Chordata; class Actinopteri; order Cichliformes; family Cichlidae; genus Simochromis; species Simochromis diagramma. The sequence goes on along the minus strand of NW_024386897.1, from coordinate 744,894 downwards.
ATTTCTTTGTCCCCCCCTTTCCCTGTTAATGCCCTATCTGCCCCCCTGGCAACACTTTTCTAGACCCGCCCCTGCACAGTAACCAGCTGTCAGCTACTTAGAAAAGGATCCTGGTGTTATTTGTCTCTCAGAAACAGTTCATAACTTCCCTTCAACTCATAAGGGTAAACCTGTTTCTCCATCACCTGTTGAGCTCTGATGATTCAGTAAGGACATCTCCTGGTTTCATCTTCATGTTTCCCTCTCACCAGATATACAAACCGACAGCTTTTACAGCTGTGGCACCAGCAAACATCAGCTGATACTAGAAAGTAATATTAAATAAATTCTAACAACACCTGATTAAGCTTAAACGTGCTGCTGTTGTTTATCCGCTGGTTTCCTCTTTCTGGCGCAAAGTGGGCGATAAACAAACAAGAGAGAAAAGCCGATCAGCTGTTAATTGATCAGTTTCAAAAACACTCCCTCTGATATCATCTGATGCGCCGCAGGTGTACCAGGTATCCTGCAAAGCACCGCCCCGCCTACCTGTGCCGAAAAAGGAAAACAATCTCAAGAACACCACACATACACACACCAGCTCCTAATAGCAACATCTGCTCATGAATGAACATCCAGGAATAAATATCCGAGTCCGGTGTTAGCGAGAGTTATGCAAAATATGTTTCAACTCGACCACTTGTGAGGTGAGCTGGCAGCCATCTCTGGGATCATTGGAGTACTTTTGCTAATATTGAAAGAATAAGCCACTAAATCCTAAAAAATATTAAAAGTGTAGCTGGTGACAGACACAGAGTATTTCAAAAGATAAAGTACACTTTGGGTCCACACATGTCCAAATGCCTGTGTGTAGGCCTGGTTGGTATTGAGCCATGAAAAGAATGTCTATCTGGCCAAAGTTCGGTCAGCATCTGGGTCATCATCAAACCATCATCAGATAATTTATTAAAGGATTAATATAAATAAATAAATAAATAAATAAATAATCAAATATTTTTAATGAACTTAGAAGATATATAATTATTAATATACCGGTCAAAAGTTTTAGAACACCCCAATTTTTCCAGTTATTTATTGCATACCAAGTCATTCAAGTGCAATGAATAGCTTGAAATGGTAAAGGTACGATATGAACTGGCAGAGGTTAAAACAAAGGTAAGGTTACCTAAAAGTGAAAAATAATGCATATTTCAAAATTATACAAAAAGGTCTTTTTTGGGAACACAAAATGGGTTCAAAATTTAAAGCTGTGCTGCTGTAATGGAGGCAGATCAAGCCTTGAAAGCTGGTGCTTACTTACAATCCCCTCTGTCAGCATTAACACAGTTAATCCACAGAACTATGGATCTCAATAAGCCGCACACAGACAAAGCCTGTGCAGTGACTTACAGAGAGGGACAGTGTCTAAAATTATGAATCCAAGCTTATCATAAAAATTTCAAGATGAACATAAAAATATTGAGCAGATCACTAAAAGAATTTCTACCAAACTACAACGGCAGCTGAACAAATGAGCTGTTGGTGGAACTTTACACTCTGAAATATTGAAAGATTCAAAGGATGAGACAGCTCAGCACAGCATGTTATTAACTTCACACATGAAGTGGTTCAGGCCAGTCAGACTTCAGTTTTGCAGCCACCGTCCCCATCCTGATTCTTCAACTGGTCGTCACGGTAACACTTCTTATTATTGATTATCAGTAACGTACAGCATTGGCATTTTTATATCCGTTAAGGTTTATTTTCCTACAGGTGTGGCATTTGGCCAAATCCCAGTCGACCCTAAGATTTAAGAGTTCGTTTCTTCTTTCCTGCTTATCTAAGTTCAGTTTTTTGTGCTTTAATGCTTGTCCTGGTTAACCTGTTGTCACGGCTGCCGGAGCAAGCCGTGTGGTGTTCGTGGAAAAAGGACGCAATATGCAGGAAACAGCTAGACACAAAGTTGAAAACAGGAAATGAGGCATGAGAAAATACTAAAAACCTAAACTGGGAACACTAATAAGGAGACCTGAAATAATAACAAAGCAGGACGAAGAGCAGAGCGATGCAGGACGAATGAAGAGAACACCATGAAATGTAGACAGAGCAACAACCAGCACAGCCAAACACACGACACAGACACAAGGTGACGAGCTAGACACAGGAGGGAGATACAGCTGAACCCAATGAACATGATGAGGAGGAAACAGCCAGAAAGCGTGAACCTAGATCCAGAAACACTAGACATTACAGAGACCTGACAGAACTTTAAACAAAGGGAGTTCAAAACCAAGACCAAGGATAATATATAATAATCAAAACAAAACCACTGAGTCCAGAGACTCAATACCATGACACCTGTGGTCAGTAGTGGTTTTTGATACACTGTAAAATCTAATTAGTTCACAGAACTAAAAAAAACAAAACATCTAAACTCGTTGCTAGGGCTGGGCGATATGGCCTAAAATTGATATCGCGATATAATTTGGAGCATGTGCGGTAACGATATATATCACGATATATTCTTTTCTTCTGTATAACGTATTTTCCACAGTATAAGGCACACTTAAAATCCTTTAATGTTCTCAAAAATCGAGAGTGTGCCTTATGTATGAATTCTGGTTGTGCTTACTGACTTCGAACTTTTGGCGTGCAGAAATCTGTTAAAAAATGTTTTAGTACAACTTTGGTAAGCCGCACTGCTTGATGGCTTGTCAGAGCATTACGGCTGCCGTGGTGAGGAGCTTCGCGGAGTAATCTGGGTCCAAAACTCCGACATCCTCTTTTTTCCGAGGTCGTCATTTAGGAACGTGGTGGGTAGCCGAATACGTAATATGTTGACGATTTGTCACCTAGCGTAAAATGTTACGCTTTGGGAGTGAGAACGTGTTGGTGCAGCAGCAACCACAGCCTCCCAGACACTGTTCAGAGAGGTGTACTGTTTTCCCTCCTTGTAAATCTCACATTTGATGATGGACCACAGGTTCTCAATGGGGTTCAGATCAGGTGAACAAGGTGGCCATGTCATTAGTTTTTCTTCTTTCATACCCTTTCTTGCCAGCCACGCTGTGGAGTACTTGGACGGGTGTGATGGAGCATTGTCCTGCATGAAAATCATGTTTTTCTTGAAGGATGCAGACTTCTTCCTGTACCACTGCTTGAAGAAGGTGTCTTCCAGAAACTGGCAGTAGGACTGGGAGTTGAGCTTGACTCCATCCTCAACCCGAAAAGGCCCCACAAGCTCATCTTTGATGATACCAGCCCAAACCAGTACTCCACCTCCACCTTGCTGGCGTCTGAGTCGGACTGGAGCTCTCTGCCCTTTACCAATCCAGCCACGGGCCCATCCATCTGGCCCATCAAGACTCACTCTCATTTCATCAGTCCATAAAACCTTAGAAAAACCAGTCTTGAGATATTTCTTGGCCCAGTCTTGACGTTTCAGCTTGTGTGTCTTGTTCAGTGGTGGTCGTCTTTCAGCCTTTCTTACCTTGGCCATGTCTCTGAGTATTGCACACCTTGTGCTTTTGGGCACTCTTGGAGTAAGACAACATGCATGAAGAGGATGATGTGGACAAAATACTCATTTGCCTAATAATTCTGCACTCCCTGTACAGTACAGTATATAGAGAGACGAGACGATGAGGCTCCAGTTACAGCAGTGCAAGCAAACAAACAATAAATATAAGAAGACTATGAAAATAAATATACACTTTAGGACTCGGGGTAAAGGGACCAATAACAATTTAAAATTTATAATTTACAGTTTGATGATTTAAAGTCTCACACACAAGCCGTCGAAAGGGGAGGGGCGCAGCTGCTTCCAAATAGAGCACATTTCATTCATAATGATGTAAATCCAAGTCCATTATGTATTCATGATTTGAGTCCTGGGTTGTGTGAAATCCCAGAAATAAACCCTAGACAAAGTGAATCTGTGAACTAAGGTGTAGGTCTATTAGGTTATGTTGTGGCGATCCTCAAGTTGGGGGATGGGTGTTCATACTGGAGTGCAAAATTAAAACCAATGGAAGAGGGACAAGAAAAGTTCAAAGCCATCAGGTGCTCAGTTTAGAAAAAATAGAAAAAAAGAGGAGCAAAAGACACAGGTAAGCAGATGTGTCATTGGATAATGGCAGGTCATCCTGAAACAATCAGAATCAGAATACTTTATTAATCCCTAAGGAAATAATGTGGGTTACAGTTGCTCCAAGAAGAAATGGTAAAAATAGTAACAGTAACAGACTAAACTCCAAACAATACATTATTTTACAGATTTTAATATTAATTAGTCATTGTCAATTGTCAATTTGTCCTGTTCTCATTGTATGACGAATTATGGTGGCTGTTTGGTAGCTGTTTGCATACAATGCATACTCTCTCTCTCTTCATATATGGTTCCGACAACAGTTTTATGTTAATGTATAATCCTTAATATGTTTTATGTGTGTGTGTGTCTGTGTGTGTGTGGGGTGGGGGGGCGCCAGAGGGAGTGTTCGCCCGGGGCGCCAAACAGGCTAGGACCGCCACTGCCTGTGGTTAACATCACAGCAACTATAAACTGTGGGTGATGCCTTTCTACAAAGTCTGTAGAACTACAGACTCACAGAATTTCAAGAGAAATTTTGTGAGACTTCGGGCTCCTCCAGTTTCACTCTGGGACAGCATTCAGCCACGTCTGAGCAGAGATATTGGGATTGGACCTTTTACTGTCATTGATTGAAAGCTATATATTTAACACAATTCTACTATGAACCATAAGTACAACATATAACATACTTCACAAGTCTAGTTTAACTAAACATATATAAGTTTCTCTGGAGTTTTCAGTCAGCTCTCTTTTCTCAGCCTTCCTATTTCCACTACAGCTGCTCTTTTTTAGATTGTAGAAATCACATTCAGGCCTTTTACATTTGAAAACCTCTGATTTTAAAAGCGACCTCAAACTTACATCGAGAAAAAGAAAAACGAAATAAACAAAAACGTCAGTATTAAACTGCCTTTACTTTCATGGATCTATAGCAATGTCACCAGATTTATCACTCAGTGTAAAAACCCATAAAGGACTCATTCATTTATTAATAGAAAAATAAGCTCAAAGTAGCTACACCACACATTAAGTTCAAAAGAAAAAACAACTGAAATTATCAGGGCTCCAATCCTTAGTTTCATGATCCCTAGTTCACTCCTGCTAAGCTATATTTTACTGTATACTTTTTTATACCTACCTACACAGATGCATTGTTTTCATGCAAATAGCTGTTGGTTTTTCACAGAAAGCACAAAAATATAATTTAAACCACAGCAAAGAAGACAACATTAACAAAAACCCTTTAAAATATAACATGAAGAAAAGTAGACAAACATGTCACCATAATAGAAAATACAACTCAAAACCTAAAATCACAACAATAACTCTTGGCAGCACTAGCACAAACTTTACCCACCACCTTGAATTACTAGAGTTACGACTCTGCAACAATATTACGAGATAATACGAGGTTGGGAACAGTATGGTCTGATGGGATAAGGCTAATATCTTATAATTAGCATCACATATTTGTATTTTGTCACTTGTTGTAGACTGATGCTGGCAGACATTGCAGTGAGGGACCCCTTCACAGGAATGCAGATGGGGGATATGATACATACAAGACAAAAGGACAATAAATCTGCTGTGACCCCCCCCCCCCCTTAGCTCATAGGGGCTGACTGGAGGAAAAGAGGGGCTGGATAGGCTCGCCTGAGCCTTCAGCGGACACGGGAATGGGTGCAGGCACCCGCCGGACACGAGCCGCTCCCACCCGAGGAGTAGGTACGGGTGCGGAGGTAGGCTGTGTCCTGGCTGGCCTCACCCTGGGAGCCAGGACAGGTGGTGGAGAGCGGAGCTCAGGAGTGGTCACAGGAGTAGGTAGGTTTGCAAAGGCAGTTTCAGAATAAGCTGACTGGTGAGCAGCAAAGTCCAGGGGTGAAGCTCACCGTGCGGACGGCAACGGAGGCAACAGAGGAACAGTTCAGGGGGCCGACCCGGAGGTCGCCGGCACAAGAGTTCATAAGTCAAACGGTCGGGGGGCCGACCAGGTGGGTGGCACAGGTCACAGAGCTGGTCTCGAGGCCGGCCGTGCGGAAGGTAACGGCGGCGACTCAGGCGAAGGCGGTCTGGGGGCCGACCACGATGGCGATGACGTCCGGCTAGAGGCCCAGAAACTGGCCGACGATGCTGAGGTGCTGGATGTACTTTGGACGGGGGTGTAACAATCGCTGGACCAGGCGTGGAGGACGAAGGCTCGGAGGCCGGACCAGGCGTGGCAGAAGCAGAAGCTGATGCTGCAGACGGGGACGAAGGCTCGGAGGCCGGACCAGGCGGGGACGAAGACTCGGGCGAGGCTGGACCACACGGGGACGAAGCAGAAGCTGATGCTGATGCTGCAGGCGGCGTGGATTTTGAGGTTGCAGGCGGTGGAGCCGGTGGTGGCTGAACGGTCTCGCCAGAATCGTCCGCAGACATTAGGATGTCTGGGGGTCCTCCCGGACCCCCAGCTGATGAGGCAGGAGGCTGCACGGGCCCCTCGGACCCTCCAGCGGATACAGGAGGCTGAACGGGCCCCTCGGACCCTCCAGCGGAGGCCAAAACAAAGCCAACAGGCATGAAGTCCTTTGGCTGACATGAGGACAACTGGCGCTGCACCAAGCACTGACTCTGCCCAGGCAATGCTAACATGGTGCAGTTCTTAGGGGGCTGCTTAAACTTCACGGGTCCAGAATCAGCTGACCTAGCCTCTGGGGAAGCCCTGGAGTGGCAAACTGTGCCAACAGCGGCTAAACCATGAAAAGTACCCTGAGTAGAAATTAAGTTACCTCCCTGCATGGAGTGAATGAGCAAAACTGGCGACACAGGAGACTGAGCAGAGAGTGGCTGCTGGGCAGCTAACTGAGCAGAGAGTGGCTGCTGGGCAGCTAGCCGAGCTACTGGAGACACAGGTGAGAGTGGGAGCTGAGCTTCTGGAGACACAGATGAGAGTGGGAGCTGAGCTACTGGAGACACAGATGAGAGTGGGAGCTGAGCTACTGGAGACACAGATGAGAGTGGGAGCTGAGCTACTAATGGTGGTGAAGTAGATGACTGCACGGGAGACTGAACTGAGAGAGTCTGCACTGGCACAGGGAACTGAACTGATGTCTGTAGTAACGGTGGTGGTGAGAGTGGAGTAGGTGGTGGCAACCCGTTCTCACTCCCGACACGTAAAATACTGACGATTTGTCACGTCCCGTAACTTCTCATGCTGACGCTAAAGGTACCCTTCCACGTTTTTATGCGACGCTGTGGGTTGTCAATTCATTCCAATATGAACCCGCGCGCGGCGATAAGAGACGCTTCGAGCAGAGGCTCCAGCCATCCATTTACTCCAATAATAACCCCGTCACGGCGAAACATGACGCCATGAAGCACAATCTAACTGGAGAACCGGGGACCCTCTCTGCGAACGGGTTTTTTCCCCTAATTTAATGCTTTCTTTTAATGACATCGTTAACATTTCTCAACAAAAACACATTAAAGTATCACTGATAATTCAACAATAAAATCGCTTCATGTTCCACATTCCAGACCCCAGTCAGATGGGGTCTGGAATGTGGGGCCTCCCTGCTGCTGCCGAGTCGGGGCAGTCTGCTTCTCTCCACCCCAGGAAAAAGGGTAACACCACCTGGGTCTGGGTGCAGTTTCCCCCTCCAGGGGCAAGGGTACCTAGACCCGGTTTGTAGAGTACGCTTGGGGAGTGTGATTGTGTGTACAGCATCTCTTTATGTCTGTTTCCACGTTGGGTGAGTGTTGAGTAACTGCATATGAGAGCATGAGGGTGGGAATGGATGTTTGTGTCTGTGTGTGCCTGTATGTCTGTGTCTATATGTCAGGTTGGATATCAGACGCCACCTCTCTGGGGACATCTCAGGCCCACCAAGGTTTGGAGGCCTATCTCCCCCACCACCACTTCCCCTGCCAGTGGCGGACTCCCTCAGACATCAGTCCATTGGTGGTTCTTTGTGTCCGGGGGTGGACGTCCAGGTACACACCGGCTCACTCCGTGGTGGCTGCTTGTCGGGGCCTGGAGCCTGGGGCTCTCCTCAGCTCTCTCTGGGATAGTGGTGCGGCTGCCCCTCCGTTGCTCTTCCTTGGTCTCTTGTGTTCTGAGGGCCTCTGGATGTCTGGAGTCTTGATCTCCCTCATACCTGCTTCATGCCCTGGAGGACGGGGCTGTGGCCCCCCCACACCCTCTAGCAGATCATTACATGAAGGAACCTTTTAATACAAGCGCGCTCATGCTCACAGGTGTACACACGGGTGATCACACCCACAAACTACACCCTTTTTGGCTCCTACCTCAAAGCACACTGTGTTCTGTCGATCTTACGTGCTGCACAATAATGTTTAATATTTAGTATTTACAGTTATATTCCCATAGATCATCGTGATGTTGTTTATTATGTTGCTCCTTGTTTTCTTCTGCTTGTTTTCTTTTTTCTTTCTCAACAGGTGATCCAGGTGATCGATATTTGTATTTTTTGTCTGCTTATTTTGTTGGTTTTTGTCTTTTGCCCTTTATCTCCGTCCCTCTTCCCCGCTGTTTTTCTTTCCCTCTTTCTTTCTCCCCTTTCTTTTCCCCAGTCAAATCTTTCCTGTATTTAGCAAGTGAAAATAAAATAAAATAAACAATAAAAGGTGAATCAAATAGACCATTACGGCAAGGCTGGGATGGTCCATTTGGTAAAGTAAATCCGTTGGGCATCTTTCCTCTCCTTTAGACAATAATTCAAGGTTCAAGGGTTCAAGGTTCAAGGTTCTTTATTTGTCACATGCATAGTTATACAAGTATAACACACAGTGAAATGTAGCCTGACACGCTCCTCGACATGTGCAAAAATTGGGGGGGGGGGGGGGGGTGTAGAGGAAGAACATTATATATATATATATATACAGACATATAGTATATACACTGGGTGAACGTGCAGTAGTAGCAGCAAGCAGGTGAATTCTGTATATTAATATGAATAGACATCTGACTATTTTACAGGATAGACAATATAAACATATTTAAAATTAAAGGAATTGAAATGTACATTGTGCCTGGGTTTAGTGTCTGGAAGAGTCCTGTCTCAGTCAATTATAGATGATGTGAGAGGGCGGGTGTGTGTGTTTAGGGCACGGATGGCTTGGGGATAGAAGCTCCTCTTGAGTCTCTCTGTCCTTGCCCGGAAGATGCGGAACCTTCTACCAGATTGCAGAAGTTGGAACAGTTTGTTGCCAGGATGGGACGGGTCCTTCAGTATCTGCGCTGCTCTAGTCCGGCATCTCCTGGTGTAGGTGTCCTGAAGCGGGGGGAGAGCAATCCTGCAGCAGCGTTCTGCTGTACGGATCACTCTCTGGAGAGCTTTTTGGTCCTTCACACAGCTGTTCCCAAACCACGATGTCATGTTCTGTGTGAGGATGCTCTCCACAGCGCCTGTATAGAAAATCCTGAGGATCTTTGGAGAGACCCTGAACTTCCTCAGTTGTCGTAGGTGATACAGGCGCTGCCTAGCCTTTTTGGTCTGGACCTGAATGTGGGCAGCCCATGTCAGGTCTGAGGAGATGTGGACACCAAGATACTTGAAGGACTGCACCCTCTCCACTGGAGCTCCATTGATGATGATGGGCTTGTAGTCTCTGTGCTGACCCCTTCTGAAGTCCACCACCAGCTCCTTGGTCTTGCTGACGTTCAGCTGGAGGTGGTTGTCCTGGCACCACGATGCCAGATTCTTCACTTCATCCATGTAGGCCGCCTCATCGTTGTTGGAGATGGCACCCAACACCACTGTGTCGTCAGCAAACTTCACAATGGTGTTGGAGCCATGGGTGGCCACACAGTCTGAAGTGTAGAGGGAGTAGAGCAGTGGCGAGGGGACACATCCCTGAGGTGCTCCTGTGTTGATGGTGATGCTGTTGGAGAAGCACCTGCCCACCCTCACCACCTGAGTTCTGCCAGTGAGGAAGTCCAACACCCACTCACACAGACGGCTGTTAAGTCCCAGATCCCTCAGCTTTGTGAACAGTCTGCAGGGCACTATTGTGTTAAACGCTGAACTGTAATCAACAAACAGCATTCTCACATAGTTACCCTGTTTCTTGTCCACGTGGCTGAGAGTGGTGTGTAGGACGTGGGCGATGGCATCCTCTGTGGATCTGTTGGATCTGTAGGCGAACTGCAGCGGATCTGTGGTGTCTGGGATGGAGACACCACAATTCTGATGGCAAAAGAACCAAACCTAGACTCGATGAACACAGGAACACAAGACCTCTTCAAAATAAAACGGGAAACATAAGACGCAGACATGACAACCTGAACTTGACAACGTAAGACACAGACACGAAACACATGAAGGGCAAGGGAGACGTAACAGGGGTGGAAGACACAAGGGGAATCTAATAACAAAGAACTAGAACAACCTAGGCATGATAAAAAATGAACTTCGAAAACCTGAAGGGCTTAAACATAAACTAAAACTCAAAACACTGGGTCAAAAGACCCAGGATCGTGACACAAACGGGTATTATGTTGTTGTGGTATTATGCTGTATTGCCCACTTACAGGGTCATCCTGTTTGTGAAGCAGATCGCTGATTCACATTGAGGTCCAGTATGCTGGATCTTCTAATTTCAACTGCTGAAATGAATTAAATCTTTTAAAAGGTAGTCATTGTCCTGTACTTCCCGAAAGAAAGAAAAAACAAACATTAACCCTTTAAAGCCGGTCGGAGCAGGCACGCTCCGTTTTGCATAACTATTTTTAAATCCAGATAGCACTGCAACTATGTAAGCTAGCGCAAAAAATTTTTTTGCATATGAAACCAGAGGAGTTGTACTTACACCTTATGTCATCAGCTTTTCCTAGGTCACAGTTTCCTTCCACATATAGCTTTGCAAAAATTGCATAAAAAGCACTTGCCGCAACAAAAACATAATATTCCAGAAACACGCTTTGCCGATCCGATCAGCTGTTCGTAACACTTCCTACGTTGGAATAGACGTCAGCGCAAACTATCGCATGTCCACCATGACCTGCCCGAAACCGGAAGTGACGTCATTTTCGCGGAAATGTAGTTTTTAACCATCAGGGCCTCATGAGCCTATACTAGTGTTTTTAAAAGTTATGTTTGACTTTATAACTTTCTGTGTTGTTTCTGGGATGCTGAGGACTCATATTGCTGCATATGCTGTTTTTTTTGCAAATTTGCATTATAATATTTATTTTCGTTTTTCCCTCTGTATATAAAAATTGGTGTATTTCAAAAATAAAACTATGAAGACACAAAAATAAATTTCCTGTGGTGTAAAAACTATTTTGTGCAACTTTTTTGTATTTACAGTTTTGAGGGATAAGCCTCTTAAATTTCTCTAACTAGAAATATATGTTAAAAAAACCCAAAATGATTTTCAATTTTTTTGTAGTTTATTGCACTTTTTTGCAATTTATGTAATTACTATGCACTTAATTCATACATATTATTATGATTTAGGCTGTAATGGTTGTATTGATGTATAGCAATTTGAAATGCTCCCAAAAATGGCTCCACACCATGTAAAAATATAATATAAGCTCTGGCGGACTTGGTTCTATGGTAGGTCTTAAAGGGTTAACAGAGGTCAGGTTGCCCAGGTGTTTGGCCTGGTCTATCAGAACTTCTGAGGGCAGCTGTGGATCATCCAGCAGGGGGCAGCCTTGTAGCTAACGGAATATGAATGTGAGTGAATGTTAGATAACCAGCACTTATATAGAAATAAAATCTTAGAAAAAGTGCGTGTGTGAATGGGTGAATGAGGCAAGTTGTGTAACTTGCCTCATTCACCCACTCTACTCTATCTGAGTAATCAGAAAAGTGCTATATACAATATAAGAACCAGTCTGTTTATTATTTACACAAATATGAAAGATCAAAGCTGAATCTCTCTCTATTCCACTTTTCTCAAAACCTGCCATGATGTTGAGAGAAGAGTAAGGATGCTAGCATAGCTGAAGATTGAGGTGATGTTAGGAGTCACCTTTTAAGCTAATGTCAATTGGTAGGCCCATGAACCCGCTATACAGGAAGTCTGGTTCAGCTCCTTGTAGAAGAAGTTCGAATCCCTGATCCTATGAGTCGATGTGGGTGGGAGGTCTCACACAGCCTGACTGCCTTGACATCTGCGTTTTTTCCCTTGCTCACCCTGATACGAAGAAACCTGAGTAGTCTCGCGGGTCAAATCGTATCAGTCACACCTACGATGGAAGCTCCCCTGTTGATCATGGCACTTTGTTTTTTATCTGACTTGGTTTCAGAGCCTGGACAGCAGGCCCCAAAGAAAGATGTTACTTGGAAAGGCTAGAGCAACCTATTTGGATTAATATAGATTAATAGTCATATTCATATATATATATTGTTTCATAAAAGGTTAAAAAAATCAATGTTCATTATTTAGACTTTTTTTTCTAGAAGATTGTATTAAAACAATTTAGAGCAAAGCAAAAGCAAAACTGATTTTAGAAAAGGATAATAAAATCACATCAATTCTACTTATTTATTTAATCCACTCTAAGCTAATGCTGATTTTGTTCTTTGGAGGGAGAGAAATTGGTGGTGATATGGAAGAAAATGTTTTCCACCTCAGTGCTCTGTGGAAATAATCTGGAAAGCAGGATTCCTTGATAGATCGCACATCTTCTCAAACTTACCACCAGCATGTCAATACTGTCAGATGGATTTCAACATATTAAAGGTCTAATGGTCCACACGAGAGTGTTAATTAACCTTTTTGAGTACGTAACTGATTTAGGTTAACCCAATCCTGGATTGAAATTTACACTGTGTACTCAATAATTATCTATATTTTTTGCGTTTCTTCTAATTCATTCTAAAAAGCAGGAATTTTCCTGTTCTGAACTTCTAGAAATTTCTTTTTGGAAATAAACATTTACTAAAAAGATGCAATGGTTTTTGAAAAACATTTATTCTGAACTGTGCACCACAATTTCAAAACATTTTTCTGAAAGAATGTAACAGTATACATGTTCTCATTTTCATTAGAATTTTGTTTATCAAAAGGTCTGACATGGTAAATGCAAATAACAGCATTCTCATCACTTATTTCTTCAATACAATATGCATGTCCTTCATTCATCCCTTTGTGGAACTTCAACGCACTTCTGCTCTCCCCCATATTCCATCTTCACAAGCATATCCTGTGCGGAGATCGAATAAAAATTAGTTTGACACTAATTAATGGCACAAATAATCCAGTAAACAATTGCAGCACAGTCAAAAAAAAAAAAAAGGAATCCTCTTTGAGCGATTACTTGTGTAAAGTATTTTCCCAAAAGACAAAGACACAGGCAACAGGTAATACTGAACTAAATGTAAAACCTCAACCTTTTTCATTTTTACCTAAACCTTGTGCACAAAACTGTGGAGGGATCTAAATGCTAACGTAGAATCCAGTCAGGACGTCTGCTACTGCTGTTTGCTCGTTTGTTTTTTTTATGGGCGATCGTTTTCAGGCTTCATTACCATTATACCAACATTTCACATTCTAGACATTGTTTTAGGTGTATTTGACCAAAAGTTTGACTGAAAATTCACATGCAAGCTTTTTTTCAAGGCTGTGGTATTTGCCCGCAAACAATACCTTTCAGCTAGCTAAAACAGAATATTATGCTATCACCGAGCAACACGGCTAATGCCTTTCACACAGCTTTGTCTCAACTCCAAAGAGCCACAGAAGTAAAAGCTCATAATAATAATTGAACCAATCTTTGAAAAAATGACTTACCAAGCATGGCAAACAACTCAAATATGTAGAGCAAAATGTTCTGAAACGGCTTCACTTCAGCTTCGATTGGAGCCGTGCTGGGGGCGGAGTCTGTGAATTTACTCTGTTGGTGTCATAGCGCCTCTAGGAGTTCAGAGTTAAGAGGTCAAGAGTTAATGTTTCCATTGTAACACCTCCAGATTTGACAGAGAAACACTCATTTTTAACACTCGATTTTAACTACTATCATTTTACACCTCAGAGTTACATTAAAAGAATGTGACTCTGCTTAGAGTAAAATTAACTCTACTTTTGCAAGGAGACTATTAACACCAAAACATTTAACACTTTTGAATTTGCTGTGTACTTTTGCTTTTCCACAGGGAAAACCTTCGAAATATCCCCTCTGGATTGTGACAAATTAATGTTCAGATTTTCATTTTCACAAATGAAATTTTAATTGCAGCAATTTTTTTTAAAGCAATGTAGCAGGACAAAAGCAAAAGAAGAATGAAATGATAATAAAAATCAAATAATAATCAAATCACATCAATTACAATTGTCTAACTAATCTACTCTGAGCTAATGCTGACTGATAGGTTTGTAGCATAAACCCATTCGCTGGAATGTTAAGGACAATTTACTACACAGCAAAAACAAGACACAAGTAGGCAAAGTTCTTCGTGTTACTCATGCATGAGGGAGAGAACCACGACAAGCGCCGTTCCTTCGCTTGACCCCAGTTGCTCTCGTCCACTCCCCCATAACACTTCTCTTTTATTGAGGTTACATGAATATACATAGGTTCATTAACATAAGACGTCTACATACACACAAAGAGTACCTTGCCTGTGCGTTGTGTAAGTATATGTGTGTGTGTGTGTGTGTGTGGGGGGGGGGGGGGGGGGGGGTCAGTGTGTGACCCCATAAAGACTTCCCTAAACCTGCTGGTCTGGAAGTCCAGCAGTTCATCTAAACAACAGGCACTTAGACTAAAACTGACATAGATACATTTATCCTACCATGAAACAATAAGATAAGGTACGACCTCTCCCATGCTCCCAGGATGTAGGTGTGAATGCCAGAACACTCTGAAATGCACACAAAGCCTTTGCAGACTGCTAAAGATCACACATCCTATCACTACACAATTGATTATACACCTCTAAGAATATATGGTTAAATATTTCCCAATACAAATGACAATAATAAAATCTAAACCCATCACTCACTCTGTTCTTATCTTTAAGAGGTGAGAGGTTGGAGAGGAGATGGGCACATCAGCCCTGAAGATCTGTTATCTCAGTGTTCTAATGAAAATAATGCATTAAGAAAACAATAAATCCCTTCTGAAATAATCCATCACAGCCACTTTGATAAAAAGAAAAAAAACTAATTCAATTAAAGTGTCTGTCAAGATGACGTCCAGCCTGCATTAAAACTGCACATAGTTGAAAGTGATCGTCCAAATTTAAATCGGGTAAGGTCTGATACTCTTATGGTTACATTTTTGTGGTTATCAAATGGTAATCAAACAGTCTGAGCAAAATCTACGGTGGCCCTGAGAGGCCAAATGGACTGCAACTTCAGAAAACACTTGCTTTTTTCTTTTTGCAAGTGTTTTTCTTTTTGCAGGTGTTTTTTCTTTTTGCAGCATTTTTCTTTTTGCAAGTGTTTTCTGAAGTTGCAGTCCGTTTGGCCTCTCGGGGCCACCGTAAAAAAACAGGAAATAAACAGTACAACGTTTTGTTCAGGGGAGGTTTGTTTGTTTTTGCTTTGCATCTCCTCACTTTCTTGTTTACCATTTTTTTTAAGTCAGCAGAGGTTACTGTCACAATTAAACAGAAATATGGATCCTAATAAACTGCTTGCACAAAAAGCCAGAACAGTGTTTATAGTGCTGACAGAGATTAATTCAAGAAACTACAGCCTACAAAAACTTCAAGATGAACCACAAAATTAGTGCATGGACCTCTAATTAAAAGATTTTCTGAAAAACTACAACCGTAGCTGAACAAACAAGTTATTGGTGGCACTTCTGCAATCAATATACTTTGAAATAAAAGATTTAAAGGATGAGACAGCTCAGCACAGCATGTTATTAACTTCACACATGAAGTGGTTCAGTCCAGTCAGTCTTCAGTTTTGCAGTCACCGTCCACATCCTGCTTCTTTGACTGGTCGTCACGGTAACTCTGGACTTTCCTCCAACGAATCCTGAAGTCTGTCAGTCCTTTTGACAGCATGAGGCCTGACAGCTGGACAAAATGTGCAGATGATGAAAAACATGCAGCATAGTTTGAACTTGTGTCAAGTTTGTGTTTGTGACTGAACTGCTGACCTGCTGTGAAACCTGCTGCTGGATCTCTGTGCTGTGCATGTCTGCCTCTGACTGAAGCTTCATTTTCAGCACTGTTTGCTTTGTCACTGCTAAAAATGAACCACATATAACAACACAAACATTAGTGTTTTACATGATGACAGGATCTTACAGTGTTTGCATTCTGGACCTCACCTGTGAAACAGAAAACAAAGTGTCTGCTGGTACAGGAGCCATCAGCCCATTCCCTTGACTTTAAATCAAATGCTCCACAGTACTCAACTGAACCGAAGTTATTAGGCTCAGAAGACTTCCAGTTAGTGAATGTTGAGGTTGTGTTGTCAGACCAGAAGGCCCAGGGATCCCTGTAGAGGCCAATCCACACATACTGAACCCCTGATCCATTCAAAGTGAGCGTGATGTTGGATTTCTCCTCTTTGCTTCTTATACTGGTCAGGTCTGTGTGGTATGTCCTGCAGTACGACTGAGCCGCTGACCAGGAGCGGCTCTCCTTCACTAAGATATAACTTGCATTTTTGGCTGTGAAAGATTCAAGAAAGGATGAATTTTGAAACACACATTATTAATCTCGTAAAATTGTAGGGATAACTAGGCCAACAAATATTTTTTTTCCTACCATTGTAACACAGGAAAGGGTAAGAATCTCCACAGGGTCTATCATCCATCTGTGTTTGTCCCTGAAGAGCCACACAGTATTCATTTGCATTTATACAGTCTGGTTGGCCGTTAGCCCAGATCAAAAATTCATGTGTGCTGCCAACATAAAAAAGTTTTCCCTCCATCGACCACTTCCAGCTGTAACGGTCATTATAGAGCCCTATCCATACCCACTCATTAATGTTTTGTGCCATTGAGAGAAGCAGTTGTTTGATGTTGCTGTTGTAGATGGTGACCAAGTCAGTGAAGTGTTCTCTGCAGTAACTCTGAGCTTCAGTCCAGGTCATTTTCTGGTTCACAAAGTGATATTCTCTGGAGTGGGGAGGAAGAGTGGAAAGTCCTCCTGAGAAAAAAAAAAAGAAATGTTTTAACATTCTTAACACATTTCTTTGTTTAACCTATTTGGGGGAAGTTCGTATTGCTCATCACTGCACGCCCGTAAACATCAAACTTCTTTGAGTCTAATTGGTGGGAACAGTAACACATAGAACATAACATATTGATCTATCTATCACCTGGACTTTCCTCATACAGAGAGATGAAAGAGACAAAAATATACAGGTTGTGTTTAAATATTGTATTTTCCGCACTATAAGGCGCATCCTCTAATTTTCTCAAAACTCAACTTTACGCCTTATAATCTTATGTATGAATTCTGGTTTTGCTTACTGAACTTGAACCGATTTTATGTGGTACACGGCGCTAAAAAATCTGTCAAAAATGTTTTAGTATGACTTTGGAAAGTTACAAAGCTGCACCACTTGATGGATTGTCGGAGCATTGTCGGAGACAGCTACCATAGTCAGGAGCCTCGCCGAGTAATCTGGGTCCAAAACTCCGTCTGCTTCAGGTCTCAAAGTCAAACAATCACTGCGGCTGCACTGAACGTTAAAAATTGTCTAAATTCTTTAATCTTTAATAAAATGATCAGCATTGCTGCTTTACCAGGTGTAATAATTAAGTTTAACATCCAGGCATCCATGAAAACAGGATTTATTAAATTTAACGGTGTTAGAAGTTAGCAGGAAGTTAGCAAGAAGTTAGCAGCTATGTTAGCATAACATTAGCACAGTGAAGCTGGAGGGCAGTAGCGGTTTTTGATACGGGCGACACGGGCGGTTGCCCGGGGCGGCATGACGGGCATCAGCAAAAAAAAAAAAAAAATGCTCCTACTCATGCTGCCACGACATCAGCCAGCGCATATTGGGAATGTCGTAGGCATGTCGCAGGGTTAGAAATGACTGAAAGATTAATTGGCTCTGTTTTGACTTTTGTTCAAAAAAGAATGACTTCATATAGGGAAAAATATAGATCACATGTGCAGGACACCTTAAACTAGTTTTTTAATTAAGCAGCAAGGCAGAACAAAGTCGGGGCTGTATCAAGACACGAGGACTAAACCCCAATTCAACCAGACCCAGAACTGATCCGGAATTAAAACAGGACTACAAGAGTGCAAAATCAGGACTACTTAGGATTTAACCAAGATAGAACCAGAATCAGAACTAGATGATAGTAGCACTAAAAATCATCATAGACCTGCACTACACTCATTGTTTGATTCTACCAAAGTACAGTATTTAGATTGAGAAAAGTTTATATAATTATTTATCCTTGTTGTGCAAACAAGCCTGCAAAACTTAATAAATATAGAATTTGAAAAATAACAAACCTAAAAAGAAACACTAGGTACGAGATACATGAGTACCTATGATACGGTGATACTTTTGGCAAACAACCATTTGACTAATATGTGTGTCTCACCTGCTCCTGTTCATCTCTGTTCTGTCCTCATTCTCCCTCTCCCTCTCTGTTCCTCTCTGTCCCTCTCTGTTCCTCTCTCTCCCTCTCTCTCTCTCTCGCACTGCATGCTGCGAGTTTGATGGTGGTGAGTTTGGTGTGTCTGAGTGAGAGTGTGTGATTTTTTTTTCAATGAATGCTTTTTTCCCCTTGTTTTCTTGCTGTGTTTATTGTATGATTGTTTCATAGCTGTTTGTGGTTGTGTAGTTTGTATTTCAGTTTGACAGGGATGGCGTCCAGTGGGACGCTGTCCCTGTCTTTGAAGCATGGAGTCAGGGTGGTGCCGCAGCCAAGCACCACTGTCGAGCAGGTGTTGTTGGCTGGGTTTGTCAATCAGCTTATAGAGAGTGGCCTGTATTTGAATGATGAATTTATGCAGGTTTCACCCCTCGCAGTGCCCTCCACTTGGATCACTGTGTCGGGGGTGCCTCCGTTTATTTCCAATGCGGCTTTAGAGCAAGAACTGAAGCGCTTTGGGAGAGTTGCCAGTGGCTTCCGGACAGTGAGTCTGGGCTGTAAGGACGCCAAGTTAAAGCATGTTCAGTCCCTTCGGAGGCACATGTTTTTAGACTCCCCCACACAGACACTGGATGTCTCCTTCTGTGTCAAACATGAAGAAGGGTTCTACATGGAGTATGCTAGTTCTGGGAACATGAAATGTTTTGAGTGTGGAGATGTGGGTCGTAAGAAAATAATGTGTCCTCACAGACAGCTTGCAGCGGGACCTGCTGTGGATGATAGTGGGGAGGGGGTTAGCGGGCAGCAGGCGCTAAACGTTGCTGCGCCTCCGGCACGGGGTGAGACCGCTGTTGCCCCAGCTGAGGCCGTGCCTCTAGTGCGGGACAAAGCTGCTCTTGTCCCGGCTGAGGCTGTGTCTATAGTGCGGGGCGAGGCCGCCGTTGACCCGGCTGGAGCTGTGCCTCCAGCGTATGGTGAAACTGCTCTATCTAAAGAGGACACTGCGCCCTCGGTGCGAGGTGAGGTTGGCGTTTCTCCCGCGGACGCTACGGCTTTAGTGTGGAGTGAGGTGAGTGATTGCATGACTACAACCAAGCCGACAGAGAGGGTGGAGGCTGGACCTGCGGTCAGTACGGCACGGAATGGGGATGAAATGGGGAGCTCTGAGTTGGGTGTAGAGTGTGTTGTTGCCTCGGGGGAAGGAGAGGTGGAGGAACATGTCTGAGCGTGAGATTTTGTTTAAATTATTGAAAGAAAAATTAAGTGGTGCTGCTCAACGGGACTGTATTGTGTTGGGTGGGGACTGGAATTGTTGTCTTGACTTTACTTTGGATAGGACTGGGGCGGAGCCGCATCTTCAGTCATCTTCTGCTCTAACAGATGTCCTACGGAAAATTAATTTGGTTGATGCGTGGAGGATGAAGCATCCCTCATCCAGGCGGTATACCTGGGTGAAAGTGACTGATGGCAGGATTAGTGCAGCGAGATTAGACAGGTTTTATGTGTCTGTTTCATGTACTGCTCGAATTATTAACTGTCAGTGTTTTCCTGTTGTTTTTACAGATCATCACTTAGTTTTACTGGAGCTGTTTCTATCTACCACCAGCAAATCCAAATCTTTTTGGCTGTTTAATATAAAATTATTGCATCATCGGATATTCTGTGACAATTTTAGTTTTCTTCGGGATTACTGGAGATCACGGAAGGGTGAATTTGATTCCCTAACTCAATGGTGGGAGGTAGGAAAGGCTCAAATTCGTGTGTTTTGTCAGCAATATAGTTTTCTTTTGACAGCCAATATCATGAGAACTGTGCAGGACCTTGAAAAAGAGATAACACGTGTGGAGAATGTCTCTGGTTCAAAGTTAGGTCAGCGGAATAATGACTGTCTACATTCTAAAAGGCAAGAGCTTAACCATTTTTTACATGAGAGAGCTAAAGGAGCTTTGGTTCGAGCACGTTTCACCAGGCTCCAGGACATGAACGCTCCAACCACATTTTTCTTTAATTTGGGGAAGTCTGTGGTTCACAGAAAGCAAATGGTGTGTCTTTAGCTTTCGGATGGAAAAGTGACCATGGATCCGGCTGAGATGAGAAGGCATGCAGTGGCCTTTTACACAGACTTGTTTATTGCGGATAGCTGTGATGTGGACTCTGCTTCGGACCTTCTGCAGGGGTCCGAGCCCAGGGGATCGGGACGTTTTGAACAGGGATATAACCTTGGATGAGCTGTCTGCGGCGGTGTCTCAGATGGCTTCAAGCAAAGCTCCAGGAATAGATGGTTTACCATCAGACTTTTTTAAGCACTTCTGGAGTCTTCTGGGTCGGGACCTACTGGACGTGTTTAACCCTTTAGAGCCGGTCGGAGCGGGCACGCTCTGTTTTGTGTAACTATTTTTAAATCCCGGTAGCTCTGCAACCACGTAAGCTAGCGCAATATTTTTTTTTGCATATGAAACCAGAGGAGTTGTACTTACATCTTATGCCATCAGCTTGCCCTAGGTCACGGTTTCCTTCCACATATAGCTTTGCAAAAACTGCATAAAAAGCACTTGCAGCAACAAAAACATAATATTCCAGAAACACGCTTTGCCGATCCGATCAGGTGTTCAGAACACTTCCTACGTTGGAATAGACGTCAGCGCGAACTTTTGCATGTCCGCCATTACCTGCCCGAAACCGGAAGTGATGTCATTTTCGCGGAAATGTAGTTTTTTTTTACCATCAGGGCCTCAGGGCCTATACTGGTGTTTTTAAAAGTTATCTTTGACTTTATGACTTTCTGTGTCGTTTCTGGGATGCTTAGGACTCATATTGCACTGCTGGAAATAGTTTATTTTGATGCATATGCTGCTTTTCTGCAAATTTGCATTATAATATTTATTTTCGTTTTTCCTGCAGTATATAAAATTGGTGTATTTCAAAAATAAAACTTTGAAGACACTCAAAATAAATTTCCTGTGGTAGGAAACTATTTTGTGCAACTTTTTTGTATTTACAGTTTTGAGGGATAAGCCTCTTAAATTTCTCTAACTAGAAATATATGTTAAAAAAGCAAAAATGATTTTCCATTTTTTTGTAGTTTATTGCACTTTTTTGCAATTTATGTAATTATTATGCACTTAATGAATACATATTATTAAAATCTGGGCTATAATTGTTGTATTGATGTATAGCAATTTGAAATGCTCCCAAAAATGGCACCACACCATGTAAAAATATAATATAAGCTCTGGCGGACTTGGTTCTATGGTAGGTCTTAAAGGGTTAAGGAATGTTTTATGGAAGGGATACTTCCAGCTTCCTGCAGGCGTGCAGTTATCTCTCTCATACCAAAGAAGGGAGATTTAACCCTTCTTAAAAACTGGAGACCAGTGGCCCTTTTATGTGCAGACTACAAGATTCTTTCCAAGGTTTTATCGAACAGACTGAAAATGGTCATTGAACTGCTGATTGGTGTGGATCAATCTTACTGTATTCCAGTTTAAGGGTTTCTCTTTGCCAGATATGGTTCAGAGCCCTCCTGTCGTTGTGTCGGCATATGCTGATGATATTAATGTTTTTATTACGGATCAAAAGGATGTGCAGGCATTGCAGGAATGTCTGGTTTTGTATGGAAATGCTTCCTCAGCTAGGGTTAATTGGGGTAAGAGTGAGGCCTGTTTGGTGGAGCAGTGGAATTTGTCGAGTATTCCCAAGCTTCCTGGGAACCTTCACTGGGGTCAAAGGGGCATTAAAACTCTTGGGGTTTACTTGGGGAGTGATGACTTTGTGAAGCAGAAGTGGGAGGGAGTGCGGGAAAAGGTGGAGGCTAAGCTGTCTAAATGGAACCGGTTGCTCCCCTACCTGTCCTACAGGGGTAGAGTTCTAGTAGCTAACAATCTAGCTGCCTCATCTTTATGGCACAGATTACTTGTTTTAGTGCCACCACCCGGTCTTCTGGAAGAAGTGCAGCGGCTTCTGGTGAAGTTTGTCTGGTCGGGACAGCATTGGCTTCGTGCGGCGGGCCCGTATCTTCCTGTGGTGGAGGGGTTACAAGGCCTAATAGATGTTTTGTCCAGAACAGCAACCTTTAGACTACAGATGGCACAGAGGCTGCTGTATGGCTGTGGTCACAGCTGGATGACTTCTGCTCAGTTGCTGCTCAGGAGAGCGGGCCGGCTTGGATTGGATAAACACCTCTTTCTTCTGAAATTGGATCAAGTGGATCTTTCTGGCCTTGTGCCATTTTACAGCTCAGTGGTTAACGCCTGGCGGGCGCTGAAGGTCGCATGTACTCCTGACTCCAGACCTGGGATGTTGCTTTTCGAGGAGCCACTGTTTTTTAATGACTTTTTTCCCAGCACTGTATTTTCTTCTGCTACAATAAGTACCAATTTTGTGGAGGCTGGCGTTGTCAAACTGGGTCATCTTACAAGGATGTCTATGGGTGCACTTGGTGGTGTCACAGTCATTAAGTCCTACAGAGTGCTGGAGAGAATTATGGAGGAAGTTTGGCAATCTCTGTCGCCATCACTGAGAGACTTTGCTGGAGATCATGTCCTAGCTGATCAATGGGCTGATGACAGCGAATATGTTTTCCCTTCATTGATGGTCAGTCCTGCCTTTGAGGAGCAGCCTGAAGGGAGTGGCATGCTTCTCTCCCTGGGGACACCAGGAGGCTTATACCTGTATAAGCCTCCTGTTGAAAAACGGATGGCTGACCTCCAGTGGAGGATTATACATGGAGCAATAGCCATGAACAGACACAGAGCCCACCTGGACCCAAGCACTGGGGAGGGTTGTCCTTTTTGTTCAGAAAGGGAGACGCTGGAGCACTTAGTGGTCTGTTGTTGGCGGCTAGTGGATTTATTTTCTTTGTTGCAGGAGTGGGTGGAATCTTTAGGGGATACTTTCTCTGTACCTTTGTTTGCTTTTGGCCCTAAGTATTCAGTGCAGAAAAGACGGACCTTGGTTCTGATTAATTTTTTGTTTGGCACAGCTAAGCTGGCAATATGGAAGACTAGGAAGAACCAGGTGCTAGATCAGGGTTGGACTGATGTTGTGCAAAGTCTAAAGGGCCTGTTGGCATCCCGTCTGAGAGTAGAGCATGCTTTTTACTCTCTGACTAATAGTCTGGACTCCTTTGAAACTATGTGGGGCATTGGAAGGGTTTTGTTTTCAGTAGGAGCTGATGGGACACTTGTGCTTATCTTTTAAGTGTGTGTGCTGAGTACCTTAGTTAATGGTTAGTGTACAATGAATGTTGTGATTATGTGGTAGCATTTTTGCATTAGTTTTTTTTTGTTTTTGTTTGTTTTGTTTTAATTCAGTGTAAATAAAGTTGTGTGAAAAGTCAAAAGTCTCTGTTCCTCTCTCTCCCTCTCTGTGCTGACAATCAAGCCAAACACCAACATCATCAAATATACAGTTGAAACCAGATATTTACAAACTCTTCAGATAAAAACAAACACTTTTTTAATTGTAACATCAAATCAGACAAAATGTTTATTTTTTATTGATAAATATAAAAACATATTTGTTAACTTTAAGAGTAAAGAGAGAAACTATCTGTATTTTTTAATTGTAAATGGCACCAAATTGTATTCAAAATTGAGCCACACTTATGGAGCTCCACAGTTCTTTTTCTGGTGTTTTGGTTGACATCTCTTGATTTTCCCATGTCACAGAAACAGGCTCTGTGTTTTGCCTTATATGCATCCACAGCTGTGCCACCAGTTTACTCACATGGACTCTACTAACCTATCAGAAGCTTCTTCAGCTCAGAATGGAATCATCTGGAGTTTTCTTATTAATTAACAATAAACTTAGTGTACATGTACTCCTAAATTTAATGAAAGTGATTAAAATAGACAGCTCTGTCTCTCTTTATTCTGACATTTAACTAATTCAAAAGATATTTCAATATTTATTTATCTAAAACAAAAGTTTACTCTAAATTGATGTTTAACAGTAAAAAAATGTTCTTGTGTTTTCCATAAAGTGTATGTAAATATCTGGTTTCAACTGTGAATATACTGCTGTGTATTGAAATTCCTCTTGTTTTGCATAGAAATATACTGAACAACATACAAAGCATAATATATAAAATAACATCTACCAGAGTTTTTTCTTTGAAAGAAGCTCCTTATGTCCATTCTTGTATATCAGTACATTACTGAAACCGATTTATTTAGCCGTGGAGGGTAACAACTGAAAATAGGAAATAAACACACAAAAACACACTAAGACTCTCTAAAGAAACAGCATTGTTGTTGTTCGGCTTTTCATTTTGCCATTTGTTGATTCACTTGAAGAAAAAGTAACGTAATATGGGTCAAGTGATCAGTTTGATATCAATCTTGCATGATACACCGTCATATTTACATTATTTGTACAGTACGAATGATTTGCTTTGGTACCTGGTCGAACATCAGCTCTCCTGTGAACTAAGGTGTAGATCTATTAGGTTATGTTATGGCGATCCTCAAGTTGGGGGATTTGTGTTCATACTGGAGTGCAAAATTAAAACCAATGGAAGATGGACAAGAAAAGTTCAAAGCCATCAGGTCCTCAGTTTAGAAAAAAATAGAAAAGAAGAAGGAGGGAGTGTTCGCCCAGGGCGCCAAACAAGCTAGGACCGCCACTGCTGGACGCAAACTTTTTTCCACTTTTTCCACTTGATAAAGGTTAATGTGAGGGTTCCTGATGGATATGGACAAATGCAATCGCATGGCAGGATACTGTAAATGGACCAAACTTTGGTCAGGGGAACACCTGAGATAATCCATCCATAATACGAGTTTAGTCATTAGTATACTGCAACAACATGGGAATAGAGCAGCTGCAGCAGAATTCAAAATTAATGAATCAATGGTATAGAAGTGGAGAAGAATGAGTTGAGTAAGGTTTGATTTATCTGACTGTTTTGTCAGACCATTAAAGAATACAAAGAACGGGATTTAATACTTGGTTAACATTCATATCAAAACAGCATCAGAATTGAGCGCAAAAAAGCCGTAAACAAAGCGTGCACCCGATGCATGAGAATCTGTGAGATGTCAACTTTCAGCCCCGACGGCGTGTTTGTGCCAACATCTCACTGATCCTGATCCATCAGGTCCGCGCTCTGTGTTTCTGTCCTTGTGTTTAATCTGTTTATCTGCTCTCATTTACTGTTTTAGCTGTTTTGGGGATGTTGAAATAGTTTCGTGAGCTTTTACCTGAGATTCTAGCGTTTCTGGCAAAATACATTTTTATTTAAAAAGTCGATTAAGGGTTTAATGAATCAATATCGGGTTATTCAAGCTAAAATCCATTTTAACTGGAAAATTGATCATTGAAACCCACACCTAATCAGCAGTTCTTGGGCAGTTTTAAAGCATGAGGCTATTTCACAGGTTATCAATGGAAACTGATCAGTGACCATGGCTGTATCCCAATTCAGGGTCTGTAGCCTTGGAGGACCCAGACTTCGCGGTCTACGTAGGCCACGTCCTCGAAGACCGAGAAGGCCAGAAGTGCGAAGCTTGTGAAATGGGACCGTCTAGGCTCAGGTTGCCTAGCAACAATGATACTAACCACTGGAAACATTTCATACAGCATTGTTTGTGTCGGTGACCCAGCATTGTCTCTTTTGTATTGTTAATCTTTGATTTCTTGATGTCTTTGTTTGTTCCTAGGTTTTTGGTTCTGTGTCAGTATGAGGTCTGAGTTTAGTCAGTGTATGTTTCCATGTGTCCCTTTTAGTTCAGTGTCAAATTTGTGTCTTGTGAATTGTCTCTTGTCTCCTGTTTTACTTTGAAGGTTCATGTCTGATGTCAGTGTATTCAGTTTTGCTTCCCCTGTCTCGTCTTGTCAATTACTCCCAGCTGTGTTCCCCACCTGTGTGTAATCTCCCTGTGTAATCTGTGTTCCTCTGTGTGTATTTAAGTCATGTCTACTTGTGTACTAGTCGCTGGTCTGTCTGTGAATCTACATTCAGTGTGTTCTACCTGCTCTCTACCGTCATATAACTCTGCTCACCCTCTTTCATGTCCGTTTTCTTTTTCATGTTTAGTAGTTTAGTTTTTCCCAGTTTAGATTGTCTTAAGTTCTGCTTGCCATTTTCACCTTGTGTTTTATTTTACAATAAACCTCCTTCGCACCTCCACGAGTGCCTGCACTTGGATCCTCGTTTATTTTCTACACACGGCTCATCCCATTCGCCGTGACAGTTTGACAGAAATGAAGGAGAAAATGTTTTTGTTGATCTGTTTGTTTTTCTATGAGCTTTGTTTCATTTGATAAGTATCTGAGGCTTAGACCACGGGACTGTAAAACATGATTGTTGGGCTTCATTTCTGTACTGAACAGTCATTTTAAGATTAGCAAGTAAATAACAATTAGATATTTATTTATTATTTATTAACCTTTATTTAACCAGGAAGATCCCATTGAGATTAAAAACCTCTTTTTCAAGCGAGACCTGGCCAAGATAGGCAGCAGCAAGTGTCTCACAGTTACAGAAATTACTCAAACACAGGCAGCAACAACACACATGCAACAATAAGTGAAAGAATACAAATAAAATAAAAAATAAAATTCAAATAAAATAAAAAAGTCAGTTAAAATGATAATCAATCTAATTGAAACAGTTGAATGTTATGGACTTGGCCTCAAGGATTCGTAGTTTAGATTTAAAATCACTTAATGAAATGAATTCAGTCATTTTCCTTCTGCAGTTTGTTCCAGGCCAAGGGTGCTAAATGGACAAAAGCTCTTTTACCAAGTTCAGTTCGGGCAAATGGAACAGAAAGCAACAAGTAACCATGCGGACGAAGAGAATACCGACCAGCATGTTTCATTACAAGCAGGGAACATATATAAGAAGGCAGCAACCCAAGTATCGCCTTATATATAAAACTGTATAAATGAGAGTTCCTCCGACTTACCAAAGCAGGCCATCCTACCTGAGAGTATAACTCACAGTGGTGAGTCTGAAATTTACAGTTAGTGATGAACCTCAGAGAAGCATGATACACAGAATCAACCATTCGAAGACATTGAGCAGAAGCATTCATATATAGAATATCACCATAATCCAGCACAGGCAAGAATGTTGCAGCAACAAGCCGCTTCTTTGTATTAAAAGAGAAACACAACTTATTTTGAAAATAAAATCTCAGTTTTAACTTCAGGTTTTTCACAAGATTCTCTACATGTGGTTTGAATGTAAGCGAGTCATCAATTAAGATTCCCAGATATTTATAGGTGTGAACCAACTCTATTTTATTACCTTCAAGAGTGGTTACTGATGGGATTGTTTGGGCTCGTCTCCTTGATTTAGAAAACAACATGAGCTTTGTTTTGTCTGCGTTGAGAACAAGTTTAAGCTGATGTAATGAGTGCTGGACAGCAGAAAAGGCTTTCTGCAAGGAGTCGATGGCTTGGACAAGAGTTGAACCACAGCTGTAAATAACTGTATCATCAGCATAGAAGTGCAAGTTTGCATCTGGCACATGTAGACTAAGATTGTTTCCGTAAATGATAAATAGAAGGGGACCTAATACAGAACCCTGTGGCACTCCGTTGTGCACTGTAACAAAGTCAGAACATAGACCGTCAGATTTAATGCACTGAGTCCTGTTACTGAGGTAGTTTGAGAACCATGCCACTGCTCTCTCAGAGAGTCCTGACTGGAAGAGTCTAAGTTTTAAAATACAATGATCAACAGTGTCAAATGCTTTTGACAAATCAATAAAAAGGGATGCACAGTGTTGTTTTTTATCAAGTGCAATAGTAATATCATTTACCACTCTAATTGCAGCTGTGATAGTACTGTGATTCTTCCTAAAGCCTGATTGATATTCAGATAAAATGGCATTGGTGTGTAAAAACTCCTTTAACTGCTCACACACAAGAGCTTCAAGAACTTTGGCCAGCACAGATAGATTAGATATTGGTCTGTAATTAGTTAACACTGCTGGGTCGCCCCCTTTTAATAGAGGAACAACAAAAGCTGATTTCCATACTGAGGGAATTTTATTCGTATCCAGTGTGAGGTTGAAAAGTGTTGTGAGAGGCTCTGCCACAAAATCAGCTGCCAGTTTCAAGAAGTAAGGATCTAGTAAGTCTGGCCCTGGAGATTTTCTAGGATCTAACAGTTTAAGAGCTTTACAGACCTCCTGCACAGAGAAAGGAACAAAGTTAAATGGCTGACCAGTGTACACCGGAAGGTTTGTGCCAGATTTTACAGAGACTGGGTTCAGAGAGTCAAACAAAGAGCCAGAAGATATGAAGTGCTTGTTAAAACAATTCATAATCTCCTTCCTATCATAAACAGGAACAGAATCTATAAAAACATAGGTGGGTAGAGCGTGGGAGCTTTTACTCACTGAAAGAGACTTAATGATTTTCCAGAACTTCTGTGGATTATTTAGGTTCTCAGTGGTGACAGACAGATAATATTCTGTTTTAGCTTTCTTAATAGAGGAAGTACATCTGTTTCTTAGTTGTCTGAAAAGAAGCCAATCACTGGGATAGCCTGTTTTCCTCGCTTTGGCCCAAGCCAGGTTACGCTCATGAATGATATCTGCCAGCTCTTGGGAAAACCAGGGGTTTTCACGACCTTTTATCCTATATCTTCTTAATGGAGCATGTTTATTGACAATTTGCATAAACCCATCCTTAAAGAATGCCCACACTAATTCTACATCAGGGATCAATCCTATTTTCTTCCAGTCATAATTTGACAAATCATGATAAAATGCTTGCTCATTAAAATGTTTAAGAGTTCTTTTAAAAATAATACGATGTTGTGACTTGGCCACTTTAGTATTTCTAATAGCAGCAACAATACAGTGGTCACTTAAGTCGTTACAGAAGACACCCAAAGATGAAAATTTATGAGGAACATTTGTCAAAATCAAGTCAATCAAGGTAGACTTTTCGGGGCTTTTGAGATTCGGCCGAGTGGGTAAATTGACCAGCTGGGTAAGACTGATAGAATCACAAAAAGATTTAAAATCATCTGAAACAGTTTTGAGCCAATCCCAGTTAAAGTCACCAGCTAGAACAAGCTCCCCATAATTTAGTCTGGACAGCAAAAGGTTTAAAGAACGCAGAGCTTCTGTGGAGGCAGAAGGGGGTCGATAGCAACAAGCAACTGTTGTGCAAAGACCCTTTGCAACATTCACATTCAGAGCCAAACATTCCAATTGTTTGCAAATTGATTCTGATAGAACTATTGTAGCATCAAATTTTGACTTAACATAAGCAGCAACACCACCACCTGTCTTAAGCCTATCGGTGCGATAGATATTGTAGCCAGCCATGCTAACATGTTCATCAGATATATATTTAGACAACCAAGTTTCAGAAATGAGGACAATATCTGCATCTGTTGATTGAACCCAGATCTTGATCATATCCATCTTGGGTAACAAACTGCGCACATTAAGATGAA
The DNA here is from genome assembly GCF_900408965.1 of Simochromis diagramma. NCBI lineage: Eukaryota > Metazoa > Chordata > Actinopteri > Cichliformes > Cichlidae > Simochromis > Simochromis diagramma. The sequence goes on along the minus strand of NW_024386897.1, from coordinate 714,918 downwards.
CTATCTTCAGCCCAGGTGAGGATTTAAATTCAGATGGTGTCTGGCTACATTGCAGCTCAGGGCCTGGGTTAGGTTGCACATTACCAGATAAGAGCAGTAGTAAGACGATCAGAAGTCTCTGCTTTGTACTTATTGATTTTGACGTGTGAAATGTTGACACAAAGCAGGATTTTTCGTAACTAATTTTGTAATTGTACAAAGCAAGAAGGTTTTGAAGATGAGGTAAATCTTTCTGTAGTTCAAAATGATTAATGTCCTGTTCCAAATACATTGGAAATTGTACAGGATGTATAGCAGCAGTGACGCATGTAGATCTGGGAACCATGTCTCACAGAATGGGGACACTGTTAAATGTTCTCATCTTAGAAAAATTGAGTGTCCAAAAGTCCCCCACGGCCAATAAGCAAAGTAAAGTTATTAAAAAAAGCAATTATCCAAAACACAATGATTGTTCATGCTGAATTAAATAGGCTGCACAAACCTAGGATGGCAATTAAGGCGCCAGCCAGAAGTTCGGGTCCTTGTGGCTTGCTAGCAGAGGGCTTCTGCTAGCACATTCACCAATGTGGTGTAGAAGGCTTCAATCAACAGCACAGCGCCCGATGTATTGCAGATAAGCTTTTCGAGCAGCACAGGCCTTGGTGTGGTGCTGATGTCTTCCACTAGCAACACCGATGCAGTTTGTTCAGCCGGCAGCAAAGGCCCTGGTGAGGCTCAGTTGGTTTAGCAGCACAGGCCCTGATGTGATGCCTCATGTTGTTCATGAGACTAAAGTCATCTCACTTTGGTAATGTAAATATAATATGGCCAGTATTATAGTTATTATATTAATCATTATTAGTTATTACAGCAGTGAACTTGAACTCTGTGTCAAATACTGAGCTTCAGTAAAATTGCATTTATTTATATTTCCTATCACCTTAAATCTTCACTCAAATAAAAAGACAAATATTGTTCTTTTAATATGTTGGCATTACTAAATTTGGCTCGATGCTTATATATATGTGTAAAAACAAAACGTACAAGCTGTGATAACTGTGTCTGATAGAATGAAGAGTAGACTGATATATTAAATATTCCTTTATTGGGTGAGAAAATCAGACCATGTCATAACTGCTTTAAGTCATACAGAATAGATATCAGAGCCTTAAACAGGCTGACTACTGCTAAATGGGTCAAACTGGGCAGAAAGTACACAAACACATAACATCCTTATAGAATATGATGTCACACTATGGATCAACTTAGCTCAGAATATATAAAGCATATAAACAATTACAGTAATGTGATGCAACAAACACAGCAGTGCTACTGATCCAAAATACTCAAAGCTTCATAGAACTGAAACCAACATTTATTTTAGCTCCATTCTGCTGCTGATACATACTTTAGGTTTCTGAACATTAAACTTGTTGCTGCCTTTCATAGTGTGTAACTTGAAGGCCCTGAGTACTCTGAGTACTTTCTCCCACACTGAAAACACTGGGATGATAACATTATTTGAACATTACCTAATAAGACTGATTCAGGACAGACAGTTATGTTAAACTTTCCTAGCAGTCCTTCACAAACAGGGAACAGTCTGTCTATTCTCTCCATCTGTCAGCTGCTGCTGGCTCTTCCTCCTCCTCTTCCTCACACACTGTTGAGTTTGTCCTGGTGGATCATCAGGGGTGCAAAGCCTCACAGATGATGTGCAGCAGTGTGTCCCTCAGTCTGTCCTCACTCTGGACACTTGCAGTCGTCACACATGGAAATCAAATGTGTGATAAGCTGCAGGATTCAAACACAAGTGTGACTTATAAACACATGTTCATACTTTTATTACACAATCAGAGAGAAAGAAACAGAGAGAGAGTGCAGGACAGACAGACAGGTGACAGTCTCAGGTGTACACACTGCTACAAAACAGCACAAGAGAAGGAGGATTTAGTGTTTGTGTTATTACGAGTGCTAAACAAGAAGAGTTTCCAGATGGTACAGTGGACACATGTGTGACTGCTGTGATTAAAGCATCTTTCTTTCAGCTTAACGAGTGAACCGTCAGCTCGTTCAAACACACGTTAAAGTCCGTTTGGCTCGACACCACCGAACAGAGGCAGCAATATAACATAGCTAACATTAACAGTGCAGTGAATCCTGCTTGTGCCGTGATATTCAGGACTGCAAACCGAGCAGCATCACTGACTTTCAGCCTGTTGTGTTTGTGGATATAGGACTGACTTTAATTATCCATAAAATCATCACAATCTCTGTAAGATTAAGGCCGACTATTGAACGGCGTAAATTTTAAAGTAAAGCCTTTAAAACCAAGTTAGTATAAACATCGCTAATGTCACATAACTTTGCCGACATGTGGCCAACAGTAATGTTTTAATGTTCTTCATTATTATACATTTGCACATAAATAAGTGACATAATATTCAGTACTTACTTTTAAAAGTTCTTCGGTAGCCCGCTTCAGCCATCCTCCGTTTTTTCTGGAAAAATTATCCACACTGACCACCACGCTATGAATTCTGGGATAGGTTAGGCCACGAAGGATACACCAGACCCATCCTTCAGATTCAGGGAAATGAAGGATGGATTTTCAGCCATGTTTGGAGTAGCTGTCGCTTTGGCACATCTTTCGTTGTGTCGCTGTGACATAATCAGCCTTCAAATGCGGCCTTGAATAATGCAGACCCTGAACTGGAATACAGCCTATGAGTACCATTCCCACAGGAATGGCTGCAATCACAGCATTGTAAGATAGTGAAAGGTGTACCATTAGGCCCCCTCCTCGATTCAGAGATGGTCTTTCCCTTTTCACGTAAATGGCCTCCTTGACTCTGCGCTCAAACCAGCGTTCCTCCCTGTCCAGGATGTTACATCCTCATCATTGAAAGAGTGTCCACTGGCCTGTAGGTGTAAATAGACTGCAGAGCAGAGGTGTGGACTCGAGTCACATGACTTGGACTCGAGTCAGACTCGAGTCATTAATTTTATGACTTTAGACTTGACTTGAAAAAATGTTCTAAGACTTGTGACTTGACTTGGACTTTTACACCAATGACCTGGGACTTGAATTGGACTTGAACCGGTTTACTTGAAAAGACTTGATATTTTACCCCAAATATAAAATTTAACATGCATATTATATAGAGATTGAAAATGTGACGTCATTCAGGGGTAAACCGCAAAGGATTCTGGGAACTCATGGCAAGAGGTACTAGCGCACGCAGGCTTTCAATTGAAATCAGTCACACAGCGATAAAAAGAAACACAAAAATGGCAAGAAGCTGTTGTATTATTAACTGCAATAGCCGGTCGCATGACAGCCACGGGAAGCCGACAGGTAAAGAGATCGGTTGTTATCGGATTACGTCGTTGAAGAGAAATTGTTCGAGCCATGTTTCCGAAGTAACAAAGACGCGACGGATGGCCTGGATTGCAGCCATTCAAAGACCAAATATAACGTCCCAGAACACTCCAGCTCACATGTTAGTCTGCTCCAAGCATTTCCACGAAGGTCAGTGTTTTTTAGTAGTTAATACGTCATTTTCATAACATAATTGGTGATATAGGTTACAAGCAAGTCTGGCGCTGAACAGAAATTGTCGCGCTATGCTCCTTTGTTTATTGTGCATAAATAATGAATTGTCCTGACACAATATTGCGTTTCGCTTCTGTTATTATGGTACATTGACAAAAACATATACTTTTATTCACAGGATAAAACAGGTTTTTTGTATCACTAATTGTCCAGTGCGATTACAGCATACAGTATTATTGTCACTGCTACATTTCTGTAATGCTACCAGAAATTATTTCCACTACTAATTAATTACCGTTGAGCTCAAAGGTTATATTAATAAACGGTTAACGAATGTGTATTTATGACGACAATTTGTGAGACTGGTAAACTTATGATATGTACGATGGTCTTTACTTTCTACACGGTGCATTTCAAGGTCCTGCACCCATCCGGCGGTAAACTGTTCCTGGGCTTGTTGCAGTGACCTGAAGTTACTAAACTTCATGAGTGTATGCACTCACTCCAAGAACCGTATGATTATAAATATGCATATAAATATGCTACAATGAGATAGCTGACTTCATCTAACTAGCAAATGTTGTCCAGGCTACGTTGGTGATGCAGTTTTTTTTAATATGTATGATATTTTTGTCATGCGATTTTAAAGCCGGTCCTACAAGCGCATCCAAGAATAACATGCAGCTTATCTCAGAACCGTCGGTGAAAATTATTCTTGGAGCTAGGTTTAATTGAGCTGCATTTTAAAGAGGTGTAATTTCACAATTTGTGTATATTTTCTAAGTTCACTATTTTGTCATGTGTTGAGAAAAACACAGATTTAAAAATTACATGGTCTAATATTTACATTTAGTATATAACTGCAACATTCTTTTATCGTTTTTTTTTTTTTTAAAGAATCGAAAGGACTTGAAATTCAAAATTTCAGACTTGTGACTTTACTCGGACTTTTACACCAGTGACTTGAGACTCGACTCTGACTTGCCTGACATTACTTGAGACTTGACTTGAGACTTGAGGATAAAGACTTGAGACTTACTTGAGACTTGCAAAACAATGACTTGGTCCCACCTCTGCTGCAGAGTCCTGGCCTGACGAGGTGGCTCTTCTGTGTTGTGCCATCTGCTTCGCCAGAGGTTGTTTGGTTTCCCCGATGTAAAAACAATCCTCCTGGCACTTAACAGTGTACTCTGTTTGTGCCGGCGGACCATATTAATTAGAGATGGACCGATCCGATATTACGTATCGGTATCGGTCCGATACTGACCTAAATTGCTGGATCGGATATCGGAGAAAAATAAAAAATGTAATCCGATCCATTAAATATCACGAAAGCACCTCACAAAACTTGCAACACGCCGTAACTCACCTCAGAACGTTAGCACGTCGGAGCAGTATGCATCACGTGATAGAGCGGCTGTGGCATGCGGGACCTGTCGGTGGTCTGGATAGCATTTGGAGCTTCGCTAGCAACCGGGCATTTCATCTCCGACAAAGTTATCCCGAGAGAAGTAAAGCAAGTGTGTAAGTCCATCTCTGAATGTTTGTAAAGCATTCCTGCGTTAAGCTTAACAAACGACTGCCTCTTCTCGCTGCTACTTCAATCATGAAACTGCTTAATGATCAGCTGATCGGCTTTTCTGTCGCGAGTCCGTGTCTCTAGTTTGCTTTTGGCCCACTTTGCACCAGAAAGAGGAAACCAGCAGTGGAACAACAGCAGCACGTTTAAGCTTGATCAGCTGTTGTTAGAATGTATTTAATATTACTTTCTACACCAGGATCTTTTTCTACGTAGCTGACGGCTGGTAACTGTGCAGGGGCGGATCTAGCAAAGTTTAGCCAGGGGGGCCGATAGGGCATTAACAGGGAAAAGGGGGCACAAAGAAATACTTTTCTTTCTTATTCTCATTTAAAATGTCTAGCTTTTAATAAATAATTATCTGACACCCAAAGTTTTAATTTGATGCAAAATGAATAGAAGTCCATTACTGTATATAGTAACTATTAAGTCTAATATATATACCCTAGTAAGCTATAGTACTTTTTCCTTTGGGAAGGTACCATCTGTGCAGTCTGCAATTTTGTTGAAGAAAGATGTTGAATCTATTTAATATTTCTTGAAAAATAATTGATTTCTGTGCATTTTTTTTTCACACTGCATCAAATTAAGGTTGATTACGTCGATTAAGCATCATGAGGTGGAGCGTGAGGGGTGGTTCCCTATTTTTTATTTATTTATTTTTGTTGTTGCTGGGAGTTGGAACCCTATTAGTTAGGTTGCTTAATATTTATGCTAAGTACTCTTTAAAATACCAGAATAGGGAGGATGGTGTAGGTTTAAGTTTATTAGATTGATCAGTATTGCTGAACTATGAAATATTTTTTTTTGCATACAGGTATAACAGAATAGCTTTAGTGTAGTTGTTGTTTTAAACTTGAGTATGAACTTATACAAAATGCAGCAAGATATTTAAAAAACAGTTTTGTTGATTAAAACACACTATATCGGATTCCTATCGGTATCGGCAGATATCCAAATTTATGATATCAGTATCGGTATCGGACATAAAAAAGTGGTATCGTGCCATCTCTAATATTAATATTATTGATCAAGGGACTGACCTCACAGCCCATATTTTTTTCAGTGGGCTGATTTTAGCCATTATTGCAAATTTACTATTTATAAGACTCAGGAAACCTGCAGTGAGCTGAGATGGAAGAAGTCACTTGGATGAGTGATGAAACGTTTCTCCCACAAAACGCTACGTCCAGATGAACAGCTTTTGGGGATTACAGTAAATTCATAATTTTTTTCATACATTGTTTTAAAAATGTTTGTTTCAAAAAAGAAATAAAAACAATAACAACAAAAACTCTTTGTTAAAATTTGTGCATAGTGTTAGTGTAGGAACCTGTGAGCAACTGATAAAAGGCAAGGACATTTCACTTTTACTCCATTTTTTTTTTGTCAGAAAGACATAAGTCTTATGTTTGTGTTCAAATTGAACCCACGAATCAAAACCTTTCACAGATGACCGCTATATAATTGAAATAAATTAATAAATGTAAATCATATTTTTAAGTAGCATATACTTACGATTCAAACAGATAAAGTTGATCAAAAAATCATAAGATGAACTAAGTCAAATGTAGCAAATCTTAGATGACCATATATTATTTAAGTTAGCACGATTGTTTTTTGTTTTTGTTTTTAAATGAAGTTTACATCACTTAATTTGTTTAAAACCAGCGAGGATGTCTCTATTTCCATTCTCTCGAACATATTAAGCAGTCCTTTACCTTTACAGTCATACATTTAAAATCCTTGCTCTCACACTCCATACTGCCATGAGACCAGGTTACTATTTAGACACTTTCCCCTATCCTCCTCCTTTGTCTAAGCCCAACAGGTGCCACCAGGATCGAGCTAGTCAACAGCACTGCTGGTGGTAACTGTTAACCCGGGCCACCAAATTTCCAAATTTCATTCTTATCCATGTATTTGATTTAGCAGTGATTTGATCTCAGGTGTTGATCATGATGTAACTCTCCCAAATAACATCAGTCTGTCTCTCTGTGTTTATAGGCTATATTTGAAATGTTTAACATATTAATATTACTGACCTGAGAGCAGCAGGATGAGCAGTAAACAGGTTTCTTCCATTCTTTGTTTCTGTATAACAAATATAGTCATTGTGATTATTATTGTACTGTATTTTTTAACACCCACCTTTATCATTTAAGGTTTCTTATCTCCAGTCTAATAAGTTGCTTAATATATACTTTAATGTGCATATCCAAGATAAATCAATACTTAATAAATACTTAAATACTTTTTGAATATCTAAAAATCTTTTTTATCTTTAAAAAATGATTTAAATCGTGAATTATACGTTTTTAAGTTTTGTGATTAATAAAGTACTGATTTGTAACTCACCTGACAGCTTATCTTTTCCTCTGTTGACTGAAGCTGGCTTTTAAGAAAGTCTTTGTTTGATTTGATCTTCTCATATATTTTACTGTCAAATGAGGAAACCTGAAGGGAGTCAACTTTCTCTAGAAAGTGAAGACATGTGGAGATACAGGAATAAATCTGTCTTAATGAATACATGAATGCAATTATGCAAATGCTAAAAACACACGTTTATCTAAACTACTACACTATTATTGGTATGTTTTGAGCATTCATCAAGCACAAAACCAGTTTACTGACTATCACCTTACCATTTCTTTCAAGATCTTACAAAACTCATGCTGAACATGAAAATGTTTCAATTTACTACTTCAAACTGTATATGTAAATGTTTAATATATCTTCAAGTGGGCCTATCCATAACGAGTGGACTTGCAGATAAGTTCTATAAAACCTGTGGGCCAGCAGGTTTTGTGAGTCTATATAGTCATTGAATGTTTTGGTCGTGGCACCAAAGTAAACTTTAAACTTTTATTTACATGTTTCTATGACATATTGAACAACATGCATTTTATAATGCTCATGTTTCAAATAGTTTTATTGACAATAAAACAACATGAAGTTCTGAAAGTGGTGCCACTCCCAAAACTCAATATAGTGTTATTTTTGGTCATGTGACCATACGTGTGCTTTTTTAGCATAAGCAAGGTTACACAAAGGTGATTCAACTTCCCGAACATGCAAATCATTAGGAAAATCAGAGCAGACAACACGGGTGTTACACTGTAAAATGTAATATTGTGTTTAATTAAAAATATTAAATAGGCTGAACTCAATTTTTATCAATTTGTTATTAGAACTCAATTTTAATAAGTTACAAGTACTTTTTATGCAAAAACACCGATAAACTCAATTTATTTGAGTTGTCTTAACTTAGAAAAACTAAGTAAGCTGGAAGTTTTGCTTCTCAGTGCGGAAGGATGAAAGATGTGTTTTGAAAATGCCCCGTCACTACCGTCCTCCTCCCTCTCGGATCAGTCCGCATGTTCATGGTGCATTTGTTATGGAATATGCTGAGGAAACCTGGAGAAGCATCAGCTCAAGATATTATTGTCATTGCTGTGGAGCTTTACCTGATACACTGACTTGATGAGTAAATGTTTACTCTTATTCAAACTGATTTTGTGGCTTCTCTTAGTTTAGCACCAGGTTTATGATCTTGCTAGCTAGTTAGTGTTAGCCTAGCGTTGCTGCTGCCGCTGGGCTCATGTTACTTAAAAATTAACACCACAGCTTTAAAAACCTTACATAAAAATATGTCTGTGAAATTTTCTGTTGATTGTTTGAAATAAAAAAAAGTGAGATAAGAGCCCAGACAAAATTCTTCGGGAGGTGCAGCCGTTAGGGGAGGGGTGTGGGGGGTATTTTCAATCCATAGAACTAACTAACTAACTAACTAATTATTATTATTATTATAATTTGCCCGGTGGGCCGATGGTAATTTTTCGTTTTAAATGGGCCGATGTTTTGTTGTTGTCTTTTTTTCTGTAACCGTGTAAACAGTGAAAGGTGGCGGATTGGACAGATGCTGGCAGACGTGTAAAAATAATTCAATTGTTTGGTAGTGGCTATGGTGGAGCTTTCACAGATTCAGTAAAATTAGCAAGTGGTGGAGGCCAGCAGGTGGATGGGGGAAAGGGGAGGCGGAGGTGGACTGTCAGGTGAAATGAGCTTCAGGTAAGAAGTTATGACCTGCAGTCTATCTGGGTCAGATATAAACCAAGTTTAGGTGTAGTTTATTTTCGTTGTGCCGACTTTTTACAGTCAGTTACAATAACTCGTACTGTGTACTAGCTAGCATGATGGAGTTTCTATACAGTTGGGTGGGTGCTATGATGTTACTGGTGAACAATGTTCCCTCTAAGCTGCACACGTGCGCAATTGCGCACTGCTGGCACGGTCTCTGCGCACAGAAAATCTGCGTTGCGCACAAAAAAAATCTAACCAGAATTGAAATTAAGATTAATACTTCAACAATCCTGTTTTGCAGTGTTAGTCAGTAAGTGACTGGCTGCTCCCATATGGGATTAGAACGATGCCACCTTATCCCATAGTTCAGCCAATAATGCGTATATACGCAGCCAATCAACGTCATTGACAGGCTACAGCATCCTTATGTGCTGACACCGATGTTTTAGCTAGCAAAGCGGCGTGGCTGATGTGGAGTGAAGCCACGTTAATGACAACGTGTACAACAATTGGAGATGTGAGCAGGACAGTGTGGACTTTATACCAGTTTTTAAATTGTGTTGATAGGCCACGTAAAACCAGAGTTGTGATAAAAAAATATGCTATGTTTGGTTTTCTTCCTGAATACTGTCTTGTTTATATTTACTGCGGGAAGAAACCCTAAAATTTTTATAAGAAAAAAGGCTCGAAAGCAATCTCCGCCTACGAGCAAACACAAACCCCACCCCCTCTCCCTTTCCTATTCGTCCAAAAAAGTATGTCGACCAATCAAAAAATGATATGGCAACGTGGCATCTAGTTGTTAAGAAACGCGGGGAAGTTTTAGGAGTGATGGCAGTGTTTTGAGATGTGAGAGATTTGAGACGTTTAGCGCAAATCTTGTGTAGTTAGTGTGTAGTGTGTCAATAGTTTTGTTGTGTGTGTCAGAACAATGAGGCGACTGCTGAATGTTCCAGGTGTTACAGCAGTGATACATCTGTTGTCAGGCCTGCAGGTATCAGGCTGTTGTTCTCCTTTATCTCATAGTGGACAGAAATATTTTTGAGTGGCACAAATAATTTTTGTGGCATCAGATTTGATGCAGAACAGCTGATTGTTCTGTAAATAGTTTGAAATGTTTGTTTAAAAAACGCCTTGGCTGGATTTAAAAAAAATAGCTGCAAAAAACTTTGTTGTTTGCCAAACTTAGTTACTTTTTTGAAGAAGTAACTATATAATTATTGCCCAACACTGGTCATTATATACTGTATTTTGCAGACAGAGAGTTACAGACTCTAATACAAGTCAGAGCTTTATAAAAAAAAAAAAAAGAAAGAAAGTTGTGTTTTCGAAATTGGAGTTAAAGTTATTTTTACTTCCAATAGTTTTAACATACTACACAGGTCAATGACTAGATTTTTTTAATTTTCATTGTAAGTGGGCTAAAGCAGTTAATTAAAAGTAGTCTAACATAAATGTAAATGCTGTAATTTGATTATTTTAATAAACCATGTAACTTGGATGGATTCGATGCCGGCGTGACCACAGTGCACACTCTAATTCTTCATGTGTCTGAGTGAACACACAAACTCCCTGAGCGATCCCTTGGACCACTGTGAGTGACATTAGATGAGGAAACGTTGGTGAACTTTATTTTATTCATAAAGTTAGTTAGTAGAGTTGCCTACCGTCCTGTAAAAAACAGAATCCTCTGGTATTCAGAGTTAATATTACGTGTTTCGTATTGAGCTGAAAATAAACACGTACTTCGGCTACAATAAAAAAAAAGACAAAAAGCTGGAGTTATTCTCTGTCTTTACGCTGTCAGCTGCCTCTTCTTCTCTCATTCTCCCCCCTCCCTCTCCTGCTGCTACTTCAATCATGAAACTGATCAATGATCAGCTGATCAGCATTTCTGCCTCAAGTCCCGTCTCTCTTGCTTGTTTATCTCCCGCTTTGCGCCAGAAAGAGGAAACTAGCGGAGGTCGCGTTAAACAGCAGAAGCGCCTTTAAACTTGATAAGCTGCTGTTAGAATTTATTTAATATTACTTTCTAGTATCAGGTGATGTTTGTTGGAGCCAAGGCCGTAAAAGCTGCTGGTCATGATATCGGTTTGGTTATCTGGTGAGAGGGAAACATGAAGATGAAACCAGGAGATGTCCTTACTGAATCATCAGAGCTGTGATGGAGAAACAGGTTTACCTTTTAGGTGACATGAATGAGTTGAAGGGAAGTTATGAACTGTTTCTGAGAGACAAATAACACCAGGATCCTTTTCTATGTAGCTGACAGCTGGTAACTGTGCAGGGGCGGGTCTAGCAAAGTTTTTGCTAGGGGGGCATGTAGGGCATTAACAGGGAAAGGGGGGCACAAAGAAATACTTTTCTTTCCTATTCTCATTTAAAATTTCTAGCTTTTAACAAATAATTATCCGAATCTTACAACCAAAGTTTTCATCTGATGTCAAATTTATAGAAATCCATTATTGTACATACTAAGTTTTTTTCAGGGTCCCAACATAATTTCTTCAGAAGAAAGTACTGTACATGATGCCAGTATTTTCCCACATTTTCCAGATACTGTACTAGTACTTTGTGTAAAATGCAATCAAAAAGTCAGTTAAGTTTTATTCTTTCTCACCTGTCTTTCTGTATCCTTTCACTTTTGAAAGGTTGCCATGTTAGAAAAAATATTTTGCCCTGCCATGCTGTTTATTGATGTGGTAAATAAATAGTTTATGAAAATATCACTAAATCTGTCATTTATTATTTTTAATATTCAGTAATGGTCATGTCTCACCTCTAGTCTTCTCCGTCTTAATTTCAGGTTTCCACCATATGTTGTAGATAGTTCAGGAAGTTAACTCAACCAAGCAGCCTTTGGGTTTCGGCTAAGTACTGTTTAGAATACCAGAATAGGGAGGATGGTGTAGGTTTAAGTTTATTAGATTGATACATATGTACCAACAAGACAGTGTACATCACTGTCACAACGACGTTTGTTTTCATTCAAAGGCTTTATGGTTTTTCCTGTAATACCTGGTGGGCCGATCTCTAGTCAAAATGCCCGGGATGATTTTTTGTCCCAGTCCAGCCCTGGTCACAAAATAAACTTTTAAGATATTTTCAGGCGAGAATGTAGCTGTGTAAAGTTCAAATATCTGTTCGATTTATCAAGACATCACATACTTGCAAAAATGCTCCGACCTTTTCGGAGACGTCCATTTTTTTCATGCTTTGTGGCAGCTTTTGAACATCTGTGGCATCTATTAATGTCAAATCTAGACTTTATTTAACAACATAAGGAAACTCTATGTTACAGTGATTGCACAGCCATTAAGGATCAAATCGGTTTCTGAAAAATGTTCTGCTTTTTCTCCCTGTGCTTCCTTCTTACTGTCTTTGAGGATCGGGACCAGCACTCCTGCTGTTGGACAGAAAGACATCAGTAAGTATTTTGGTTTTCCAATATATTAGCAACTGTCAGTGACATTTATATTAATCAGGTTGAAGTTTAATCATACTTTAGATCAGCCTGTTTTACTTATTGTTTTATTTGTGCTTTGGTTTGGGGAAGTTGTTTCTGTACTGATCTTTTCCTGTCTTCTGTTATTAGACTTGAGATATGACTGCACTATGCTGTTGCTGGTGACTCCAGTTAATTCTACAAGACATGCTGTGTAAGTAAACAAACAGCAGTTTGGTCTGCATTTCTTGAAAGATCACATCCCCCAAACTTAGTTTAGAGGGTCTACACTGTAAATAGTGAAGTCTGCAAGTTTTCTAACAGCAAAATTTGTTTTGTGCCCAAATCATTTTGCACATCATTAGAATGAAAGTTATTGGCCATGTTTGCATAGCCCTTTTTAAAATGATGCTTTCATGACATTATTGTTTGTTGGGTGGGGGTCAGGGCTATCCAGACTGACAATTGGGACATTGAATGTCACCTCCCCGGTGGGGAGGGAGCCTGAGATTGTCTAAAAGAAAAGCTAAAATAAATATATTTAGGAATCAGAACAAATCATTCAATCTTTAGAAGACAATGTGTCATTTCTAGAGATGGACCGATCCAATATTACGTATCGGTATCGGTCCGATACTGACGTAAATTACTGCATCGGATATCGGAGAAAAATAAAAAAATGTAATCGATCCATTAAATATCAAAAAAGCACCTCACAAAACTTGCGACATGGCGTAACTCGGCTCATAATCGTAGCACGTTGGAGCAGTGTGCTCACGTGATAGAGCGGCTGTGTGTATTTGGAGCCTCGCTACCAAACCAGCATTTCATCTCCGAGGAAGTGATCCCAGAGAGAAGTAAAGCAAGTGTGTAAGTTCATCTCTGAATGTTTGTAAAGCATTCCCACGTTAAACTTAACAACCGATATATGGAGCGACTGCCTCTTCTCTCTCTCTCCCTCTCATGCTGCTAATTCAATCATTAAACTGATCAATGATCAGCTGATCGGCTTTTCTGTTGCGAGTCCGTCTCTCTTGTTTGTTTTTGGCCCACTTTGCACCAGAAAGAGGAAACCAGCGGCTGAACAACAGCAGCACGTTTAAGCTTGATAATCTGTTGTTAGAATGTATTTAATATTACTTTGTAGACCAGGATCCTTTTCTGTGCAGCTGACGGCTGGTAACTGTGCAGGGGCGGATCTAGCAAAGTTTAGCCAGGGGGGCCGATAGGGCATTAACAGGGAAAAGGGGGCACAAAGACATACTTTTCTTTCTTATTCTCATTTACAATGTCTAGCTTTTAATAAATGATTATTTGAATCTTACATCCAAAGTTTTAATCTTATGTAAAATATATAGAAGTCCATTACTATATATAGTAACTGTTAAGTCTAATATACCCTAGTAAGCTATAGTACTTTTTCCTTTGGGAAGATACCATCTTGCAGTCTGCAATTCTGTAGAAGAAAGATGTTTTATCTATTTAATTATTCTTGAAAAATAATTTATTTCTGTGCATTTTTTTTCACACTGCATCAAATTAAAGTTGATTACGTCGATTAAGCATCGTGAGGTGGAGGGTGGGGGGTGGTTCCCTATTTTTTTTTGGTGGGAGTTTGCAACCCTATTAGTTAGGCTGCTTAATATTTCTGCTAAGTACTCTTTAAAATACCAGAATAGGGAGGATGGTGCAGGTTTAAGTTTATTAGATTGATCAGTATTGCTGAACTATGAAATATTTTTTTTTGCATACAGGTATAACAGAATAGCTTTAGTGTAGTTGTTGTTTTAAACTTGAGTATGAACTTATACAAAATGCAGCAAGATATTTAAAAAACAGTTTTGTTGATTAAAAAACACTATATCGGATTCCTATCTGTATCGGCAGATATCAAAATTTATGATATCAGTATCGGTATCGGACATAAAAAAAGTGGTATCGTGCCATCTCTAGTCATTTCAGGAACAGGAAATAATAAACAAAATAGGTTAAAAAAAAACAAAGATTTAATTAAACTATTAATAAAAAGACATAGTTTGAACATAGTAACAAGCTGATCAAATTCTAGCTAAGAAGAAGTAAAAAGTAAATGACTACAGTATATAACCCTAAATAAACAACACGTTTAGCTACTTTTACAAAACTATGTATTCACCATAGATAACCCCATCAAAAACGAAACTGAAAAGTTTAACAATAAATACATACATTTATGTGATTTAGGTAATTTATCTAAGCTTCTTGTTTGTCTTGACATTTACATCTTAAAAGAGTGAACTGCCTACTTGTCTCTTTTTGTCTCCTTGAGTTTCCTCGTAGGATCCTTGCTTTATTTCAAGAGTTTGTTTGTTTTTTCCCTCATACTTCATTGATTCCTCCTTACTCTCCTTTTTGGACTTTGTTGTTGAGGACTTTCACCTAAAACAGTTTGCTTCTTTTTTTTTTTACTGAAGTCTCACATCCAGTGTCCTTGCATTTACGACCTCTTGTTCCACACTGCTACTAACGTGCACTTATCTAATATTAGCTTTTTAGTTATGATCCTTTCACAGAATGTATAGCAATAAAGGTTTCATCACAGGCAGCAGCAATACTTTTATTATGCAAGTTTGTGTGTTCATTATTACTCAGACGTGTCTTTTTAAAGGTCTAAAGCACAAGTATAGATACAGATACAGGCGCAAGTTATGACTTTGATTTAATTCAGCTTTCTCTGCCTCCATCAGGTGGGCTTGTGATTTTTAAACTGTCTTTTAAATAGATGTAAATTTGCTGGAAGTCTGACACTTAGCCAATAAATTCACATTAAGTGAGAAAGTAATTAAACTGTTTATTAGAGGGGAAGTGGGATTTGCTGACCCATATCCACCCATCTATGCTGTGGAGTGTGTGAACAGATTCAAATTCCTGGGAGTGCGCATCTCAGAGAATCTCACCTGGACAACCAACTGCCCCAAGCTGGTCAAGAAGGCTCACGAGCGCCTCTTCTTCCTGAGGACTCTGAGGAAGAACCACCCGTCCTCAGATCGCTGGACCATCGAGAGCATCCTGACCAACTGTATAACAGTCTAGGAGCTGCTCTGCCTTGGAAGGTGTTGCGTTGAAAACTGCCCAGCGCATCGCCGGAGCACAACTTCCTGCCACACAAGACATCTACAGGAAGCAGTGTCTGAAAAGGGCTGGGAAAATCATCAAAGACCCCAGTCATGGAGTCACGTGGGACCGCCGAGGAAGATGGGCGCACAGAGGCGCTCCTAAAGCCTGTTGATTAACGTTCTGAATTTGGAAACATACACTTCAGCTGTAGTCATAAAGTGGACGCCCCCTGCCGACTGTGAAGTTTTTCAAGAATTACCACCTTTGAAAAATGGCAGGTAATAACAAAGCAAACTTTTTCAAGGGAGCTACCACGAGGAGGAAGCAAGCTAGCATTAGCCTCGTTCCGGAGCCGCCCGAAAACACACCTGCATCTGATGCCGCCTCTCCAGCAGCAGCGGAGAACGGTACGGGGAGCGAGAGCAAAACGGACATTTCTGAGGAAATTAAGAAAATGAATGCTACTCTTCAGCTCGTCTCAAAAGACATCACTGTTATTAAAGAGGCGACTAAAGAACTAAAAGATTCAGTGGAAGATAGAAAAGTGAGGTTAGGAGAGGCGGAACAACGTATACCAGACATGGAAGATGCCAGCGTGCTTACCGAGGCAAAAGTGGACAAATTTCATAAAAGGTTGGAGGTGTTGTGGTCACGAGTGGAGGACCTTGAAAACCGTAGTAGGAGAAACAACATACGGATTATTGGACTTAAAGAAGGCATGGAGGAACCCGGGAAAGTGGACAAATATGTGACGGAGCACTTGAGCTTTCTGGAAGTGAATTTGAAATTGAACGTGCGCATCGTTCCCCTGTACCAATGCCGGAATCTAATGAGCCTCCCAGGGCGATACATGTCCGCTTCTACGTTCATATGCTAGGGAGAAAGTACTACGGGTGGAGAAGCAGGGAATTGACTGGCAAGGCGCCAAGCTTTCCTTCTTTGAAGATGTTACAAGAGAGCTGGTGGAGAAGAGGAAGGCATTCAACCCGGTGAAGAAGCGTCTCCAAGAGCTACAAGTGAAGCATAGGCTGGTGTATCCTGCAACGCTTATTTTTATGTGGAACGGACAAAAGAAAACATTCAAAGATGGAAAGGAGGCTGAGAAATTTCTGCAGGAGTCGACTTAGAGGACTGTGGGACATAATGTAACAGATTGGAGAAGTGTATGTGAATTTAAAAAATAATTTTGGGTGAATGGCCCTCCCAAATGTTAAGTTGTATAATTTAGCATTTGAAATGTCAAGACTGGCCAAGTACTGGACAGGATCCGACTCTGAGTCACTTAGCTGGATGAAGATTGAACAGGAACTAGTGAGCCCTTTTACACCCTTGGATGTTCTCTCACAGGGCTCAGCTGTTAATGGACAAGACTTTAATGATAACACAGTGCTCGGGCATTCTAAGGCTGTCTGGATAGAGGTGCACACGATGTGTGGAGCATCTCATTTAAGACAACCTTATACCTCGCTATGGAACAACACTGCTGTACAGATTGGAGAAAAAAAACGGTGTTCTGGAAGGAATGGCTTGTCAAAGGCATACACAGGATAAGTGATCTTTACTCAGGGGGAGTGTTTATGTCATTCGCTGAAATAACCCAAAAATATGGTTTGATAAGAGAAAATAATTTTTGGAAATATTTACAAATAAGGGATTGTATTACCAAAGGAAAATTTACTCAAAGCACAAATACGGTGGTGGAGTTTTTAGAATTGTCCAGTACAGCACATAGGGCAGCTGTTTTCTACAAACTGTTTAACAATCTAAAAAAAGAGACATGTGAAAACTTGAGGATTATATGGCAGAGAGATTTGAGTTGTGCAATTTTTAAAGAAGATTGGTGTAGAATTTTGTCATTCTCTGATAAATATATGAGAGAGGCCAGGGGTAAATTTACTCAGTACAAATTAATACACAGATGGTACTTCACTCCTAAACTTTATAGAATGGGAATCAGTCCCAACAATATATGCCGGAAATGTAGCTCAGATCCAGGGACATTTTTGCATGCTATTTGGGAATGTGGGAAAGTTTATCCCTTTTGGCAAAAAGTATTGGACAAAATAGGAAGGTGGATTGGTTTGATAATACCCTTGTCACCAAGACTGTGCTCATTAGGGGATCAGTCGGTGTTACCTGGGGTTTCAAAATATGATTTTGTGGTTATAAAGTTGGGGGTGATTGCAGCGGCCCGAGTTATTCTCAGTGTATGGAAGGAACCATCTCCTCCAGAATATAATAGGTGGAAAGAAAATATGCTGAAAATAGTGTCGTATGAAAAATACTTGGCTAGGATTAATGATGATAGGGAGGGTTTTGACAAATCATGGGGAAGTGTTTTTGGCTGAGATTGTTGGAATTTATTTTGTCAGGGCAATTATCTTTTGTTAAACTTTATGTTTGCTGTGTTGTATGTTTGTATGGGGTACTCAGTAACGGAATAACTTAAGAATTTGACTTTATTGTCCTTTTTTTGTGTGTGTACCGATAGTTATTAACTATTGAAAATAGACCCAAAATGCAAAGGTGAATTAACCATGGGATTGGAAGCTGTCTTTTTTTTTTCTGTTGTTGTTGTTTTGTTTGTTGTTTTGTTTTGTTTTTGTTCTCATTTGGTTAAATGTTAAAAGCAAATAAAGTCTTCTATTACAATAAAAAAAGACCCCAGTCATTCAGCACTCAGACTCTTCACCCTCCTGTCCTCTGCGAGGCGCTACAGGAGCCTCCGTACTAATAACACCAGGCACGGAAACAGCTTCTTCCCTACAGCTGTCAGACTCCTGAACTCTGCCTCCTGACATTTGATCCACATTAAAACTCATGGGGCCTGTCGCTACCCGATCCGTACCGGAAACCCGATTATGACATGCACAAATCTTACGTCACTTCCTCTCTTTGCCAACATTGCGACATTCAATATATTTGAATGATACGGTTAGCGCCCAGTTAGCTCCTAGCATTTCTCAACAGCTCTGCCTCCTTTTCGACTACCGGGACATTTAAACAATGGATAATCCGTATACAAACAAATTCATGCTTTTCTCCTCAACAGAGAGCGTCCCCCGATTGAACAACAGCGCCATAAAATAAGAAGAATGGCGCCTAATTACAGAGTTAATAATAAAGACTTTGTAATATCTCACGTGTAGATTTATCAGCCAGATGAAGTGTTTACTGACAATTGACAGTGATAGCGGACATAATCATCACTATTCCAATCAATCCTCTCCACACAGACAAGCATAAACACACTCGACTATCACTAAATCAAATTTAACACACCTTTGTAATGATGCTAATTCAGTTTATAATAGGGTTCATTCGCTCGGTCAGCAGGTGGCAGTATCCTCGTACACTGGGGAGTAAACTGCCATTAAATGAACAGAAGAAGAAGAAAACCCCTGCACATGCGCAGTAAGGATCGGGGAGTCCTGATCCGTAACTATCTTTTTATTTTTCGTTTTTGTCTACATTATATTGAAATGTTTCTTTATTGGAAACATTTTAAGAGATACTTGTTATTCCTAACATCTTAACAGATACTCGGACCCGTAACTAAATGCTTCGACCGGAAGTAGACACCTTTCGCGCATGCGGGGTACCGATCGAGTTTCCAGTAGGGATTGGGTAGTGAGAGGGGCTGTGTCCCAATTAAGAGACTGCACGCTTGAAGTACGCATTTTGAGTGCGATTACGTCACCATCACGTGACGACGGCTGTCCCAATTCGAAGTGTACTTCAAATACATACTCCAAATGCGCCGTCGATTTCCCCAAATATCAAGCGTGGTCCGGTGCACGCTTCGTGGTCCCATATACCCCACAATTCATAGCGCGGCGGTGGGTGTGGATAATTTTGCTGCAAAATACCCCACAAGAATGGCGCTTCCCAGTGGCTGCAGCCAGACCTTTCTCCAAAATACGGCAGACGGCAGAAGGGAGCGGCCAAAGAGTGAACTGTCAAAAGTAAGTACTAAATATGATGTCACTTATTTATGTGCGAATGTTTAATAACAAAGAACATTAAAACATTACTGTTGGCCACATGTCGGCAAAGTTATGCG
The DNA here is from genome assembly GCF_900408965.1 of Simochromis diagramma. NCBI lineage: Eukaryota > Metazoa > Chordata > Actinopteri > Cichliformes > Cichlidae > Simochromis > Simochromis diagramma. Next base: position 695,117 of record NW_024386897.1, on the reverse strand, counting down.
ACATTTGTGATGTTTGTACTTTCAGTGTTAACTTGGTTTTAAAGCCTTTACTTATATATATAGCTGACCTTAATCTTACAGAGAATGTGATGATTTTGTGGATAATTAAAGTCAGTCATATATCCACAAGCACAACAGGCTGAAAGTCAGTGATGCTGCTCGGTTTGCAGTCCTGAATATCACGGCACAAGCAGGAGTCACTGCACTGTTAATGTTAGCTATGTTATATTGCTGCCTCTGTTTGGTGGTGTCGAGCCAAACGGACTTTAACGTGTGTTTGAATGAGCTGACGGTTCACTCGTTAAGCTGAAAGAAAGATGCTTTAATCACAGGAGTCACACATGTGTCCACTGTACCATCTGGGAACTCTTCTTGTTTAGCACTCGTAATAACACAAACACTAAATCCTCCTTCTCTTGTGCTGTTTTGTAGCAGTGTATACATGTGAGACTGTCACCTGTCTTTTTTTTTTTTTTTTTTTTTGTGTCCCGTTTGGATCTGTCACTGTCACCTGTCTGTCTGTCCTGCACTCTCTCTGTTTCTTTCTCTCTGATTGTGTAATGAAAGTAGGAACATGTATTTATAAGTTACACTTGTGTTTGAATCCTGCAGCTTATCACACATTTGATTTCCATGTGTGACAACTGCAAGTGTCCAGAGTAGGGATGGGTACCGGTATCCGGTGCCATTATGGCACCGGTTCTGACATAAACGGTAGTAAAAAGCAGCGCACATTTCGGTGCTTTTTTTTTCCTGAGATGTCATACACTTCGGATTCTAGCCAATCATTTTACCTTTGCGAGCGTAGTAGGCGGGTCCAGGTACGTACGTTCTTTTAGAGCAGAGCTACAGATTAAAAATGCCCAAAGCGAAGCGGTCAAAGTCTGGCTGTACTTCACAGCAAAAGATGCAAACTCAGCAGCAACAAGTGCTTTAAGCTGATACTGTGAAAAGGAGGAAACACCTCGAATCTGATGAAACACCTGGCGACGCATAGCGTTTTTTTAAAAGCCGAGAAATGCGCCGTATTTGATAGCTTGCTGCGAGACCTCACACCGAGCACATCTACTGCGGGTGGGTTGCCAGTTATCGGACCCGGAGCAACATCCCCCAAAAACACGAAGAGGAGAGTCCTGGCCCCTAGCCCTGCCAGTGTAGCAGAAATGATGAGGATGATGATGGCAGCAGCAGCAGCCGTTCTTCTCTGCGTGAGTAGCTTAATGTTGTTCGTGTGTAATTTACGTTGAGTAGGCTAACCACGTTATTACATTAATGCATGTAAGGTGAACTAGCAAACATCATCATAGCTACATCTGGCTGTCTTCTTGTTTAATGGCAGATACTTCCTTCACCCTGGCCAGGAAGGCTAAAATGACCAAAGAAAAAGTGGAAAACAGTTAAACATGAGAGGTTTTTGGACAAAGTTGGTGTTTTTTTCCATTGTTTAAGCACTGCTTCCAGCCAAGAGTGATACCATATATGCCCTATAGCTGCAGGGGTATCAGATAAAACCTAAACGATACCCATCCCTAGTCCATAGTGAGGACAGACTGAGGGACCCACTGCTGCACATCATCTGTGAGGCTTTGCACCCTTGATGATCCACCAGGACAAACTCAGCAGTGTGTGAGGAAGAGGAGGAGGAAGAGCCAGCAGCAGCTGACAGATGGAGAGAATAGACAGACTGTTCCCTGTTTGTGAAGGACTGCTAGGAAAGTTTGAAATAACTAATTGTCTGTCTTGAATCAGTCTTATTAGGTAATGTTCAAATAATGTTATCATTCCAGTGTTTTCAGTGTGGGAGAAAGTACTCAGGGCCTTCAAGTTACACACTATGAAAGGCAGCAACAAGTTTAATGTTCAGAAACCTAAAGTATGTATCAGCAGCAGAATGGAGCTAAAAATAAATGTTTGTTTCAGTTCAATGAAGCTTTGAGTATTTTGGATCAGTAGCACTGCTGTGTTTGTTGCATCATATTGCTGTAATTGTTTATATGCTTTATATATTCTGAGCTAAGTTGATCTATAGTGTTACATCATATTCTATAAGGATGTCATGTGTTTGTAGACTTTCTGCCCAGTTTGACCCATTTAGCAGAAGTCAGCCTGTTTAAGGCTCCGATATCTATTCCGTATGACTTAAAGCAGTTATGACATGTTCTGATTTTCTCACCCAATAAAGGAATATTTTATATATATATATATATATATATATATATATACACACACACCCTGAGGCTGTACGCTAAGCGGAAAGAAGGGGGCCGGGGACTGATGAGTGTCAGCACCACAGTCCAGGATGAGACAACGAACATCCAAGAATACATTGGGAAGATGGCCCCAACTGACCGAGTGCTCAGTGAATACCTCAGGCAGCAGAAACCCAAGAAAGAGGAGGGAGACGAGGAACCATCATGGAAGGACAGGCCCCTGCACGGTATGTACCACCGGCAGATAGAGGAGGTGGCTGATATCCAGAAATCCTACCAGTGGCTGGACAAAGCTGGACTGAAAGACAGCACAGAGGCACTAATCATGGCAGCACAAGAACAAGCTCTGAGTACAAGATCCATAGAGGCTGGGGTCTATCACACCAGGCAAGACCCCAGGTGCAGGCTGTGTAAAGATGCCCCAGAGACAATCCAGCACATAACAGCAGGGTTCAAGATGCTAGCAGGCAAGGCATACATGGAACGCCATAACCAAGTGGCCGGCATAGTGTACAGGAACATCTGTGCCGAGTATAACCTGGAAGTCCCAATGTCAAAATGGGAGATGCCCCCAAGGGTGGTGGAGAATGACCGAGCTAAGATCCTGTGGGACTTCCAGATACAGACGGACAAAATGGTGGTGGCTAACCAACCGGACATAGTGGTGGTAGACAAACAGAAGAAGACGGCTGTAGTGATCGATGTAGCGGTTCTGAATGACAGCAATATCAGGAAGAAGGAACACGAGAAACTGGAGAAATACCAAGGGCTCAGAGAAGAGCTCGAGAGGAAGTGGAGGGTGAAGGTAACGGTGGTCCCCGTGGTAATCGGAGCACTAGGTGCGGTGACTCCCAAACTAGGCGAGTGGCTTCAGCAGATCCCGGGGACAACATCGGAGATCTCTGTCCAGAAGAGCGCAGTCCTGGGAACAGCTAAGATACTGCGCAGGACCCTCAAGCTCCCAGGCCTCTGGTAGAGGACCCGAGCTTGAAGGATAAACCGCCCGCAGGGGCGTGCTGGGTGTTTTTATATATATATATATTGTGCTGTTTACATATTTAACCAAATCTACGTGTAACCAGTCTGAACCTATTAACCAAAATAATTAGAATAATCCTTTAATAATCCTTTAATTGTCCCACAAGGGGAAATTTGGTTGTAACAGCAGCCAAAAAGACACATATACAAACAAACAGTACACAGGACACAGAACAGAAATTTACACAATTTTTCTTACATATTTACATTAAGGACATTAATTGAGCATGAAACAAGAACACAAAGCCTGGAAACCTAAACTCTCCCCAACACAAATAACACAAAGTAAAATAAAATAAAATACACATCTATATGTACCCTGCTCTAAAGTACAGCTGTAGGGGGATACAGACACGTACCATCCCCGCACTGGAGTGTAATGTCAACCTCCTTTCTCTTTCGTACCACCTCGGCGGAGAAATCCTGATAAAAGGACACTTTTCCTGCCTCTGTGTGTACGGTACCTTTAGCCCTGGCAGCCTGGAGAATCTTCTGTGCGTCGGTGTAGTAATGAAGCCAGACCAGTACTGCATGCAGTCCCTCTGTGCCGGTAAGCCTCATAGGTGGTCCAGTGCGATTGGCTCTATCGACTGTATTAGCACCCTGCTGAAGGCCCAGGACTTCTGGTATCCACTTTTTAAAAAGATCGTGCTTATTTAGGGGGTGACCGTGGTTCGGGGGGATGGGAAGCTCATCTTCTAACCGGAAGGTTGCTGGTTCAATCTCCAGCTCTGTCCGTCTTGGTCGTTGTGTACTTGGGCAAGACACTTCACCTACGCCTACTGGTGATGACCAGAGGGGCCAATGGCGCAATATGGCAGCCTTGCTCCTGTCAGTCTGCCCCAGGGCAGCTGTGAATGTGAGAGTGACTGAATAGTAGAATTGTAAAGCGCTTTGAGGGTCTTGAAAAGCCCTATATAAAGGCAATCCATTATTATTATTTAAGTTTAATTTTTTGTCTTGTGCTTTAACGCTTGTCGTGGTTAACCTGTGGTTAACATCACAGCACTATAAACTGCAGGTGATGCCTTAAGTCAAAGTCTGCAGACATAAAGACTCACAGAAATTTTTCCAGAGACAGCCTTCTCATCTGAGCAGGGCCATTGGGATTGGACCTTTTACTGTCATTGATAAAAAAGTTTATATATTTCATATATGCATATGTAGACTCACAGACCAGCACCAAAGACCTACAACATCATCTTGCAGCAGATGGAGTCACTGTCCATCGTTCAACCATTTGGCGCACTTTACACAGGGAGATGCTGTATGCGAGAGTGATGCAGAGGAAGCCTTTTCTCTACCCACAGCACAAAAAGAACCGCTTGAGGTTTGCTAAAGCACATTTGGACAAGCCAGCTTCATTCTGGAATAAGGTGCTGTGGACTGATGAAACTAAAATTGAGTTATTTGGGCATAACAAGGGGCATTATGCATGGAGGAAAAAGAACACAGCATTCCAAGAAAAACACCTGCTACCTACAGTAAAATATGGTGGTGGTTCCATCATGCCGTGGGGCTGTGTGGCCACTACAGGGACTGGGAATCTTGTCAAAGTTGAGGGACACATGGATTCCACTCAGTATCAGCAGATTCTGGAGACCAATGTCCAGGAATCAGTGACAAAGCTGAAGCTGCGCCAGGGCTGGATCTTTCAACAAGACAACGACCCGAAACACTGCTCAAAATCCACTAAGGCATTCATGCAGAGGAACAAGTACAACGTTCTGGAACAGCCATCTCAGTCCCCAGACCTGAATATTATTGAAAATGTGTGGTGTGAGTTAAAGAGAGCTGTCCATGCTCTGAAGCCATCAAACCTGAATGAACTAGAGATGTTTTGTAAAGAGGAATGGTCCAAAATACCTTCAACCACAATCCAGACTCTCATTGGAACCTACAGGAAGCATTTAGAGCAGGGGTGGGCAACTCCAGGCCTAGAGGGCCGATGTCCCTGCAGGGGACATCTTGGTTCAAGATGTGTCCTTGAACCAACACAGCTTATTTAAATGGCTAAATTAGCTCCTCAACATGTCCTGAAGTTCTCCAGAGGCAGGTAACAAACTAATCATGTGATTCAGGTGTGTTGACCCAAGGTGAGATCTAAAACCTGCAGGACACCGGCCCTCGGGCCCTGGAATTGCCCACCCCTGGTTTAGAGGCTGTAATTTCTGCAAAAGGCGGATCTACTAAATATTGATTTCATTCCATTGTTAGTACATGACTTAATAATTGATCAACAAATGGATTTACTCTGCCTTACAGAAACCTGGTTGCAGCAGGATGATTATGTTAGTTTAAATGAATCAACACCCCCGAGTCATTCTAACTACCAGAAATCTCGAAGTACAGGCCGAGGGGGCGGTGTGGCAGAAATTTTTCACACCAGCCTATTAATTAACGAAAGACCAAGACAGACTTTTAATTCATTTGAAAGCCTGATGATTAGCCTTGTCCACCCCAGCTGTAAAACTCAGAAACCAGTCTTACTTGTTATCATTTTAGCCCATTAACAACCATATTCATGAGTCGCTGAAATGTAGCTGGAGCATTGTGTAAACCAAAACCCATGACTGTATATGAATAAAGACCAGATGGCGTGATGAAAGCCGATGACAAAAGTGTTAGGCATTCTCTGCTTAAACCCCCTTCGAAGATTGGACCTCTGAGTACACCTACAATGAAAGTCGAGCAAAAATTAAATACAGTGGAACCCCGACTTACGAAATTAATTTGTTCCCCAGGGTCTTTCGTAAGTCGAACATTTTCGTATGTTGAAGCACCCATTGCGCATTTTGAGTGAGGCGATGCTGAACGATAGGCTATAGGCTAATTGCTAACTAGAACAACAATACGTCGTTCAAGTGGAACAGAAAGCGCAAGTACGGAAGCCAAGGGGTTGTCACATGATTCGGAAGGCATTTTGGGCATTGTAGGCTCAGCCAATCAGAGCCAGTGGATTTTGTTTATCGGGCATTTTCCGTAACACGGGCAGAAATATTGCAGTTCAGTGCATTCGTAACTGGAATTTTTCGTGAAACGGGGTATTTGTAAGTCGGGGTTCCACTGTACAGCAAAACTACTTAATCAGTTCAAAGGTTATAGTGCTTCTCCATACAATGGGTTTTGTTAAATAATATCATGGGTTTGTATTAACTTTAGCTTTAACTGAGCAGACCAGCAACATATTCCTCCCAAAAAGTTCAGCCATTTCTGTACATGGATATCACTAAAGGTTAACTTGACTTGACTTTAACCATCTCATGTCACTTACCTACCAACTACTCCTGGCCCTTTTTTTTAATCAGTTCTGAATTCTTCAGTAAATCCTTCACCTTATATTTTAAAAGATTAGATTTCATTATAATGTCTGTACACCATAATAAGCATTGTATCAAAAAATGAAAAAGAAAACGAATCAAATTCCTGAAAATATCCCACTATGTATAGTTTAAAAACTTAGCATATCTATCTGTCTATCACAGCTACTGCTGTGAACTCAGTCCACTATCTTAGTGAAGTGGCTGTGTTAGCTTGATAGCTGTTAGCTTATTAAGTATTGGTCCCGCTGAGAATTGGTTTACTGGCATGTCAATAAAACTGACTTGGAAAACATAGAAATCTAAAGAAAATTAGCATACTTACTGTGATACAAATAATACTGGTAATGGTCAGCGCTTTATAGCTGGTGTTCCTGGGCTTTCAATGAATCTCCACTCCCGCCCACTCATATTTCAAAAGCAAACAACTGCAAAAAAGTGGGCGAACCTCCATACATCACACGAAATTACCTCACAAGTTGAGTTTTTCTTGGAAGAAATACATTCAAAGCATTAAAAAGCTGAATAAAACAGCTAATTGACTCTTTTTACAGCTTGTAGTTGATATAGGCTTTTTTTAAAATCATAAATTCATTACAGTAAATTCATAATTTTTTGTCATATATTTTTATAAAAAACTTTATGTGATGTTTCAAAAAGAAATTTGTTAAACAGTGTGCATAATGTTAGTGCAAGAACCTGTGAGCAACTGATAACAGACAAGGTCTTTTATGAAAAAGACATAAAAAAAAATCTATTTTATGTTTGTGGTCAAATTGACCCCACAAATCGAAACATTCTAAAGATGGCTGCAATATAACTGAGAGAAATATGTGAAATTAAATGAAGTTTTTAAGTAGCAGGTATGTTTTAAGCTGTCCTAAACTTTTGATCAGGACTATATGCACCTTCATTCTCTGCAACACATCAGCCAGTGCTTTCCCTTTACAGTCATAGTCCCTACATTTAAAATCCCTACTCTTACACACCATACTGCCTTTACCTCCCTATATTTATACACCTTCCCCTATCCTCCTCCTTTGTCAAAGCCCAGCAGTTTGTAATGGCACTGAGCTCATCAACAGCACTGGTGCTGGGAAATGTTAACTCAGGGCGCTAACAATCCAGTATGGAAATGTACTTCTTATCCACATATTTGACTGTGACTTGATGTCAGGTGCCATTCCTGGTACAAGTCTTCTTATTTTATCTGGGCTTAGGACTGGCATGATACAGGATACATTGGCTGTTGTTTATAACTGTAATCCACAGTAACTATTTAGTTTAATAGCTATCATAGAAATAGCTGCAAAAGTAACACAATTTAAAATGAATGAGGTATTGATTGATTGATTGATTGATTGATTGATTGATTGATATACCTTTATTAGTCCCACAAGGGGAAATTTCATAAGGCTGCCGACCTATTGCATGCAATGGCGGTGCCATCTTACCCTCCGACCATACATACATTACACAAAAACATCACATGGGGAAGACAGGTCAGAGAGGTATAACAATGGAAAATGCACCACATGAGGAAAGATAAGGAGAAAAAAATACACCTACACTTCGCCATACTTGCGTTCTGTGATGTTGTCATTTCTTGTGCTCAAGGAGCCGATTTCTGAGAACTCACGGCAGTGTGCCTCCCCGAGATGTCATCCAATTTGCGCCCAGAGATGTTATTCCGAGCTAGCCCTTCAGAGATGTATCCAGTCTGCAGTCAGAGATCTTATTCTGAGTATTCACAGCAGCCGTAGCCTCTCCAAGATCTTATCCGTGCTGCACTCAATGAGCCCATTTTGAGAAACTCACGCCTCGTCCCATCGTTTCAATCCCAGCGGGCAGCCTTGTGGGGGTTTGAACAGCCGGTTCCGCTTTCTTAATTCTTCGATAAGTCAGGCCCAAGCCAGCTCCGATCCGCCAGAACCCTGTTATCATGGTTCCAAATAGGTAGATATCTTCAGCACTCAGGCTCACCCAAGCCCAAACTTCTCGTTGAGAAAGGGGTGTCAATTGCATTTAGGGACCGGTTGATCCAATCCATAATTCATCTTTTAGGTTTTAGAGAACAGACTGTGAGAGAGTGTTCCAGGGAAAAGTAATACAAAATACACGAGACTAGACATAAGAGGCTAAGCAGGGAAGCTAAGGGAGAGGAGGAGAGGAGAAAAGTGTGACCGCCTTCGTCAAGAGCAAGAGCAGAATTTTTTTTTTTTATACCTTATTGTGGTATAAGGAGGTAAAAAATTTATCTCTGTCATTGTTGTAAATGTGTTAATAAATACATTTATTTAAAAAAAACTTAACATGTAATCTGATTACCCAAATGACATTAATCTGTCTCAGTAAGTTTATAAACTATATTTCAATGTTTAATATTTTATATTACTGACCTGAGAGCAGCAGGATGAGCACTAAACAGGTTTCTTCCATTCTTTGCTTCTGTAGAACAAATATAGTCGCCATGATTATTTTTGTCATTTTTTATCATTTAGAATCAGAATCAGAAAAGGGTTTGTCAGATATTGAGCAGATTTACAACATTAGGAAATTGCTGCGGTACTTAGTGGGAAACATACTATAAGACAAACACTTAAAATAAATAAATAAAAATAAGAAAAGTGCTAAGCAGATTGATATATACATTAATGCAGGTGATGATCGGTGCAAAAATGGAACAGATGCAGAGAACACAATATAGGTCATGTGTTTGTGGTGGGACCAGTCTTATGGTTATTGTTCATGAGTCCAACATCAGAGGGGAAGAAACTGTTCTTATGGCGAGAGGTTCGGGTCTGAATGGACCGGAGCCTCCTGCCTGATAGTGGTGGGTCGTTCGCGAACGAAATGGCTCTTAGAGCCGGGTCTTGGACGTGAACGACGCGAGCCGGCTCCTTATCGCGAGCCGTCACGTGGGTTTTTTTTTTTTTCTTTCTCTCCCCCTCTCTCTCTCTCTCTCGCACTTTTTTTCCGCTTCACTTCGCACCTGAGCCTTGTGCTTTATGCTGGGCAGAGGGGGGAGGGGCGGTAGTTACACTCAGTAGCACAGGAACAGAGCCAGAGGGAGAGAGAGAGAGAGAAAGAGAGCCAGGGACAACAACGTCACATTAGAAAGGTATAGTAAGTAATCATCCACAACTATTTTCGGTTGCAGATGATAAAGGATTCAGAAAGTTTATTCATGCAGGCCCATATGACAGAGAATATGCATGTTCTTTTTGTTTTCATATTATAATTTATATTTGATTGTGTTGTGGTTTGCAGTGTTTTGTGTTGTTTTCACTTTAAATTTGTAAAAGGAAAAAGCTGAAAATTTAAATAGTTAAAAGTTGAAATGTGAATAGTTGATTTTTGTATTATATGATTTATTTATTACATTTTATGTTGAGTGAAAAAATAAAAGTATATTTACAGTGGCCCCTACAGACAAAGCACATACAAACTTCAAATCACGTACGAACTCTGAAGCACGTACAAACTCCAAAACACGTAAAAACTCCAAAACACGTACAAAAAACTCAGAAGCACATAAAAACTCAAAACACGTACAAAAGATAACAGAAGTGCTCCAGGATGCTGGGCGCAGTGTTGAGCTTTTGTTACCTAGTGGCTACACAAGCCAGCAAGTACCAACGACCAGATTTGGTGTGTGGTAGTAACAGGTAAATGAACTTTTTTTTTTTAATTATTTGAATATATATGACTGCCTGTGTATAAATACACAAACAATACACACATGCTTTCAATTGTGTAATTTAAGTGATCTAGTAGCTCTGATTTGGAAGTTCAGTTCATGCTAGAAATGTGTTTTGGAGTTTGTACGTGTTTTGTCTCTAGGGGCCACCGCATATATTTATATATAAACATATACAAATAAAACCACTTTTTTTTACGTTAGTAATTCCTTTTGTGCATAATTTTATATTATTGTTAATAATAAATTAATTAAAGCAACAAAACAACTTGAAGAGCCGGTTCGGAGCCGAAAGAGCTGGCTCTTTTTAGTGAGCCGAACCGAAAGAGCCGGATCTCTAAAAAGAGCCGGAAATCCCATCACTACTGCCTGAGGGGAGCAGGTCAAACAGACAGTGTCCAGGGTGGGAAGGGTCAGCTGTGATCCGAGCTGCACGCCCCAGTGTCCTGGAGCTGTAGGTTTATTATCTCCAGTCTGATAAGATGCTTAATATAGAGTTTAGTGTGTATATCCAAAATAATTATACCTTTTGAATATCTAAAAGTCTATTGTATCTTTAAATGGTTTCAGTCATCAATCATAAGTTTATATGTTTTGTCATTAATAAATTAATGATGCGTAACTTACTGGGCAGCTCATCTAGTCATCTGCTGACTGGGGCTGACTTTTAACAAGGTTTTTGTTTGATTTCTTTGTATATTTTACTGTCAAATGAGGACATCAAGAGGGAGTGAACTAAAGTGAAGGTAATGTGGTAATGTTATGGTAATGTTTTAATAAATGTTAATTAATAATATTATTGCATTCATGTTGTTAAGCCAATGCTGTAAACACACTTTTCTAAACTATTACAGTATAAACCAGTTTATTAATTATCACCTTACCTTCCGTACTAAGGCTTATCTGTAATTTTTGAAAAGGTAACAATTGTCAGTTTGTCCAGACAGTCTACAGAAGGTTTGGCACCACATGAAAAGACTCTGCAAGGTTACAGAAAGGTGAATACTCTTTAACAATATTCAAATCATTAGGGAAATCAAGCCATTAAAGCGGGAAACACACACACACACACACACACACAAAGAAGCTCAGACATGTTTCTAAGAATCAGACAACATGGGTGTTAGTAACAAGCAGGGAAGATATATGGAGTCTGTGCTTGTCATTTGTCTTCATCATTCAGGGCACTGTACAATTTATTAGGAGGCAATTCATTTTTGTCAACAATACTTAAAAAATATTAATGTTCTTGTAGGTAGAACTTAACAACAAAGCATTTTAACTTAAAAAGTACTTTGTGCACATGTCCATGTTTCAGTGAGCTGACTAATCATTTTAAAACCAAAAAGAAAAAACACTCCTTCACTTAAATTTTTGAGTATATTGAACAAAATCTTTTTGTCATCACTTAACAACAGAAAATATTAAGCTTGTGTAACACATAAAAGTGAGTCTGAGCATCCTTTGTGTTTGAATTGCATGCCCTGTACCATCAGAATCAGAAAGATTTATTTATTTATCCCCAAGAGCCATTAACATATAACAGAGCAGCATGACAATGAAGATAAGGATAGGGCAATAAGAGTGAGATAATAAATACACGGTGAATAAAGAACTGTAAGTTAACAAAAGTTAGTTAAGTGTCGGCAGTATAAATAGACTGTAGAGTAGTTTATGTTTCTGGTGTGGGAAACGTTCTTATCGGCTGGAGTTAAAAAGCAGAGTGCCTTTGGGGACAAAGGTGGCGCTCCTCCTCTCAGTCCTGCAGGAAATGCAGCGGAGGCGTCGCCCAGAGGGGAGCCATTGAAATGCGGGGTGAAGAATGTGAGAGAGGTCGTTGACGATTTTGGCTGCCTGTCTAAGGGCCTGTTGCTGAAAACCTGAGCCAGAGTTCTGACAGGCCAATGATTTTAGAGCACACTGAAGCAGTGTGCTGCAGTCTGTTCCTGCTCTGAACGCTGAGGAAGTGGAAATTACATATTGGTCATAATATGTGTGAAATAGCAATAGATAAATATTTAAAAAGAAAAAAGTAGTCAATCTCACCTGGGTCCTGGAGAAAATTTAGACCCAGATGAAGGCCCCAGCATGAGTAGTGGAAGAAAGTGTTGTTAAAAATAACAGTGCATAATAATCAATGTTGATGTTGATCAAGTAGATGTCCCAGACTCTACTATTAATAATACAGCAGTCCCTCGTTTATCGCAAGACTTTAAAAATAACCCGCGGTAGGTGAAATCCATGAAGTACCCAACTTTAAACTCCAACTCCAAAAAGGCCCAGACGGACAAGTTCAGGGGGCCGACCCGGAGGCCGACAGCGCCGGAGGCCAAAACAGTTCAGTTCCGGGGGCCGATCGTGTGAAAGGCAGCGGCAGTGGGGCAGGTCCGGAGGCCGGCCACGCAGTAGGCAGTGGCGTGGAAACAGTTCTGGGGGCCGACCGTGTGGACGGCAACAGCGGCATGAAAGCAGTTCTGGGGACCGACCGTGCTCACGACAGCGGTGGCGACAATGCAAGTCCGGAGGCCGGCCACGGTGGCGAAGATGCCCAACATGCGGCCTGGCAGATGACCGACGATGTTGAGGCGGCAGTTGGGGACCAGAAGGCTGCGTGGCCCCTGCAGCACCAGGTGAGACGGAGGCTGGACCAGACGAGGCTGAAGCAGAGGCTGGACCAGGCGACGCTGGACCAGGCGACGCTGGACCAGGCGACGCTGAAGCGGACGCGGAGGCTGGACCAGGCGAGGCTGAAGCAGAGGCAGAGGCTGGACCAGCCGGAGGCAAAGCCGAAGCTGAACCAGGCGAAGCGGGTGAAGCTGAAGCAGAGGCCGGACCAGGCGAAGCGGGTGAAGCTGAAGCAGAGGCTGGACCAGGCGAGGCTGCTGCAGGCGACGGCGTTGGTGAAGCTGAAGCTGGACCAGGCGAAGCTGATGAAGCCGGAGCTGGACCAGGCGAAGCTGATGAAGCCGGAGCTGGACCAGGCGAGGATGAAGCCGGAGCTGGACCAGGAGAGGATGAAGCCGGAGCTGGACCAGGAGAGGATGAAGACTCGGAGGCTGCAGCTGGCGAGGATGAAGACTCAGAGGCTGCAGCTGGCGAGGATGATGAGGCTGCTGCTGGCAAGGATGATGAGGCTGCTGTTGCTGCTGGCGGCGTGGATGAAGCTGCAGCCGGCGAGGATGATGAGGCTGCAGCTGGCGGCTGGACGGGCTCCTCGTGCCCTCCTGCTGACGAGGCAGAAGACTGGACGGGCTCCTCGGGCCCTCCAGCTGACGAGGCAGGAAGCTGGCTAGGTTCTCCTGAACCTCCAGCTGACGAGTCTTGGGGCTGGACGGGCTCCTCGGGCCCTCCAGCTGACAAGGCAGGAAACTGGACGGGCTCCTCGGGCCCTCCAGCTGACGAGGCAGGAAGCTGGCTAGGTTCTCCTGAACCTCCAGCTGACGAGTCTTGGGGCTGGACGGCACCGCCTCCCGGGCTTTATGCAGCTCAGAGATTAAATCCGTAAATCCCCTGACCTGGTGGAGATTTCCATCCAGAATAGCCTCAATGGCATTTATCCCCACAACCTTCGCTCGTGCGTTGGAGGTGTGGGTTACCCAGTCCACCAGGCGTAGGGCGCGTGTGAGGTCGCTCTCCCCGGGCGAGTCCGCTGGATCCATCTTGTGGTCGCGTCGTACTGTCACGGCTGCGCAGCAGTCGTGTGGTGAATTGAGAAAAGGATCCAAAATGCGGCACTGGCTGGGGTGTGAGTGAATGTTTATTTACAGAGGTGATAAGGTGATAAGGCAGGGAGTAAACAAACCTAAACTGGGGAAAACTAAAGAACTCAACTTAAACCAAACATGCACGGGAGGAGGAACAAAATGCACAAAGAAAGATGGCGGAGAGATGCAGACTGAACACCGGGTTACACAGAATTAAGCAGACAGACATGGCGTTAAACAGACAACACGACAGAGAGCACAGGAAAACACAGGGCTTAAATACACGGGGAGTAATCAGGGAATGGGCCACAGGAGGGAGACACAACTGGGAGAAATTAGGCTAACGAGACGAGGGAGAGGTAAAACTGAACACACTGACATGAGACATGAACTTTCAGAATAAAACAGGAAACTAACAGACAGAGAACCAGACAGGACACTGAACTTGACCGGCGGACTCATAAGTAGACACAATAACACCATGGGCAGACGGAGGGAACACAGAGAAGTGGGAGCAGGCAGGCAAAGAACAGAAACCTAACAAATGGCAAAATCACAACAGAATACATACTCGGAATGAACAAAAGCATAAGGAAACACAAAACACTGAGTCCTCAGACTCAGGACCATGACAGTAAAACCCCTCACTACAAGTTTTATACACTTTTCTCAGACAGGCATGAAGCTGACTTTTAAGAAGGTCTTTGTTTGTTCTTTTCATATATTTTACTGTCAAATGAGGAAACCAGAAGGGAGTGACCTCTCTGTAGAAACACACTTTTATCTAAACTATTATTGTATGTTCTGAGGTCTGACCAGTTTATTGATTATCCCCTTAGCTTCTCTAATTGGAGATCTTACGAAAAATTGTTAAGCAGGAAAATGTTTCAATTTAATGCTTCAAACTGAATACTGTATATGTAAATGTCTTCAAGTGGTCCTATTTGTAATTTTCAAAAAGGTAGCAAGTGGACTTGCAGATATGTTCTACAGAACCTGTGAGGGTGGGTGCCGCAGCCACTGAAGGAGCTGCTCAGTGCTGTCAGAGTCTCCTGCATGGGGTGGGAGATGTTGTCCAACAGGGATGACAGCTCAGCCACCATTCTCCTGTCACTCACCACCTCCACTGGGTCCAGAGGGCATCCTAGAACAGAGATGGCCCTTCTGATCAGCCTGTTCAGTTTCTTCCTGTCCCCGGCAGAGATGTTGCCACCCCAGCAGACCACACCATAAAAGATGGCTGAGGCCACCACAGAGTCATAGGAGGTCTTCAGGAGTGGGCCCTTCACTCCAAATGACCTGAGTCTCCACAGCAGGTACAGTCTGCTCTGCCCTTTCCTGTAAAGGGCGTCTGAATTATGAGTCCAGTCCAGTTTGTTGTTCAGATGAACACCAAGGTACCTGTAGCTATCCACAGCCTCAATGTCCATACCTTGGATGTTCAGTGGTTGCAGTGGAGGATGTTTGTGCCTGCGAAAGTCTACCACCAGCTCCTTGGTTTTACTGGCATTAATCTGGAGGTAGTTCAGCTGGCACCAGTCCACAAAGTCTTGAGTCAGTCCTCTGTACTCCTTGTCGTCCCCATCAGTGATGAGGCTGACTATTGCAGAGTCATCAGAGAACTTCTGCAGGAAGCACTGGGTGGAGTTGTGGGAGAAGTCTGCAGTGTAGATGGTGAAGAGGAACGGAGCCAGAACCGTTCCCTGTGGGGCCCCTGTACTGCAGATGACCCTGTCCGACACACAGCCCTGAGTCCTCGCATACTGTGGTCGGTTGGTGAGGTAGTCCAAAATCCACGTAGTGAAGTGATTGTCCACTCCAGAGTTCTCCAGCTTGTCCTTCAGGACCGTGGGAAGAATGGTGTTGAAGGCACTGGAGAAATCAAAGAACATGATTCTCACAGTGCTTCCAGCGGTCTCCAGGTGAGCGAGGAAACGATGTAGGAGGTGAATGACGGCATCAACCGCTCCAATGCCAGGTTGGTAGGCAAACTGAAGTGGGTCCAGTGATGAGCTCACCA
The DNA here is from genome assembly GCF_900408965.1 of Simochromis diagramma. NCBI lineage: Eukaryota > Metazoa > Chordata > Actinopteri > Cichliformes > Cichlidae > Simochromis > Simochromis diagramma. The sequence continues at coordinate 679,125 of NW_024386897.1, read as the reverse complement.
GGCGCTGAAGTTGAGCTAGGACCAGCCGCTCCAGGGTCTTCATCAGGTGGGATGTCAGAGCCACCGGCCTGTAGCAGTTGAGGTCCTTGGGGCATGAAGTCTTTGGCACTGGTACAACACAGGAGGTTTTCCAGAGCTGTGGGACTCTCCCCAGCCTCAGGCTCAGGTTGAAGAGGTGCTCCATCACCCCACAAAGTTGGTCTGCGCAGGACCTGACGACCCTTGAGCTGATGCTATCTGGACCTGCAGCTTTCTCTAGCTTTAATCCTCCTCAGTTCCCTCCTAACCAGGGTGGTTGAGAGAGACAGGCTGGAGCCTTGTGTTGAGTGTGTATTGGATGCTGTTGTTGGGGGTGGGGAGGAGTGAGCAGGGTGAGTAGAGGAGGTATTAATTGGCTGAGGTGTCTGAGCTGATGTTGGAGACTGCCTCATGGATGAATCAAATCTGTTGAAGAAATGATTCAGCTCATTTGCCCACCTCACATCCCTCCCAGGCAAAGAGTACTGATGTTTGTGGCCTGAGATGGTTCTGAGGCCTCTCCAGACTTCGCCGACGTTGTTTTGCTGAAGCTGGTTCTCCATTCTAAATTCTAACCTGTTGCTGGCTTTAGACAGGTGTTGTACAACTGTTTTTAAGCATCTGTAACTCCTCTGTAAAAATTCCAAAGGTTCCTGAACTCAGCGATTCTGAACTTTTCAGTAAGATTGGGGTCATTTCGGAACACCAAAGATCAGTGTCACAGCACAACCACAAAGACGAATGTTGTTTGAGAGAAGAGTGTGATGCAGCCCTACAGAAAGCTGGCATTTTATTGGACATTTGGGCTTTTTTTAGTCAGGTTTTTGTTGTTTTGTTTTGTTTTTTTGCTGTGTTGTTTTCTGTGATTTTTGCCTAGATTTGCATGTGGCACCCTCCCTGTGATTACCATAATGGCCCTGATAATACTGAAGTCTTTACTTCCCAAGCAGAAACATCTGCCTGTGAACACAGTTCCTAAATCCCAACAGACAAGACAGGATAGGAGAAATCTAGTGGTCCTCTTTGAGCTCTTGCTCTGAGAGGCCTCTATATGTCACATGGGTGCTCACAGACACACTAAATCTTCCTTTGCTGCTGCTGATTTATAGCATACTGTGTGCTGTTGGTCTTGCGTGCTGCTCAGTAACATTCAGTATTTATCATTTACTGTTACTTATACTTAACTAGATTGTTGCTGTGGAGTTTTGTGGTCTTTTCACACTAGACTTTTCCCCTCTTTTTTTCTTTCTTTTCCTGTCTTTCTTTCTACTTTCATTGTCTGGGCGAGTCTGAATAACTTTCCACAGCATCGGCTTTCCTATACCTATATATATCTGGCAGCGCACACAATGAGTCTTTGCCAGATTGTCTGCTAACCTCTGTTAGTTCACAATGTGCATTACTAACCTCTCTCTTCCTGTCTCCTAGTCGGAACCTGGACTCATCATCCAAACCCTGCCATAGACAAGCTTCTGGATTCTGGTCAGCTTAATCCTTTTCATGCAAACTGCCATTCACACCTGCCTGCCTCCCTGCGCACCCGTAAAGGACTCAGTACTCGCCCGGACCTCGCCTCACCTCCACCTCCAGCTTATCCCTGCCTGCGAACACGTAAGCCATCTCAGCTTATAAAACTGGGAAACTCTCCTAACTCCTTGGACCGTTCTCATTATCCTCTCCTTCGTTTCAGTGCCCCTGGTCTGCCATAGTTTCCACCTGCCCCACCCACTCCAGCCCTCAGCAGTTTTTGTGACCTGACAGTTTCATGCTTAGCCTAAGCCCAGCACTTCACCACGCTTGTGCACAAAATTAAATCTTGATTTTGTCTTGATTATCTAAGTTAGGAATTCTTGTAAATAAAAATTTTGTTTTTGCAAATCATGTCAAGTCCCTGGTCTTTGGGTTCTGTGCATGAGTCCATTCCACTTCCCTTTTCTTATTGCGATACAATGAGAAACTTACATGTCAAAATGAATGGAGGTATTGCACAATGAGGAGGTAAATGAGTTTCTGTCCTTGATGGGTTATCAACTGTACCCTCAAACACACAATAATAACATGGACTGAACCACCACTCACAACCACTAGCACTTGATATAGCCTCTGTAGAAACTATCTACATATCTCACTTATCTTAACTGCACTACTGTATAGCTCTGTGTAAATAATCATTCTGTACATTCGATAATCTTTAATCCTACAACTGTTTACAACTTGCATAGTTCCCATTTCTGTATAACTGTATATCTCAGATTCTGTAAAGTTATTTCTTTCATATTCTGTATAGTTTTTCATATTTATATCCTGTTCATATCCTGTACATAGCTTGTACTCACTACAGCCTGTACATACTTATAGTTATAGAATATTCACAACATACTTCATACCGTGTACATTATAACATACCATAATAGACCCATTTCTGTAATATACTCACATATCTATATTATTGCTAATATATATTGTAATATATCTATATCATGGCTAAAGCACTTCTGGATGGATGCAAACTGCATTTCGTTGCCCTGTACCTGTGCATGTGCAATGACAATAAAGTTGAATTCTATTCTATTCTATTCTATTATCAAATGCATTGTTTGACAAAAACAAAACAACATAAAGATGTAACCTGATGACCCAAATGTCTCTCAGTATATTTTTATGCTATTGCTCCAAAGATTAAGATACTAATATTACTGACCTGATAGCAGCAGGATGACCAGCAAACTGGTTTCTTCCATTCTTGGATTAATAGAAAGATTAATGGTAGATAACATACCTGACAACCTGTATTTTCATTTGTTGAGTGAAACTGACTTTTAAAGAGGTCTTTGTTTGCACTTTTCATAAATTTTACTGTCAAATAAGAAAACCCGGAGGTAGGAGTTATGGTAATAAATGTCTTTCATGGATGTTAGTAAATCATACTAATAGACTCATTTAGTTGTGCTAATCCTTTTAATATGAATTTATCTAAACTCTTGCATTTATGAGGGGAAAGAAAATTTACTGACAGAGACATCTCTTCATTCTTCATGTATTGGCTTCCCTTTATTGGCTCCCTTTTAAATCCTCCCCCTCATATACAAGGTCTTCAATAATGAGGTCTGGATTTAATCATGAATTATTATTAATCTCTGGCTTGATTTCACAGCATATCTTTTGTTCTGTCTTCCTCCTCTTATCCTAACTGCTCACATATGGCTGCCCCTCCCTAAACCTTGTTCTTGGCTTCATCTTGTTGGTTCCTTTTCACCATCACCAGGGGTCATATGATTGGTCATATGATTGGTCATATGATTGTCGAGACTCTTCTGTATTATTGTATGGTCTTTACCTCGCAAGATAAAGCAGCCTGAGGCAACTTTTGTTGTGTGTTAGGCATCACTCTCTGAAAATTCATGACTTTCCCTTTTGCCACTCCCATACAGCTTTGACTGGAGAAGAAACTAGGCAATAGTCCTTGTGTTGTATGTACAGTCTCTGAAATCTGAGCCACTGAAACTTTTGACTCCTTCATAAAGGTCACATATATCTTGGTGGCCTATCTCGATAATTTACCTCCTGCCCAGACCCTCAGTTTGTGAGCACAGTTAGCTACTCACTCTCACCAATAGGGATGAGAGGGATGACTTGCCCTTCACTAGGGGAGAGGCCACTAAGGTAGTTAAACAACTTCTTTGTAGCCAGACGCCTGGAATACACGAGGTTTGTCTTAAGTTTCTAAAGGCTCAGGATGGTGTATGATTGTCCTGGCTGTCCTCTGCAATATTGCTTGGTGATCAGGGGCAGTACCTTTGGAAAGGCAGAAGGGGTGTTGATCCCCATCATTAAGAAGGGGGACCAGAAGGTGTGCTAAACATTATGTCCAGAGGAAAGCCGACTCATCCATTGTCAAGTTTATACCATTCAAATGTTTATGCATGTTTCTTTGAAAACTAAAATGCTATAAATGATATGTCCCAAGACTTAAAGAAAATAAGTATGGTTACTAAAAGGTGACTCTCCCTCACCAACATGCATATCATTAGGAAAATCAAGTTATTAAAATAAGAAACAAATGCAGCTAAGATCATTCGAAGATCTGGGAACAGGTAAAATAGCATTTCATAATGTTTATGATTTAAAGACGTTGACAAATAAACCAACACAAAAGTGGGGCCTCTCCCAGAACTGATTAAAGTTGGATTTTTGTTCATGTGACCTTACCTATGTTTCTTAAAAAAATAAAATTCTGTGAATAATATTTCTCTGGGCTTAAAGAAACATAGGTAAGGTTGCCAGAAGGTGACTCACTTCACCAACATGCATATGATTAGGAAAATCAAGTTATTAAAATAGAAAATGAATGTAAATAGGCTTCTATAGGGTTCCAGGACCAGACAACATACAATGCCTATAAAAAGTATTCACCCCCTTGAATGTATAATGTTTATTGCTTTATTAAATGAAATCATGGTCGTTATAAATTAGATTTTTTTAAATAGACATATTAACTAAAAAAGCTTCTTTCATGTCAAAGTAAAAGCAGAGATTTAGAAGATAATATCTATAAATTAAAAATGTTTAATGTAAAATAAGCAGCTGGAAAAATATTCACCCCATTCAGGCTGCAATCACAGCACTTTGTCATGATGCATCTGTGGCGGCCCTGGGGCGCGGTGCCTGCCTGTCTGTGGTCACCTGATCTTCATGCCCACTCTCATCATGGCTGAATACACCAACCATATTTAAAGCATGGTTGGAATGGTGTTCCTTGCTGGAGCAATGTACATATTAGTGTTAGTGCTGCATGGCCTAGTCTCTTGTTGACCTCCCTGTGTTCCTGGCTGTATTTTCTGATGTCTGTCTCCGTCTCCCTTGTATAGACTTCCTTGGCCCTAAACCTGTCTTCCCTGGACCCTTCACTGTTGAGCGTGAGTGAGAGAGAGAGCACGGTGTGTGTGGACTTGGTGATCTTGACTGTACATAGTGGATTGTAAGCAAGAGTTCCCTTTTTCCCTGCCCTGGACCAACCCTTGGAATCCCTGGACCCCTCTTCTCTCTGCCCCACTGTATATATGTACATATCACTGGTGTTGTAATTAAACCAACTTGATTTGACTGCACAGTTCAGAGTGCTTTTTTTTGAGTCCCACACCAGCCAACGTGACACACTTGGTCTGTGCAGATATGTATTAATGAGGTAGTGATTGGTGTTTGGACCCCTGGGTTGGATTTGGTTTGCCCCGAGTTCCTAAAGGCTTGGGATGTTGCAGGGTTGTACTGGTTGACACGTCTCTGGAACACTGTGGTCATCAGAGACCATAACTTTGGATAGGCAGACTGTGGTGTTGAGGGACTGGAGTGTGTCCTTCAGTTACATGGGGATCACACCCCACAGGATCCCCAGGAGGGTCTATGTCAGTGTGGTGGAAAGGAGAGTTTGTACCTTGTTAGTCGAAGTATGATTCTGAGGGAAAAGTGTGGATTTCATCCTTGTTGTGAAACAGTGGTCAGCTTTTTATCCAGTATGGATCAATTTATGCTACTTTCTCCCACCTGTTTCGTTGGGAAAACTTCCATAATTACACAACATATCTGTTATTTCATTATCAAAACCAACAACAAACTGCTCCTCCCATTCAACACATGTCAGTCCATATCCCAGCAAACTAAATCATCTCCATTTACACATCAAATAGAAACATGAATCACTTGTAATGATTAGAAACTTGATAGAATTTCAAATCTAGTTTGGGGAGTCATTCAGTGAGAAACAGTGAAATGATTTTCCATGTGAAAAGGTGGACAGCAGAAACAGAAAGAAACAGTGAGAACTAAAAGAGAAACAAAGAGCTTTGGAACAACGAGGCAGCAGGAGGACAGCTGCAGTTTAACAGCTTCAACTCACTGACAGGAAACAACATTAGAAATATCATCAAAATGACTCCAAAAGTCCTCATAACATTACTGGAGGACAAGATACTGTGACCCAGAGTATGTATCTGGTTAGACACTATGATTCTATGAATTGGTGCAGAGTGTAATAACCTCAGTTTTTTTAATTTAGAAGCAGAAAATCTGAACTTGTCTTTAACCTTCTAAGAGCGTGATGTTGGATTTCTCCTCTTTGCTTCTTATACTGGTCAGGTCTGTGTGGTATGTCCTGCAGCACGACTGAGCTGCTGACCAGGAGCGGCTCTCCTTCACGAAGATGTAACTTGTATTTTTGGCTGTGAAAGATTCAAAAAAGGATGAATTTGAAACACGTGTTATGAATCTCACAAAATTGTAGGGATAACTAGGGCAAGAAATCTTTTTTCCTACCATTGTAACCAGTGTTGGGACTAACGCGTTATTAAGTAACGCGTTACAGTAACTACGTTATTATTGTGGTAACGAGCACGGTAACTAGTTATTATGCCAAAATCAGGAACGCGTTACTCGTTACTGGGATTTAGATAGGGTCGTTACTCGTTACTTCGTGTGGTGGCTATCGCGGAGCTTCCACAGATTCAGTAACATTAGCAAGTGGTGGAGGCCGGCAGGTGGATGAGAGAAAGGGGACGCAGAAGGAAAAGAGACCCGAGGCGGCCGCCGGTCCAAGTGTGAACTGAACTTCAGGTAAGAAGTTATGACCTGCAGTCTCTCTGGGTCAGATATGAACCAAGTTTAGGTGGAGTTTATTTTCGTTATGCTGACTTTTTCCGTACTGCGTGCTAGCTAGCATGACGGAGTTTCTATACAGTTGGGTGGGTGCTATGAAGTTAATGATGTTGAACTTTATTTTGTTCATAAGTTATTAGAGTTGCCAACCGTCCCATCTGGTATTCAGAGAAAATATTACGCGTTTCTTATTGAGGTGAAAAGGAACAGTTTGTCCCGTAATTCAGCTACAATGAAAAAAGACACAAAGCTGGAGTTATTCTGTGTCTTTGCTGCACAGCTGTCTCTTCTTCTTTCATTCTCCCCCCTCCCTCTCCCGTTTCTACTTCAGTCATGAAAACTGATCAGTGATCAGCTGATCGGCTCTCTTGTTTGTTTATCGCTCACTTTGCGCCGAAAGAGGAAACCAGCGGATGTCGCGGTAAACAACAGCAGCACGTTTAAGCTTGATCAGCTGTTGTTAGAATTTATTTAATATTAATTTCTAGTATCAGCTGATGTTTGCTGGAGCCACAGCTGTAAAGCTGCTGGTCATGATGTCGGTTTGGTTATGTGGTGAGAGAGAAACATGAAGATGAAACCAGGAGATGTCCTTACTGGATCATCAAAGCTGAACAGGTGATGGAGAAACAGGTTTACCTTTTAGGTGACATGAATGAGTTGAAGTTATGAACTGTTTCTGAGAGACAAATAACCCCAGGATCCTTTTTTAGGTAGCTGACAGCTGGTAACTGTGCAGGGGCGGGTCTAGCAAAGTGTTGCCAGGGGGGCAGGTAGGGCATTAACAGGGAGAGGGGGGCACAAAGAAATTCTTTTCTTTCTTATTCTCATTTAAAATGTCTAGCTTTTAAAAAATAATTATCTGAATCTTACAACAAACAATTGATAGATTGATGCATATATACCATCAGAACAGTGTACATCACTGTCACAACAGCGTTTGTTTTCATTCAAAGGCTTTATGATTTTTGCTATGATGGTGGGCGGTCTCTAGTCAAAATGCCCGGGCCAGTTTTCTGTCCCAGTCCAGCCCTGTATGCAGCTCATCTGCAGTCTGGTGTTACCTACATCTTCCTATTCAGAAGGCAGAATTTCCGAGTTCTGAGTACAATCGAAAGCACCACGACTGCAGTTTTTCTGTTGGATGTAAAAGGCGCACATGACGCTGTGACGTAGGCTAGAATCATGGCAGCAGTCAATGACAGTCCAGGCGTGGGATTTCTCTCGTGGAAATATGCACATTATCTTTTCCTGTCTATTGGTAGGTGGCACAGTGCACTTGTGGCAAGTAAGCAAGCTAGAAGACTGGCAAAGTTATGGAAGCAACACATTAACAAGAGAATTCTGAGTAAAACCAAAGTTACTTTCCCTAGTAACTAGTTACTTTGAAAGTAACGAGTAACTTGAAGTAACTGAGTTACTTTTGAGAGAAGTAACTAGTAATGTAACTAAGTTACTATTTTAAAGTAACTTACCCAACACTGATTGTAACACAGGAAAGGGTAAGAAGCTCCACAGGGTCTATCATCCATCTGTGTTTGTCCCTGAAGAGCCACACAGTATTCCTTTGCATTTACACAGTCTGGTTGGTCGTTAGCCCAGATCAAAAGTTCATGTGTACTGCCAACATAAAAAGGTTTTCCCTCCATGGACCACTTCCAGCTGTAACGATCATCATAGACACCTATCCAAGCCCAATCATTAATGTTTTGTGCCATTGTCACAAGCAGTTGGTTGATGTCACTGTTGTAGATGGTGACCAAGTCAGTGAAGTGTTCTCTGCAGTAACTCCGAGCTTCAGTCCAGTTCATCAGCTGGTTCACTAAGTGATATTCTCTGGAGTGGGGAGGAAGAGTGGAAAGTCCTCCTGAGAAAAATAAAAGAAAGGTTTTAACATTTTTAACACATTTCTTTGTTTAACCTATTTGGGGGAAGTTCGTATTGCTCATCACTGCACGCCCTCAAACATCAAACTTCTTTGAGTCTAATTGGTGGGAACAGTAACACATAGATCAATGTGTTATGTTCCTCTATCTATCACCTGGACTTTCCTGATACAGAGAGATGAAAGAGGCAAAAATATACAGGTTGTGTTTAAATATTGTATTTTCCGCACTATAAGGCGCATCCTCTAATTTTCTCAAAACTCAATTGTACGCCTTATAATCCGGTGCACCTTATGTATGAATTCTGGTTTTGCTTACTGAACTTGAACCGATTTTATGTGGTACACGGCGCTCAAAAATCTGTCAAAAATGTTTTAGTATGACTTTGGAAAGTTACAAAGCCGTGCCGCTTGATGGATTGTCGCAGCATGACAGCTACCATAGTAGTAGCACCATAGTACCAGGAGCCTCGCCGAGTAATCTGGGTCCAAAACTCCGTCCGCTTCAGGTCAAAGTCAAACAATCACTGCGGCATCACTGAAAGTTAAAAACTGTAAAAAGTGAGTCTTTGAACTAAGGTGTAAGTCTATTACGTTATGTTGTGGCGATCCTCGAGTTGGGGGACTTGTGTTCATACTGGAGTGCAAAACTAAAACCAGTGGAAGATGGACAAGAAAAGTTCAAAGCCATCAGGTGCTCAGTTTAGAAAAAAATAGAAAAGAAGAGGAGGAGAAACGAGCAAAGATACAGGTAAGCAGATGTGTCATTGGATAATGGCAGGTCATCCTAAAACAATCAGAATCAGAATACTTTATTAATCCCTAAGGAAATCATGTGAAAAAAGTGAAGCCATTTCTCTGTTTTAGAGACTTTGAGACAGCCTTCATTTCATCTCACCTGAACTTCTGTAATAGTCTTTACTCACCAGTTAGCCGACTGCAGCTGGTCTAAAACGCTGCAGCACAGTTACTAACTGGCACACGCAACCAAGACCACATATCTCCCATACTGGCATCCTTACAGTGGCTGCCAGTTAGTTTTTGAATTAATTTTAAGATTTTATTATTTCTTTTTAGGGGGTTTCATGGGTTAGCACCCTCATACCTTTCTGATCTTTTAAATTGGTACACTCCTGCAGGATCACTGAAGTCTGTGGCTCAGATGTTCTTAGCTGTCCAAAATCCAGATTAAACACAGAGGAGGCCGGGCCTTTGCTGTGACTTTGACATGACTTGACAATGTATTTGGGAGTGTTGCAATGCTATGGAGGAGTTAATCATTCCAGCTAACATTACATTTCTAATTCAAAAGTTTCTATTCAAACTAAGAGGAAAAGGGAGAACAAAGGCAAATAAGATTCTGGAGAAGACCCAGCCAACAACAGATGGCAGAGCGGAAAGAGGAAAGAGTGGCATGTGCCATCGGCTTAGCCAGAGGTTGTTTGGCTCCCTGATGTATAAAACATTGCAATCCTCCAGGCACTTAACAGCGTACACTTTATTGCTCTGTTTGTGTCGGGGGATACAATCCCTGGGGTTGACCAATTTTTGGCACAGCGTATTTTGGGGTTTAAAAGCCAAAGAGACTCAGTGTTTAGAAAAAAATGTCTCTCCCAGGTTTAAATAGTCTGTTGACTCGAGATGGAAACAGGAGCATCTGCCAATGCTGGAAACCACGCCCACCACTGAAAGAGGTTGGCTAGTTTCCATTCACACTCACATTCATACAAACAGAACAGAGAGAGAGGCAGGTGCTGGGCCTGGAGGACAGGGGGGGGGACCATGGACCAGATCACAGCTGAAGACCACACTTGGGTTCAACTTCTTGTGAAACTGAGGCTACAGTTCAGGACAACAGAAGATTGAAAAATGCTGCCTGGTCTAATGGGTCTCAATCTCTGCAACATTCAGATTTCAGAATTTGTCTTAAGCAGCATAAAAACATGGATCCATCCCACCTTGTATCAGGAAGTGTTGATAAACTCTGAGCTAATGAAACCACATATTTAAAAAAAATTAGTTTCCAAAATTATTCATTTTAACATCTTAAACACAAAATCAGAAGTTTTAATACCTACAGCAAGTTTAAGGAAAAATAAAAGATTTTAAAGATCTTTCAACTTTTTCTCAAACATAAAACAGCAGATGGCACTTATATGCATCTTTTATGGGATTGTCCAAAAATGTCTAAATTCTGGCTATGTATAAACGAGGAAATGAACTCAATACTAAAGATCTGTAAAGATCCAGGTCAATTCTTACCACGGTTGCTGCCTCTGAATAAAAATCTGGACAAAAAGAGATCCACGTTATTAACCCTTTAAGACCTACCATAGAACCAAGTCCGCCAGAGCTTATATTATATTTTTACATGCTGTGGAGCCATTTTTGGGAGCATTTCAAGTTGTTATACATCAATACAACCATTATAGACCAGATTTTAATAGTATGCATGCATTAAGTGCATAGTAATTACATAAATTGCAAAAAAGTGCAATAAACTACAAAAAAATTGAAAATCGTTTTTGCTTTTTTAACATATATTTGTAGTTAGAGAAATTTAAGAGACTTATCCCTCAAAACTGTAAATACAGAAAAGTTGCACAAAATAGTTTCCCACCACAGGAAATTTATTTTGAGTGTCTTCATAGTTTTATTTTTGAAATACACCAATTTTTATACACTGCAGGAAAAACGAAAATAAATATTATACTGCAAATTTGCAAAAAAGCAGCATATGCATCAAAATAAACTATTTCCAGCAGTGCAATATGAGTCCTAAGCATCCCAGAAACGACACAGAAAGTCATAAACTCAAACATAAGTTTTTAAAACACAAGTATAGGCCCTGAGGCCCTGATGGCAAAAAAGACTACATTTCCGCGAAAATGATGTCACTTCCGGTTTCGGGCAGGTAATGGCGGAAATGCAAAAGTTCGCGCTGACGTCTATTCCAACGTAGGAAGTGTTATGAACAGCTGATCGGATCGGTAAAGCGTGTTTCTGGAATATTATGTTTTTGTTCCTGCAAGCGCTTTTTATGCAGTTTTTGCAAAGCTTTGTGTGGAAGGAAACCGTGACCTAGGACAAGCTGATGGCATAAGATGTAAGTACAACTCCTCCGGTTTCATATGCAAAAAAAATTTTTGCGCTAGCTTACGTGGCTGCAGAGCTACCGGGATTTAAAAATAGTTACGCATAACAGAGCGTTCCCGCTCCGATCGGCTCTAAAGGGTTAAATAAGCTTATGTTTAATGTCAGGAGATGTGTGTTATTGAACTGGATTAAGGAGCAGTCCCCCTACTGTAACTCAGTGTTACAAAGAAATCTTTCATAACTTTCAGGTCAAATTTTTAATAAGCTGCAGGAACCCTGTTCAGTGTGAGTGGAGAACAGCCAAGTCTCCTCCTCTGATAAACCTCCATCTGTGCCACTGAAAACAGATCATCTGACTCTGACTGTAAACATGTTTCCATTTGTCACTTCAGTCTTTACTCTTCAATATAGGAAATGAAATCACGGCTCAAACTATTTCTTTGTTTAACATTTAAAATTTTTCTTAACATTTGCAAGACTTCATAACACAAACAACGTGAAAAAAAAAAACATCTGCAGAACACATGGATCAAAATACATTAAATAAAAACTTGATAACATGAAAACAGATTTCTTCATCCAACTGCTGAAACAAAGCGAACCACTCAACACAAACACTAAAGCAGAACCGTTTAGAAACCTTAAAATGGAACTAGGGAACCATTTTCATTCATAGCTGCCTCATCAGATCTTTACAGGAGATTCCATCTGAACTCTGTGGAGCCTGATCTCAAGGGTTTTGAGTCTGACCCTGAAACAAGAAGAGGATCTTTCAATCTCTTCAGATTCACCGTGATCCAGTGATGGGAGTGATTTTAGCCCTGAGTGATCACGTTGGTGTTTGCACAGAGCAGACAATGAAGTGAATGTTTTGGCACATTGGTAACAGTGAAACAGTTTATTAGTAACGTGGGATCGTTTGTGTGCAGAGTATGAACTGAGATTACTGAAGCTCTTGTCACACTGGTCACAGCTGTAGTTTCCTTCCATGTGTGTACATTCATGCTCGTTATGATTACCTGAACGTGAGAAACTTTTGTCACAGTGTCTGCACTTGTATGGTTTCTCTCCTGTGTGGACTCGTTTGTGTCTTTTAAGGTGACTTGAAGTAGTGAATGATGACCCACACTGATCACAGAGGTGCTTTTTGACCCCACTGTGGTAGAGTTCATGTTGTTTTAAGTCACTTGATGTGGTGAAGCTTCTCCCACATTCTTTGCAGTATTTCAGTTTGTCTCCAGTGTGTCTACGTTGATGTGTTTTTAGGCCGACTTGCTGACTGAAAGTTTTTCCACAGATGTCACAATGAAAGTCTTTCCCACCACCACAGCGATGACAGGGTTGAGAACTGGATCCATCTGTGTTGCTCTGCTTCTAAACAAAGTGTAAGTCAGTCCTTCAACATTTTTATCCTGAACGTCACCTGAAATAAAGAGCATCTCTGCAGACGTCCAATTATATTTCACTGTTTCGATTAACACACTCGGTTTACTGGGCTACAATAACTACATTACTACCACCATATACTAGAGTAATACTTATGTTTACGAAGTACTACTAAGCTAATATTTAAAGGCTATCAACACAGTGCTAAATTACTAATGTAACACTGCAATAATACTAATTTAATACTGCATTAATAACACTGTAACTGTGCGGTTATAACAGTCAGCTGACTGAAACACAAAAAAAAAAACACTACTACCCCCATGACACTGCAACTATAATATTAAATTAGTATTTTAACACTAATGCCTAAAAGTACTAAAGTTATAAATAAGCAATGATACTACAGCTACAATACTACAATACCATCATGTAACAATACAACTTTGTTAACCATAAGAGAAGATTACAGAGTGGTTTGGTTTTGTACTTATTTTCATTTGTGTTTTATTTTATTCCATGTATACCTGACAGAGGAATGAGCCACTGTAAACAAAAGGCCATTTATGCAGAAATAATAACAATATCATGATATACCAGGAAACTGCCTGAACAATAAATAACACCATCATATCAATTTTCAGCACTTTTAGTTTTTCATTGTCGTGTAAACAAAAATCATAACTGAAATGAAAATCTGAATAATCACTAAGAGCTGCTTTTCCATGCAGTAGAATTGCTAACATGCTAACACAATTTAATGAGCAGAGTTGGTTCAAACAGTCAGGCTAAAATGACAAGATAAAAATAAAAAGACATACCTCACAGTAGCTGCACTTGTAGAGTCTCTTTCTGGTGTGGATCTGTTGGTGTTGTCTCAGGTAACGTGGAGATTTAAAAGTCTTCTCACACAGGTCACATTCATAAGGTCTCTCCTCAGTGTGGGTAAACATGTGGCTTTGTAACTTTGTGTCTGTTGTAAAATATTTGCCACACTCTTCACAGCAGTACACATCATGTCTGGTGTGAATGCGTAGGTGTGTATTTCGGTTCCTTATCTGACTGAAGGTTTTTCCACAAATGTCGCAGCTGTACGCCTTAATTCCAGAGTGGGTAACTAGATGACTCTGTAAGGTGCTACTGCGAGTAAAAGCTCTGCCACACTGATCACAGCTGTACGGTTTAACTCCACTGTGGATGAGTTGGTGTGCTTTTAGGGAATTCTTCCTGGAAAAAGACTTTCCACACAAGTCACAGCTGAACGGTCTCTCTCCAATGTGGATGACCTGATGTTGTTTTAGTGAATCCTTCAGAGTAAAATCCTTCCCACAATCGTCACAGCTGTATTTTTTCTCTCTCTTTCTTCTGTGAGGTTTGTCGGCCTCCTGAGAGCGCTGACTTCTCGGTCTATGTTGGTCCTGCAGTGACAGAGATACAAACAGAGGCAGTGAGTGAAATGCAGTTGTGGAACAAACTGAAACAAACTCCCTCCATTAACACTAGTTTTAAACATGAAGATGGAGTGTGGCACCAAACACCTTAAAGGTCTCTTATCCCCACTTACTGGTAGTAGTAACACATTACATCCAAAATGTGTTAAAAATAATTTATAAAGTGTTAAAAATAATTTATGACTGTTCAAATACTCTAAAATCCTTTTTTCCTTATTTTCCTTACTTTTACTCCCTACGTTTAAAAAAATCTGTATTTTTTACATTTTCAAAACAGACTTTTAACTTTTGGTTTGAGGATTTTGAGGGGAGTTATTTCATCAAACATCAAACCAATTTGAGCCTGAAAAGTAACACATGAAAGGCAATCCTGATCATGTAATAATCACCAGGTGTTACGCCCCAGTCTAGGGGCACAGGAACGTAGCATAAGAGTTAAAGTGAACCCGCCCTGGTCCCCAAAACCATACACAGAAAAACCAGTTTCTTAGTGCACGGTGGTTTATTTGTCTATACTGAAAATGAAGCTCTGGGGTGAACAAAGGCCAAAATAACAAACAAAACAAGCTAAGTCAGGAGAGGAGGAGGTCTAAAACCCTATGTGAAACAAAAACCACACACAAAAGACAAACGCTACACCTAACTTCAGAACTGAAATAAACAGGAGAAAACAGTACAAGGAAAATAATAAGGCAGCTCACTCCTTCTGTTTCAGTGATGATTTACAATGTGCTATTTACAAGTGAAAACTAATGTACACATTATATACAAAACTCAGAAAGTTGCAAGAGTCACAAACACGAATGTCACTGGTTTTGGGAAGCCAGGGTCAGATCTCCTGCTGCTGTCAGTGGCTGCCACAGCACAACTGCTGGTGACAGATTTTCAAAGCAACCACATGATCAAGGGACAAATCAGCAGCCGTCAGCTTCTCCAATCAGGGACCTGCAGAGACTTAAAGACACAGACAAGCAGAACAAAAACAAACACCAAGACACATTATGGCCAGTGACGTAACGCCAGGGTTTGAAACATAAAAAGAGATTAAAGAGGCAAAACTGTGAGTCATAGTCAGGAGTTAAAGTGAGATGTTGTTCTTTTTTCTTTTTTTTTGCACAGCACCTGAACAAACAGGTAATTTCAAATGCAGTGTTTCTATCAGCCCAAAAAAACATCAGCAAACACACAAACTGTTTGTCTGCAGTTTGTCTCACAGTGTGTTGCTCGCTAAAGGTCCAGCTGCTGTACATCAGAACGAGAGAAAAGAAAGAGAGCTAACTTCACTCAGAGATGGAGAAAGATAAGACACACAGGACAGGAGAGGAAGAAGAGAGGTTAGATTTAAAGGGAAGGACTGCTCAGTGGGATTTGATCAACTGCAGATTAAAGCTAACATGTAAGTCCTCATGTGTTGAAATCAGATATTGGGTCTGTACATGTGACATTATGTTTTTTCAGATTATGAAAGCTGCTGCAAAACAATCTGAGGCAGACTAACTGTGTTATTAAAAAACTGCATGAAGATCCTCTGCAGGTTAGTGCAGGATAAACAGGTTAGTTTGCTGAACTGTGATGGATTTAAAGTAAAGAACAGTGTGTGACTGGTGCACAGTGACTGTGGTGCTCATGTCACAGTTAGATTACATCAAGTGTAGCAGAGATTCATTTAAACTGAAGCTCATGATGCTGACATTCATTCACTGAGTTCCACCAGTATGGTGTCTAATATAAAGACAGTGTACTGTCAGTGTAGAGGATGGAAATCAGCCAGGACAGCTCATGAAACATCTGCTGACATCTGGTTGAATTCAGTTGTGTACATCCACAGAGAGCAGCAGGTCAGCTGATCACAGCCTGTACTTTAAGAAAATCTCCTGGAGCTGTCAATAGAAATTATTGTGAGCTGTGATTCTTTTCCCCACGCTGAGCCACTACAGCTGATTTTAGGGTTCCCACCTGCTCAATCCCACTTTAACCTCTTCCCTGCTCATTTTCCCTGTTTAGAGGCAAAGTCACCCTCTACAATGTAGGCAACAGAAAATACACATATGTTTTATTTTCCTTCATTTTCTAATTAACTGATTCAAACAGAGAACCTTTATTAGAAATAAATAGTTTGTACTTCATTTACTAATCTTATTTTATTATTACATTAATAAAGCACAAGGTTCAGTTAACTTTGGATAAAAACATGTGGTTAAAATGTTCTTCAAGGAGCTACTTTTACTTTCTTACTCTTGTTTTGTTTTTGTTTATATACCGAGCTTCTTATTAACTGCACGCACACACCAATCTCTGCTCCGATTCCACTTTATTTCCTCTACTTCACCATTTCCTCTGGAGCTTCTTGCTCGCCAGTGAATTACACACATTGCAGCAACACAGTGCCATCTAGTGGCTGATACACACATGAGCCAACATGTTACATCTCCCTTCTTAAAAAAAAAAAACACAACATAACTCAGGCTTATAAAATTCCTAAGGCAACTGAAATTACAGGAATAACATCCTGACCAACATCCATTACTAACGTAGCATTCGTCTCAATACTGGCTACATCATTAACATAATAAACAGATGCATTTAATGACATCATTGGAACAACAAACATGTAAACAGCTTTTGTTTTTGTTTTTGTTTTTGTTGTTTGTTTGTTTTTAGGGCAGCGATCCGCCTGCACCCTTTACAATATTACAGGTCCAAGACCTGTCTTGGTTTGGTAACACGCCCATAACGAGTCGTGTATCCAGGTGTTGTAATGTCTTTATCAGGGGGCTCCACAGGCGGGGGCTGAGATACCACAGGGCTGTCATCGTTGATGCCTGTTGGCTGAATGAACTCCTCACCTCCTACGCTGTTCCTGCTTTCGCGGAGGTGTCGGCGGTTACGGCGATAAACTTGTCCTGTATCTGTAGTTATGTTGTAGCTTCTGGACGTGTCGGCACAACTGGTGACCACAGCTGGTTTCCAGGAACCGTCTTGTTGCCGTAACCGGACCGGTGTGCCAGGACATAGTTGAGGCAGAGGTCGGGCGGCTTTGTTGAAATAAGTCTGCTGGCGCTGCTGGCAGACCTCTCTCCTCTCACGCACTGTTTGCTGGCAAACTACTTGGGGTGCCAGCTGTTTTGGTGTTGCAGGGAGGATGGAGCAAAGTCTCCGGCTCATGAGTAGTTGTGCAGGCGACTTTAAGTTGTCCACAGGGGTGTTCCGGTATTCTAATAGGCTCAAGTAGGGATCCTTATGTTCAGCTTTGGCCTTGTCCAGAAGTTTCTTTGCTGTCTGGACTGTTTTCTCGGCTAGGCCGTTGCTCTGTGGGTAATGGGGACTAGTAGTGGTGTGGGTGAAACTCCATGACTTTGCAAACTGTTGAAACTTACTTGAAGCATAGCACGGACCGTTATCACTAATCACCGACTCTGGAATACCATGCCTAGCCATGGCTGACTTTAGTTTGTGGATCACTGCTTCTGCAGTGCAGCTGCGCAGTCTTTCCAACTCGAAGAATCTACTGTAGTAATCTACCATGATGATGTAGTCTTCCGAGTTCCAAGTGAACAGATCGGTGGCTATGACCTGCCACGGTCGTTCTGGTATTGCATGTGACAACAGGGGTTCCTTGGGGTTAGCAGCTTGTCTCTCCTGGCATGTGCTGCAGGCTCCGACTGCTTCCTCAATCTGCTTTCCCATGCCTGGCCAAAACAGAAGGTCTCTGGCTCTGTTTTTACTCTTTTCTATGCCCATATGGCTGGAATGAATCCGCTCTATCATGTCCTTTCTGAGCCTTTTTGGGATGATCATTTTCTCTCCTTTAAACATGATCCCGTCTATCAGTGAGATCTCATCCCTGTGGTTCCAAAACTCCTGAATGTCAGGCGGACATTGAGACCTTTTATCCGGCCATCCACTCAATGTGGTCCTTCTCAGGCTGTTGAGCTGAGGATCCTGGGCTGTTTCGTTTCTTATCTCTGAGAGTCTCTGATCACTGACAGGCATGTTGCTGAGGACTGTGTGGATCTGCACATCCATTCCGTCACAGAGTGATTTATCGTAGAACTCTATGGATTTCCGGGAGAGCGAGTCGGCTACCGGGATGTCTTTCCCTGGCTTGTGGATGATGCTGATGTCGTACTTTTGCAGCTGTAGTATCATCCTCTGTAGCCGTGGTGGTGCTAATGCTAGTGTTTTTTTGAGTATGGACTCAAGTGGCTTGTGGTCCGACTCAATGGTCACATGTCGACCGTACATGTACTCGTGGAACCGCTTGCAACCAAAGAGAACAGCATACAGCTCTTTTTCGATTTGGGCATAGTTCTGCTCAGTGCTGTTGAGTGACTTGGATGCGTAGGCGACTGGCTTGCCGTCCTGCAGCATCACAGCACCGAGGCCACTTTTGGATGCATCGACCTGGAGTCGTAGCGCTTTCTTGGGGTCAAAGAAGGAGAGAACTGGGCCTGGTTCTCTAGTGATCAGCTCCTTCATTCGTTGAAAGGCTCTGTCATGGTTCTTGTCCCATACAAACTCACTGTCCTGCTTTAACAGCTGGCGGAGCGGAGCGTTTATCTCTGACAGGTGTGGGGCAAATCTTGCTAGATAATTAACCATCCCCAGCACTGTTTCCAATTCCGCCCTGTTCTGTGGGGGCGCCATGTCTTGGACTGCTTTTACTTTTTGTGGATCTGGTTTCAGCCCTTCGTGTGACAATGTGTGACCGAAGTAACTGACCTCTTTGACGCAGATGGTGCACTTGTCAGGGTTCAGTTTTACACCTCTCTCTCTGCTGCGCTGCAGCATGGCCCTCAGATTGTCGTCATGTTCCTGTTTGGTTTCTCCGAAGACCAGTACGTCATCCACAATGGCTGCCACGCCCCTCAGGCCCTCGTAGGTCTCGTCCACGCGTCGCTGGAACTCATCCTGAGCTGAGATTATGCCGAATGGCAACCTAAGGAAGCGGTACCTGCCAAACACAGTATTAAATGTGGTTAACAGAGATGATTCGTGGCTTAGCTTAATGGCCCAGTAGCCTGATCTGGCGTCCAAAACACTGAAATACTTGGCCCCAGCAAGTTTTGTGGTGACATCCTCTAAGGTGGGTAGAGGGTAATGGGGTCTTTGTATAGCCTTGTTGAGGGGTCTGGGGTCCAGACATACTCTGAGTCTGCCCGTCTTGGGTTTCTCCACGGCAACAAGTACATTCACCCAGTCCGTAGGATCTGTGACCTTGCATATGATTTGGTTCCTTTCCATGTTGTCGAGCTCGTCTTTGAGTCGGGCTCGCAGAGCGATGGGAATCCGACGAGGTGGGCTGACTGTGGGTGCAACGTCTGGATTTACATGGAAACTGCATTCACCAGGAAATTCTCCTATCCCTTTGAATACGTCTGCATATTCGTCTAGTATTGCCTGTGAACTGTTGGTTGTCTTGCCTCTTTCCTCCGTCACTGCCATCACGATCCTTACCAGGTTAAGGTCACGGCAAGCTTTCATTGCTAATACAGGTGGGGCGCTTGTGTTAACAACATGGAATTCCAACGTGCAGGTCTTGTCTTTGTGATTACATTTTAACTGGCATTTCCCTTCCACGCTGAGTGAGTGTCCCCCGTAATCTGTGAGCTTGTGTGTGACAGGCTTCAGTGTCACATGTGGGAAGAGTGTCTGGAACATGTTAGCGGGAATTGTGTTTGCTTGCGCCCCAGTGTCAACTTTAAACCTCACTGTCTGTGGGGGGGAACCAAGCTGCATGTCTGCATATGCTTGCTCATCATTTCTTCCTTCATTTTCTATGGTGATGCTATCAATGTAGAAACAGTCTTGGTCCTCATCTGTGTCCATAGTTGACATTTCTATGTTCTCTCTCACAGTGTGTACTGATTTGAGGTGGGTTTTTGTCTGCGAAGGGAGTCTTGACCTGCATGCTCTTGCAAAATGGTTCCTTTTCTTGCATTTTGCACATTGCTTCCCTTTTGCTGGGCAGGTGTCTTCATTACTGTGTTGTCCGGCACAATAGCTGCACGTTTTTAGTGTTGCATTAGCGTGTTCTTTTGGTCTCACGCTTCTTGTTTGATATTCTTGTCTGTGCGATTTCCTGCCGATGGCGTGCACAGTTTCTTGGCCCCTGGAGTGACCCATAGTTTTTAGCTGTTGCTTTGCTAGCTCGTGTGATCGTGCTATATCTATAGCTTTCTCTAGCGTGAGCTCTGCGCCTTGGCTGAGTAGCTTTTCTCAGACGTGTGGCGAGTTAGTGGCAAATACGATGCGATCCCTGACCATTTCATCTGTATTTGGGTACCCACAGTCTTTAGCAAGCAGTTTCAATTCCGTAATAAACTGTTCAAATGTCTCATTTTCACCCTGCATCTTTTCATGGAACTTATATCGGGCGTAGATTGGGTTAGCTTTCGGTATGATGTAATCAGTGTACTTATCGTAGTACGTCTGAAGCTTTCGGGAGTCGTCTGCGGTGAGCGTCCATGTGTTGTAGACGTCCCGTCCTTTCTCACCGACCCATAGAAGACGGTAGCTGCATTTATCTGCTTCCTCCTTCCCCCGAAGAGGACCAGCGAACATTAGCTCGGCGTGCTGCTTGAAACGCCGCCATGCCTCGGGCAGGTTGCTGGAGTCCCAATCCATACGCGGTGTGGGAACACCGTAAGCCTCCATGTCTGCGCTGTCCGACGGCGAGGGATTGCGTAGAAAACCGCTACTCTGACACCATGTTTTGTTTTTGTTTATATACTGAGCTTCTTATTAACTGCACGCACACACCAATCTCTGCTCCGATTCCACTTTATTTCCTCTACTTCACCATTTCCTCTGGAGCTTCTTGCTCGCCAGTGAATTACACACATTGCAGCAACACAGTGCCATCTAGTGGCTGATACACACATGAGCCAACATGTTACAACTCTGATTACATTTTCAGACCCCGTACTTTTTCACTGTCAAAGAAGTTGAATGAATACTTTTACTTAAGTATTTTTTAACACTAGTATCTGTACTTCTACTTAAGTATAGAGTAAATGTACTTTTGCCTCCTCTGATAATTGGTATAACATTATTTATTTCAGTGATGGCCAAATGAAGCTTTCTGAAACACTGAAGCTTGTATTGAAAAAGGTTCATTACTCAAAGCTTTTCAACACAGTCCTCTTTGGTGACATCTGCTGGCCAAAAATATGAAGAGCAGCTTGAATCTACAAATTATAATAAAGAGCTTCGTTATAATTGCCCACTCCACAGAGCTCAGCTGACAGCTTCTGTTTAATATCATGTGACAGTTCTGTCTGATATCGGGCTGCTGTTGTGCTTTGAACGTGTATTTTTTGGGGTGATGAAAAAAATGTTATGTCCATTTGATTATTAGTAATTTCGATGAATAAACCTTCCTTATTTTAACATGTGATATGGTGTGGTCTCTCTTTGCTTGTGACTTAATGATGTTTGTAAACATAATTAAAAAAACAAAACAACATAGTATTTAATAATATAAAACAGACATATAACAGGTTGGGGGTATGAGAGTATTAGACGTGACTGATTATTTAGTGAAACTGTGATAGCCCCTTTCTCAATATGCGTACTCGTGATTCATCATCAGTCGGAGAGCAAGTACGGTTCCAATTCAAAGTACGCATCAAACCGAGAACGTGAAAAATTCCTGAATTTTTCTGTTGTTTATTGTTTAGTTTAGCTGTTGTTAGCTTGCCACATTTTTGCCTTAGTACTAGCAACTGGGAAGATATGTGCTATTTAGCCAACTTCTGGTCTTACGGCGACCCCTTGTGGACATTGTAAAATATTGCTGTGTCTGAGTAGATGATGTGTTCTGATTGTTGCTTAGTTATCTTTGACCCTGCTAATTATAGTATTTCCTGTTTCTGTTTCCAGACAACCATGCTTATAGTCACCTATACTGCATCTGCCACAATTATAAGTGCATATCTGGCTGTATCACAGTTGGATTTATCCTGGCAAGCCCTGCTGTAACCAGTTCTTCTGTGAAGCTTCATTAAAGACGGTGAACTAAACTCCTGGACTGCTGCAGTCTTTCTGACCGAAGACTTAGACCAGACTTGTATACCCAGCACTTCCAGTATATATATATTCTACACATGTTATTTAAGTTAGCACGATTGTTTTTTTGTTTTTGTTTTTAAATGAAGTTTACATCACTTAATTTGTTTAAAACCAGCGAGGATGTCTCTATTTCCATTCTCTCGAACATATTAAGCAGTCCTTTACCTTTACAGTCATACATTTAAAATCCTTACTCTCACACTCCATACTGCCATGAGACCAGGTTACCATTTAGACACTTTCCCCTATCCTCCTCCTTTGTCTAAGCCCAACAGGTGCCACCAGGATCGAGCTAGTCAACAGCACTGCTGGTGGTAACTGTTAACCCGGGCCACCAAATTTACAAATTTCATTCTTATCCATGTATTTGATTTAGCAGTGATTTGATCTCAGGTGTTGATCATGATGTAACTCTCCCAAATAACATCAGTCTGTCTCTGTGTGTTTATAGGCTATATTTGAAATGTTTAACATATTAATATTACTGACCTGAGAGCAGCAGGATGAGCAGTAAACAGGTTTCTTCCATTCTTTGTTTCTGTATAACAAATATAGTCATTGTGATTATTATTGTACTGTATTTTTTAACACCCACCTTTATCATTTAAGGTTTCTTATCTCCAGTCTAATAAGTTGCTTAATATATACTTTAATGTGCATATCCAAGATAAATCAATACTTAATAAATACTTAAATACTTTTTAAATATCTAAAAAGCTTTTATATCTTTAAAAAAATGATTTAAATCATGAATTATAAGTTTTTAAGTTTTGTGATTAATAAAGTACTGATTTGTAACTCACCTGACAGCTTATCTTTTCCTCTGTTGACTGAAGCTGGCTTTTAAGAAGGTCTTTGTTTGATCTTCTCATATATTTTACTGTCAGATGAGGAAACCTGAAGGGAGTCAACTTTCTCTAGAAAGTGAAGACATGTGGAGATACAGGAATAAATCTGTCTTAATGAATACATGAATGCAATTATGCAAATGCTAAAATCACACGTTTATCTAAACTACTACACTATTATCTTATGTTTTGAGCATTCATCAAGCACAAAACCAGTTTACTGACTATCACCTTACCATTTCTTTCAAGATCTTACAAAAATCATGCCGAACATGAAAATGTTTCAATTTACTACTTCAAACTGTATATGTAAATGTTTAATATATCTTCAAGTGGGCCTATCCATAACAAGTGGATTTGCAGATAAGTTTTACAAAACCTGTGGGCCAGCAGGTTTTGTGAGTCTATATAGTCATTGAATGTTTTGGTCGTGGCACCAAAGTAAACTTTAAACTTTTATTTACATGTTTCTATGACATATTGAACAACATGCATTTTATAATGCTCATGTTTCAAATAGTTTTATTGACAATAAAACAACATGAAGTTCTGAAAGCGGTGCCACTCCCAAAACTCAATATAGTGTTATTTTTGGTCATGTGACCATACGTGCGCTTTTTTTTGCATAAGCAAGGTTACACGAAGGTGATTCAACTTCCCCAACATGCAAATCATTAGGAAAATCAGAGCAGACAACACGGGTGTTAGTAGCAAGAAGTGGGGAAGGATTATGTTACGCCTTAATTTTAATCACACATCTGTTTTACCTTTTATTTCACAAATATGTATTGTAGAATATTTAAAGTAGACAACCAATCTTTGTTAAGCAGGTGATCATTAGTGTTTCACAAACAAGGTGGTCAAAATTTCAGATGCATAACCACTGGAAGTTTCTACACTCAAGAAATGTTTTCTCTCTCACACACACAACTATGTGCACACTAAGGTTGGTCACATGGAATGTACATGGAGCTGACTGCAGAGAGAAGAGGTTAAAGATATTCAACCAGCTTAAAAAACTACAGGCAGACGTTGTTTTATTGCAAGATACTCATAGGCCTGTCACAGCTACAGATGAATATAAACAATTATATTAATGATAAACTATTAATTATTAATCTTAGCCTAAAAATATTAATTTCACAGTACTCAACACAGTAACATATCTAGAAGGTTGATTTCTAATAATTAAATTATTTATACTTAACAACAAAGCTATGTATTGTAAGTAAATATGGTCCAAATGTTGATAACCCCTCTTTCTTTTTATCGCACTCTCTGAACACCTAGATTGCTCAAGTTTTCTCGGGGGCTACCTCAACTTTGTTTTTGTTTTTTTTTTCTTTTTCTTTTTTTCTTTTTTTGCCTGTCCCATTTGGTTCTTTAGCCATCAGAATTGTTGTCTGAAGACCAACAAGGATACCCAATGGATTTACTTTGCCAAATGGATCATTGTGGCATTGCCGTATTGGTCCATTTGATCGACCTTTGTTTTTATTATTTATTATATTTTATTTTCAGATGTTACAGACGGGACAGACATGAGTGAGGGATAGGAAAGGGAGAAAGAAAGAGGAAGGAAAAGAAAAACAGAAGGGGAGAGGGACAGTGAGAAAGGGGGGGGAGAAAAAAAAACCTCCTGGATCACCTGTTGAGAGAAGAAGAATAGAAAACAAGCAAAAAAAAAACAAAACTAAAGCAACATACTAAACACAACACCATCGCATTAATCTAGCTAAGTGTAAACAGCAGTAAATACTAAATATTCTATGTTGTTGTGCAGCACGCAGGACAGACAGCGCACAATGTGCTTTGAAGTAGCAGCCAAGAAAGGTGTAATTTAAGTCTACGAGCAGTGAACATCCGTGTGCACACCTGTGTGGATCAGCGCGCTTGTATTCAAATGGTTTCCACATGTAATGGTCTGCAAGAGGATGTAGTGAGCCATAGCCCCGTCCCCCAGGGCATGAAGCAGGCATGGAGGAGATCCAGGCCCCAGACATCCAGAGGCCCCAGAGTGCGAGAGCCCAAGGAGGACCACCGGAGGGGCATCCGTGCCACCCTCATGGGAAGGGCTGAGGATCCCCAGACGAGGCGTCACCCTCGAAGCTAGAGGGGGCTGCACCGGCGTGCCCGCCGGCTCTGCCGGCAGCCAGCTGTGCCAGAGTGAACCGAGCTGCAGGCCCAGAGGCCGGAGGCCCGAGGGCCCCCCGCACCCCGGAGGAGGCCTGACCGAGCAACAGGCGCCAGGCCCCGCCAGGTAGCCACCGGAAGTGAGCCGGTACATACCTGAGTGCCCAGCCCCGGACACAAAGAACCACCAATGCACCGACCCCTGAGGGCATCAGTCACCGGCAGGGAGTGTGGTGAGGGGAGATGGGCCTTGGAGGGCCTGGGAGTTCCCAGAGAGGTGGAGTCTAAGACCCGACCTGAGACACCTGTCCACAGCCTCAAACAGTCAGACTCCAAACTCCGCCATGGCCAAGACCAAAGAGCTTTCGAAGGACACCAGGAAAAGTATTGTAGACCTGCACCAGACTGGGAAGAGTGAATCTACAATAGGCAAGCAGCTTGGTGTGAAAAAATCAACTGTGGGAGTGTGGCGAGGCGAGGATGGGATATAAAGTAAATACTCTTTGCAGTTTTAAAAAGACAACGCCACCCTGGGAATTTCACCCAGAGAATACTGAAAGTAACACTAAATCACCAGAAAGGCACTTAGGTTCGCTATACTCAATCCAGAGACGAGGTTCAATGATCAACAAATTCACAATTTATTAATAATTATTTAAAACACCATATAAAAGCACAATCATAAATATTCAAGTACAAATATGCTTAAAAAGGTATTCAGAGCTGAGGCTTACCAGTGGAGGGGCAGGGATGCCACACACAAACTAAAGAAAGAAAACACACCCAAAACACAAGTGCAACACACTATCACACACTCACACTAATAAACTAAACAAGGCAGGTGTGTACACTCAAGGGATCCCACCACCAAGGCACCCTAGTCTCCTCCACGTCGGCACTCCGCATCACAATAAAAGAAACAAAGAAAATTTTAATATATTACAACAAACTAATGTGTAGCACCGGGGGATAACCCAACTGCAGGACCACACTGGTGATCTACAGCTAGAAAAAGGGCCTCCCACCAGTGGTGTAACAGAAAATCCAACTACAAATCAAAAAGCAATAAAACAACATACAATCTGAATAAAACTCTAAAATCTGGAGCAAACGGAATCGCCGTACTGCTCCAACTTGCCGTCACACGACGACAAGTTAACAGTCAATCAATATGCACGCCAGCTGACTCCGGTAACCGGCATGCATATGGCCGTTGTCCACGCCGACGTCCACTGTAAAAGCTGACAGCAGCAGGGGAAAGAAATCTCACAACGGGAACAGACGATAAAAGCACAGCAAGGCAAAACAGCAGCACTTCAGTTCGCAGTAGCTTGGCGCAAAACTAAGGCCCACACTTCCTGCGAAACATAATAAATAATTACTATAAAAGAACAATAGAAGGCAGAGAGCGTAACAAAAGTTGATTACGTACCAAGTAAGCCGTGTCATAGAACGTAAGCAGAATAGCTCAGGAGGCTTCTATAGCTACGACCAGCCGCGATGGAGACTTCAGAGGAGTAACCCACAAAGTCAGGTGACCAAAAAGGAGATCACAGGCAAGCAATGCAGAGACACTCAAATGGCCACTATTTATACCAGCGCCCCCTAATGGGCCAGGCTGAAAGTGGGTTGGACCGAGGGATAACATTCATCCTGCCACAGGAGCAATCATCAGAAAATGGAAGACATACAAGACCACTGATAATCTCCCTCGATCTGGGGCTCCACGCAAGATCTCATCCCGTGGGGTCAAAATGATCATGAGAACGGTGAGCAAAGATCCCAGAACCACACGGGGGGACCTGGTGAATGACCTGCAGAGAGCTGGGACCAAAGTAACAAAGGTCACCATCAGTAACACACTACAACAGCAGGGAATCAAATCCCGCAGTGCCAGACGTGTTCCGCTGCTGAAGCCAGTGCATGTCCAGGCCCGTCTGAAGTTTGCCAGAGAGCACATGGATGATACAGCAGAGGATTGGGAGAATGTCATGTGGTCAGATGAAACCAAAGTAGAACTTTTTGGTATGAACTCAACTCGTCGTGTTTGGAGGAAGAAGAATACTGAGTTGCATCCCAAGAACACCATACCTACTGTGAAGCATGGGGGTGGAAACATCATGCTATGGGGCTGTTTTTCTGCCAAGGGGACAGGACGACTGATCCGTGTTAAGGACAGAATGAATGGGGCCATGTATCGTGAGATTTTGAGCCAAAACCTCCTTCCATCAGTGAGAACTTTGAAGATGAAACGAGGCTGGGTCTTCCAACACGACAATGATCCAAAACACACCGCCCGGGCAACAAAGGAGTGGCTCCGTAAGAAGCATTTGAAAGTCCTGGAGTGGCCTAGCCAGTCTCCAGACCTCAACCCCATAGAAAATCTGTGGCGGGAGTTGAAAGTCCGTGTTGCTCGGCGACAGCCCCAAAACATTACTGCTCTCGAGAAGATCTGCATGGAGGAATGGGCCAAAATACCAGCTACTGTGTGTGCAAACCTGGTAAAGACCTATAGTAAACGTTTGACCTCTGTTATTGCCAACAAAGGTTATGTTACAAAGTATTGAGTTGTATTTTTGTTATTGACCAAATACTTATTTTCCACCCTGATTTACGAATAAATTCTTTACAAATCCTACCATGTGAATTCATAAATGACTCGGCTAAAGTTAGTAGCATGCTTGCTTGTTTTTGTCTGCTTCCACTTGTCTTTGCACTAGGATGATGTCGGCGTAAATGTGCAGTCATATTCGTTGTGTTCCCACTAGTGCTTTCAGGTTAATCTCGTTGAAATGAACTTAACGCCACAACACGGCAAATCTCCGTTAACGAGCTACCGCCGATCGCCCCGTGCATGGGGCTAGACGGCCAACACGTTAACGAGCTAACTGCACTAACACACTAGTTCCCCACCCATGTAATTGAGCCTTGCATGGCACATCCAACATACTGTTTTACTTTAGTCCAGGACTCGCTTACCTTCAGGGTCATACGTCACATGAAAACCAAAATAATTCCAAACACCAGATCTGAATGAGGGTGGGGGAAGTCCATGTTGCAAGGAGAGCTTAACTTTTGTCTCGCTAGCTTGCCCTGCACTCTTCCTTCTGATGATGCTGTCTGTGTTGAGCGCTCAGTGGATCTGCGCTCGACAGTGCAGCCTAGGCGGAGTAGTCGAACGCAGATTCACTGAGCGCTCAACACAGACAGCATCATCAGAAGGAAAGTTGATAAAATAAATTACAAATGTTGTATTGTTCGATACATATGCGTACCGAACCGAAAGCACTGTATCGAAAGGTTCAATATCGATACGAATATCGTTGCACCCCTAGTATATATATATATATATATATATATATATATATATATATAGATAGATAGATAGATAGATAGATAGATATTGTGCTGTTTACATATTTAACCAAATCTACGTGTAACCAGTCTGAACTTATTAACCAAAATAATTAGAATAATCCTTTAATAATCTTTAATTGTCCCACAAGGGGAAATTTGGTTTTAACAGCAGCCAAAAAGACACATATACAAACAAACAGTACACAGGACACAGAACAGAAACATACACAATTTTTCTTACATATTTACATTAAGGACATTAATTGAGCATAAAACAAAAACACAAAACCTGGAAACCTCAACCCTCGCCAACACAAATAACACAAAGTAAAATAAAATAAAATAAAATACACATCTAGATGTACCCTGCTCTAAAGTACAGCTGTAGGGGGATACAGACGCGTACCATCCCCGCACTGGAGTGTAATGTCAACCTCCTTTCTCTTTCGTACCACCTCGGCGGAGAAATGCTGATAAAAGGACACTTTTCCTGCCTCTGTGTGTACGGTACCTTTAGGCCTGGCAGCCTAGAGAATCTTCTGTGCGTCGGTGTAGTAATGAAGCCAGACCAGTACTGCATGCGGTCCCTCTGTGCCGGTAAGCCTCATAGGTGGTCCAGTGCGATGGGCTCTATCGACTGTAATGGCACCCTGCTGAAGGCCCAGGACTTCTGGTATCCACTTTTTAAAAAGATCGTGCTTATTTAGGGGGTGACCGTGGTTCGGGGGGATGGGAAGCTCATCTTCTAACCGGAAGGTTGCTGGTTCAATCTCCAGCTCTGTCCGTCTTGGTCGTTGTGTACTTGGGCAAGACACTTCACCTACGCCTACTGGTGATGACCAGAGGGGCCAATGGCGCAATATGGCAGCCTTGCTCCTGTCAGTCTGCCCCAGGGCAGCTGTGAATGTGAGAGTGACTGAATAGTAGAATTGTAAAGCGCTTTGAGGGTCTCGAAAAGCCCTATATAAAGGCAATCCATTATTATTATTTAAGTTTAGTTTTTTGTCTTGTGCTTTAACGCTTGTCGTGGTTAACCTGTGGTTAACATCACACCACTATAAACTGCAGGTGATGCCTTACATCAAAGTCTGAAGACATAAAGACTCACAGAAATTTTTCCAGAGACAGCCTTCTCATCGGAGCAGGGCCATTGGGATTGGACCTTTTACTGTCATAAATAAAAAGTTTGTATATTTCATATATGCATATGTAGATATATTAAATGCAATTCTACTGTATAACATAACTGCAACATGCGTATAACATAATTCCCAACACCAATTTAGCTAACCATGCATAAGTTTCTCTGGAGTTTTCAGTCAGCTCCCTTTTCTCAACCTTCCAGTTTGCACTTTCAGCTGCTCTTTTTTAGATTGTGGAAATCACATTCAGGCCTTTTACATTTGAATACATCTGATTTTAACATAAACCTCAAACTTACAGAGAGAAAAAAAAACTAAAGAACCAAAAAGACTTCAGTGCTTTAATTTCATGGATCTGTAGTAATGTTACCTGATTTAATTCAATTCAATTCAATTCAATTCAATTTTATTTATATTGCGCCAAATCACAACATAAGTCGCCTCAAGGCGCTCTCCCTCCCATTCTACATTTAAATACTCTAGGAACAACAAGTAGGCCTGCAGAGCGAGAGCGAAGTGCTCTAATAGGGTGATATGGTACTACAAGGTCATTAAGATAAGATGGGGCCTGATTATTTAAGACCTTGTATGTGAGGAGCAGGATTTTGAATTCAATTCTGGATTTAACAGGAAGCCAATGAAGGGAAGCCAAAACAGGAGAAATATGCTCTCTCTTTCTAGTCCCTGTCAGGACTCTTGCTGCAGCATTTTGGATTAGCTGAAGGCTTTTCAGTGAGTTTTTTGGACATCCTGATAATAATGAATTACAGTCGCCAGCCTGGAAGCAATAAATGCATGAACTAGTTTTTCAGCGTCACTCTGAGACAGGATATTTCTAATTTTAGAGATGTTGCACAAATGGAAGAACGCAGTCTTACATATTTGTTTAATATGTGCATTGAAGGACATGTCCTGGTCAAAAGTGACTCCAAGGTTCCTCACAGTGTTACTGGAGGCCAAGGTAATGCCATCCAGAGTACGAATCTGGTTAGATACCATATTTCTAAGATTTTCAGGGCCGAGTACAATAACCTCAGTTTGATCTGAATTAAGAAGCAGAAAGTTAGCGGCCATCCAGGTCTTTATGTCTTTAAGACATTCCTGCAGTTTAACTAATTGGTGTGTGTTATCTGGCTTCATGGACAGATAGAGCTGGGTGTCATCTGCATAGCAGTGAAAATGTATGCTATGTCTTCTAATGATACTGCCTAGGGGAAGCATGTATAATGTAAACAGAATTGGTCCTAGCACTGAACCCTGTGGAACGCCATAATTAACCTCAGTGTGTGAAGAGGACTCTCCATTTACATGCACAAATTGGAGTCTATTAGATAGATATGATACAAACCACTGCAGCACAGTACCTGTAATACCTACAGCATGTTCTAATCGCTCTAATAGGATATTATGGTCAACAGTATCGAACGCTGCACTGAGGTCTAGCAGGACAAGCACAGAGATGAGTTCACTGTCAGAGGCCATAAGAAGATCATTTGTAACCTTCACTAAAGCTGTTTCTGTGCTGTGATGAGCTCTGAAACCTGACTGAAACTCTTCAAATAAACCATTCCTCTGCAGATGATCTGTTAGCTGTTTGACAACTACTCTTTCAAGGATTTTTGATATGAAAGGAAGGTTGGAGATTGGCCTATAATTAGCTAAGACTGCTGGGTCTAGAGATGGCTTTTTGAGTAAAGGTTTAACTACAGCCAGCTTGAAGGCCTGTGGTACATAGCCGATCATTAGAGATAGGTTGATCATATTTAAGGTCGAAGAATTAATTAATGGCAGGACTTCTTTGAGCAGTTTTGTAGGAATGGGGTCTAAAAGACACGTTGATGGTTTGGAGGAAGTAATTATTGAAGTTAACTCAGAAAGATCAATTAGAGAAAAAGAGTCAAACTTAACATCAGTGGTACTAAGAGTAGCTGTAGATAATATTACATCTGTGGGATGAGTATTGGTAATTTTTTCTCTAATGATAAAAATTTTATTTGTGAAGAAGTTCATGAAGTCATTACTAGTTAACGTTAAAGGGATGGTTGGCTCAAAAGAGCTCTGACTTTTTGTCAGCCTGGCTACAGTGCTGAAGAGAAACCTGGGGTTGTTTTTATTTTCTTCAATCAGTGATGAATAGTAAGATGTTCTGGCTTTGCGGAGGGCTTTCTTATAAAGCAGCAAACTATTTCTCCAGACAAAATGATGATCCTCCAAATTTGTGACACGCCATTTCCTCTCCAGATTACGAGTCATCTGCTTTAGGGTACGTGTTTGAGAATTATACCACGGAGTCAGGTACTTCTGATTTGAGACCTTAGTTTTCACAGGAGCTACAGTATCCAGAGTCGTACGTAGTGAGGAGGTGAAATTATTAACAAGATTTATTACTCAGTGTAAAAACCCACAAAAAGTTATTCATTTATTAATAGAAAAATAACCTCAAATCACCAAGAACACACATTAAGTTAAAAAAAAAATGAAATTATCAGGACTTGAGTCTAACTTAGCATTTTAATTCCCATTTTTTAATAAGGTGTTACTTCTTGTAAACTTGCCTACGTGACACATTTGAGTAAGTCAGCAGCAGTTGCTGTCACAATGAAACAGAACTAAAGTGTTGGAAGAAATGCTGCAAACCAAAACAAGAGACTAGAGCCTATCAGGAAAACTAGTGAGTGGACCTCTGATTAAAGAATTTCTACCAAACTACAACTGCAGCTGAACAAATGAGCTGTTGGTGGAACTTTACACTCACAACTCACAGCATGTTATTAACTTCACACATGAAGTGTTTCAGTCCAGTCAGACTTCAGTTTTGCAGCCACCGTCCACATCCTGCTTCTTTGACTGGTCGTCACGGTAACTCTGGACTTTCCTCCAACGAATCCTGAAGTCTGTCAGTCCTTCTGACAGCATGAGGCCTGACAGCTGGACAAAATGTGCAGATGATGAAAAACATGAAGCATAGTTTGAACTTGTGTCAAGTTTGTGTTGGTGACTGAACTGCTGACCTGCTGTGAAACCTGCTGCTGGATCTCTGTGCTGTGCATGTCTGCCTCTGACTGAAGCTTCATTTTCACCACTGTTTGCTTTGTCACTGCTAAAAATGAACCACATATAACAACACAAACATTAGTGTTTTACATGATCACAGGATCATACAGTGTTTGCATTCTGGACCTCACCTGTGAAACAGAAAAACAAATTTGTAGTGGTACAGGAGTCATCAGCCCATTCCCCTGACATTAAATTAAATGCTCCACAGTACTGCGAATTGTAGTTATTAGGCTGAGAAGGCTCCCAGTTAGTGAATGTTGAGGTTGTGTTGTCAGACCAGGAGGCCCAGGGATCCCTGTAGAGACCAATCCACACATACTGAACCCCTGATCCATTCAAAGTGAGCATGATGTTGGATTTCTCCTCTTTGCTTCTTATACTGGTCAGGTCTGTGTGGTATGTCCTGCAGTACGACTGAGCCGCTGACCAGGAGCGACTCTCCATCACTAAGATGTAACTTGTGTTTTTGGCTGTTAATGGTTTAAAAAAAGAACATGCACATTATGAAGCTCATAAAACTGTCTAAATAACTAGGGTAACAAATCTTTTTCCTACCATTGTAACACAGGAAAGGGTAAGAAGCTCCACAGGGTCTATCATACAGCTCTGTTTGTCCCTGAAGAGCCACACAGTATTCATTTGCATTTGCACAGTTTGGTTGGTCGTTAGCCCAGATCATAAATTCATGTGTGCTGCCAACATAAAAAAGTTTTCCCTCCATGGACCACTTCCAGCTGTAACGATCATCATAGAGCCCTATCCAAGCAAACTCATTAATACTTGGTGACATTGAGAAAAGCAGTTGGTTGATGTTGCTGTTGTAGATGGTGACCAAGTCAGTGAAGTGTTCTCTGCAGTAACTCTGAGCTTCAGTCCTGGTCTTCAGCTGGTTCACAAAGTGGTATTCTCTGGAGTGGGGAGGAAGAGTGGAAAGTCCTCCTGAGAAAAATAAAACAGGTTTTATTGTGAAACCTGGGCCGTTAGTTGAATAACTGAAAACCACAAATCTATAAAAATAAAAACCTTTTAAATATTTTTACAATATGGAGGCTAAGCAGAGATAGGAAGTAACAAAGTAATTTGTTATATTATTAAGCAGAATTACAACATTTTTGGAGTATAACTTAAACGGAATGAGTACAACAGAGTCACTTTCTGTTTAGCAAAACTCAATTATTATTTTTCACTGTTGCTTCACCTGCACTGAGTACTGTTAAAGTTAATAGCTTAAGTACATCCCATCAGTTCAACAGTATTTTCTTGTCCTCCAGTAACAACAGTGCACTGTTAATATTTTTTTAAAAATTAATTAAATTAATTAAAATTAAAATCAATCATTTTAAAAAGAATACAAATTCCCAAAAACACTGTTTTGGTTTTCTTATTACTTATTTTTTAATGCTTGGTTAACATTCATATAAAAACAATGACTATAAGAAATTTCTTGTAGTCCTGTTATTGAAACAAGAAAGCAAATAAAACAACAGAAAATTAAACAGGACACTGTGCTCAGATCCAGACTTTAGAGTCTCTAAGTTGGTGAATAGAATCTAGACTACTTCACTCTGAATGTGTGTGTTACAACCATTTGTCGTATGTGTTTGCTTCTGTCCAAACATGTCACTGTGGCAATTCAACTGTGCAGTGGCCCTGCTGCCCGGCCCGGCCCTGTCATTCGCCTTTCCTGGTCCAAACTCTGTTTCAGATCCCAAAGTCAGACAAACACTGCGGCATCACAGAGTTAAACTGTCTAAATTCTTTCATCTTTGCTAAAATGATCAGTGTGGCTGCCCTACCAGATGTAACAAAAATATGTTTAACATCCAGGCATCCACAAAAACAGGATTTATGAAGTTTAATGGAGTTCGAAGTTAGCAGGGATTTAGCTCGTTAGATTCCTTACAGCTCTGCTACCACTTCCGATATAAACAAAGAGAGATTCAGTAAAAGGACTAGATGTTATAGTCCCTGATATTGCATTGCTTTAAATGGAGAGAATCTTGAAGGATGGCTGTTATGAGGAAAGTCAGCCCAGAAACTTTACCAGTACCACACATCGTTGTATGCCTCAACTTTCGGTCTTTTACCCAAGATAATCTGCTATTTTTTGGGATTAGAGATCTGATCTAAATTATCATATTAAATGTGGGACACATCGTCAGTAAGAGATAAGATAAGATAGAACTTTATTAATCCCTCGGGTGGGTTCCTCTGGGAAATTCGACTTCCAAAAAAAGCACAGCAATGACCGAAGTTACAGTTACAGAATTGTTATATATATATATATATATATATATATATATATATATACACACACACACATATATAAATACAGAGACAAATATAAATAAAATATACAAAGGGGATAAATAGAATAAATAGGAATAAAAAATAAAAATACAAGTGAATTGCACATTTCAAGTATTGAGTCTATTGCACTGTTGACTATTTACAAAAAGTGGACCTTGGATTCATTGGGTGTTTCGGCCATTATCACTAGACACCCTCATCCAAGGAGGCCCTGCCAGGGTTGATCAGGCCACGGAGTGTGTCACCGGTTTATGTTAAATTGTTATTTCTCTTCTTCTTTCTTCTGTTTTCTGTTTTGTTTTCTGTAATTTATTTTCTCTTATCTATTCACTGCAACTGAGAAATAATACTCACCTCTTTAGCATTTATGGAGCGTCACTTCTTCAGAGGGATAGAAAAGGTG
The DNA here is from genome assembly GCF_900408965.1 of Simochromis diagramma. Taxonomy (NCBI): domain Eukaryota; kingdom Metazoa; phylum Chordata; class Actinopteri; order Cichliformes; family Cichlidae; genus Simochromis; species Simochromis diagramma. Next base: position 643,318 of record NW_024386897.1, on the reverse strand, counting down.
ATAGAGAGAAGTAAGACTAAAGGGACAAGATAGGAGTGAGCAGAGAGGAGAGCCGGAAGGGGGGCACCCGATCTGGCTTCCCACACCTTCCCGCCGGATCGGGCTGTACAACAGTAGTGATGTTTATAGGGTTACTGAAATTGATCTAGCTGGAATATAATGATGTGCGACCTGGTGGCTAACTACATAGCTATAGTTAGCATAATATAAACACATTAGCACGGTAAGGCTAGTGGATGAACTTTTTTCCACTCAATAAAAGCTAACCATCAGAAACCCTCACGTTAGGGACGAATACAATTGCATGACATTCTGTAAATATACCTAATTTCCGTGGGGAGAACAACCGAGACAATCCATTCATATCCTGCTGCATGGACCGGGCTGTAGTTACATCGTAAGGTTTTAAAAACGGAGCTTTAAAATGTAATGTCCATGAATAGTGGTAATAAAAACCGAGAGAGGTCAAAAATGATCACTAACTCTTTTTTTTTTTAGGGAGCTTGTTCAGGTTAAATAGAAGAAGATACAAAGTACTAAAAAATGTTAAAAACATGGGGCGACCGTGGCTCAGGGGGTTGGGATCTGTAACCGGAAGGTCGCCGGTTTGATCCCCGGGCTCTCTGTCCTGGTCGTTGTGTCCTTGGGCAAGACACTTTACCCTACCGCCTACTGGTGTTGGCCAGAGGGGCCGATGGCGCGATATGGCAGCCTCGCTTCTGTCAGTCTGTCCCAGGACAGCTGTGACTACAACGGTAGCTTGCCTCCACCAGTGTGTGAATGTGAGAGTGAATGAATAGTGGCATTGTAAAGCGCTTTGGGTGCCTTGAAAAGCGCTATATAAATCCAATCCATTATTATTATTATTATTACTCTTACAAATTATCGGTATGTTACGTGTTGGGAGGCATGACAGTGGGTTGGAATGAATCTATAAATGTCTTTTACGTGTGACATAAAAATCAACCTAACAAAGTATTATGTATGTTAAATCTGTTCACTCTCAGATCCTGAATCACTATGTGATATGGTTAAGGTTATGGTTAAGGTTATGGTTATGGTTATGGTTAAGGTTAAGGTTAGGGCTGGAAAGGATGGCTGGAGCCTCTGCTCTAAGCTTACTGCCTTACTGCCACGAGCAGCTTTCTATTGGGTTCAACTGAGAACCCAGAGTGTTTCATAAGGACACGGAAGGGTACCTTTTGCATTTCTTTGAGATGCCTAGGGCCGTGACAAATCATTGGTATGTTACACAGTGGGAATGATAATGCTCTGCTGTGGTTCAATTGACCCCATGAATCATAACCTTTCAAAGATGACTGTCATATTATTGAAATAAATAAGTATAATTAAATTTTTAAGCAGCAGGTTCTTAATATTCATGATAGTTGAAGTTGATCAAAAAAATGAATTGAACTAACTCAAATTAAAGAATATAGAATAGAATAGAATAGAATAGAATTCAACTTTATTGTCATTGCACATGCACAGGTACAGGGCAACGAAATGCAGTTTGCATCCATCCAGAAGTGCTTTAGTGATATAGATATATTACAATATATATTAGCAATAATATAGATATGTGAGTATATTACAGAAATGGGTCTATTATGGAATGTTATAATGTACACGGTATGAAGTATGTTGTGAATATTCTATAACTATAAGTATGTACAGGCTGTAGTGAGTACAAGCTATGTACAGGATATGAACAGGATATAAATATGAAAAACTATACAGAATATGAAATAAATAACTTTACAGAATCTGAGATATACAGCTATACAGAAATGGGAACTATGCAAGTTGTAAACAGTTGTAGGATTAAAGATTATCGAATGTACAGAATGATTATTTACACAGAGCTATACAGTAGTGCAGTTAAGATAAGTGAGGGTGTAGATAGTTTCTACAGAGGCTATATAAAGTGCTAGTGGTTGTGAGTGGTGGTTCAGTCCATGTTATTATTGTGTGTTTGAGGGTACAGTTGTCCATTGTGGGTGTGTGTATGTTCAGTCCATGAGTTTAACGTGGGTCAGATGTCAGGAGGCAGAGTTCAGGAGTCTGACAGCTGTGGGGAAGAAGCTGTTCCGGTACCTGGTGGTCTTAGTCCGGAGGCTCCTGTGGCGCCTCCCAGAGGGCAGGAGGGTGAAGAGTCCATGCGATGGGTGACTGGGGTCTTTGATGATTTTCCCAGCCCTTTTCAGACACCGCTTCCTGTAGATGTCTTTTATGGCAGGAAGTGGTGCTCCGGCGATGCGCTGGGCAGTTTTCACGACCCTCTGCAACGCCTTCCGGTCCGAGGCAGAGCAGTTCCCGTACCAGACTGTTATACAGTTGGTCAGGATGCTCTCGATGGTGCAGCGATAGAAGTTCACCAGGATGTCTGAGGACAGGTGGTTCTTCCTCAGAGTCCTCAAGAAGAAGAGGCGCTGGTGAGCCTTCTTGACCAGCTTGGAGCAGTTGGTCGTCCAGGTGAGATCCTCGGAGATGTGGACTCCCAGGAACTTGAAGCTGCTCACACGCTCCACAGCCGTCCCCTTAATGTGGATGGGTGGATGTGGGTCAGCATTCCTCCTGTAGTCCACGATGAGCTCCTTGGTCTTCTCGGTGTTAAGCAGCAGGTTGTTTCTGTCGCACCACTCAGCCAGACGATCCACCTCCTCCCTGTAGGCGGCCTCATCGTTGTCACTGATGAGGCCAATCACCGTGGTGTCATCTGCAAACTTAATGATGGTGTTGGAACCATCAGCAGGTCTGCAGTCGTGGGTGAAGAGGGAGTAGAGGAAAGGGCTCATCACACAGCCTTGTGGTACACCGGTGTTCATTGTGATGGTAGATGAGCAGTGGTTATCCAGCCGGACATGTTGGGGGCGGTTGGTCAGGAAGTCCAGTAACCATTTGCAGATGAGGGAACTGATGCCCAGGTCTGTCAGTTTCCTGATGAGTTGTGAGGGGTGGATTGTATTGAATGCTGAACTGAAGTCTATAAACAGCATTCTGGCGTAGGTGTTGTTGTTGTCCAGGTGTGAGAGGACAGAGTGCATTGCGATGGAGACTGCATCCTCTGTGCTCCTGTTCTGGCAGTATGCGAATTGGTGGGGGTCCAGGGTGGGGGGGAGACAGGATTTGAAGTGTGCTAGGACCAGTCGCTCTAAGCACTTAGTGATGATGGGGGTGAGTGCTACTGGGCGGTAATCGTTGAGGCAAGATGGGTTGGAGTTTTTGGGTATCGGGACGATGGAGGTGGATTTGAAGCAGGCCGGTACCACAGCGTGGGCCAAGGACAGATTGAATATGTCTGTGAGCACTCCTGCAAGCCCCCCAGAACACGCTCTGAGAACACGCCCGGGGATGCCATCAGGGCCTGCAGCCTTGTGGACATTGATCCTGCTCAGCACCGCTCCTACATCGGTGGGGGAGAGAGTCAGAGGTTGGTGGTCTGGCGTCATGTATGCTTTGGTTGTGGTTGTGGGGTTCCCTCGCTCAAAACGAGCATAAAAGTTGTTGAGCTCGTTGAGGAAGGAGACATCAGAGGATGCGGGGGAGGGTTTGGTGGTCCTGTAGTCTGTGATGGTCTGGAGTCCTTGCCACATGCGTCGGGGGTTGGAGTTGGAGAAGTGTTCTTCTACCTTCTTTTTGTAATGGTGTTTGGCTTTTTTGATGCCCTTCTTTAGATTAGCCCTGGCTGTACTGTAGGCGTGTGCATCTCCTGACCTAAAGGCGGTGTTGCGGGCCTTCAGGAGGAGACGAACATCCCGGTTCATCCAAGGCTTCTGGTTGGGGTACATGGTGATCCGTTTCTGGGTGGTGACACTGTCTGTGGTTTTGGAGATGTAATCCAGTACAGATGAGGCGTACTGGTCCAGGTCTGTGTGGGTGAACATATTCCAGTCTGTGTTTTTAAATCTGTCCTGGAGCACTGCGTCTGTCCCCTCTGGCCACACTTTAATTGTCCTCACAGCAGGTTTCACACGTTGGATGAGTGGTGAATACCTAGGTGTGAGGAACAGGGAGAGATGGTCCGATTGTCCAATGTGGGGGAGGGGTGTGGCTTTGTAGGCTCCAGCCAGGTTGGAATACACATGGTCTAAAGTCTTGTCTCCCCTGGTGTGGCAGGAGACATGTTGGTGGAATCTGGGGAGGACTGTCTTTAAGTTGGTGTGGTTGAAGTCGCCAGCAACAATAAAAGCAGCCTCGGGGTGTTTATTCTGGTGTTTGTTAATGGCTGCAGAAAGTTCTTTCATGGCCAACCTAGCATTAGCGTCGGGGGGGGATATACACGGCAGTGAGTATGATCGAAGTGAGCTCTCTGGGGAGATAATAAGGTCTGCATTTGACCATTAAAAACTCCGCATTAGGTGAGCAGTGACTCTCAGTAGTAGTGGAGTTCATGCACCAAGCATTGTTAATATAAATGCACAAACCTCCACCTCTGGTCTTGCCGGAGTCATCTGCTAGCCTGTCGGCTCGGTGTGTGTGGCGTCCTGCTAACTCGATAGCATTGTCCGGGCAGCTGTTGTTCAGCCATGTTTCGGTGAAAAACATGACATTTGTTAGCTGAGCTTAAATTGTTAAATTTAGCACGACTGTTTAAAAAAATTGGTTCACATCACTTACTTTATTTAATACCAGTGACAATTCTTTCTACCTTCATTCTCTCCAACAAATCAGCCAGTTCTCTCCCTTTACCAATCACGGTCCATAGATTTTCAAAATCTTTACTCTCACACCATACAGACTTTCCTTCTCTCTATTTACACACCTTCCCCTATCCTCCACTTTGTCTAAGCCCAAGATTTTGCAATGGTACCGAGCTTATCAACACCACTGGTGCTGGAAATTATTAACTCGGGCTACTATCAATCGGGTATGGAAATCTCATTCCTATCCACTGATTTGATTTGGCAGTGACTTGATGTCAGGTGCCATTCCCAAAGCAAGTCTTTCCATTTTATCAGGGCTTGGGACCGGCACAAGGAATACACTGGCTTGTTGTTAATAACAGTGATAATAGGAATGAGGAGGTAAAGCAGTAGAAGGAAAAGAAATTCCTTTTATTAATCCCAAAGCTGTGGAATTACTATGTGTCAGAAGCCAAAACGTTAAAAACTACTTCAATAGATATCATAGAAATGACTGCAAAGAGTCATTCAATAAATCTAAATTGAACAATTTTTTAAAAAGGAAGATAATTTAAAATGAATTAAGTAGGAAAAAAGACTGATTCATCCCAATAGTTGGGAAAATATTGTTTTTAGCAGTTAAAACATGAAAAACTCATTACTTCAATAAACATCAAAATAATAGTCAAAAAGGCATTCAATGAATCAAAATACAAATATCAAGATAGGAATTTAAAGTTGAAATGAATGCAAATATTGTGGTATGAGGAGAAAAAGATTTTCTAACTGTTCTTGTGGCTGATGTTTTAATAAATACATTTTTAAAAAAAACATTACATGTAAACTGATTACCCAAATGACATCAGTCTGTCTCAGTGTGTTTTTAGGCTATTTCATTTATTTATTTGTTATTTCAAATGTTTAAGATATTATTATTACTGACCTGGCAGCAGCAGGATGAGCAGTAAACAGGTTTCTTCCATTCTTGGCTTCTGTATAACAGATAGAGTCACCACGATTATTATTGTATCGGATTTTTTATCACCCACCGTTATCATTTATCATTTTCTTATCTCCAGTCTAATAAGTTGTCAGTATAATAATTTACTTAGTATATACTTTGGTGTGCATATCCAAAATAATTATATCCAATATATTTTGAATGAACAATTGCGTCTTTACAATATTGGTTTAAATCATCAAATATAAGTTTACAAGTTTTGTCATTAATAAATTAAAGTTGCATAACTTACCTGAGAAGTTGTGTTTTCATCTGCTGACTGACACTGACTTTTAAGAAGGTATTTGTTTGTTCTTTTAATGTTTTTACTGTCAAATGAGGAAACCAGAGAGGGAGTCAACTTTCTCTAGAAAGTGGAGACGTGTGGAGTTACAGGAATAAACCTGTCTTAATGAATACATGACTGCAATTATGCAAATGCTGTAAATAGACTTTTATCTGAACTATTATTGTATGTTCTGGGCTCTGACCAGTTTACTGATCATCACTTTACCTTCTCTAATTGGAGATATTACAAAAATTTGCTGAACATGAAAATGTCTTAATTTTATGCTTCAAACTAAATACTGTATATGTAAATGTTTGATATCTTCATGTCTGTAATTTTCAAAAAGGTAACAAGTGGACTTGTTGACATGTTCTACAATATCTGTCAGGCAACAGTTTTTGCACTGGGACTAACATGTTAAACTTTTATTTAACATATTTCTATGACATATTGATATATTTTATATTGATTATGTTTCAAAGACCTTTACTGTGTCACTCCCAAAACTCAATACAGTGGTATTTTTGGTGATGTGATCATACATATGCTTTAAAAAAAAAAAAAAAAAAAAAGCGAAACAATCTGTCAATTACGTGCTTTGGGACCTAAAGAAACATAAGCAAGATTACGAACAGGTGATTCTACTTCACCAACATGCAAATCATTAGGAGAATCAAGATGTTAAAATAGGAAAATACTATGCAAATAAGCTCAGAAGTGATTCTTGGAACAGATAACATGGTTGTTAGTAGAAACAAGTGGGAAAAGATTATGAAGTCTTGTTGTTTGTCTTCATGATTCGGGGTACTGCACAGTTTATTTCATTTTCATTTTTACCAACAATCTTTTGTTTCCTGGTAAAGAACTATCATTTTTAATTAAACTGATTGCATGTCATTAGATACATTAGGTACATGCATTGTCTAAATTAGAAGAATAGTAGTGTATTAACTATCAGAGACTGGCTGTCACATTGTTAAAATTTATTTTTTATCTTTAATGCGTTATTTTATATTTCACAGTTACCTCTTAATTTTAATGACAAATTAATGTTTTATCTTTTACTTCACAAATATGTATTGTAGAATAGACTATGAGAGCAATTTCTATATGTTTGAAATGGGCGAGCATTTCAAACATACATAATGCCGTATGAAGAAATATTTGTGGTTCACAAAAGGTATTACAGATTTAAGGGAAGTGATTTTCAGTGACAGTGATATCAGTTTTATCACCCAGTGACGGAGTCTCAGGTCACTAAGAGTCTGAATACAAACTGTGGCATTTATCACAGTACATACTTTACAGCTGAAAATCTGAGCTCTTTGCTGGTCGCACTTCATGAGTGAGTAATGACTAACCTATAATTCATCATCTTCAAAAATCCATAAGATAATTTCAAACACTTGAATGGAACCCTATGGTTTACATTCCATGTTATTTATCAAGCATGCATTTATTTTTCTGTCAGAATTAATTTCAAAGCTGTCGTCAAACACTCTCTTTACACTGTAGATTTAGACTACAATGCATTACATCAGCAGAGTAATGTTTCATGACTGCTATTATTTGACTGCAACAAAAGTTTGCAGTCAAATAGTTAGTTTTTGTTATTTTATAGTTATTTTTACAGAAATTTATGATTATTTTGTACCCCAAATTTGTCTTTTGGATGACTGAAATATGCAGATTTGGAAAAGTTCTAGTCACCTCGATGTTTGTCTTGATTGCTTCGTAGGGTTGCTGTAGCTCAAGAGGTAGAGCACGTCGTCTTCTGATCAGAAGGTTGGTGGTTCCCCCTCCTTGGGCAAGATACTCACCCCAAATTACTCTTCCATGCAGAAATTGGATTATGAGTGTTAGTTAGAACCAGTGTTGGTCAAGTTACTTGAAAAACGTAATCAGTAACTAATTACTGATTACTTCCCCAAAAAAGTAATCCAGTTACTTTACTGATTACTTATTTTCAAAAGTAATTAATTACTTAGTTACTTTTTAAAAACATGATTTACAACCTGAATGGGTGATAAAGCGATAGATCTTTCAGCCCAATTCTACTTTTTATTCAATTCTACATAATCCATCATACAAAATGTAATCAAATGGAAAAGTCCCTTTTTTTCTAAACTTGTTTTATTAGTTTTAATCTTTTAACTTTATGCATCAAGCAAACATTAAATTATATGCAACATTCTCTGACTTGAAGAAATTAGTTTAACATTTAAATTTATTTTCTGCACATCCCAGCACATAAAATAAAATATTTTTTGTGTTTACACTCACTCTTTCAAATAGATGCAAGTAAAACACAGCAGAAAATAAATAAAATCAAAGACTAGCAGTCCTGTTGCTCTATTTTCACCTGTAAAGCAGGAGCAGGGTAGGCGGAGGTGTGCTCTGGTGCAGGTGTGCTGCAGCGGTCAGTTGAAGAATCCGCGAGTTTCTCTGTGAATTTCCCATTACGTTGTTGGGCACTCGGTGCTTGTTCAGGGGGTTTTTTTAGCTGTAAAAAGAAGTTTTCTTCCCACGCACAACGGACGCTAATGTTTTTGTCACTTTTTATGGAATCAAACTCAAAGTAAGGTCAGTACTTCCACACTTGAAACACAAAGCTGCGCAAAGCTGTTGTCACGAACGTAGCACTGTCACGAACGTCATTGTCATGAGACATTCTCGCATAAAAATCACTAAATACTAAAATCAATTTTAGTAAGGCAGTAACGCAGCGTTCCTACGGGAAAGTAACGTTAATCTAATTACCGTTTTTGCAATAGTAATCCCTTACTTTACTCGTTACTTGAAAAAAGTAATCAGATTACAGTAATGCGTTACTTATAACGCGTTACTGTAATCTGATTACTTTTTTACAAGTAACACGTTACTGCCCATCTCTGGTTAGAAGGCACTGAAAAGCATAGAAAACAGTGCTTGTGTGAATGGGTGTGGATAGGTGAATGTGGCATGTTGTATAAAGCGCTTTGAGTGCTATGGTAAAGTAGAAAAGCGCTATATAAGAATTAGTCCATTTGTCTTAAAAGACTAAATGACCTACTTAGCTTTGCTTGTCTTAGTTTCCTGAGAATGCATACTGATAAAGGTTTCATTACAGACAGCAGAAAGACTTTTATTGTGTGATTGTTTCTTTGACATGTCCTCTCATTTTAAAGGTCCACAGCACAAATATAGGCACTGATAAAGGCCCAAGTTATGATACTCTTTTAATTCAGCTTTTTCTTCCTCCATCAGCTGGACTGTGACTGAAACTTTGTTCTAAGTGTAAATATTTACCGTCATGAAAAACACAATGGACCATCTATCTTATAATACTTAATACTCAATCTTATATTAAGTACTTGTAATTTATTAAGAGTGAATTAGTTTAACTTTGTAAACTTTAGAACATTCAAACTAAATGTTCCTGTGATGCAGGTAATTCTGTAAGTAGTTCATAATATTCTGTATCAACAAAAAATATGAAATGAACCCAACTAATCATCCAAGCCGTTAATTACCCGGCAGGCTTCGCGTACCTCTACGTGCAATCTGACTGGCTGATTGCATGTGATTACAGTGTAGGTAAGGCGGGTATTTGTGATGTTGTCAATGGCAGGAAAAGTGTAGAAAATTACTAAATCTAGTAAAACAGATTTTACTCTGGCTTACAAGTGCAATGCACTGATTATCTTTGTAAATTATGAAAGAGAGGGCACAGGTTTGCCTGTGAGTTCTTAGCATCTAAGCAAATCAGTCAGTCTAAATCAAAATTTACCAGAGTGTACAGATTAGCGTTGCTTTTTCAGGACAAACTGCCATGGCTCCTGTCCCCTCTACCAACTCGTCATGTAGATGAGTCAGTGAAACAACTGATCATCCATCCTCTTCATTTCAGGAGGCTCTAACTAGGGATGGTTACCGGTATGGCACCGGTTCTGACATAAACGGGAGTAACCAGACCGAAAAGCAGCGCACATTTCGGTGCTTTCTTTCGGTGCTTTTTTTATCCTGAGATGTGATACACTTCAGATTCTAGCCAATCATTTTATGTTTCCAAGGATAGTAGGCGGGCCCAGATACCTCCGTTCTTTTAGAGCAGAGCTACAGATTAAAAATGCGAAGTGGTCAAAGTCTGACTGTACTTCACAGAAAGAGATGCAAACTCAGCAGCCTGCAACTAGTGCTTTAAGGTGATACTGTGCAAAGAAGGTAACACCTCAAATCCGATGAAACACCTGGCGATGCATAGCATTTTGTTAAAAGCCGAGAAATGCACCGTATTTGATAGCTTGCTGCGAGACCTCACACTGAGCACATCTACTGCGGGTGTGGTGCGGCGCAGTTAGCAACATCCCCCAAGAACCCGAAGAGGAGACTCCTGGCCCCTAGCCCTGCCAGTGTAGCAGAAATGATGACGGATGATGATGGCAGCAGCAGCAGCCGTTCTTCTCTGGGCGAGTAGCTTAATGTTGTTCGTGTGTAATTTACGTTGAGTAGGCTAACCACGTTATTAAATTAATGCACGTAAGGTGAACTAGCAAACACCGTTGTAGTTACATGTGGCTGTCTTCTTGTTTGATGGCAGATACTCCCTTCACCCTGGCCAAAAAGGCTAAAATGACCAAAGAAAAAGTGGGAAAACAGCTAAACATGAGAGGTTTTTGCGCAAAGTTTGTGTTTTTTCCATTGTTTAAGCACTGCTTCCAGCCAAGAGTGATACCATATATGCCCTATAGCTGCAGAAAAGTCTAACATTGTTATCTTTTTACAAAAAAACAGCTAAACATGAGAGGTTTTTGGACAAAGCTTGGGTTCTCCATTCTTTAAGCACCGGTTCGAGCACCGGTTCGAGCACCGTTTAAGCACCGGCACTGTTTTAAAAGTACCGGTTTGGTACTGTTATCGGATAAAACCTAAACGATACCCATCCCTAGCTGTAACCATGACGGGTAAAAACTTTTGGGACATTGAAGTTTTTGCAGATTCTCAGAAAACTTGTTCATTAAACTAATCAAGCCCAACAGTGTGTTTTTACACAGCAGTGGTTGCTCAGCCTCAGAACGATCAAAAGTCTGAAATTAGATCATATAAAATTAGCATCACCTCCATTCCTGTCCAACACATCTTCTCCTGTCACCTAGCAACTGTGACAGCAGCATGTAATAGGCTAGACCGTCCACTGCAAGTCTCTCACTTACAGCCTTCTTTGGCCTGAAATGATGGACAATTGGCTGAAGAGTCCACAAAGCAGCCGCTGCCTCAAACATACATATTGATTTTTATGAAAGAATAAAGTTACGTTGAAACCAAGCACACCATTGTTTTTCTTGTGACATTACCAATAAGTTTGATGTGTCACATGGCCCTCTTCTTATTGAAAAAACAAAAGTTGTATCCAAGATGGCCGACTTCTAAATGGCCACCATGGTGTAACCCAGAGAAAAATCTGTTTCCTGCACTTATTTCCTGCCATTGAACGCATCACAAGTACGTGACTCCAACCACATAACTTTGCTCAGCCAATCAGATGGCATGTGGGTCATAGTAAGCCTGTCCCGGCTTCCTCCTGTCAGATGCGTGGAGGCAAGCCAGGTGACAGAGCTGTTGCAGGTGTGTATTGGCAAACACTTGCTTTTCCCGTTTTAATGCATTTCTTTTAACACCAACTAACTTATGCAACTTAGATGCTGATTACTGTGAGCCAGAGCCATAGTGTTGTTGTGCACTGAACAGAACGGAATTGGTGAGTTTGACCTTTGAATTGACTGTTTGTATTGCTACCAGCTGACGTTAATTGGCTGCTGCCGGTTTAAACAATTTGATTTTGATTTGACCGATATTTGTTGAATAAAAAATGTTGTGAAGCTATATAGTGTTAAATCCTTATTGGTTAAATATACTGTTTGTTTATTTATTTATAAGTTGTGTACACAGGAACAAGAATAACTTAATGTATTTAGCTTAATTGGCTGACATTTTTGTATTATTCTTGTGATTTCTTATTGGCCTTGTTTATTTAATGCAGGCCAGGTGAGCCCTTTTTGGGTATGAAAAAGGATGGCGAGCCAATGAACGGCTAGGAGCAGGACTCATTCTGCATTGAAGCTTCCACTGGTTGGGTAGGAAGCTATCACAGACGACGCTCTGTCCCCATTTTCCAAATACACTGATTTCCACAATCATACACACCATTCCCCCCATTTATGGACAATAGCGCTTGGACATCTCTCATGGACATTCAGATAAAACTCATGGACTTCCGTGTGGATCAGTGGTTTTGATGTTAACATGTGTCATTTATGGGTAACTGTTTTTTGAGAATCTATATAGCTTCACAACATAAGCCATAAGCCAGATGAATTTGCTTAGTTGTCTTTGTGCACCCCCACTGGGTTTTTGATTAATTGAATAGCTGCAGCAGGAGTGATTATTTAAGTTTTCCTTTTCTTTTCTTGTTATTTTTCTTTGGGGTTTGGTTAAATACATTGTACCTGCAAAAGCATTTTGTGTTGTGTGTATTTATTAATTACTGCCCATCAGCTCTAGTAGCATTCCTAAATCTTCTGATTCATAATAACCACAACATTTCACTCAATACCTAGCCTGTATTAATTCATTAGCGCTTCATCAGTGGTACAATGGTCACCACCCATCTTGAGGAGTTTGCCCCCTCACATATACTAATGTACCACAAACAGGACTTTAATATCACCAACCATTCCGATTTTATTACGGTGTATCCATATAAATGGCCCACCCGATATAATAACATCCACCATTTAAATTCAGATTTCTGTCACGTGAGCATTTGATGGGCTTTTGGGATCAAGAGGCAACAAGCAGGTGAGGGTCACCAGCAATGTTCCCTCTAATTTTTCATGTGTCTGAGCGAACACACAAGCTCCCTGAGCACCCCTTGGACCACTGTGAGCAACATTAGACGTGTGCACTGTGGTCACACCAGCATCGAATCCATCCAAGTTACATGGTTTATTAAAATAATCAAATTACAGCATTTACATTTATGTTAGACTACTTTTAATTAAGTGCTTTAGCCCACTTACAATGAAAATTTAAAAAATAAATCTTGTTCATGACCTGTGTGGTATGTTAATGTTACAGGTACCAGATGACAGCTATATGTGTGTCCTGTTAACAGGAAAGAAATTATCAGACAGGGAGACGTGGCTTGCCGTTGTCGAGATGAAATATTATTTTACATTCATAATCTTTATTATTACTGTTGCATCATTTATGATTTATCATTACTGTCATTTCATTGACACATTTATTGAAACTGGTGAGGTTATATTAAAGTCTGTATTTCAGGTATTAGCATAAGCACATAATAATCTTTCATTGCAGGTGCAACTGTAATCATGTTATACACATATTGCATAATTAAAGGGTTGAAGCTCGGTCAAGTTAATTAATGGTTTGAAGCTACGAGCAGCGCGATGTCTGGCCGATCAATGAAGCAAAGTTCAGCTATTGAAAGGTTGCCTACATGTTTACAGTATAATTTACTACATATTGCCTGTGTGCAGTCAGCAGCCTGCTGCACTGAAGTTTGCCTGGTAACAGATGACGTTGAGTGAGGTCATGCACTGAGGTTAACAACACAGACACATAGTCTGTCTGGGTAAACTGATTGCAAATGTTGTGTAAGTCTAGAAAAGTGTAATAACAGGATGCATCTGGGAGGCGGTGGAGGAACTGAAAGAGGAACTGTTCTGTATTAGTGACGCGAGTTACTGGTCATCATAAGTATAAATATTACACCCACCTATTGTCAGGCGGGAGATGGAGCCTGATGTTTTGCAGAGCCCATCTTCACCACATATATGTGTTTTAATAAAATCATTTGTGTTGACCCACTATGGACTTTCAGTCGTATGTCTCTTCCTCAAAAATTCGAACCGCGACACCGTTCCTGAATACGCCGCCATTATTCATTCAAATTCACAATTATGCACTCCTTTTATTACTTTTACAGTATTACAACTGTGTATTTACTTATTCCTAAACATAGCTCACACATTCTCCATATGTGTTCTGTTACCAACTAGACAAAAGGGAATTAACACATTCCAATGTCATAAACATGACATTGTTAATGACATTGTAAGACTTGGTTCAAAATGAAGACAAATCTATAAATCTCAAATAGTTGAAAGAACGATGTAATCAGCACCATCTTGACATGTGCATTGAATTCATGGAAACACTTTATGGCAGAAAACAAGGGACTAAAACAATGCACAATAATGAAGGAGCTGATCACTAACATCACAGAGCATCAGAGGTGTGTGACCCAAACTAACATGCTAACCATAGCATGCAGCTGAAGCCGTAAACAAATACTTACAAAAGTCTAATTTACTGTACTACACAGAGTTTTGCGCTTTTAGTTTCCAGCCATAATGGTTAATGGATGTGATTGCTGTTATATTCTATTTCTGGCACGATACCAAGGGCGTAGATTTGGTTTTGGCATTGGTGGGGACGGATGATTCAACCACCAAACCCTGCCCTGTTTCTTTTTTTTTCCTTTTTGTCTTTGCTTCTTGATAAAAAAAAAAAAAAGGAGAAATATACTTGCCTACATATGCTATTCTACATGCTCTTAAACCATTTAAAATTACAATTCATAGTTTTATATGTGAATTATATAAAATAATTACTATTAAACAAATGACTAAGTATTTTAAACTTTAGTATACATACAAAAATAAAAACAGCTTCAAATACAGTCATTACAATAAAAGAACATGACTTCAGGAATTAACAACATTACTTCAGTTATAGTACACCAACATCTCTTATACATTAGCACTAAGGGAACACTGAATGACCTTGTGATTTTTGTCCCTAAAACTACTCATCTAAGATTACCACAAAGTAAAAGATCTCTCAGCAAAATTATGCAACATTTTAGGCACTACTGCCCCGATCAAATCAGTGAGCTGCGATTTTTTATTCTAAAACTAAACTGCAGTTACAGCAACAGACATTAACACTACTGGTGTCCCACACTACAACCAATGTCCACTATGTGAAGCAGCCAAACACATGCCTTCTCCTCTCGTTATCTGAGATGAACTCCTGGAATATTTGTTTTACATCTATACCGTCCAGTCTCTCCTGGTGGACATGGCAACACGTTATTCATGGTTACATATAATTTTAGACTGATGTGGACCAAAGCCTGAAATGATGTGCCGGGAGTTTGCTGTTCTCGTCCGCTCAGATATTTGAAGTTTACTCAGCTACATTCTCGCCTGAAAATATGTTAAATGTTTATTTTGTGACCCAGAAAGAGAAATAAGAGTAATACTAAAACTAAGTAGCTGCAGTAGAAGTAGCCATTGTTGGAAATTGGAATTGGCTGGGCCAATCTGGGATATGATTTTTCAATTTTGTTGTCCGGGTGATAAAATGGGAGAAATTGGGGAGAATTGTGGCTCCAGGAGATTTTCAGGAGGGGCACTGAAATTCGGGATTCTCCCGGAAAAATCGGGAGGGTTGGCATGTATGGCCTAGAATAGCCTGTAATGTTATTATGACAGACACATTTTATGAGTGAACTTGACTTTAAGTGACTTACAGGTTTCTTTGAAAAATACTTTCTTATACCCAGGTTCTTCCTTTTTGCTGCCATCCTCCTCTCCTCCTTGCAGGTCCTCGCAGCGCAGGCTTGCCGCTGCTAAAACTAAACAAAGCTCCCTGAAAGGCACAGCCAATCACAATGGCCATATTTGTCACATGAGGTAGGACTCCAGTAGAGAACGTAATTTATGCCTCTGCAGCTCTGCACTAAACTTCCTGTTTTTCAGTCTGGCTGAGCACTTGGTTTATGAGTCAAAACTGTTCTTGCTTTACAAGCCTTTATTATTAAAATACATAAAACAATACAATGCAAAAGTAAGCACTAAGAATACCGTATTTCCCGGACTACAAAGCGCACCTGAATATTAGCCGCACAAGCTAAAATCAGGGGAAAATCCTGTTTTGTACATACATTAGCCGCACCTGACTAAAAGCCGCAGGTGTTTCAATGTTGACTTATCATATGTAAGAGAATATGCACAAAGGGAATTGTCAGGAAAGAGACGGCTGTTTGGAGACACACCCCTTTTATTAATATTTTGAAAAACAAGTTATGGGTACATATTTGCACATGTAGTACATAACAGTAACCTATAGCACACCAGAAAAATAGATTCGGACTACCTTTTAGGCTCAGGTGCAGTGACACGGCTTTAACAAGAAGAAAAGTCAGTCATTCACCACCATCTTTCTCTTCTTCCTGCGCACTAAAACCACCAAAGTCCTCTTCTCCAGTGTCGGAAACGAACAGGCTCAGGATGGCTTCGTCATTCACTCTCCGCTTCTCTCCTTTGTTGTCACTTTCAAAACCAAAGAAATCCTCGTTGTCAGTGTCAGAGTCGAACACCCTCTGAAGGGCCGTGGCAGTGTCCTCCTCTCCATCATGCAGCAGTCCAGCCCTTCGAAATCCGTTGGTGATCGTGGATGTTTTCACACTTTTCCACGCTGTCAGAATCCACCGGTGGAGTTGGGCATAACTTGCTTTTCGCAAGTTTATCGCCGCTCATCATCCACGCCTCCCGATGAACGCGTAGCGCTACTTTGAAGTTTGTTTTTCGCACTACTTCGTACGGCACTACGTTGCCTGGCGGACGGACATGTGACTAACATACCACTCTTGAACCCCGATCCTTCCGCCAGGCAACGTAGTGCCGTACAACAGCGGAACAAACAAAACAAATCGTCTTACGATATCACAAAAACCATGGACAATCCATAGAAAAGCCGCACCTGACTAAAAGCCGCAGGGTTCAAAGCTTGTGCAAAAAGTAGCGGCTTATAGCTCGACAATTACGGTATATATTTATCTTGTAACATGTGTTTCTACTACTCTGGGGACCAGATTCAGATCCACCTTGGAATTTTCCATTCTCTCAGTAAGGTATAGTGTGTTTTTTAAACTGTCTTTAAAGTGGATGAAAATTTGCTGGACTCTGACACTTAGCGAATGAACTCCCATATATTGTGGAACAGTAATGAAACTGCTAATCAGAGTGAAAGTGCAATTTATTATTACACTGAAGCCCGATATTATTTGGCATACTGTTAACTTATAACCAGCTATTTTTTTGTTTAGCTGGCTCTTGTCAGCTGTCCAGAGCCATCCACAGATCATCTTTTTCAAAGTCAACAGGTTGAAATGGGAACAGCTTTAATCAGGGGTATAACATGGTATAAGATAATATTATAATCCCACAATTCCCACTTTTGATCTCTTTTTAAAGAGATCACTTACATCTTGCAATCCAACATTACGAGGTCCATCTCTTCTTGCCCTTGAGGCCCTCTGTCCCCCTTTAACGGGTGGACCATATGTGTGATGACCTCTGTGTTTGGGCAGTTCAAATGCAAGGAAAACAATGATTACAACAACATCAGTAGTAGTAGACACTCCCATCGCTCTCCAGTTCTCCCACAGCTTTATTTTGGTACTCCAGTTTCCCACCCCCATCTTGGTGCCACCTTGTGCCCTCAAACTTACTCAGACTAGAACTTCTGTCTAAGGAGCTTTTAACCTTTATTTTATTGCTGCAGCTACCAGTATCTTCCAGTTGGGTGATTCTCTGCTTCTTTCTTCGACCTCCGGGGTTAGACCACCCTTCAGCCGTTGCACAGATCAGGGGATTATTCTGCCCCGATTTTCAAACAACGATCTGTGTATTCTGGGGTCACAGCCGTGTCCCCCTTTTTACCAAGAGCCTCTCGAACCTCATTGGTCTGGTGTTCCTGGTTTTTCGCCAACCCCTTCATGGTTATTGCTGTGTTTATGGGATCCATCCTTTTGAGGTGACTAGCTGGAGCCCAAACTGCATGACCCTTGACCCCAGTTGCTGTCTCGGGAGTCTCTGTGTCTATCTCTGCTGCGAAGGATCCTCATATCTCCGTGACCTCGTCTGGTGTCTGTTCTTTTCTCTGTAAGACAGAAAACCAAAACACCTCTCTGCCTAGCCTTAATAATCTAATGTTGTTATCCATTGTTCTTCAAGTGATGCAAATTTGTTTTAGAATATCATGTTCAGGACTCTCTGACCCAGATACATATTCTAATCATAATCTATGTGTGTGTAAGCGTGTTTGCATCCTCTGCACTCAAAGTCAATACCTACAATATATCAGTAAGGACCATCACGCCAAACGAAGCTTATGACCTTCAAAAGACTGAGTGCCAACTCATTATGAGCACATTTGCAATGTGTGTGTGAAAATAAAAATAACCACTCATTTTTGTAAAAGAAATCAAAAGCAAATTAACCATTTTTACTTCTAACCAGTGTTGGTCAAGTTACTTGAAAAAAGTAATCAGTAACTAATTACTGATTACTTCCCCAAAAAAGTAATCCCGTTACTTTACTGATTACTTATTTTCAAAAGTAATTAATTACTTAGTTACTTAGTTACTTTTTAAAAACACGATTTACAACCTGAATAGGTGATAAAGCGATAGATCTTTCAGCCCAATTCTACTTTTTCTGCATAATCCATCATAAAAATGTAATCAAATGGAAAAGTCCCTTTTTTTCTAAATTTGTTTTATCAGTTTTAATCTTTTAACTTTATGCATCAAGCAAAAATGTAATTATCTGCAACATTCTCTGACTGGAAGAAATTTGCTTAATATTTAAACCTATTTTCTGCACATTCCAGCACATAATATATATATATTTTTTGTGTTTACACTCAGTCTTTCCAATAGATGCAAGTAAAACACAGCAGAAAATAAATAAAATCAAAGACTAGCGGTCCTTTCGCTCTATTTTCACCTGTAAAGCAGGAGTTGGGTAGGCGGAGGTTTACCCTGGTGCAGGTGTGCCGCGGCGGTCAGTGG
The DNA here is from genome assembly GCF_900408965.1 of Simochromis diagramma. Taxonomy (NCBI): domain Eukaryota; kingdom Metazoa; phylum Chordata; class Actinopteri; order Cichliformes; family Cichlidae; genus Simochromis; species Simochromis diagramma. The sequence goes on along the minus strand of NW_024386897.1, from coordinate 624,476 downwards.
AAGAATCCGAGAGTTTCTCTGTGAGTTTCCCATTACGTCGTTGCGCACTCGGTGCTTGCTTGGAAGTTTAGGGGTTTTTTTCGCTGTAAAAAGAAGTTTTCTTCCCACGCACAACGGACACTAATGTTTTTGTCACTTTTTATGGAATCAAACTCAAAGTAAGGTCAGTACTTCCACGCTTTAAACGCTGCACGCTCATACTCTCTCCCGGACTCGATATATGATCCATTGTTGATCTACACACAGCTGTTGTCACAAACGTCGCACTTGCTTACGTCACTGTCATGAGACATTCTCGCAAAAAAATCACGGTTTTAGTAACGCAGTAACGCAGCGTTCCTACGGGAAAGTAACGGTAATCTAATTACCGTTTTTGCAATAGTAATCCCTTACTTTACTCGTTACTTGAAAAAAGTAATCGGATTACAGTAAGGCGTTACAAGTAACGCGTTACTGCCCATCTCTGCTTCTAACACATTATAAGCTTAAGTTTTACCATACTTAAATTATTAAACACACAAATAATGTCATAAAATGTTCATAAAAACATTGTTTGATGTTAAAACTCAACTTCCCCCCTTTTTGACACACTCCCATGTGTCAATTCACCGGAGCTAGAAAATTAAAAGAAAAGGTTAGTGACATCATATCTCAGAAAATATCAGAAATTCTCCTCTCGAGTATCGTTGCTCCAGTCTTGTCATCCTGTGTTAGGGAATGAAATCAGTTTAATTATCATGTTAGATCTGTTAAACTCCTGGCTCCGCCCAGAGCCTGCATCCGCAGAACTACCTAGAAACAAAACCTGTATTAATATGAACTTCACATATAAAAACGCAGTTTTTTTTTTTTTTTTTTAATTTCCCACTGTTTTTCCCTCACTGACCACAGCAGGGGAATCTATGTCTTGATTCAGCCATGAATCCAGCTCACCTGATTCATCACTGAGCCCAACCGTCACTGGCATCTGATAGTGTGGCACTGCATATTCTTCCCTTAATGTCGCTGTTTTCAATCTGTTATTTAGAGTGCGTGAACATGAAGTAGAGTGCATCTACAACAAGTCAATACAGCTGTGAATGTAGCCTATTATCAATCTATTACCAATTAATAACAAAATGATAGCTTTTATTTTATGCATGCTTTAGTCAACCACTTACCCAGAGGATCATCAATCCCAGAAAATTCCTTCTCCTCATTTAATAATGTCTGTCATCTTTCCATGCCCTGGTAACTGGCCCATCCAGAGCTGTATCATTTTGAAATAAATATACAACAAGCCACACCTTGGTCACACCAACCCTTTCCCACCCTGTGGATGTCCAATGCCATCCTAGTATGGACTGTCAAAGTGACTTTAACGCCGACTGTTCTGACAATCCTGTTTATTGCATTACCTGTTCAGATTAGCAAATCTCTGCACACTAGTATAAACATAATCAACATAGTCAACATTTTACTGCGTGTTATTCCACAATATTATAAATTCCAACGCTCCATCCTTATGTGGTTTGCTACATTATGTTTATCTAGAACTCCACTCTGTCTCTAAATGTTTCGGATTTAAGTTTTATGTTTGGTGTCAAATCTCAAGAATTTGATCATAAGTAAAATTTATGGTGTTATCACCCCCATCGGGGCTTACCTTTCCCAATTTTGATGATATTCGGCCCTCAATTATTTGCAATTACCCTCCTTTGGTGGCAAAAAACTCTTGGTGTGGTCAAGTGGGTGCTATAGGAAACAAAAGCTCAGGACAGAACAGTTATCAGTCATGTGCTTCATACAAAATATGCATATTTTATGATTTCATATTGATCCTGAGTGTAATGGTACATTTTAATTTGAATTGATCAAAACTAAACACAATAGCTTTTTCTTTCTTTACTTTGCTCTTGTTCTTTTGCAGTACCACATCCTATCACATGTCCCTGTCGGTTATATTCTACTTTTTATAATTTACTATTTTAAGGGGAAACAACCTCGGTCACGTGGACCAGTGTTTGTTATTACATATCTCTAATTTGAATGTCTACTATTCCCCTGTTATTCATAAATATTGTTAAAGTTTTGGCTATTTTCCTCTATAAAAGTTAAGTGACTTTTTACAGTGGCCTGCTATGGTTTATAGTAACACATTCCAGTCATAAGTGAAATCAAACATTTTCACTTATGACAAACAATAACTCAAAATTAGCAACCAAAGGGTTAAGTCTGCAGTTCCACACTGTCATGTGAAGCTACAGTCTCCCCCTCTGATCTCTGTTATCCTCCTGCAAAAACAAAACAACACAAAGCATCCACCCGTCTGTTGCAGGTGGTTGAATTGTTGCTCAACATTCACTGCTCCTAAGGTCGGTGCAGTTTTTATCTCAGCATCAAGTCAGTCAAAACTTTCAGTCTACATCGTCCGTCCATCCCCGTCCAGTCACATGCATTCATTCACACACATTCATACCAGATGTTGCTGATAATGGAGTTTCACGCACAACCTATTCGAGCCTCCATCACCAGCAAGATGACGTCATCATTTTAAAAGGAAAACAATTTCTTGTTAAATTGTCACTGAATTGACTCGCTGCAATCCTTTTAGACTCAGGACTATCTCATGTGATCAGTGTCCCATATAAGTGAATTTCTCCAAAGCCCATTATAATCATGGAGAAGCACACTTTGCGACTGTTTCCAGTAAGAATATTTCAATCTTTCAGGCCTGGTTTAAAGAGCTGATTCTTAAATCATGAACTCACAAAATATCACCATCGGTGGATCACACCTCTCAGATTTCCTTATCTCCGTGCACTGTAACAAAAGCAAAAACAAACATAACCAATAAAATACTAATAAAATAACAAATGCTAGGGCCCGTTGTAGACATGCCCAAGCATAAAACCATCTCTCTCTCTCTCTTAGAGAAAGAAAACAACCCAAACCTCACTGATAAAATCAACCAGAAATTCACAGGAAAGTTTTTTGCTTCCTGCCGGGACAATATTGTGTGGGAACAAGAACCTCAGGTGTTATAGCAACTTTTGTTCCTCCTTCAATTAAATCTTAATCACAGAAAATGCAGCGCTCTGAAATAAAACTTACACCATTAGTTCATCATTTTTACTCTGTACCACTGCTCCTCATCAGGCTGTGGGAAGCACAGTAAACAATTCAGTCGAGGCCTTGCACCATAAACAAACATCACACACAGACATTGCTTTCATAACCAGAGAATTTTAGACCTTGTTGCTTAAATCTACATAAATGCCCTCTGGGTGACATAAAACGCATTTAACCAATAAGTAATCGATGGCTTCTTGTAACAGATAATATTATAATCCCACAATCTCTCATGTGAACTATGAGCTGAAAAAATTAAAGGTAAAAAAAAAAATAACAATTCACGTTCCTTATCTTATTTTATTGATGATCAATGATGTACAGACTTAGTTACTTTCATGATCATTTAGGAAAGATATTTTTTGTTGTTGTTGTGTGACCTGTGGTTATAATCAAAACTATAGTTACTTTAGTCAAAGACTGCAACATACAGACCTCGGGCTCCTCCACTTTCACTGTGAGACTGCCTTAAGCTTTCATGTATGAGTGGGAAAATTGGGATCGGACCATTTACTGTCATTGATTATATTATGAAGTTATGGCTTTAAAAGCTGTTTTTCTTCCCTATGTTTCAATAGTAGAAATCACATTTAGTCCTTTTGAATTTGAATACATCTGATTTTAACATTGACCTCAAACTTGAACAGAGAGAATGAAGCAAAACAAACAAAACCCTGCATAAGACTACATGTACTTCCTCACTTAACTCATCAGATGCTCTATTTTCTACAACTTTGTCCGCTCCCCCAACGGGACAGTGAAGTTAAAGTGTCAGATACAAGGACATCAATGCATACATCATCCAAATTTATATCAGGTAAGGTTTGGGAGTGTTATGGTCTCATTTTTAGGTGTTGCAGTTATCAAACAGTAAAAGTAGAAAAAGGACATAAACAGTACAATGTTTTGCTGTCCACCCTGACCTCCTCAAGCAGATCTCTGAGTCTCCTCACTTTCTTCTCCATCATTTGTGTAAGTCAGCAGAGGTTACTGTCAGATGAAACAGAACTATGGATCCTAATAAACTGCACACAGACAAAGCCTGTGCAGTGACATCCACAGAAGGACAGTGTCTAAAGTGTTAAAAGACATGATGGAAAACAAAACAAGAGACTAGAGCCTATCAGGAAAGCTAGTGAGTGGACCTCTGATTAAAGACTTTCTACCAAACTACAACTGCAGCTGAACAAATGAGCTGTTGGTGGAACTTTACACTCTGAAATGTTGAAAGATTTAAAGGATGAGACAGCTCAGCACAGCATGTTATTAACTTCACACATGACGTGGTTCAGTCCAGTCAGTCTTCAGTTTTGCAGTCACCGTCCACATCCTGCTTCTTTGACTGGTCGTCACGGTAACTCTGGACTTTCCTCCAACGAATCCTGAAGTCTGTCAGTCCTTCTGACAGCATGAGGCCTGACAGCTGGACAAAATGTGCAGATGATGAAAAGCATGAAGCATAGTTTGAACTTGTGTCAAGTTTGTGTTGGTGACTGAACTGCTGACCTGCTGTGAAACCTGCTGCTGGATCTCTGTGCTGTGCATGTCTGCCTCTGACTGAAGCTTCATTTTCACCACTGTTTGCTTTGTCACTGCTAAAAATGAACCACATATAACAACACAAACATTAGTGTTTTACATGATGACAGGATCTTACAGTGTTTGCATTCTGGACCTCACCTTTGAAACAGAAAACATAGTTTGTGTCGAAACAGGCGGTATCAAACCATGTCCCGTCCCTAAAATTTATTGTTGCACAGTACTGAATTGAATGGAAGTTATTAGGCTCAGCAGGATTCCAGTTAGTGAATGTGGAGGTTGTGTTGTCAGACCAGAAGGCCCAGGGATCCCTGTAGAGACCAATCCACACATACTGACCCCCTGATCCATTCAAAGTGAGCATGATGTTGGATTTCTCCTCTTTGCTTCTTATACTGGTCAGGTCTGTGTGGTATGTCCTGCAGTACGACTGAGCCGCTGACCAGGAGCGGCTCTCCTTCACTAAGATGTAACTTGTATTTTTGGCTGTGAACGAATAAAAAGGATGAATTTTGAAACACACATTATGAATCTCATAAAATTGTAGCATAAGTAGGGCAAGAAATCTTTTTTCCTACCATTGTAACACAGGAAAGGGTAAGAATCACCACAGGGTCTATCATCCATCAGTGTTTGTCCCCGAAGAGCCACACAGTATTCATTTGCTTTAGTAGAGTTTGGTTGGCCGTAAGCCCAGTTCAAAAATTCATGTTTACTGCCAACATTAAAAAGTTTTCCCTCCATGGACCACTTCCAGCTGTAACGATCTTCATAGAGCCCTATCCAAGCAAAATCATTAATCCTTGGCAACATTGAGAGAAGCAGTTGGTTTATGTTGCTGTTGTAGATGGTGACCAAGTCAGTGAAGTGTTCTCTACAGTAACGCTGAGCTTCATGCTGGGTCATCAGCTTTTTCACAAAGTGGTATTCTCTGGAGTGGGGAGGAAGAGTGGAAAGTCCTCCTGAGAAAAATATAAATATAAAAATATAAAGGGCCTTTCTCAATATGCATACTTGTGAGTACTTGCGTTCTCGTGTACTCGTGATACATCATCAGTTGGAGACCAAGTACTGTTCCAATTCGAAGTAGGCATCAAGCCAAGAACGCGAAAAAGTCCCAGATGTGTTCTCGCTCCGTCTGTTTTATCGAGCATGCATCGGTGGTGGTAAATATCCCAGAATGCATTTTGTCCAAAACTCAAACGCGGCAATGGCGGACGAGCGGGGCTAAAAACTTTTAAATATTACTCTTTCTGGGTCACAAAATAAACTTTTAAGTTATTTTCAAGCGAGAATGTAGCTAGTGTGGAGATTAGAAATTATTTTACTGTTACTATTCATAATCATTATCATTACTGTTGCATCACTTATCATTTATCATTATCATTTCATCAGAGCATTTATTGAAACTGTTGATGTTACATTAAAGTCTGTATTTCAGGTGTCAGCATAATCAAATAATAATCTTTCATTGCAGGTGCATGTTATACACATTGCATTTTTGTGCTTATTATAGAGTTGAAGCTCGGTCAGTTGATTGTCTGAAGCTTCGGGCAGCGCGACGTCTGGCCGATCTATAGAGTAAGGTGACCTGGAGCTACGACAGAATTGCATACATGCTTACAATACACCACATATTATATAGAAACCGAATACAGGCCTGTGTGCACTCAGCAGCCTGCTGCATTGGAGTTTGCCTGGTAACAGATGACTCAAACGGAGTCAGGAAGTATGCTTTTAAAATGTCTTTGTTTTTCGAGTGAGGTCATGCACTGAGGTCAAGACACATAGTCTGCTTGAACACACATACACAGTATCTAGACTTGTTTTGCTCGAAACCGCCAAGTTGTTTTACCTGCGTACATGACAGTTTAGTTCCACAGATAAGTGAAGTGCAGTAAGTGAAATAACAGTAAGCATCTGGCGGTGGCGGAGGAACAGAGGAAGAAACTGTTCTTTTCTGAATGTGTCCAAGCTTGGAATTACTGGAACTGATGCATGCTTTGACGCATGATGCTCGTCATCAACTATGTTATATATATGACTGCTCGTTCATTGTTCGGGGGAGATCGATGCTGATTGTATGCCAGAGCTCATCTTCCCCACACACGTGTGTCAATAAAAATCATTGTTTTGACGCACAATGGACCTCCAGTCGTTTGTCTTTCACCTCAAATCACGAATCAGGACACTGTGTAAACTTCAAATATCTGCTCGATTTATCAAGATATCAAATATTTCCAAACGCGCTCCGACGTTTTCGGAGACGTCTGTGACCCGCCAGCTCCATAGCAGACAGCGAGGTCGAAAATCACTAGAGCCGGCAAGAACAGCGGACTCCCGGCACATCGTTTTCAACCCCCCCGCAGTCTTTTCGGTACTCAGGATAAACAAACCCCAAACCCCAGTAGCTATCTATTGTATTGAATGTCCACTAAAATAAAAATAAAAGCGTTCTAACATCTCACCTGCTTGTTTTTATTAAGGTATGCACACGTATGTACATGTACACTATTTTTATTAAGAGAGATTTCACTACTGAGGTTAAACATGATATATAAGTCACTCAGATCACTTCTAAATGTTAATGTTTGGTTTATTTCAGTGTTTTATTTGTTCCTGAGTAAACCGGTTTGGCTGTGATTAAAGTTAAGCTTCATAACATATTACTCACAGTTAAATTAAGAGGGGGCGGCAGTAAAAACTCCGGACCTGTGACATCATCAAGTACGCTGGTGTTCTTGGCAAGTATGTATTTGCGTACTTGAGAATTGAGAAAGGGCCAAAGTTTTTATTGGTGAAACTGGACTGTTAGACGAATCACTGAAAAGGTTTTAAAAATTAAGCCAATTTAAACCAATTTAAACATCGGAGCACTTTTGCAAACATGTGATATTTGAGGTTTGAGGCTAACCAAACATCACAAACAATAAAGTAGAATGAGTAGAAATAGAATTTCTGGGTGTTTTACTTTTACTCCTTACATATTTACAGATACAGATTTCTGTTTGTTTTCTTTTTTCTTTTTTTTTTACATTTCTGTTATTTGTGTTTGTGTCATTTGTGTTTTAACACATTTTGGAAAGTCTGTATTTCACATCACTGTGTGTTGTCAAACACAAACGTATTTAATCTAAATGAATGGAACAAAAACAGAAAAGAATGTCCAGCTAGAGATTCCACCACCTGGACTTTTAACCATGCAAAGAGATGAAAGAGGCAAAAACATACAGTTGTTTTTGTTTAAACATATGTTGCATATGTTTAAGACGACAGAAAATAGAACTATTGTTTTTATGCTATTTATTTTTCTCTTCTCTGTTGTTAAACTGCAACAACTACATGTAATGCAACAATGTACAACTAGTTTTCAACCCTCTGAAGCCAGGCCAAGTGATGGTTCCTGTTGGTTCCTTCAGGTGACACTGTCACTTGGTGTTCACTCTCGCTGTGGTAGAGTATCACTTGCTGTTCCCGTTCCAACCCACAAGGTCCAAATTCGTAGGCTGCATCCTCCTGAGGACCCGGTCTTTGCGGTCTACGTGGGCCGGGTCCTCAGAAGGTCGGGTAAGCCAGAAGTAAACAGCTGTGAAACTGGACGGTCTAGCTTTCACCGCCGTCTTGGTGGAGTTTAATAAACTCAGCCATCTGCTCGTTGCTATATCAAATATAAAAGGACACTGGTGTAAATTCTCAACCATCTCACGCTTCTATTTTAAATCAGTTTTCTGTTTGACGTTTATTCAGCGGTGTGAAAACCAAGGAGGAACCCACCCGAGGAATTGATAAAATGTTATGGTCCTGGGTCGGTGACCCAGTCTTTTTGGTTTTTGTACTTTTACTTTTGATTTCATCATGGTTTGTGACTGTTTGTGTTTTGGGTTTCTGTACTAGTGATTCTAGCTCCCTAGTTTCGTGGTACTTCCTGAGTCCTGATTATTAGGTTTTGTTAATTGTGTGCTCCCTCTGTTCTGTGTCACCCCTACCTTTGTATCCCCTCTAGTGTAGTCAGGTCTCTGTGTAAAGCCCGCATCTCTGAGTCTGTGTCTTCGCGTGTGTTTTGAGTTTCCTGTTTTATTGTGAAGGTCTGTGTCTTATGCCAGTGTGTTCATTTGCATTTCCCCTGTCTCCTCTTGTCGATCACAATCAGCTGTGCCTCCCTCCTGTGTGTAGTTTCCTCGTTCCCTTCTGTGTATTTATAGTGTGTGTTCACTCATGTTAGTTGCTAGTCCGTCTGTGTTTCTTCCCTGCGTTTTCTCCCGGAGTCGTCCATTCAGGTTTGTTTTGTTAGTCATCCCCAATTAAGGTTTTGCCTTGCTCGCCATATTTCTGTTTGTGCCACCTGTGTTAATAAAAGCTTGCTCACTTCCAAGCCGGTGCCTGCATCTGGATCCTGTCTCACACTCACTACACGTCTGCCCCCTGCAGCCGTGACATAAAATTTAATTTTATCTAATCTAATAACTTTAATCTATTGATGTTCAGCCTATTAATCAACGAAAGACCAAGACAGACTTTTAATTCATTTGAAAGCCTGATGCTTAGCCTCGTCCACCCCAGCTGTGAAACTCAGAAACCAGTCTTACTTGTTATCATCTATCGTCCACCTGGGCCTTACACAGAGTTTCTGTCTGATTTCTCAGACTTTATATCTGATTTAGTGCTCAGCTCAGATAAAATAATTATTGTGGGTGATTTTAACATGCATGTAGATGCTAAAAATGACAGCCTCAACATGGCATTTAATCTGTTATTAGACTCAATTGGTTTCTCTCAAAATGTAAAAGAACCCACCCACCACTTTAATCACACTCTAGATCTTGTTTTAACATATGGCATAGAAACTGAACATTTAACAGTGTTTCCTGAAAACCCTCTGCTGTCTGATCATTTCCTGATAACATTTACATTTACAATAATTGATTACACAGCGGTGGAGAGTAGACTTTATCAAAGTAGATGTCTTTCTGAAAGCGCTGTAACTAAGTTTAAGAATATAATCCACCCACTGTTATCATCTTCAATGCCCTGTACCAACACAGAGCAGAGCAGCTATCTGAACACTACCCCAACAGAGGTCGATTCTTTTGTTAATGGTTTTACCTCCTCACTACGTACAACACTGGATACTGTAGCTCCAGTGAAAACTAGCAGATGGCCCCGCCCCTCCCTGAGCCTTGTTCTGCCGGAGGTTTCTTCCTGTTAAAAGGGAGTTTTTCCTTCCCACTGTCGCTAAAGTGTTTGCTCATAGGGGGTCATATGATTGTTGGGTTTTTCTCTGTATGTATTATTGTAGGGTCTACCTTACAATATAAAGTGCCTTGATGTTACTGTTGTAGTAATTTATATAATTTATATAAATTGAATTGAATACAGCAGTCCTTCTCAAACGGAGGTACGCGCACCACTAGTGGTACTTTGGCTCTCTCTGGTGGTATGCATGAAATCTCTCAATTTTTTGCGGCTCTGCGTGGTTTGGGACAAAAAATTATTTTTTCTAAGTAATTAGCTGAAGTGTATTTTATTTATGTTAATTCTTTTTTAAATTGTAGTTCTAACTTGGAAGATTATTGTGATATTGAAATATAACAATAAAATTATATTCTATTATTTTTTGATTGCTCAAAAAGAGCGTCACACTTGCGGAAGCCGATATACCCGCCGAAACGCCATGCCTTTATTGAGACTTTCAACCCCAGGTAAGCCAATTATGGATCTTCGGATCCACATTATGTCAGCAGCTATTCTCCACAGTGAACTATGTTAAAAACAAACACCGCTCACGCCTCACAGATGACAGCTTACAGTCCTGCGTAAAGATGACAGTGACTTCGTACAGCCCCGATTTGCAGATGCTGTGGGCAGAGGTTCAGAAGCAGAAGTCTTATTGTAAACATATCACGGCAGACCCGATGATGTTTGCATGAACACGCATTTCAGCATCTCTTTATTGACCACTTTTCACACATGGTTGCTGATGCATACAGGCGGTGTTAAAGCTCACAGCCCGACACACACCAACACAACAGCAGAGAGAGCACAGATGTTAAGGCGGCGAGGCGTGATTGCGGGTGCCGCTCAGGTGCGTCCGCCTCCCCTGCAGCGGCGCTGCAGACCACGCCCCGCCACACACATTAAGAAGATAAAATACATATTTAGGCAGAATTTTGCAAATATCTATTTTTCATTTTTCAGCAGCATAGTGCTTTTTTTCCAATTAGTTTTTAAAAGTCAGGTCAAGGCTCCAAAAGCCCAAGCCCAGCTTTATTACTTTTTAATGCTCCAATAAATTCTTTAAAATAAATTCAACATTTTTTTTGTCATAAATTCCTTTTAGAATGTTTATATAATGTTTCAAACAAGTGAATGCAGGTATTTTGGTAAAAGGAGAAAAAGGTTTTGTCTTTGTACTTGTGGCTGATGTTTTAATAAATTACATTTTAAAACCCTTACATGTAATCAAATTACCCAAATGGTTTCAGTCTGTCACTGTGTGTTCATATGCTATAATTTGAATGCTTAAGATAATTATTACTGACCTGAGAGCAGTAGGATGAGCAGTAAACAGGTTTCTTCCATTCTTTGTGTCTGTATAATAGATACAGTCATTACGATTACTGTGCCATATTTATTTATGATATAAGATTTTTATCGTTTAAAATTTCTTATCTCCATTCTAATAGCTGCTTGGTATATGTTTAATATGTATATTTGCAAAATAATCATATGCGATAGTTTTTCAATGTTTACATGTATCTATATCTATCATGTCTTAAAAAATGTTTAAATAATCATTTATAAGTTTTATCATTAATAAAGTAATGATGTATAACTTACCTGGCAGTTTATTTTTTCATCTGTTGACTGTTCTTTCAGAGAAGAAGACAAATATGTTTTAAATTATACTTTTTTATAATTTATTATCAAACATTTAGAATTTTAAATTAGTTTTGAGTGGTACCATGGACCTGCGTCTCTCTGGCTCTGACACAGAGTGCTGCCGCACCCAGACAGTAAACACTTTTATTACATGTCATAAAAACAGAATGTTAACGTGATTGGTCAAAAAGCTCAAAAGCTCATGTTTCATCTGCTGCACCTTTCAGACATCTCCCTATAAGGAGACATTGCTTGTAACATCACCATGGCAACCATCTCTTGTCAGGCCTGTAAAGTGAGCGGTGGCCATTCCCTAATAACTGATTGGTTGCTCTGTTTTTTTCTCTCAGAGAGTCAGCCATACTTCTGGTGCCATCTCTAGTCTAGTCTCTGTCTATTTATGTCCTATAAAATAATAAATTCTAACATGCCTGAAGCTTTAAACAATGTTTTTATTTAATCTTCTAACAGATTTTACTGTCAAATGAGGACACCAAAACAGAGGGAATATCCTCTAGAAAATCGAGACATGTGAAGTTAATGATAGTTCAGATTAGAGATTGTAGTTAAGGAAACGCTGTAAACTTTTATCTAGTATTACAAGTATTATACTTGTATTGTATGTTCTGAGCTTTGATCAAAGGCAAAATCAGTTTAATGATTATTCACCTTACCTTCTGTAATTTAAGATTAAGATCTCTTATTCGAGATCGCCCAAAATTAAATGTAGCGCCATTTTTCTCTCATGTAACCATACCTATGCTACTTTAAACCCATAAATTCTGTAAGTGACGTGTCTTGATGCTTAAAGAAGCATAAGCAAGGTTACATAAAGGTGAATCGACTTCACCAGCATTCAAATAATTAGGGATATCAAGCTGTTAAAGTAGGTTTTAAAAGAAAGGCAAATAAGGTTAGATGTGGTTCTAGGAACAAACAACATGGTTAGTAGGAAGAAGTCGGGAAGGATTATAGAGTGTGTGCTTATAAATTGTCTTCATGATTCAGGGAATTGAAGTTTTTATTAGCAAGCAATTTGTTTTTACATACTACTTTCTGTTGTCAGGTAAAGAAATATCATTATTAGAGAAGAGAGACTGATTGAATGGAATTAGATATTGTACAAGTATTGTCTAAATTTTAGGAATACTACTGTGTCAACATTGTGGAAAAAACACAATGTACAAAGCACAATAGAGATTGACAGACCACGTGACTTTCGTGCATTGCTTTGTGGGTACCCGTGGCAAGAAAATCAAAACACTGCATCAAGCGCTAGCATTTCCAGCACTGGTAATCATGAATTCTGCGGTTTTAATCCCTACTTGAATTTTATTTGCCCCAAAAACAGTTATGTACAAAACAACGGAGAACATGGCAGGTCTGTACAAAGACAGACTTGATGAAAAGGCAAAATAAAGGACGAGGAAAAAATCAAAGGCGTTAAAGGGTCAGACACGTACGAGCATACAGAATGGAGGATGTTAGCGTGCTGCCCGACTTTCATAATGCTAATATAATAATAATATTTATTATTACATGGTCTTATGTTTTAGTGCATACACTCAAAAAATGTTTAGTAACTTCAGACCCCTGCGACAAGCCCAGGTCCAGTTTACTTTAATTATTTGGACTATTCCATCTTACAGCTGTTGTTAATTTTCTTCCTTTATCTCCTGTACAGGCCAGAGCAATCTATTTGTTGTTTCAAATATTTCAAATGGCTGCAATCCAGGCCATCTGTCGGCTCTTTGTTACTTGGGAAACGTGGCTTAAACAATTTCTCTTCCACAACGTAATCCGATAACAACCGATCTCTTTACCCGTCAGCTTCCCGTGGCTGTCATGCGACCGGCTATTGCAGTTAATAATACAACAGCTTCTTGCCATTTTTTGTGTTTCTTTTTATCGCTGTGTGCGCTAGTACCTCTTGCCACTCGTTCCCAGAATCCTTTGTAGTTTTACACCTGAATGATGTCACATTTTCAATCTCTATTAGAAGTGTTTCTTCTGACAAAGACTTGAAATTTTAAAGACCAGCTAAGTGAATAAGGATCTGTGTCCACACTTTGGAGCTTTTGTCCTCATTGTCTGTCCAAAATTCTCACCGAAGCTCAATGATCGTAATGGTTAACCCTCTGAAGCGTAACCTGTCGCTGGTATTAGACAGGTGTTCACCTTTTTTAAATCATCTATAACTCCTGTAATGAATGAACTATTTGATCAACAGGAAGAATTCCAACGCTTCCTGAAAGCAGTGACTATGCACTTTTCTACTGTAGCCACATGAAAACAAAGGTTGATTGAGAGAAGAGAGAATCAGCAAGTGTGATGCAGCTCTACAGAGAACTGATTTTTCATTCAACATTCAGGATCTTTTTTATTGTTTTGCCTTTGCTGTGTTGTTTTCTGTGTTATTTCATGATATTTGGATGTTGACCCGCACCTGGGATAAACGCAATGATACTGTACAACGGCTGCAGCTCTCCCGCTGCCAGCCATACACATCACCATCACCAAAACTGCAGCAGCATCGCAGAACACGCCTGCCACATATCCGCTTCAGGCTGTGGAGCTGAACCTTCTCTCCACTCCGCGAGCAGGCGAGAGAATTGGCCAGGACCATCAGCGCCCCACGCCCAGGCCCAGCGATGGGGAAGTGTCCACTCAGGCGGTTACCCAATGCCCCCAGCTGAAGCCCCCGGAGCTGAACTCATGTGAGCCTGGTTCTGCCAGAGGTTTCTTCCTGTTAAAAGGGAGTTTTTCCTTCCCACTGTTGCCAAAGTGCTTGCTCATAGGGGGTCATATGATTGTTGGGTTTTTCTCTGTATCTATGAAGCGCCTTGCGGCGACTTATGTTGTGATTTGGCGCTATATAAATAAAATTAAATTGAATTGAATGTGGCAACCGCCGGCGGCATGGAAGTGAGCCGGGGCTCACAGGCAGACGGCCGGCACACATGGACCATGCAGCGTGCCAGCCTCTGTTGGAGGAGGATGAAGTGGATAGCACGCCGCCCTCGGGTGTGGCAGGAACCCCGCGCACCTCGACCTCCGTCTCCAGCTTGGCAGGTCTCGCTGGTGCACCAGCCTCCAGCTCACCCCGAGCCGCGCGCTGTCCACCCTTACAGTAATCACACGGTTGCTGTAACAGTAGATACAACGGCTGCAACTCTCCTGCTACTAATGAAATTAGTTTGCTAATAGCAACAAGGATGAGTCAGTGAGTCAGTCATTCTAATTTAGTTCTGAGCTCAGATAAAATAATTATTGTGGGTGATTTTAACATCCATGTAGATGCTAAAAATGACAGCCTCAACATGGCATTTAATCTGTTATTAGACTCAATTGGTTTCTCTCAAAATGTAAAAGAACCCACCCACCACTTTAATCACACTCTAGATCTTGTTTTAACGTATGGCATAAAAACTGAACATTTAACAGTGTTTCCTGAAAACCCTCTCCTGTCTGATCATTTCCTGATAACATTTACATTAACAATAATTGATTACACAGCGCTGGAGAGTAGACTTTATCAAAGTAGATGTCTTTCTGAAAGTGCTGTAACTGAGTTTAAGAATATAATCCACCCACTGTTTCATCTTCAATGCCCTGTACCAACACAGAGCAGAGCAGCTATCTGAACGCTACCCCAACAGAGGTCAATTATCTTGTTAATAATTTCACCTCCTCACTACGTACGACTCTGGATACTGTAGCTCCAGTGAAAACTAAGGTCTCTAATCAGAAGTACCTGACTCCGTGGTATAATTCTCAAACACGTAGCCTAAACAAGATGACTCGTAATCTGGAGAGGAAATGGCGTGTCACAAAATTAGAGGATCATCATTTAGCCTGGAGAAATAGTTTGCTGTTTTATGTAACCCAGTGAGTTTACATGACTCAGTAATGCACTACAACATGTTATTGTTAATTGGGATTTATCATTACTCTGTTAATCACTGAGTTGATCAAAAATAAATCAATAATAAAAGATAAATACTATAAATATAAGAATAAAACCCAAAGAGTATATTTAACACCCCTACTGGTTAGGAAGGAACAAGCCCCGCCTTCCCCTGCTCTGTACCGTCACGTGCTCAGACACAGAGAGAGACGGAGGTGCACGAGACCATCGCTGATTTTCACCGCCAAGCTTTTTGCTGGAAAATAACTGTTAACTTGATATATTGAGCAAATATCCATACCGAAGATCTGTATGGACCTTGGAGAAACGGACCTGATTTATTGTGATCATTTCGGACCTTGAAACCATCGCGGTGAGTCAGAAGCTGTTAAGCTAACCTTGAAGCTAAAAAGCTAACAAGAAGTTAACAGGGAATATAATGGCCCAATTTCAATGTTGTAGATCTGCGCAGGAGCGGATGAAGTGGACAAGATCCTCTCTGAGAGTTGAACAAGATCCTCTCTGAGAGTTGAACATTAGAAGTAGGGCTGGGCCATATTATACCGTTCACGGTAATACCGGTATAATGTTAGGCAACGATAGGAAAATGAAATATTGCGATAGAATATGAGTAAAACGCGCATGCGCAGTGCCTTTGTTTTCATACGCACATGGCCGATTGTTGAGTGAAACAGATGAACCAGAATTGGTTTGTAAAAATGGTGCAACTTCAGTGATGTGGAACTGGTTTGGTGTTTGTCCGTCAGATACACGACAAAGCACATTTTTTTGCAGAACATGCAAGCGGCCGTCGTTATTGTCGTATTTGTCAGCCTAAGATGCTCTTAAATCTGGGAGTAATCTGGGTCCTAAACTCCATATGCTTCAGGTCAAACGAACACTGCAGCATCACTGAGAGTTAAAAACTGTCTCAATTCTTTCATCTTTAATAAAACGATCAGCATTGCTGCTTAACCAGGTGAAACTATGAAGTTTAACTTCCAGACATCGATGAAAACAAAATTTATTACATTTAATGGAGTTAGAAGTTAGCAGGAAGCTAGCAGAAGTTAGCTTGCTAGTTTCGCTAGTTACCTAAGTATGATATAGCATGTTCTGACTGAGATTTCTGGAAAAATTCAAACGTACAGCTCTGCTATCACGTCCAACATAAATGAAGACAGGAAACTAAACAGCAGTGACGTTTGTAGGGTTACTGAAGTTGGGCTAGCTGGTATATAATGATGTGCTACCTGATCGCTAGCGACACAGCTATGTTAGCATAACATAAACAGTGAAGCTGGAGGACGAACACTAACGTTAACTTTTATAAGTGGAAAAGTGTTAAAGTTCCTGATAGTTAGAGACAAATGCAATCGCATGGCAGGATGCTGTAAACGGACTAAACTTCAGTCTGGAGAACAACTGAGATAATCCATCCACAATACAAGGTTAGTCATTAATATACTGCAACAACATGGGAATAGAGCAGAATTCATTCATTAATAAATCAATGGTACAGAAGTGGAGGAAGCAAGAAGAATGACTTTAATAAAGTTTGATTTATCTGACTGCTTTGTTTCGCTTAATGTGCCTTATAATCCCGTGCACCTTATGGTCCGAAAAATACGTACTGCACACTGCAGTTTAATGTTGCAAAGCACCTCTTTTTAATTTCAGTGGATATTATACATGGTTATGCTCAGGATATGTCAGCCCATTTCTACTGGAAATGCCTTTTGGTTAAACTTTCAGCAAGGAATTTGCATTTGCACTGTTACATTTTTATAAAGCTTTAATGTACATAAAAACAAGCTTCTTGTTTAAGTGAAAATAAATGGAAGGTTGTCTTTTTGCGCTAGTAATGTTGTGGAGTTGTATTTTGTCTCGCATCAATTATATCGTCAGTTATATCGTTATTGCAAATTTTCAAATATATATCGTGATAAATATTTTTGGCCATATCGCCCTGCTCTAATTAGAAGTGTGCTGGTGAGTTAAACTGGGACTGGGCGAATCAGGCTAATTGAAAAGCTAACTAGCCTAATGCTCATAGCTGCAGCTGTAGCTGACCACGTTTTCACTGTGGGAGAACACACGGGGTTTCTCACGGAGTTCAGCCATTTTGAGCACTCAGCTTGTGTGCTGATGATGTTCTAGTATTACTTGTTGAATATTAAATGTACTAAAATTAGATGATGGAATAAGTTAATGTTGATCTTAAAGGTCATGAATCTACTTTATTTTGTTGCATTTGATGCTCGAGCGGCACTGGATAGATGTCCGTGTGTATTCTTACTGTGCTGATACGTTACCACATACAGCCTGTGGGTTTTTGTATATTCTTTTGGTAATTTTATTTTGTGCATTGAGTGTAAATAATATATTGCTTCATTGCTATGCAGTGTAAAGCAATGCTCCTGTAATTCAGTTGAAGGGCAATACTGTAAAAAATTAATCTACCATAGTTTATGGTTTCTGATAGAAATGTGCACATTGATGATAGTATAAGCTGATTGTGATTTAAAGATTGCATTCATGATTAAGATGCACTGTAGAGACTCTAGTTAGAAATTAGAATTAATGTTTTGTGCTTGTTTTGTTATAGCACTTGCATTATTTACATATGGCCATGTATATCATTAGAGTGTGAACTGAATTAGTAATAGTCCTGTTGTTTACAGGCTAAGTTTTTTATGGGATCGTGAGACCTGGATCTCTTCCTTACGAGGAAGATGGCGAGCCATTCCCTTTGAACCGAACCACAGCCATTCTGAGTTGGCCCAGAAGGGCAGGTTGCTCTTCTCTCACGAACAATTGCAACAGTGCGGTAGGACGAAATCGCACCAATCACAAACTTTTGACCTATTGGATTTGACTTGACTGAACACTGACTATTAAGCCGGCAAGACTGACATATCTGAGCTCAGATAGGATTCTGATTGTTATTATTATTGCTGTCACTGTATTTTATTTTATGATTTCATTCCTGTTCATGAAATGCTGTTAAATTGTTGCTAAATAGTTCAATACAATTCATAGCAACTTTACCTGTGGCTCCAGTCATTCTTCTCCACGCAACTCACTTTATCCCTCCTACGAATCTAGCTATTGGCCCATTCTCTCCATCTTACTTTAATTTCCCCTACCCTATCCTGTACTTGGCTACATTTATAAGAAAGCTCTCCGCAAAGCCAGAACATCTTACTGTTCATCACTGATTGAAGAAAATAAGAACAACCCCAGGTTTCTCTTCAGCACTGTAGCCAGGCTGACAAAAAGTCAGAGCTCTTTTGATCCAAGCATCCCTTTAACGTTAACTAGTAATGATTGATGTTAAGTTAGACTCATTTTCTCCAATTGATCTTTCTGAGTTAACTTCAATAATTACTTCCTCCAAACCATCAATGTGTCTTTTAGACCCCATTCCTACAAAACTGCTCAAAGAAGTCCTGCCATTAATTAATTCTTCGATCTTAAATATGATCAACCTATCTCTAATAATCGGCTATGTACCACAGGCCTTCAAGCTGGCTGTAGTTAAACCTTTGCTCAAAAAGCCATCTCTAGACCCAGCAGTCTTAGCTAATTATAGGCCAATCTCCAACCTTCCTTTCATATCAAAAATCCTTGAAAGAGTAGTTGTCAAACAGCTAACAGATCATCTGCAGAGGAATGGTTTATTTGAAGAGTTTCAGTCAGGTTTCAGAGCTCATCACAGCACAGAAACAGCTTTAGTGAAGGTTACAAATGATCTTCTTATGGCCTCTGACAGTGGACTTATCTCTGTGCTTGTCCTGCTAGACCTTAGTGCAGCATTCGATACTGTTGACCATAATATCCTATTAGAGCGATTAGAACATGCTGTAGGTATTACAGGTACTGCACTGCAGTGGTTTGTATCATATCTATCTAATAGACTCCAATTTGTGCATGTAAATGGAGAGTCCTCTTCACACACTGAGGTTTATTATGGAGTTCCACAGGGTTCAGTGCTAGGACCAATTCTGTTTACATTATACATGCTTCCCTTAGGCAGTATCATTAGAAGACATAGCATACATTTTCACTGCTATGCTGATGACACCCATCTCTGTCTGTCCATGAAGCCAGATAACACACACCAATTAGTTAAACTGCAGGAATGTCTTAAAGACATAAAGACCTGGATGGCCGCTAACTTTCTGCTTCTTAATTCAGATCAAACTGAGGTTATTGTACTTGGCCCTGAAAAGCTTAGAAATATGGTATCTAAGCAGATTCTTACTCTGGATGGCATTACCTTGGCCTCCAGTAACGCTGTGAGGAACCTTGGAGTCATTTTTGACCAGGACATGTCCTTCAATGCACATATTAAACAAATATGTAAGACTGCGTTCTTCCATTTGCGCAACATCTCTAAAATTAGAAATATCCTGTCTCAGAGTGACGCTGAAAAACTAGTTCATGCATTTATTACTTCCAGGCTGGACGACTGTAATTCATTATTATCAGGAAGTCCTAAAAACTCGCTGAAAAGCCTTCAGCTAATCCAAAATGCTGCAGCAAGAGTCCTGACAGGGACTAGAAAGAGAGAGCATATTTCTCCTGTTTTGGCTTCCCTTCATTGGCTTCCTGTTAAATCCAGAATTGAATTCGAAATCCTGCTCCTCACATACAAGGTCTTAAATAATCAGGCCCATCTTATCTTAATGACCTTGTAGTACCATATCACCCTATTAGAGCACTCCGCTCTCGCTCTGCAGGCCTACTTGTTGTTCCTAGAGTATTTAAAAGTAGAATGGGAGGGAGAGCCTTCAGTTTTCAGGCCCCTCTTCTGTGGAACCAGCTTCCAGTTTGGATTCGGGAGACAGACACTATCTCTACTTTTAAGATTAGGTTTCAAACTTTCCTTTTTGCTAAAGCATATAGTTAGGGCTGGACCAGGTGACCCTGAATCCTCCCTTAGTTATGCTGCAATAGACGTAGGCTGCCGGGGGATTCCCATGATGCATTGAGTTTTTCCTTTCCAGTCACCTTTCTCACTCAGTATGTGTTAATAGACCTCTCTGCATTGAATCATATCTGTTATTAACCTCTGTCTCTCTTCCACAGCATGTCTTTATCCTGTCTTCCTTCTCTCACCCCAACCGGTCGCAGCAGATAGCCCCGCCCCTCCCTGAGCCTGGTTCTGCCAGAGGTTTCTTTCTGTTAAAAGGGAGTTTTTCCTTCCCACTGTCGCCAAAGTGCTTGCTCATAGGGGGTCATATGATTGTTGGGTTTTTCTCTGTATCTATGAAGCGCCTTGAGGCGACTTTTATATTGATTTGGCGCTATATAAATAAAATTGAATTGAAAATTGAATTGGGACCAGGCCATGGCTCTTCACACCCTTTAGCAGATCATTAAATCGAAAAACATTTTAAACACAAGCACGCTCATTTACACAGGTGTGCACACAGTGTACAAACGGGTGTTCACAGACACAAACTACACCTTTCATGGATGCTACCTCAAGGCACATTGTGTGCTGTCGATCTTGTGTGATGCACAATAACATTTAATATTTAGTATTTACTGTTATTTACACTTAGCTAGACTATTGTAATTATGTTGTTTATTATGTTGTTTTCTTTTGCTTGTTTTCTCTTATTTTTTTTCTCTCAACAGCTGATCCTAATGCTGTGTGTCAATATGGCAAGGCCATAATAATCCACTTGGTAAAGCAAATCCAGTGGGTGCCTTCAGACAGCAATTGTAATGGTTACAGAACCACACCGGACCAACAACAAAAGAAAGTCTTTCTGTTCATAATATATAAGTATTTTTTTATTTAAAAATTTGTCAAATGAAATATATACAACAATTAAAAGAAAAAACACTTTTTATCTATATATCGTAATCCTTACATCTTTTTAAAAAGCGCAAAAGAAGCCAACTGAATATTTACATTTACAAAACCAAAATGTCCCTTTTTCAGATGGTAACACAAATTAATCTGAATAATTAACAAAAATGAATTATTCTTATTGGTTTTCTGTTCAGGCATGGAGGATTATTGGATAATATGTATACCTATATAACTATATACACTACATATTTATCTGCATTGAACATATATACTGTAACTTACTCGTAGACTCTTCTTCACCATTGTTTATTTAGGTGGTACAGTAACAGGGCCGTTAATGCCACTGAAAGTTCTCCTGAATAACTCGCTCTCCATCCCTCAACACTCACTCAGTCTCTTTCATGCACCACAACCAAAACAGTAACATTATAACAGAGATACTGAACACATCATGATAAAATCACCTTAAGGATAATTTTAATGCTATACAATCATACACAAAAACACTATAAACCCACACTGGGATATTTTATATATGAGGATCACCATAGTATATGTATAATAAAAGATTATGCTGACTGCCTGTAGTAAGATTTAATAGTTAGTATTTATGTGCGATGTTTGACCGTGTCTTGACCTATTATGATAAGCCAAAGCAAAGGGTTTCTGTCTGTCTCTGTGTTCCTTTGCTGCTTGTGCTAAAGGCTGTACACCCCAGGTGGTTTTGCTTTGTTCGCTTTCTGCTGTATGTATGTTCTTGCTGTTCATATGATGCAGTGAATAAACTCTGTTTCAAGAATTCTAATCTTCTCCAGAGAATCTTTCTGAGTGCATTGATTTTAATTGGATCTTAAAAGCAATCCCACTCCAAAGCTGTGCAGTCTTACAATTCATCACGATTATATTATTACAATTTGTCAGTGAGAGTACAAATACAACTTAATAAGAGGAAACAACATTAGAAATGTAACCATCCTCATTTCACCTGCTCCACTGACACTGACACTGTCAATGGCAACACCTTCACTTCTTCACGAGTGCGAATGTATGGAAACATCTTCTCAGTAAAAGTGTCTCTGAAGGTGTGAATGTGTTTGTTAGTATCAGGACCAGAGAACGACAATTTTCCACTGTTCCAGTTCAGATTCACTCTGATCCTCTGGAGCTTCTTTTGTACTACGAGAGCATTGAGAGGAGCTGATGGTGAGTGTGCGTAGTATTTATCTTCACATAATTTTATCTTCCATAATCCAGCACATAACTCTTTCTTCTTCTCCACAGACTTTGCCAACACACCCAGTTCCCACCCTGTACTGTCTCCAACTTCGACATCCCAGCTGTGAGTCCCTGAGTTAAAGCCCTCAGAGCCCAGGACAGAGTAGAACAAATGAATCCTCTCTGGATTATCAGGAAGCTGCTGCCTCTCTCCTCCTCTCACACTGGTCAGATCTTCAGACAGGATGAGGTTTGGATGAACAGTGTTTGGGTCCAGGATGAGAGGAGTGTAGGAGACCATGTATTTCATGTTCTTCCAGATGTTGAAGGTCAGGTTGCCCAGGTGTTTGGCCTGGTCTATCAGAGCTCCTGAGGGCAGCTGTGGATCATCCAGCAGGGGGCAGCGCTGGACTCTTTCCACTGCAGCCTTGTAGTTGTGCAGGAATGAGACGTCTTCAGCTCTCAGCTCCTCCTCTGTGGCTCTGACTGTGTCTGAAAGAGCTGCTATCTCTCTGCTCAGAGCCTCCATCTTCTCCTTCATCATCCCACTCTTCTGCTCCTCTTCCTCCCTCAGTGCAGCCAGCCTGTCCTCCTCTTCCTCTGCAAGAAACTGGTGAAGCTTCTTAAACTGCTCCTTTATCTGCCTCTCTGTGTGTCGGGCCTGGACCTTAATGTGTTCTGCTGTTTGATCAAACTTCATTTTAGCTTCTTCATAAACCTTTAACTTCTCCTTTAAGGGCTCCAGAGTTTCCTGAAGTTCCTTCTTGTATTGTCGTGCAGGTTCATCGATGGGTCTGAATCTGTGCTTGGTGTGTTTTTCTGAGGCGCAGCAGATGTGACACACTGTCTGCTGATGGTCCAGACAGAAGAGTTTGAGTTTTTCAGAGTGCAGACTGCAGAGAGCCTCTGAAGCTCTCTCATCTCTGTCCTGGAAGAATGAGGGACACATAGTAATGTAAGTTCTTAACTTTGTGCACATTTTTTGTAGAATTTCTTTTAATTGTTTATTGAATTGTTATATTCAAACACATTGCAGTGTCTACCATATATTACAAGGTAGACCCTGCAATAAAACAACAGAGAAAAAAACAACAGTCATATGACCCCTTATGTGCAAGTGCTCATGTGCAACATTGGGATGGGAAAACTCCCTTTTAATAGAAAAAAAAACCATCAGCAAAACCAGGCTCAGGGAAGGGTCCAATTCAATTTTTGTTCATATAGTACCAAATCATAACAGAAGTTGTCACAGGGCACTTTATATTTTAATTTAAACCATATAGTACAGATAAAAACAATTATATGAACCCTCATAAACAGGACAAAAGACATGCTGTGGAAGAGAGCCAGAGATGAATAATCATAATTCAGTGCAGATAAATATATAAAGGAAGAAAGGTGTATTTACACAGTGTGAGGTGTTTATACACCTCAAAGATGAGAGACTCACAACATCATGAGAATGCCCCAGCAGCCTACACCTATTGCAGCACAAATGTCATGATACTGGGTCGTGTGACCCAGTGTTTGAGTTTTTATGTGTCTTTTGTATTCATTTGTGTTCTAGTTTAGCTCATCTACAGGGAGTGCAGAATTATTAGGCAAATGAGTATTTTGTCCACATCATCCTCTTCATGCATGTTGTCTTACTCCAAGCTGTATAGGCTCGAAAGCCTACTACCAATTAAGCATATTAGGTGATGTGCATCTCTGTAATGAGAAGGGGTGTGGTCTAATGACATCAACACCCTATATCAGGTGTGCATAATTATTAGGCAACGTCCTTTCCTTTGGCAAAATGGGTCAAAAGAAGGACTTGACAGGCTCAGAAAAGTCAAAAATAGTGAGATATCTTGCAGAGGGATGCAGCAGTCTCAAAATTGCAAAGCTTCTGAAGCGTGATCATTGAACAATCAAGCGTTTCATTCAAAATAGTCAACAGGGTCGCAAGAAGCGTGTGGAAAAACCAAGGCGCAAAATAACTGCCCATGAACTGAGAAAAGTCAAGCGTGCAGCTGCCAAGATGCCACTTGCCACCAGTTTGGCCATATTTCAGAGCTGCAACATCACTGGAGTGCCCAAAAGCACAAGGTGTGCAATACTCAGAGACATGGCCAAGGTAAGAAAGGCTGAAAGACGACCACCACTGAACAAGACACACAAGCTGAAACGTCAAGACTGGGCCAAGAAATATCTCAAGACTGGTTTTTCTAAGGTTTTATGGACTGATGAAATGAGAGTGAGTCTTGATGGGCCAGATGGATGGGCCCGTGGCTGGATTGGTAAAGGGCAGAGAGCTCCAGTCCCACTCAGACGCCAGCAAGGTGGAGGTGGAGTACTGGTTTGGGCTGGTATCATCAAAGATGAGCTTGTGGGGCCTTTTCTGGTTGAGGATGGAGTCAAGCTCAACTACCAGTCCTACTGCCAGTTTCTGGAAGACACCTTCTTCAAGCAGTGGTACAGAAAGAAGTCTGCATCCTTCAAGAAAAACATGATTTTCATGCAGGACAATGCTCCATCACACGCGTCCAAGTACTCCACAGCGTGGCTGGCAAGAAAGGGTATAAAAGAAGAAAAACTAATGACATGGCCTCCTTGTTCACCTGATCTGAACCCCATTGAGAACCTGTGGTCCATCATCAAATGTGAGATTTACAAGGAGGGAAAACAGTACACCTCTCTGAATATTGTCTGGGAGGCTGTGGTTGCTGCTGCACGCAATGTTGATGGTGAACAGATCAAAACACTGACAGAATCCATGGATGGCAGGCTTTTGAGTGTCCTTGCAAAGAAAGGTGGCTATATTGGTCGCTGATTTGTTTTTGTATGTCAGAAATGTATATTTGTGAATGTGGAGATGTTATATTGGTTTCACTGGTAAAAATAAATAATTGAAATGGGTATATATTTGTTTTTTGTTAAGTTGCCTAATAATTATGCACAGTAATAGTCACCTGCACACACAGATATCCCCCTAAAATAGCTAAAACTAAAAACAAACTAAAAACTACTTCCAAAAACATTCAGCTTTGATATTAATGAGTTTTTTGGGTTCATTGAGAACATGGTTGTTGTTCAATAATAAAATTATTCCTCAAAAATACAACTTGCCTAATAATTCTGCACTCCCTGTACTGTCGGAGCATTATCCAGGCGGCAGATCCACATCAGAGACACATACAGGTTGTATTTTTTGATACTTTCCTGTCTTCAACCACCTTTTCTGTGAGCTTTTTGGACATTAAGAGATTAATTTAGATAATAACCATACTGAGGGCAAGTTCCAGCTTTCAGCTTTTTGGTTTGGGCTGTCCGGGTGAGGTGAATGTGGCGACCTCCCTGGGAGCCCTTGCTGCCTGTTTCTTTTTTCATAGGCAGATAGCTTCCCCACCTTCGCTTGCAGCTCACTTGTTGGACCCTCCATTGCGGGGGAAACAGTTCCCACGCTCTCTGCACCTCATCACATCTCCACTCACCCCCGCGGCATCTGCTGAGTCAGCAGACGAAGGACCGGCAGCTCGAAACCACACAGCTGCTGTCCTGCCCGGCCGGCTGGTGGAACCTCAGTCAGACATGCCGGCCCCAGCATCGTTTAGGAAGCGACGTTCGCGCCGCCAGCGCGCCTCACCACCGCCAGGTTCCCTGACTTTTCCTCAGCCGATTGTGTCGGAGGTCGATACACCGGCTGGACCCACTCCACCAGCGTCCCATCAGTTCTGCTATGAGCGCAGCACTCTCGGCTTCACTATCCACATCACCTACTTTAACATCATCTCCACCGCCTGCGGATGCCGTATTACCATCTACGCCACCAGCTCAACCATCCGTAGCTGCAGTGCAGCCGGAGGGGCTCGGCGAGCGGGAGGAGCCCGTGCCGCCTGCAGAGGAGCCTGCAGAGGAGCTCGGCGAGCGGGAGGAGCTCGGCGAGCGGGAGGAGCCCGCGCCGCCTGCAGAGGAGCTCGGCGAGCGGGAGGAGCCCGCGCCGCCTGCAGAGGAGCCTGCAGAGGAGCTCGGCGAGTGGGAGGAGCCCAGTGAGCAGGAGCCAGCGGTAACATTGTTCTCCTCTCCACCCTTCACGTTGGACATATCACCCTCTCTGTCTGCCGCCCAGCTAGTCGCTCAACTGTCATCTGTTCCATCGTCCGCATCCACTGCTCTACCTCCACCTCCACCGCCTGCTGCTGCCGTGTCGCCGTCATCACCGCCTGGTGAGGAGCTCAGCGAGCGGGAGGAGCGCGCGCTGCCCGAGCAGGAGCTCAGCGAGCGGGAGGAGCGCCCACCATCGAGAGAGCGGCTCGGCGTGCCGGAGGGACCCGCTCAGCCACAGCCGGAGATCGGCGTGCCGGAGGGACCCGCTCAGCCTGTGCAGGGGGTCAGTGTGTAGGATCCGCGTCCACGCCCTCCGCGCCATCCACGTCCAGCACGTCGGGGATTATGGGCCATTCTACTCCACCGCCCGCCGGAGCTGTTGCAACGCCGCCGCCACCGGACCCGTGGCCGTCCGCCGGAGCTGTTGCAACGCTGCCACCACCGGACCCGTGGCCGTCCGCCGGAGCTGTCAACACGGCCACCACCGGTCACACGGCCGCCACCGGACCCGTGGCCGTCCGCCGGAGCTGTCGCGACGCTGCCACCACCGGGCCCGTGGTCGGCCGCCAGAGCTGTCACATTGCTGCCACCGGATCCGTGGCCGCCTGCCAGAGCTGTTGCGATGCCGCCACCACTGGACCCATGGCAGGGCGCCTGAAGTAATCTGTTGCTATCACGGGACCCAAGGTAGACCACCTGAACTCTTGTGTTATAGTTACTGGCTGCCTGAACTGTTTTTCTCACGCCACGGTTTTGGGGGGTTATTGAACTGTTTTGTGCCTCCGCTGGAGTCGCGGTTGAGCCTCTGGGACTTTTGAGATGGACTATTTGGTCATTTGGGGGTTGGTTCCGCCGACGCTGGATTATTGCGTTTGACTACATGTCAGTTTTCAAGCAAGTCAAGTGTGAGTGTATGCCTGCTGGGATAAGTTGTAACGGCTGCCTCTATTGTTTTCCCCTCAGGAGGAGTGTGGGACGAGAAGGAGCAGTAAGCACGGGGAGTGCAGGGACACTGGGGCAGAGAGCACTACATGGGGACTTTTGGGAAGAAGACACTACACGGGAGTCTGGGAAACTGGGGGTTTATTGTTGTTTACTTCACCACCTTGTAAATAAACACTGTTGCACTGAAGAGTCCGGCGTTTGGGTCCTATTTCCCCATCTCCCCACGGTCTGCCAGCCAGACCGTGACAATTTTATTACCTTCAAGAGTGGTTACTGATGGGATTGTTTGGGCTCGTCTCCTTGATTTAGAAAACAACATGAGCTTTGTTTTGTCTGCGTTGAGAACAAGTTTAAGCTGATGTAATGAGTGCTGGACAGCAGAAAAGGCTTTCTGCAAGGAGTCGATGGCTTGGACAAGAGTTGAACCACAGCTGTAAATAACTGTATCATCAGCATAGAAGTGCAAGTTTGCATCTGGCACATGTAGACTAAGATTGTTTACGTAAATGATAAATAGAAGGGGACCTAATACAGAACCCTGTGGCACTCCGTTGTGCACTGTAACAAAGTCAGAACATAGACCGTCAGATTTAATGCACTGAGTCCTGTTACTGAGGTAGTTTGAGAACCATGCCACTGCTCTCTCAGAGAGTCCTGACTGGAAGAGTCTAAGTTTTAAAATACAATGATCAACGGTGTCAAATGCTTTTGACAAATCAATAAAAAGGGATGCACAGTGTTGTTTTTTATCAAGTGCAATAGTAATATAATTTACCACTCTAATTGCAGCTGTGATAGTACTGTGATTCTTCCTAAAGCCTGATTGATATTCAGATAAAATGGCATTGGTGTGCAAAAACTCCTTTAACTGCTCACACACAAGAGCTTCAAGAACTTTGGCCAGCACAGATAGATTAGATATTGGTCTGTAATTTGTTAACACTGCTGGGTCGCCCCCTTTTAATAGAGGAACAACAAAAGCTGATTTCCATACTGAGGGAATTTTATTCGTATCCAGTGTAAGGTTGAAAAGTGTTGTGAGAGGCTCTGCTACAAAATCAGCTGCCAGTTTCAAGAAGTAAGGATCTAGTAAGTCTGGCACTGGAGATTTTCTAGGATCTAACAGTTTAAGAGCTTTACAGACCTCCTGCACAGAGAAAGTAACAAAGTTAAATGGCTGACCAGTGTACACCGGAAGGTTTGTGCCAGATTTTACAGAGACTGGGTTCAGAGAGTCAAACAAAGAGCCAGAAGATATAAAGTGCTTGTTAAAAAATTCATAATCTCCTTCCTATCATAAACAGGAACAGAATCCTTAAAAACATAGGTGGGTAGAGCGTGGGAGCTTTTACTCACTGAAAGAGACTTAATGATTTTCCAGAACTTCTGTGGATTATTTAGGTTCTCAGTGGTGACAGACAGATAATATTCTGTTTTAGCTTTCTTAATAGAGGAAGTACATCTGTTTCTTAGTTGTCTGAAAAGAAGCCAATCACTGGGGTAGCCTGTTTTCCTCGCTTTGGCCCAAGCCAGCTTACGCTCATGAATGATATCTGCCAGCTCCTGGGAAAACCCGGGGTTATCACGACCTTTTATCCTATATCTTCTTAATGGAGCATGTTTATTCACAATTTACATAAACCCATCCCTAAAGAATGCCCACGCTAATTCTACATCAGGGATTAATCCTATTTTCTTCCAGTCATAGTTTGACAAATCATGATAAAATGCTTGCTCATTAAAACGTTTAAGAGTTCTTTTAAAAATAATACGATGTTGTGACTTGGCCACTTTAGCATTTCTAATAGCAGCAACAACACAGTGGTCACTTAAGTCATTACAAAAGACACCCAAAGATGAAAATTTATGAGGAACATTTGTCTAAATGTTCCTCATAACATTTGTCTAAAGACAAGTTTTTTGAATGTCTTGCTTCCTTTTTTACAAATTCATACTAAAATACTGTCTGTCACCACTGAGAACCTAAATAATCCACAGAAGTTCTGGAAAATCATTAAGTCTCTTTCAAGATGGCGCTGGAGTGACGGCAGCCTTTCCAAGTAGCTCTGCAACACCGCACCTTTTTCTTAACTTTTAACTTTTTTTAGACTAGGCTTTTCAAACTTTATTTCACCTTCCTCTACTTATACCTCTTAGATATAGCGATACAAGATGGATAATGCACTTTTTAAAACTTCTGGAACCAGCTCCTTCATCTATTCGAGAGCGGAGCTGCTGGCACTAAGAACAAAGGGACAGACCGGCATGCGACACAACATCCCGGCTGAGATAAAGAGGAGCTACAGAGGCTGCAAAGCTGGAGCGAGGAGAGTGGATCACCGGAGGCGATTCAAACCATCAATCCCGACAGTGATCATGGGCAACGTGAACTCGTTACAGAATAAGATTGATGAACTGTGTGCTCTGAACAACCACCGACTCTACCGTGAGTGCAGCTTGTTCATCTTCACGGAGACGTGGCTAACCGAGCTAACGCCGCAGGCTAACGTAGACCTATGCGGTTTCACATCCGTGAGAGCCGATAGGGACACGCAGGCTAGCGGAAAAAGCAGAGGTAGGGGACTCATTGTCTACGTTAACAACAGATACTGTAACCTTGGACACGTCTCCGTTAAAGTTTCGGTATGCCGTCCGGACCTGGAGCTGCTAGCTGTTAGCTTGCGGCCATATTATCTACCTCGGGAGTTCAGTCATGTGATCTGTGTGTGCGTTTACATCCCTCCGAGGGCCGACGCAACAGCTGCCTGTGAGAAAATACACACAGTCACAGCAAGACTTCAGACACAACACCCCGAGGCTTTCATTATTATATCTGGAGACTTTAATCATGCCACACTGGATTCTACTCTGGCTGCTTTTCACCAGTTTGTGAATTGTCCCACAAGGAGCAACAGGACAATTGACCTACTGATGCGGAACCTTCTACCAGATTGCAGAAGTTGGAACAGTTTGTTGCCAGGATGGGACGGGTCCTTCAGTATCTGCGCTGCTCTAGTCCGGCATCTCCTGGTGTAGGTGTCCTGAAGCGGGGGGAGAGCAATCCTGCAGCAGCGTTCTGCTGTACGGCTCACTCTCTGGAGAGCTTTTTGGTCCTTCACACAGCTGTTCCCAAACCACGATGTCATGTTCTGTGTGAGGATGCTCTCCACAGCGCCTGTATAGAAAATCCTGAGGATCTTTGGAGAGACCCTGAACTTCCTCAGTTGTCGTAGGTGATACAGGCGCTGCCTAGCCTTTTTGGTCTGGACCTGAATGTGGGCAGCCCATGTCAGGTCTGAGGAGATGTGGACACCAAGGTACTTGAAGGACTGCACCCTCTCCACTGGAGCTCCATTGATGATGATGGGCTTGTAGTCTCTGTGCTGACCCCTTCTGAAGTCCACCACCAGCTCCTTGGTCTTGCTGACGTTCAGCTGGAGGTGGTTGTCCTGGCACCACGATGCCAGATTCTTCACTTCATCCATGTAGGCCGCCTCATCGTTGTTGGAGATGGCACCCAACACCACTGTGTCGTCAGCAAACTTCACAATGGTGTTGGAGCCATGGGTGGCCAAACAGTCTGAAGTGTAGAGGGAGTAGAGCAGTGGCGAGAGGACACATCCCTGAGGTGCTCCTGTGTTGATGGTGATGCCGTTGGAGAAGCACCTGCCCACCCTCACCACCTGAGTTCTGCCAGTGAGGAAGTCCAACACCCATGCACACAGACGGCTGTTAAGTCCCAGATCCCTCAGCTTTGTGAACAGTCTGCAGGGCACTATTGTGTTAAACGCCGAACTGTAATCAACAAACAGCATTCGCACATAGTTACCCTGTTTCTTGTCCACGTGGCTGAGAGTGGTGTGTAGGACGTGGGCGATGGCATCCTCTGTGGATCTGTTGGATCTGTAGGCGAACTGCAGCGGATCTGTGGTGTCTGGGATGGAGGAGGAGATGATGTTCTTCAGCAGCCTCTCAAACACCTTCATTACTACCGAGGTCAGTGCAACTGGCCGGTAATCGTTCAGGGATGAGGGTTTGCTGTTCTTGGGCACAGGGATGATGGTGGATCTTTTGAAGCATGTGGGGACCACAGACTTCGCCAGGGACTCGTTGAAGATGTAAGTGAACACACCTGCTAGCTGGTCAGCACAGCAGCGCAGCAGACGGCTGGTGATGCCGTCTGGCCCCGCCGCTTTCCTTGTGTTCACTCTCCTCAGTGCCGCTCGGACGTCATGCTCCGCGATGCTGGTCACCGGTCTCTCGCTGATGACGTCACTGTCCTCGGTAGTCAGGCGGTAGATAGCATTAGCCACCTGGCTAACCTCGAAACGGGCATAGAACCGATTCAGCTCGTTGGTGAATGCAGAGTCGGCGTTGATCGGCGCAGTGTCCCTGGCTTTGTAGTTCGTAATGGTGCGTAGTCCGTGCCACATACTCCGTGTGTCGCCCTGGTGGAAGCGGGACTCCACACGTTCCCGGTACCTGCGTTTG
This sequence comes from Simochromis diagramma, assembly GCF_900408965.1. NCBI lineage: Eukaryota > Metazoa > Chordata > Actinopteri > Cichliformes > Cichlidae > Simochromis > Simochromis diagramma. The sequence continues at coordinate 592,470 of NW_024386897.1, read as the reverse complement.
GCATCTCTCACCGCGCGCCGCACGCCGTATGAGGCCGCTTTGTAGGCGCTCATATCGCCAGTGGCGAGACCCGCGTTGTAGGAGGCAGTCCTGGCGTTTACTGCAGTGCGGATCGATCGATCTGTCCATCCACGGTTTCAGGTTTGGGAATGTGGTGACTCTCGCAGTGGGGATAATCTCCTCCGCTAGCATATTGACGAAGCATACTGCTACTTCCGTAAACTCGTTGATGTCGACTGCGCATGCTCTGAACATGTCCCAGTCTACGTCGTTGAGTGCGTCCTGTAGCGTAGCTTCTGATTGGGCAGTCCACCGTTTTACCTCCCTCTTGGTCACGTCTTCCCTCCGTATGCTTTGTTTATACTGGGGAATGAGGAAGATGGCGTTGTGGTCAGACTTCCCAAAAGCCGGGTGTGAGACAGCTTTGTAGCCCTGCTTGTATGGCGTGTAGCAGTGATCCAAAATCCGATCCCCTCTCGTTGGACACGAGACATGCTGGTAAAAGTTTGGCATGACTTGTCTGAGGTTCGCTTTGTTAAAGTCTCCTGCTACAATGAGGGCTGCGCCCGGGTCCTTGTTTTGAAGCGAGCTCAGCACATCATGTAATTCGGACAAAGCCATACCTGTGTCCGCTTGGGGTGGGATGTAGACCGCCGTGGCGGTGACTGAGGTGAACTCACGGGGCAGATAGAAAGGGCGGCACTTGCAGGAAGCTCCTGAGGATGTTTTACCAGTCAGTGGTTGCTGGAGTACTTTTCTATGCTGTAGTGTGCTGGGGGAGCAGCACAGCAAAGAAGGACTCATGCAGGCTAGAGAAACTGATCAGTAAGGCTAGCTCTGTGGTCGGCATGAAGCTGGACACTCTGGTGACAGTGGCAGAGAAAAGGACACTAAAAAGAACTGCTGGACATTATGAACAATGCTGGGCATCCTCTGCACACGGCCATTAACAACCAGAAGAGTCTGTTCAGTGACAGGTTGCTTCTCCCCAAGACAAGAACTAACAGACTTAAAAACTCCTTTGTCCCACACGCCATCAGACTGTTTAACTCCTCTCTGGAGGGGAGAGGGAGGGGAGACAGGAGGACAAAGGAGGGGGGAACAACTAAGCTGTAGTGCCTCTTCACCTCACTGTGCAATACTTTTGTAAATAGTCAACAGTGCAATAGACCTCAATACTTGAAATGTGCAATTCACTTGTATTTTTATTTCTATTCCTATTTATTCTATTTATCCCCTTCGTATATTTTATTTATATTGTCTCTGTATTTATAGGTGTGTGTGTGTGTGTGTGTGTATATAACATTCTGTAACTGTAACTTCTGTCGGTGCTGTGCTTTTTGGAAACCGAATTTCCCAGAGGAACCCACCCGAGGGATTAATAAAGTTCTATCTTATCTTATATATGCCTACCCCTGGTCCAGAGAGAATATTCTCTTCTGAATCACTTATTTATTAACAGTACTCATTTCTCTGAACGTCTTTCATTACATGAAACAACAATGGGAATACTGAAGACCTGACATACCTGACAGCAGAGATCCTCCTCTGATCTGGAAGCCATTGAGTCTGTGAGTGAAGCTGAAAACAGCAGACAGGAAGTACAGTCAGTCCTGGCTCCCCTCCCTCCTCTACCACCTTCACTGAAACTTCCTTTGAGTCGTGTTTTTGCTCAAACTCACATTCAGTGTGTGGAGCGTCAGCAGCTTGAAGCAGCAGTGTTGGAGTTTTCCACTTTTCTCTCCTGTAGCTGGACTCACTCAGAGGAAGCTGCTAGTTTGGTCTGAGCTCAGTCTGATCGTCTGTGCGTCTCTCTTTACTGTGGAACAACAACAACAGGGTGGATTTTCACTCAACTGTCACAGGTGCTGTTGCTTCACCCACAATGTGGGTGTGCTTAATTCCAGAGCTTAGACGTTTAACTAACATCTGCTGTAAGACAAGTTAGAACATGCAAACTTGTAGAAAGCTCAAAAATAGCATGCCATTGTGTGGTGTAGTGTTTATTCTGCAGCAGCTACAATGTGGAGTTTGCTCTAGTGGGATTGTCGCACGTTAACACACAAAGGTGGACTCTTTTTCTATCTCAAGCTGTTATTCACCGTTTTCAAGGGTGTAGTAGTATTGTACTGTATGCATTATTTATAAATACATACATACATACATCTATATTTATATATCTATACATATATCTCTTGATGTATTACTGTAGGGTCTACCTTAAAATATAAAGTACCTTGAGGTTAGGAACAAATAAAACATACAAAAAAAAAACTAAGTTTAATATCATCTAGGTGAAATATATCTGATGTTTCACTTCCACTGAGTGACAAAGCCTAGAGGGGGTTTCTAATGTCAGGCTCAGATATATAGAAAAATTAGTTTTAATTGAAACTGATGTGGTTTGCTGAACCAAGCACACCCAGAAGTCATGATGGTCAATGCTTGCTTGATTGAATGGGTCGAACAAAAACACATGTAGGCATTCTAAGCATGCTTTGATATACAATATATAGTTTCAGTTGCAACAGTAGAAGTGAATAAAATACTACTTACAGCAGAATACAAATACTATACACACAAGTCATAACCAATCCTTGCTTGATTGAATGGGAAGAACAAAACATGTAGGCATTCTGGGCATACTTTAGAATACAATGCATACTTTCAATTGTAACAGTAGAAGTGACTGACGTTTCAGAAGTAAACACAAGGGTCAAAATATTATATAATAAACCTATAGCCTCAGTTAGAACTAACAACATCATATCTAGACCATTCTATCTAGGTAGAGGTACACGCCAAGGCTGCCCCCTTTCGCCTCTTCTCTTTGTGCTAGCAATTGAACCATTGGCTATTGCGATAAGGAGCAATCAAAATATCTCTGGCATTAGAACAAATAATATTGAGTCCAAAATTGGATTATTCGCGGACGACATTATCTTAATGCTGTCCAAATTAAAGAGCTCAATTCCCCAGCTACTCAAGACAATTAACTCCTTTGGCAATATCTCCGGTTAAAAAATTAATGAATCCAAGTCGGCCATCCTCTTCTTTAAACATTCTGAAAGAATTAAACCACCTATTCAAACAATGTTTCAAGTTGCCAGAGACAGTCTTACCTATCTAGGTATAAAAATCACTCCAAAAATTAACAATTTGGTACATGCAAATTACTCTCCTACAATCAACTCTGTTGTTGACTTAATCAATAGATGGTCTATGCTGCCAATCTCGTTGATTGGACGTGTAAATATTCTCAAGATGAACGTTCTCCCAAAATTTCTATATCTCTTCCAAGTCATTCCTCTCAGCCCTCCAGATGACTTCTTCACAAAGGCAAAAACAATATTCATTAAATTCATTTGGAATAATAGAGGAGCCAGACTGCGCCTTTCACTACTATATCTCCCGTATGACAGGGGAGGTCTGTGTGTTCCAAACCTCATATGGTACTACTGGGCTGCCCAGCTTTCTGCGGCCTCTTGGTGGTTTTCAACGACAACCTTACCCTGGGTAAATTTAGAAAGGACAAGCACTACCCCCTTACCGCTCAGCACTTACCTGTACTCCGCAAAGTATAAAGATCTGATGAAAGATACATCGAACCTCTTTGTTAAAAATACCATCCGTGTCTGGTTCAATGCACTCAAGTTTAAAAATGAAACACCAGCACTATCCCAATTCTCACCTATCTGGGGCAATAGGGCCTTTAAACCCGGTTTGAAAGATTTGGGTTTTAAAATGTGGGCCGTCAGAGGCCTGTGCAAAGTTGCAGACCTATTTGACAAGGACACCCTACTATGTTTTAATGGCTTGACACAGAAATTTGGCATTCCAACTAAACATTTCTTCAAATTTTTTCAAATCAGAAGCTTCATTTCAAAAACTCAAAAATCCCTAACATTGCCCACTCTAAACTCATTAGAGGACATAGCAATAAACCATCAGCTGAAGAAGGGTTTAATATCCCATTTTTACAGCACCCTCAGAGATGGCTCTCAAACATCCTCAGAAAAAGAAAGACTCACATGGTGTCAAGACTTAGTGTAACAATTAATACAGGCTAGGGATTGAGTGTAATTTTATCTTTATCTTTGAGAGAAGTAAACACAAGTACACTTATTGAGAAACATCCTGTGGTTAAGAGAGATGGAAAAAAAAAGATAAGATCACCTTTATTAGTCACACACGTGGGAAATTTGTTGTGTCACAGCAGAAAGCTGACAGTGCAAAGTTACAGTAGCAAAATGTAAAAAAACAAACAAACAAAAAAACACCAACAACAACAATAACAGTGGAATAGGATAACAATAATAAGAATAACATGCTATATACAATACAATAAAATACAATAGAATAAAAAAAAACAAAACACACAACACAGTCCACAGGACGCACTCAGAAGCTACCCTGCATCTTCACAAGTATTCTGTTTAATCTGCACTGGTCACTCCACTTCATTGATATTTATATTTGTAAAAAGTGCAATACTGCCTAACAACTGCTCATTCCTGCCACTGTGCAATATCCCATCTGCTTTTCTATTTATATTTTATTTTTTTCCTTCTACGGTACCATTCTGCTGAGTGACTGTCTTCTGCTCATCAAATACATTTCATTGCGATGTTGACCCTGTGCTAACTTGAATATGACAAATAAAATTGAAAACTGAACTGAAAACTTTGAGCCCAAGCTTTAGTTCGTGTGATTCTTTGTTCTCTTTGTGTCATAGTGACTCATAGAAATGTTCTCAGCATTTTTGGTAGCACTGCTGTTAGTAGCTCGTAGTATTGTTTGGTAGGTTATTGTGATTTTCTCATAGTACATTTCTTAGCATTTCCCTTAGTGTTACTGATAGTGACTTGTAGTTTCATAGGTTGTTGGAAACTTTTAGTGATTCATGCAAAGTGATGTGTTACCTAGTAAATTTGCTATTTTTTCTGTATAAATAAAATTGACTTAAAATGAATTGTTTAGCTTTCTCAGTTTAGATTTGTAAATCTTTTTCTCCCAGCATATAAAGCTGTGTTTTGTTTTTGTTTGTTTAAACCTCTTCTCCGTGAGTCTGCATTTTGGATCCTTTCCTACCTGCGTTACACAGCCCTTTCATGAGAAAACTGGCTTTTCAATCTCATTATCGTATTTTTTTGATTATTTTATTGATCATCATCTCCAAACACAGCACAAACACCCACTTTCTCGGCCAACGATATGCCTAGGGCCATTTGGTTTTGCACAGACATCAATGAGGTTGGGCCCATTTGTTCTGCGAGTCCTTCATGGCATCCCTGGTGAGATTGGATAGTCTCAGCACATTATAATGGGCACAGTTAATTCTATTTATGTTTCTGTTTGGTGTCACAAATATTGCTAGACTTTCAAACCCTGCTAAAATTGGGTCAGCTAATTCAAATTCATTTGGCACTCCTCTTGGAACCCCTGTTGCGTCTATATATGTGGGTGAGTTAGTTCTGGGATCATAAGCATGTCCCCTGTGTCCCCCTTTTTACCGGAACATGTCTCCTTCGTCTTGCTGTCAGTGTGCCTGTCATGCTGTGTCATTGCTTTTCCTTTGTTACTAACCAGCATGAGTGGAGCTCCTAGGCGCACCACTCCTACACTCCCTATGGGAATGCAAACTAAAAGTGTGTGTTGGCCACAATGGTAATACAAACCACTGCGGGCCCAAGTGCCAATTCTTGTAATGGGGTCACTTACATTACTCGTGGCTAAAACAGTGTGATCATCGGACATTTTAGTGTAAAAAAATAACAAACCCATTGGACTCACAATTCCCCCGTGGTTATTTACTGCCCATTGCTTTCAGCAAGTTACTTAAACAAACTAGCCTGTTCACATTTTCAGAGCTCAAGGCAAATCTCTTTTTTGCTGCTATGTGACCTCCAACAGTCTCTCACACGGGACAAAAGTGGCAGGACTAATCAAATACTTGCAGGCCAGGACAGACAGCTGTGGGTGGATCCCTGCTTGACTGGACCACCACTGCAGCGGGCAATCTGTCTCGCTGATGGTGGATTCTGCTCTGTACAAACTCAGGGCGCTGTTACACAAAGCTTCCTCATCTGAATCAGATTCTGAAGATAATGAAGAGAGGAGGAGGCTCTTTGTCTTTGCTTTTCTCCCTGTCCAGGATGTTTACATGCTCATCATTAAAGGAGTGTCCACTGGCCTGTAGGTGTAAATAGACTGCAGAGCCCTGGCACAACTACTTAGCTATTCTGTGTTGTGCCATCCTCTTCGCCAGAAGTTTCCCCAATGTATAAATCCTGGCAATCATCCTGGCACTTAACAGCGTACATTATGTTACTCTGCTTGTGTCTGGGGACCTGATCCTTGGGTTAAACACATTCTTTGCGCAGCGTGTTTTAGTGGCTTTTAAACGCCAAAACATGCTGCAAAAAAGTTTCAGAGTTTTATAGACACTCACAGATGTGGAAGGCTGCACTGAGGATTCATGTCAGACTCTTCATCAACGCTCGCACCTTCTTCAAATGAGTCCTGCAGCTTGCTGAGACACAGGCCACATGACCATCTCTAAAGTTTCTTTTGCACTAAAATATTTTATTCTCCTTCTCTTTACTCCAGTTGTTTGTCCTTCTCTGCTCTCTAATCTGCCAAGATGCTTGCTTATCTTTGTCTGCAGCCAGGTGCATGTACAAACTAACAATAGTTTTTAGTTTTGAAAAAAAGGCAGGGTGCCATATTTTTGCTCAGGGGGCTTCTTCAAAAACACATCAAACACCTCCAAGATGACCTTTGTTCACCTCCTATATCAGGGGCTGGCTACCTGCGGCTCCGGAGCTGCATGCTGCTCTTTACTCCTTATACTATGGAAGAAATATAGTATCATCAGAATTCAAGTATTTTTAGACATTGAATTTATGACACTGAATTTTTATCCTCCAAATTTCCCTGCAAAAATATTCACCTGCAAAAATTCACCTGCAAAAATTCACCTGCAAAAAATTCACCTGCAAAAATTCACCTGAAAAAAATTCACCTGCAAAAATTCACCTGAAAAAAATTCACCTGCAAAAATTCAACTGCAAAAGTGATGAACTTTAATGACCCAAGCCAGAGCAATCAGCACCAGATCGAGTCGAGTGGCTCTCAGCCAATTAAATTACGCTGTTTGATCACATGACACCGTTAGCCAGCAGTGTGTCTCCTAAAAGAGAGCTGTTTAAAGGTGAGTGATTAAGTTTTTCTCCTAAATAGAGATCATTACAGAACGCCTAGTCCTACTTAAAATCCCATTTATTTCTATTTTATTTTATCATCTACTCGAACTAAGGAAAACGTTTGACTAACTCAAAGACAATTTCCACGCCTCCCATGCCTGTCTGCAGAGGCAGTTTTGAATTTAGGAGCGCCAAGATGGCAGCGGCAAACCCTGGCGATTCTCCGGTAAGTATATTGTTTTTTATCTTCAAGTTTGTCTTTTGAAACCTTAATTTTATTTAAATCCGTTGCTCACGTATAAAGTACACAGACGGGGTCTTTGCTCAACTCGTCTGAGGCGTGTCTCACTAAGCGCTACATGCTAGCATCCTGCTAACCGAGCTACCCTTTACATGCTGTGCTTTAGAAAATAGGATACTCGTTAAAAAAATACTCCGCAGATATTGATAGATAGACGAACACTGCAAATATAATAAGTTGTAAACGAGAACGGCCTTTGGTGAAGAGGTAAAATACACCATGAATAAAGCCATAGAGTGAATGGCTGCCATGGTTGCAGAACAGCCTGATTTAATGACAAGAATGGGGAAGAGTGAGGTGAAGTGAACCAAAGCCACAAAACACGGTCAGACAAGGCGGCAAAAGGGCAGTGATCTGTCCGTCAGTATGAAGTTGGTGTGTGCTTTGGTGAACAAAAACTCCAGACCGGTAGCAGGAAGATGGGAGACTCGTGTTTCACTAGAATAGTGGTGAATTAAAACATCCTTTGTTGGGGACATTTCGGTGTAAATGCATCCATACAGGCAAGACAGAGGCAGACCAGACAGTGAAGAAAACAAGGCAAACATTAGAAATATTAAAACGGAAATATAGGATTGAGTTGAGGCCCTTGCAGGCTACCCACAATTTCCCCAAACTGAGCGACCCATTAAGAAATTCATTCTCAGTGTTTCATAAACAAAAGGGATTAAATTTGACAATATCAAATTTATTTTTCTGACCTTTTCATAAATGAAACACGCTGCCAGGCAATCTGTTTTCATTTTTTTTCATCCATTCAGAGTATTCCTTGGGAACACTGAACTCAAGAATCAGTTCCAGCTTTCTTCAGTAAGTTTTGGTTTGGCTTTGTTCTCAAAAACATTTAAATAAAACAGATAAAATAGAAAATAAAGCTTTTTCTCTTGCGAGCTCAATTTTTAAATATACTGTGCTATTAAAACAAAAGATGTAAGAAAAGAATAAATAAAATCCTAACCAGGAAATCAAAATACTGCAACAAATGGCATGAATTATAAAATAAACTTTTTTGAAAGAGCCATAAGGAAATATGATAAAATAAACATTGCAATCTTATAGCCTGAGAATATTCAGTTAATGTAACTAACATTGTGTTTTTAACTCACTGTTTGTTGGTGGTTTAAAAATTACAAAAATAATTCTACTTTTTTCTCTCCTTTAGGATCTTCTCCTACATCATATTCTTCTGAGACTGCATTCACGTTTAGAACATTGTCTTGAACACCTTCCCCTGGATCTGGACTTTTTAGATTTCATTTGCACCCAGGAACTAGTTTTTCTACAAGCTTTGTCTGGTCAAGTTGAGGTTTGCCCTGTCCTCTTAGATGCATTATGTAGTTTACATACTCTGATAAACAGAGAAAAGGATAAAATGAATCTACATAGTGCTGTCATTCAGTTTGAGTGGGGACCTACTGGGCGACTAAGAATGGCTCTTTCCCCCTATCATCTTAACAGCCTTCTGGAACTGAACTTGTCCATCCCAGCCATTGCTAAAATTTTGGGAATGTCAAGAAGCACAATATTCCGACGCATGAATGAGTTCAATCTTTCAGTCAAAGCACTCTATAGCAGCCTGTCAGATGAAGAGTTGGACCAATGCATTACAGACATAAAATCCAGGCAGCCTCACGCTGGATACCGGATGGTGAAAGCACTTCTTCAGGCCAGAGGACACAGAGTCCAGTACCAAAGGGTTAGAAGTTCTATGCACCGTGTTGACACAGCTGGTGTTGTGTCAAGGATGTTTTCCTTGGGATGCATTGCTCGACGTGCTTATTCCGTCCCAGGACCATAGTCTCTAATGCATATTGACACAAATCACAAACTGATACGGTAAATTATTTGATCTTTTGAAGTGAAAGATATTCCTGAGAATTTTTCCAGCTGCAAATGTTCAGAACTGTATTTTGTTATCTTACTCGTTACTATATTTGCATCTGGACAGACATAAATTACATCTTGCATTGCTTACATTTAAACACTTCAAAGTGATAATTCAAAAATAGATAAAAAAAAATTTTGTTTTCCCCATTCAGCTATAACATTGTGATCTTTGGAGGTATTGATGGCTTTTCTCGTAAAGTAAGTTTAGTTTAGTAAGTAAATCAAATGTAATATGTACATGGAAGTTTCCCATTGTTCTTTTTCCTATAAAGATTATGTATCTCGGTGCTGCTTCCAACAATCTGGCATCAACAACACTGGCATTCTTCCAAAAATCAATCGAGAAGTTTGGTTTTCCTCTCAGGTAATAAGTGATGCATTTTATTATGGGTTAGGTATTTCCTTACATACCTTTTGTAAGACTACCTTTGGATATTTCATTAAAAGTTGTTTAAGATGATTCTAACTTGCCTCAATATATATATATCTAATTTCAAATGATTGTTATGGTGACTTGGGGATATTTAAGAATAAAAAAATTAATTCAACACCTTTACCAAGCACTGCTGTTATGTAATTGGATACAAGGGGTGAGATAGTAATATTTTGCCTCCTTGGCTGTAACTCCCTGACATTACAAGGGTAATCATTTTATGATGTCGGGTTCAGTGTTACACCATGATTTCAAATTCAATATCATCATCAATAAGAATTAGTATTATCATTTCAGAATTGTAGGTAACCACTTTTAAATGCCATAGACTACTTATTTGTTTAATTTGATGTAAATATTTTTGCAAAAATATTCTAAAAATTGTCTCCTTACACAGATCATAATGATACAAGATGGCACTTGCGTAATTTCCAACAAATACAATAAATCTAAGTAATTACTACTAACCTGTGAAATCCTGAAAAATGTTTTAACAGCTGTGTTAAATTAAACTTCATACTGACACATGCTGGAAAGTGCATTCATGAGACAATTTTTCTGATGCATTCAAGAGCAGTAGCAATGAAAGATTTTAAGGATTCTTTTACAATTTGTTTTTCAAACTTTGCTTAAGGCATATGCTGTTCTTTATTATCAGATCTAAGTTTGTTTAAAGCTTCGAATGTTTTGGGGTACGATTCTTTGTTTTCAGGGTTCGTGGCGACCACAGAGGGGAAAATGTGGAGGTTGCACGGCTGATGTTTACTGTTCGTGGCACAGGAAGAGGCAGTTTCATTTCAGGAAAGAGTGTGCACAATCAAAGGTTTGTTCTCATAAAATACTGTCCACCTCAAATGTTTCTGACATAAGATGGAAGGTGTTGCATCTTTATTTCCATTATTTAAAAATGCATACATTTAAAGGGTATAGTTTTATGAAAAAGTTTTACAGTAAAATGTCTTTAGAGAACAGTGCCCTATCCAGCATGATATACTTTCTGATATGTATCAGGTGTTCCTTTTTTTTTGGCGGGTTTTTGTTGTTTTTTCTTTCAATTTCTATTACTTACCCCTCAAGGAAGAAAATATTGGACAGGTCCTACAAACCCCAAAGAGCCTTCAGGAATGTGCCCTATTTTTTAGTTATTCACGCACCTTTTCCAGTCTGTTCCTTCCTTCCATGAATGTTCATTCTGTGTTAATGGTCTGGTTGTCATCTCATGTTGCCACTGATCATTACACCCATTTTGGCACCTTTTAAGTGATATGCCTGGGTCCTTCCTACATGCCCTGATAATGTATTATTACTGTTGTCATGCACACATTTCGTGTAGGGTTAGAAACAAGCAGGGAATTTCTCATACACACCAAGAAAAGCCATACCTAATTAAATATTTTTATATATTATTTCAGAATAGAGCGACTGTGGAGAGACCTCTGGGTGGTCGTTACATGCATTTACTACGATGTTCTTCACAACCTTGAGGAAGAGGGCCTTCTTGACATTTCAAATGTTGCACACCTCTTTTGCTGCCATTACATCTTTCTTCCTCAACTGGAGGATGATTTGAATACATTTTGCAGTGGATGGGACAACCATCCACTGCAAACAGAAAACAACATGAGTCCCAACCAGCTGTGGCAGTTGGGTCACAGATATCACCCTGTTCCTGTTCCAGAAAACACACAGGTAAAGGTGCACATTTTTAGTACTCATTGATTCCTATATACACAATTATTCTTTCCTAATTTTGCTTGTTCGTTGCAGGGCTTCCAGATTCCAGACATTGACTGGGAGGACAGTGGCCTATCTTGCCATAACCATTCAAGCATTGTTGTTCCGAACACTGACTGTCCATTGACAGAAGAACAAATGACAACTTTACAGGGCATTGTTAATCCAAGAGCAGCATCCCAGTCCTTTGGTGCGGACATCTACATTATGGCTGTTCAGTTTTGTCAGCAATTCATTTAGAATAGGAAAGCTACATACAGTTGCAGGAAAAAGTTTGTGAATCTTGTTGAATTTCTGCACAATTTGGTCATGAAATGTAATCGGATCTTCATCACGGACATCTGGACAATCAGTCTGCTTAAACTAAACCAACTCAAAGAATTTTCATGGTGTTTTCATTAACATAATTGTGTATAAGCAGTTCTGATTATTGTGACTTTGGTCATGAAATGGGATCTGATCTTCAAATTGTGCTGAAATCTATGAGATTACACAGGGTTCACCAACTGTTTCAAGCTATAAACTTCGCTATAAGTAACAATTTTTAGTAAAGCTTCGTAATGTAAATACTGAAGAATTAGGAGAGAGGGAACTTAAAAATATTGATTCACTCAGAAAACTAAATAGAAACTGCTTGTCAGTTTGAATGTTATGTTGTAAAGCAATATTTGACTGAAGGCTGATGGTTGGAATGTTTCAAAATTAAAACAGCAATGTAAGTCAATCTTGTCCTTTTATTTTGATCAAGATGCATGCAAGATGTCATTGACAAGGTAAACTTTCAAGACATTAACAGTTTTAAAAACTACCGTATTTACCGCACTATAAGGCTCACCAGATTATAAGGCGCACTGTTGAAGACTGGCTCTGTTTTCATACATAAGGCGCATCATATTATAAGACGCATTAAGACAAACAAAAAATAACTCGACCTTTATTAAGCTCATTCACAGTAACTCTTAACACCTTTAAGCTGTAACACATTAAATATTGAAAAATACACTTTTTCCAGTACGGTACATTCAACTTCCACAATTCCCTCAAACTCTTCACCTTCCGTGTCCGAGTTACGGTAAACAGCTGGGCAATTTCGGCATCAAGCATGCCCGGATCCCTCTCACACCGGATTAAAAGGCGTTTAAAGTGCATTCAGCAGAATAAAACAATCGGATGAGTTAAAATTTAACCAACTCATTCACAGTAACTATTAACATTGTTGAGCTGTTAAACATCAAATATTGAACAATACACTTACATTTCCAGTACATTCAACTTCCACAAATCCATCAAACTCTTCACCTTCCGTGTCTGAGTTACGGTAAACAGCTGGGCAATTTCGGCATCAAGCATGCCCGGATCCCTCTCACACCGGATTAAAAGGCGTTTAAAGTGCATTCAGCAGAATAAAACAATCGGATGAGTTAAAATTTAACCAACTCATTCACAGTAACTATTAACATTGTTAAGCTGTTAAACATCGAATATTGAACAATACACTTACATTTCCAGTTCATTCAACTTCCACAAATCCATCAAACTCTTCACCTTCAGTGTCTGAGTTAAACAGCTGGGCAATTTCGGCATCAAGCATGCCCGGATCCCTCTCATCATTATCCGAATCAGTCTCGTTGCTGTTACTTAGCTGTTCAGTGATTATTCCAGCCTTTGTGAAAGCTCGGACGACACTTGAGACTGATACCTTAGCCCAAGCAGCCACGATCCATTGGCAGATAGTGGCGTAACTCGCTCGGCGTTGCCTCCCTGTCTTGGTGAATGTGTGTTCGCCTTCTGTCATCCAATGCTCCCACGCAGCTCGTAATTTAACTTTGAACGACCTGTTGATACCAATATCTAGTGGTTGGAGTTCTTTGGTTAATCCACCCGGAATGACGGCAAGCTCCGAATTAGTTTGCTTCACTTGGGTTTTGACAGCCTCGGTGAGATGGGCGCGCATGGAGTCATAGATCAAAAGAGACGGAGATTTGTGGAAAAAGCCATCCGGTCTCTTGACATAAACTTCCCTCAGCCACTCGCTCATTTTCTCTTCGTCCATCCAGCCCTTTGAGTTAGCCTTGACGATGACGCCGGCCGGAAACTTTTCTTTTGGCAAAGTCTTCCTCTTGAAAATGACCATGGGTGGTAGTTTCTGGCCATTAGCTTGGCAGCCCAGAACTACAGTGAAGGATGACTTCTCGTTCCCTGTGGTGCGTATAGATACCGTACTGGTCCCTGTTTTCTCGACAGTACGGTTCACGGGGATGACAAAGGTGAGGGGGACCTCGTCCATGTTAGTGATGTGTTCAGGCTGGATCTTCTTTTCAGTGATCTTATTCTGGCAGTACGTGCGGAAAATGGCCAACTTTTCTTTGTAATCGTTTGGCAGTTGCTGTGAGACAGTAGTTCTTGTGCGGATTGAGAGATTATGCCTTTTCATAAAACAGAAGCACCAAGAAGGTCCCCCTCGAAAGTCGTTGATCTGCATGTCACGTGCTACCGCTGTTGCCTTGAGTCGAATAGAGATTGTAGAGACACTTCTACCTGCTGTTCTCTGTTCAATAACCCACTGTTCAATTTTGTCCTCTAACTACGGCCATCGCGCCTTGTTCCCTCGGAAACTCCTTTTGGTCTTCTTTACTTGTTTTAGGTCATCTTTTTGCTTCCTCCACTTGCGCACCATGGACTCATTAATGCTGAATTGTCTGGCAGCTGCTCTATTTCCATTCTCTTCTGCATAACTAATTGCTCGAAGTTTAAAATCAGTTTCGTAAGCGTGTCTCTTCGCGGGTGCCATTTTGGAGTCGTTATACACACACAACACGGTAATGTTGTGTTGAAGCACAGTACGTATTACTCCGCGAGGCTCCTGGCAACGGTAACCGTAATGCTCCAAAAAGTGGCACTAAAAATCTTTTTTTGACAGATTTTTGAGCATAGTGTGCCACATAAAACCGGTTCAAGGTCAGTAAGCACAAACCAAAATTCATACATAAGGCGCACCAGATTATAAGGTGCACTGTCGATTTTTGTGAAGATTTAAGGATTTTACGTGCGCCTTATAGTGCGGTAAATACGGTACTTAAAGGGATTTTCAACCGAGAACTGAACCAAGAACCAATGTTGCCTGCACAGAGTAAATGGCATCAGAGAGGCCCAGTAGATGTGAACATTTATATTCCAAATCTTAAACAGAGACTTGTACACCACTACCTTGCTTTATGGGAATGACTCAAATGAGTCCAAACCCTGAGTGGCAGGTTTCAGAGCAGGCAATGAGGTCTTCCTTAAAAGTTAAATAGTCCTTGTAGTGGTATGGAATGCGCAAGGTCTCATAGCAGGTGGCAGCAGTTGGATGTCTGCCATCTACTAGCTCCACTGTGAGACTTTTTGGCACAATCTCCCATCCAGTCCAGAATTTTAGGAGATTTGTCAGCTCACTTGGTGTTGCTGTGAAGAAAAAGAAAGTATATAGTTAAGCACTGACCTTTGAAAAAAATATGAGGTTTAACAACCTCGAAAAAAATCCAACCAATATATTTTTAACATTGCAATAATATTGGTATTCCCCTCCTGCAAAATGGCAAACCTACCATTTAGAATAAAATGCCTCATGTCGCCTGTGATTCTGCATTTAGTTTGAAGAGGACAGTCATCATCTTCATCTTCTGGCCACACGATCCGCTGAAGAAGGACCTGTAACAGAAGATAAAGTATACCCTTCAAAAATACTGCTGCACATTTTTCAGATTTCCATGGATTTTGTCTCTTCTTGTTTTGGGTAGTTCCCTTCCCTATAGCCATATTTTATCTAATTAGTCACACCTGTTCTTAGCTCACTATCACCCACTTAGCCTTATGGTCCATGACTTGATTTCTTGAATAAATTTCTATAATAATCCATGTTTTGTGCTTTTTGTGTTCACTTGGATCCCCAAACCTCTACATAGTTTTGACTGTATCTTAAAAGAAGAAACTGTCTCAAACAAAAAATGAAAATAGAACAACATTAATGGCTAAATATATAATTAGAAAATGTGTATTACCAAATAATTAGTAATTTATTTTAGTCATTATGTCTGTTTTTCAAATCTACAAAATCGTTTTCTATATGTAAATCAGGCTTTTCGAGCAGTTTTATTTTTACAAGACTATAAAGAAAAACTGCTGTAAAGATGTATGGTCCACAAGAATATGTTCATTTTTAGTATTTGTGCATTTTATTTGTAAAAATGAATACAGCTTTGTTATGGTAAGTTTATTATTTGATACATAATTCTTGGTAAGTGCCAAATTAAAATTGCAATTTTTTCACTTTGTAGAATGACTCAAGTCTTCATAGTTTGCTTTGGACTACATTTTCTACAACACACAGTAAAATGTTATTAATGAATACAGTATTTAGGAGCAAAAAATTTACCTCAGGATTCACAGCAGCCAACTCTTGTGGAAAGAGTAAGGGCACCGTGTCAGGTCGCTGGGTCAGCAGGGTCCACATATGGGTTTCTTTAAGTCCCCTTCTCAGCTGTTTTATCGACCTCGTCACTCTTCCAATGACCTAAGGAAAAAGGTTAACTAAACAGTAACACAGAAATATTTTACTTACTTTTCAATTCACTCACAGAATGGAGTAATAATTTCTCAAACAGCCATCTCCTGTTGTTCTCTGTCAAGGGGGGGAGGTCCCATGCATATGCCAGATCCTGAACACGTTTTCTCTCTTCATCCGACAGCTTGGATTGCCCTTCAAGCTGTAACCCATAAGACAGTAATTCAGACAGAAACAAGAACTATAAATTCCTAATTCCTCATACATAAAAAATTTAACAAAAGACAAGTTTAAAGTCTCAGACCATGTCTCAATGGCAGAGTTTTTGATTTAGAACAATTTTAAAGGATTAGTCTAGGTTAGACATGTTTATAACTCACACGGGGCAAAGTATAAACGTTCCCTCATTTAAACATAAAAACCTACAAGCTGAATTGTCCCTCTCAGGTCTAGATCTGGACAGTCCTCGGGTGTAACGGTGGCAGTTTCAGGACTACCACCAAGTAGGACATGCACAACGGCTGGGCTAAGTCCAGATAGGCATGGGCCTCCATGAAGAAAGGAGTGCCCTACCATCCTCCCTGCCATAAGGAACATATCACTCTCCACAAGAAAGTGAGATGCTGATGGTATGTAATGGCCTGGCTCTCCCTCAAAAAGTGGAGTAACATTAGAGTTTGCTATGAGATAAATGAAAAGAAAGGAAAAAAAAAAAAGCCGATTACTTACACACAATACAGTACACAATACAATACAGAGGTTTTCACAAAATAAAGAGACAATTAACTTGTGAAAAGTTATACAATATAATGATCATCAAACATAGGTACGGTCAACCAAAACAAACTAACCAAAATTGATGCAAAAACCAGACATCAGCTTCTCCATGCATGTTGATAAGAAAAAACGTATTACTCCTTGTCCGATAGCTGTATCCCCTGTTAGATCACCAAAATAAAATAATGAATACAAATATTTATTTCAAGATATATTTATGTATCATTTTCAGAAAATTTACCCTCAAGCCTGCACTCCAAAGGACGTGCCCATTCAACATTGGGTCTCTTGTAGAATGAGATGAGGGCCATGTCCTGATCAGCTACACTTTGTCTGATGTCCATTGTGAGACGTAATGGGCTCTCCATTTCATGCATGTCCAAAGCATTCTTTGCACATTCATATATGGCCTTTGAAGAGTCCAAAACAGTTAACCAGCCTAAAAGAAAATAGAGGTGATTATAATTGGATATAGTCTGTATATCAACTTCTATCTAGATACTATTACAAAAAGATTATGTTTTATCCTTTGAAGGATTGTCTAAAGTAGTTTGAATATGAGGCTATCAAAAATAAGAAATCCATTGAATGGATACAAACTAATGGTTTGATTTCCGGGAGTTGTTCACATTAGCTGTTGATTGTTACTAATCAACACCTTCCTTACATAACCTGTGACTAAATGATTGACCTACCATCCCTGACTTCACAAGTAGTTCCAGATGGTCCTGGCATATCTGCTAGCCCTTCCTCAATTACTGTATCTTCATGCCCCTTTTCATTTCATGAGCTACTATCAAAATATGTTGTTAAATATCATTCAAGGCTTAAATCCAATGACAATAAAAATTGCAATTTTTGTTGCTAAATACCTTTCTCTACATGAAGAGGCATGCAGCTCAATGAGGTCAGAGGGAAACATATCTGTGCAGATAGGACACTGCTGCAATGGTGCTGTTGTGCAATAAATTTTAAAAGGACAAAGTTTATTTTTATAACATTTAATTTTTCCTTCTAGCTAGCTGTTAACACTTTATGCTTTTGGGTAATATGTTAGTATGAAATTGTCAAAAAACCTACATTCCTTTTCTGTAGGTTCATCACCATCTAAATTCACCACAGTACTTTCACTGGGAGTTTCCAAAGGAGGACAGGATTTTAGGTGTTCTGACAGAAGTTGCAGTGGAACACCTATGCCACACTTCTGGCATTTTGCTTTTGGCATGCATCTGAAGGACTCATCGCTTAGTGGTACAGGGTCATTGCTAAGTTCCTCTTGAATAGGAGCAATATATACATTTTTACCCCCACGACTGGCAGCCTTAAGGATTGTCCCTGTATAGCCAATATCAGCTGGAGGAACCAGAGAGAGTTTTCGGCTTCCCCAACCACCTGTATAAAAGCAAATTGCAGCAGATTATTCTGATCATGAAATATATCCAATGCCTCAAGAAAAGTAAAAAAGAAAAGTATCTTCAAAACTACTCAGAATTCGGAATTCACAACATGCGGTGAAAAGGAACTTGTCTTAAAAGTACTTATTAAACAGCAGGATCAGTTTCTAGTTTAATTACACAGTGCAGAATTCATACACACCCCCAGGTTTGAACAGCAGCCAGCCACCTGTTACCTCCTTCAGTTTGGGAAACAAATCATTCAGGGCGTCCCTTAACTGAAAGCAATAATACAAATACAATCTCTGAGTCCAAAGAAATTACACATTTAACATTAATTATACCCCTGTATATACTAAGAAACGGTAAAAGAACCATGCATTTACAGTGCAAACTGGATATAATAAAAAAATCTTTTTCAATCCAAAATTTACAGTTACATTTTCATGATTAATGATGAATATCCAATAATAATATTATTTTTTGTAAATGCCACCTGTGACTTGCAGTGATGGTCACCTTCAATAACACTTTTATTAAGCGAAAACTTCTCAGTTTTGATCAGTGAATAAAAAGAATACGTTTATACAGTGGGGCAAAAAAGTATTTAGTCAGCCACCGATTGTGCAAGTTCCCCCACCTAAAATGATGACAGAGGTCAGTAATTTGCACCAGAGGTACACTTCAACTGTGAGAGACAGAATGAAAAAAAAAAAAAATCCATGAATCCACATGGTAGGATTTGTAAAGAATTTATTCGTAAATCAGGGTGGAAAATAAGTATTTGGTCAATAACAAAAATACAACTCAATACTTTGTAACATAACCTTTGTTGGCAATAACAGAGGTCAAACGTTTACTATAGGTCTTTACCAGGTTTGCACACACAGTAGCTGGTATTTTGGCCCATTCCTCCATGCAGATCTTCTCGAGAGCAGTGATGTTTTGGGGCTGTCGCCGAGCAACACGGACTTTCAACTCCCGCCACAGATTTTCTATGGGGTTGAGGTCTGGAGACTGGCTAGGCCACTCCAGGACTTTCAAATGCTTCTTACGGAGCCACTCCTTTGTTGCCCGGGCAGTGTGTTTTGGATCATTGTCATGTTGGAAGACCCAGCCTCGTTTCATCTTCAAAGTTCTCACTGATGGAAGGAGGTTTTGGCTCAAAATCTCACGATACATGGCCCCATTCATTCTGTCCTTAACACGGATCAGTCGTCCTGTCCCCTTGGCAGAAAAACAGCCCCATAGCATGATGTTTCCACCCCCATGCTTCACAGTAGGTATGGTGTTCTTGGGATGCAACTCGGTATTCTTCTTCCTCCAAACACGACGAGTTGAGTTTATACCAAAAAGTTCTACTTTGGTTTCATGTGACCACATGACATTCTCCCAATCCTCTGCTGTATCATCCATGTGCTCTCTGGCAAACTTCAGACGGGCCTGGACATGCACTGGCTTCAGCAGCGGAACACGTCTGGCACTGCGGGATTTGATTCCCTGCCGTTGTAGTGTGTTACTGATGGTGACCTTTGTTACTTTGGTCCCAGCTCTCTGCAGGTCATTCACCAGGTCCCCCCGTGTGGTTCTGGGATCTTTGCTCACCGTTCTCATGATCATTTTGACCCCACGGGATGAGATCTTGCGTGGAGCCCCAGATCGAGGGAGATTATCAGTGGTCTTGTATGTCTTCCATTTTCTGATGATTGCTCCCACAGTTGATTTTTTCACACCAAGCTGCTTGCCTATTGTAGATTCACTCTTCCCAGTCTGGTGCAGGTCTACAATACTTTTCCTGGTGTCCTTCGAAAGCTCTTTGGTCTTGGCCATGGCGGAGTTTGGAGTCTGACTGTTTGAGGCTGTGGACAGGTGTCTTTTATACAGATGATGAGTTCAAACAGGTGCCATTCATACAGGTAACGAGTGGGGGACAGAAAAGCTTCTTACAGAAGACGTTACAGGTCTGTGAGAGCCAGAGATTTTCCTTGTTTGAGGTGACCAAATACTTATTTTCCACCCTAATTTATGAATAAATTCTTTACAAATCCTACCATGTGGATTCATGGATTTTTTTTTCACATTCTGTCTCTCACAGTTGAAGTGTACCTCTGGTGCAAATTACTGACCTCTGTCATCATTTTAAGTGGGGGAACTTGCACAATCGGTGGCTGACTAAATACTTTTTTGCCCCACTGTACCTCTTCATGTGTTGTGCTCTCATCAAGATGTGCTGTTCTTTGACCCATCCCTGCCTGTGTGTGGATATATTTTTCATGTTCTGTTGGGGTCTTCTCCATTTGTTTTGGGAGCAAATAAAATACCACTTCAAGAGGTTTAGGCTTCTTAGCAGGCACCAGAGATGTAGCAGGGAATCGCCTTTTTCCCTTTCCTCTTGAGAAAATACCAGGAAAAGACCTGTCCCAAACATTTTAACAAAATTATTTAAAAGCGACTATTATGAAATGCTTTTTTAGTTTGTTTATACAAATTCAACACAGCAGTAACACTGCAGTATACACAGAAACATGGAAATATAATAATAATAATAATAATAGTAATAATAATAATAATAATAATAATAATAGCAGCACCCGAAAAACACAAACATTCAAAAATAAACCAAAACATCAGAACTCAAAATACTGGGTCGAAACGAGCCAGATCCGTGACAGACTCAGAACTACCAAAAGTATATTTTTATGTGATTGACTGTTGTTGTAATTCAAGCCCTGAGTGTAGAGCAGGTAAGATATAAAGTTGCATCCTAAATTCCATGCTCATGCAGAGTGTTTAGTTTATGACTTTTTCACCTGGTCATTTCTTGCTGAAGGGATGGTCTTTCAGGGTTGACCAAGCTGGTACCCTGGCCACCTTGACTCTGTTCTCTGCAAGAAATAAAATCATATTCTTTCATATACATATACACACACACACACACACACACACACACACACACACACACACACACATATACACACACACACACACACACATATACACACACACACATATACACATATATATATATATATATATATATATATATATATATATATATATATATATATACACACACACGTGTGTGTGTGTGTGTATATATATATGTAACAATTTAGTTGAATGTAGGATTAACTCATAAGTCTTGCTAAAGTACCTTGTATTCTGATTCATCACAGCAGCAACAGCAGCAGTTTGGTTGGATGATGTTAGCAACTGCAGCAAGTGTCTTGCTGACCGAATAATTTCATCCTGCATAATCTGAAACAAACACATACAGGGAGTGCAGAATTATTAGGCAAGTTGTATTTTTGAGGAATAATTTTATTATTGAACAACAACCATGTTCTCAATGAACCCAAAAAACTCATTAATATCAAAGCTGAATGTTTTTGGAAGTAGTTTTTAGTTTGTTTTTAGTTTTAGCTATTTTAGGGGGATATCTGTGTGTGCAGGTGACTATTACTGTGCATAATTATTAGGCAACTTAACAAAAAACAAATATATACCCATTTCAATTATTTATTTTTACCAGTGAAACCAATATAACATCTCCACATTCACAAATATACATTTCTGACATTCAAAAACAAAACAAAAACAAATCAGCAACCAATATAGCCACCTTTCTTTGCAAGGACACTCAAAAGCCTGCCATTCTGTCAGTGTTTTGATCTGTTCACCATCAACATTGCATGCAGCAGCAACCACAGCCTCCCAGACACTGTTCAGAGAGGTGTACTGTTTTCCCTCCTTGTAAATCTCACATTTGATGATGGACCACAGGTTCTCAATGGGGTTCAGATCAGGTGAACAAGGAGGCCATGTCATTAGTTTTTCTTCTTTTATACCCTTTCTTGCCAGCCACGCTGTGGAGTACTTGGACGCGTGTGATGGAGCATTGTCCTGCATGAAAATCATGTTTTTCTTGAAGGATGCAGACTTCTTCCTGTACCACTGCTTGAAGAAGGTGTCTTCCAGAAACTGGCAGTAGGACTGGGAGTTGAGCTTGACTCCATCCTCAACCCGAAAAGGCCCCACAAGCTCATCTTTGATGATACCAGCCCAAACCAGTACTCCACCTCCACCTTGCTGGCGTCTGAGTCGGACTGGAGCTCTCTGCCCTTTACCAATCCAGCCACGGGCCCATCCATCTGGCCCATCAAGACTCACTCTCATTTCATCAGTCCATAAAACCTTAGAAAAATCAGTCTTGAGATATTTCTTGGCCCAGTCTTGACGTTTCAGCTTGTGTGTCTTGTTCAGTGGTGGTCGTCTTTCAGCCTTTCTTACCTTGGCCATGTCTCTGAGTATTGCACACCTTGTGCTTTTGGGCACTCCAGTGATGTTGCAGCTCTGAAATATGGCCAAACTGGTGGCAAGTGGCATCTTGGCAGCTGCACGCTTGACTTTTCTCAGTTCATGGGCAGTTATTTTGCGCCTTGGTTTTTCCACACGCTTCTTGCGACCCTGTTGACTATTTTGAATGAAACGCTTGATTGGTCGATGATCACGCTTCAGAAGCTTTGCAATTTTGAGACTGCTGCATCCCTCTGCAAGATATCTCACTATTTTTGACTTTTCTGAGTCTGTCAAGTCCTTCTTTTGACCCATTTTGCCAAAGGAAAGGACGTTGCCTAATAATTATGCACACCTGATATAGGGTGTTGATGTCATTAGACCACACCCCTTCTCATTACAGAGTTGCACATCACCTAATATGCTTAATTGGTAGTAGGCTTTCGAGCCTATACAGCTTGGAGTAAGACAACATGCATGAAGAGGATGATGTGGACAAAATACTCATTTGCCTAATAATTCTGCACTCCCTGTAAAGACAGAAACAATTTATAAATTAACGTTCGATAAAATCTAAGAATTTATCATTTATTAGATAACAATATGAATATGTCTAACAAAAAACTTGTGTGGAGCGAAGTTACATTCAATCAAGATGGTCTGGCATGCTACAACTTTATAGTTGTTAAATTCTGGGTACAAGTATACATACCCATCTTGTACATGTTTATTATTATTATAATTATTATTATTATTATTATTATTATCCTACCCAATTACATGTTTCTTTTAATCAGAGTATGCTGTTTTAATGACTTTACAATATCATTTACATTGCGGTCCTTACATTTTCCCAAATTGTATGTTATATTAATCCTATATTTCCGTTTTAATATTTCTAATGTTTGCCTTGTTTTCTTCACTGTCTGGTCTGCCTCTGTCTTGCCTGTATGGATGCATTTACACCGAAATGTCCCTAACAAAGGATGTTTTAATTCACCACTATTCCAGTGAAACACGAGTTTCCCATCTTCCTGCTACCGGTCTGGAGTTTTTGTTCACCAAAGCACACACCAACTTCATACTGACGGACAGATCACTGCCCTTTTGCCGTCTTGTCTGACCGTGTTTTGTGGCTTTGGTTCACTTCACCTCACTCTTCCCCATTCTTGTCATTAAATCAGGCTGTTCTGCAACCATGGCAGCCATTCACTCTATGGCTTTATTCATGGTGTATTTTACCTCTTCACCAAAGGCCGTTCTCGTTTCCAACATTATATTTGCAGTGTTCGTCTATCTATCAATATCTGCGGAGTATTTTTTTAACGAGTATCCTATTTTCTAAAGCACAGCATGTAAAGGGTAGCTCGGTTAGCAGGATGCTAGCATGTAGCGCTTAGTGAGACACGCCTCAGACGAGTTGAGCAAAGACCCCGTCTGTGTACTTTATACGTGAGCAACGGATTTAAATAAAATTAAGGTTTCAAAAGACAAACTTGAAGATAAAAAACAATATACTTACCGGAGAATCGCCAGGGTTTGCCGCTGCCATCTTGGCGCTCCTAAATTCAAAACTGCCTCTGCAGACAGGCATGGGAGGTGTGGAAATTGTCTTTGAGTTAGTCAAACGTTTTCCTTAGTTCGAGTAGATGATAAAATAAAATAAAAATAAATGGGATTTTAAGTAGGACTAGGCGTTCTGTAATGATCTCTATTTAGGAGAAAAACTTAATCACTCACCTTTAAACAGCTCTCTTTTAGGAGACACACTGCTGGCTAACGGTGTCATGTGATCAAACAGCGTAATTTAATTGGCTGAGAGCCACTCGACTCGATCTGGTGCTGATTGCTCTGGCTTGGGTCATTAAAGTTCATCACTTTTGCAGTTGAATTTTTGCAGGTGAATTTTTGCAGTTGAATTTTTGCAGGTGAATTTTTTGCAGGTGAATTTTTGCAGGTGAATATTTTTGCAGGGAAATTTGGAGGATAAAAATTCAGTGTCATAAATTCAATGTATAAAAATACTTGAATTCTGATGATACTATATTTCTTCCATATTATACTGTGGCGCCACGTGATTTGGGGAAAAAAATTATAAGTATTTAACTGAAGTGTATTTGTGTTAGTTCTTTTTAAACTTGTAGTTCTAAATTCTAAGACTATTGTGATCTTGAAATATAACAATAAAATTATATGCTATAGGGCTCGCAAAATTTCAAAATCCCTGGTAGCCCTTCGGGCAGGGGCTCTTCAGTTTTTGGTAGCCCAAAATAAATTTAAGTAGCCCGAATAAAAAAGAGAGCAGTTTTTTGATTGATGTTTTATTTCCTATTTTGTTTCCTTTAAAATATTATACATTAAAGTATAATATTGTAACGGAACAAAACATTAATCAAAAAATTGTTGAAACACAAATTACAACATTGTATAAAAATTACAATCATCAACTCAAATACTTGGTTCTAATTGAACAGAAATTTCTATGAACTTGTAAGAACTGTGTAGAACATGAATCAGTCTGTGTCAGATCCTGAATTTGAAATTTCCACTGAAGTCACAGGTAAGAGGCAAGTGGAACCAAGATCTAGGACATTTGCTTTTTGAAGTTTGCAAAGACAGCTAAATTGTGCCAGTGGTAGTTCACTCTTTGCAACATAGTACGCTGTTCTAAACAGATTTTTCAGGTTTATTTTTAGTATGTTATTTGCAATTGGTGTTTGTTCTGGGAAAGATATTGCAGACTGAGCAATAATGCATTTCTTGCATTTCTCATGGGTTCTAATGAGGGCCTTTCTTAAAATTACTGGTCCCAGTAACAAAGGCGCTTGTCGACTCAGAAATCAAGGGAAAACCAACAACACACCCGGCAGAACATTATGTTATTTACACGGGTGCACATAAGTGGTCCGCATGTGCGCATTCGCTGTCAAAATAAAAGACGCGCACCAGATAAGAAGTTGCAACGCGCATTTGCGTCTATATAAAAGGCACTGTTTTTGTCCGCTAGAGTGGGATTTTCACGGCACATTCTGCACCACATCTCTGTGCGTTCATCATTTGTTTGAAGCCAGCTCACCTCCTCCAACCACTTTTCCGAGAATACGTCCTTCTTTTGTGGTTCGGACTCCTGACATTTCTTTGGAGGTGGAGGAACGCCAAAGTAATTGCTTAAAGGAGCTTGCTTCTTCGACATCTTTAAGAGTTCGAAACAAACCTGGTTAGGGGCTCTGGTGGCTCTTAGATGGTGTTTTCCTTGTGGCTGCGTACAGCAGAGATGGGGGAGGGTCTGTGCTGGCGGACGTTGGTTACTGGCCTGGTAGCCTGGCTGCCCCTGGGTGGGTCTGGGATGGGCGTGGAGGCTTAGGGGTCTGGGGGTGCTCCGCCCCTGGTCTGGGGTGCTGGCTGGGCCTTGGGGGCTTGGGTCCTGGCTGTTGTGTCGCCGGAGCTGTGGGAGGGTGGGTGCAGGGGGGGCTCAGCCCCAGTGCAGGGGACCTCTGGTGCATCGGCCCAACTAGGGGGCTCTCCAACTGGTGGGGAGGCTGTTATATCTTTGCAGGTGGTCTCCTCTCTCCTGGTGACTCTACATGTCACCAGAGTGCAGGGGAGGCACTCCCCCTCTGTCCCCTTCTGGCCGCCTGTGCCTCAATTGTATTCTACAACCTAGACATCCACATTACTCACACTCTCACATAACACATACATATAGGGCCTTGGGGGTGGGCACGTTTCACAGCATCCAGAGGATGGTCGGTGTATTCCAACCCACCTCTGGCGCTGGTGCCCTACCCTCAATTTTAAATGCATATAGACACTGAAGGTTTTCGGGAGGAGCCATGCTGCTCTCTGATAGGAAGCAGGAACCATGCTCTCCTGTGTTTTAAATGCACTTTAGAACAGCACACAGCAACACTACATATGAGCGGGCGGAGGGACGTTTGGGGTCTTCACTCACCCCGGTTCTGTTAGCCGTCAGGGCTGGGGGGCTGGGAGGAGGTGCTGGCCGTCAGATTGGGGTCTGGGATGCGGGGCCTCCCTGCTACTGCACTTTTGGTGGTCCTCCTCGGGTCCTCGTCCTCTGGATGTCTGATCTCCTCCATACCTCCTTCATGCCCTGGGGGACGGGGCTATGGCTCCAATGTAACCCCCCTCAGTCTCTATGTCCGGTGCTGTATGAGTAAAACTCTCTGGACTTGAGATGGGTAGAGCTCAGGTTTGGTTTATTCTCCTTTTGTGGGTTTCTGCAATAACATGGGACATGAATAACCATGGGTTTCCAGCAACAGGATTCCACCCAAACTATCAAGAGAAGTTTCAAATTATTAGACACAACAGTCTCCTGTAGCTGTTAGCCGCTAGCTCAGCGTGTTCATTTTTCCTACCGTCTAACCCATTAATTGCAAAACAAGATCATAAAACTGAAATCTACTCAGATGCTACTGTATGGGCAGTTCATGCTGTTAATGCACTGTTATGTTAACCTCAGTGAGGATTTTCAAATATGTTTTAAATTCATATTCAGTCAGGGCGGACTGAGGAAGAACTTACCACAGCAAAAGCTTCATTGCTACTAACGGATAAGCTTAGTGAAAACCCGTTTACCAGTAGCAGACTTCCGCCGCGGATTTTCAAAATAAAAGTATCAAAATAAACCCATGGTTGAGATCCCAAGTTTAACAGGAATTTAACAACAACAAAACCATATTCATTCTTTTACATCGTTACATACACCCCCCTTAAATTCTGTTAAACTCCAAGCCAGTTCAAAGGAGTATCAAGGGCCAGAAACAAAAGAAACTATGAACAGCAGGTGCTTTAGGGTGAAATCAATACACTAATATTAATTGTTGTCGATACAGAATCCTTTTATATAAAAGTGTCAAGACATTGGGTGGTACCAAGCCCAATACCTTCAACAGACTAGAGAAGATGCCATCTACACCTCCTTAACATCACATATAAGACCACACAAAATAACACCCCAAAATCACATCCTGGACCACAAAAAAAAAAAAAAAAAAATAGGTCAAAAGATACATGAAACCAAGTTTATTCCCTTAAATCTAAAACATACTAGTCAGAAATGCAAAAACTGACCCTGAAACAGAAGAAGTTTCCTCAACTTTCTGCGCCGCCATCTCACAAATCAGTCTCTTGGGAGGTCTAACACTCCTCCCATACCTAGTGGTAGCTAGCCCATCCAAGCCCGCCTGAATACTCTGAGGCTGTGTGCAAATAGCAACATCTAGGTCAACATCAGCTATGGGAGCTACAGGAGCCACGGCAACAGGTTCAGAGCTTTGATGGAGAGCAGCATCACTGATCATGGGAGCAGGCAAGGGGGACTCTCTAATGGAGTTTTCAAACACTTCAGCGTTAACTTCAGGGGGTGGGTCCTCCGCTGTGATAGAACCACTGGTGGGGTCCACATCGCAGAGAGAATGGCGTCTCAAGTTGAGGGAACCTTCAACTTCCACCGGCTCATCATCAGCGAGACCCTGTATCTCTGGCGTTTTCAGTAGCCAGTCCAGTGTCCTGTCATGATGATCCATCTGTGTTGACTTCACAGACCCTTGGTCATCTCCATTATTCGGATTCCCTCTGCCCAAGTCAACAAGGGAGGCCGGGCTCCCCTCCACACCTAAGCCCAGGAAGTTAACAGGGAGAAGGAGGTTTCTGTGTACAACTTTTTCCTTGCCTGTATGGCTCTCTCTTATCCTGTACACATTGATCCCAGACCTAACTGACACAACATCATAAGGCGTGGGATCCCACTTGTCGGCTAACTTTCTTTTTCCCCTTTCACCACGATTGGCCAACAACACTCTATCACCTACAGCCAGAGGTGAGCCTTTGATTTTACAGTTGTAGAGTCTGGCATGGCGCGCTTGCTCATGAAAAGCATGGTTCTGGGCAATCTGTGAGGCATCAAACAGGTTTTTCCACAACCGTGAGACAAACTCATGGTGGCTGATCACATCATTATTTTGCAGCACATGTTGGAACATTATGTCAACAGGAAGGCGTGGAACTCGCCCAAACATGACATAAAAGGAAGCCAAACTCATGCACTGTGCAATTGTAGCAGAACGTGAGAGTGTGTAACATCTGAGGCCACCTAGCCTTGGCTGTTGGAGGGAGAGTCCTCAGCATATTCCCAAGTGTCCTGTTGAACTGTTCAGTGACCCCATTGCCCATAGGATTGTATGGCGTAGTATGCGATTTCTGCACACCTGTCATCTCTAAGAGGTCCTTCAACAGTCTGCTTTCAAAATTAGATCCCTGATCCGAATGAATCCTCTTAGGAAAGCCATAAACACAAAAGAAATCATCCCACAACCTGCGTGCTACATGTTTTGCAGACTGGTTTCGACAGGGGAAAGCATGTGCCAATTTGGAGAAATGGTCAATTACGACCAGAACATCCACCTTCTTATTATCACTGAGCTCAGCGGTCCAAAAGTCTATGCACACTAGTTCCATCGGCTCTGACGTCTGGATGTTTTCCAGTGGTGAACAAGCATGAGGTTCAGGTGTTTTTCCAACCACACATCTCTCACACTGTCGAACATGGTTGGTTATGTCTTTCTCCATCCCGACCCAGAAAAACCTCTCACGGGCGAGGGAAAGTGTTCGTGCCTGGCCCTGATGGCCTGCATTATCATGAAGGCTGAGGGGGACTTGAACCTTCATGCTATCTGCTCGCAAGCATCTAAACGTGGCTTTGTCAAGATGTAGGAGAGGGGATTATTGTCTGTCCAAGCCGTGAAGTGCCTTCCTTATAGCCAGTGGCTGAACTTGTCACACACGGCCCATTTAAGGGCCAAGAACTCTAGTCTGTGCGCTGGGTAGTTCATCTGAGACCGTGACAATGTCTTGCTGGCAAAGGCAACAGGTCAAGCCACTGTCTCACTGGGAGAAACTTGTGAGAGTACTGCCCCAATGCCATCAAAGGAGGCATCAACGGCAAGGATGAAAGGCTCATTAAAGTTGGGATGAGCCAGGGTGACGACATTAGCCAGTTCCATCTTGAGCGTTTGAAATGATGTGCGACACGCTGATGTCCAGTCACTTGGTTTCAGAGATGGTTTGGCAAAGGGTTGCATCCTGGGCTTCTTTCCTTTCCTCCCATGGGGAATTGCCTGTCGTCCCGAAAGTAACCTGAACAGGGGCCTGGCCTTCGCAGAACAATCAGGAATGAAATGTTGGTAATAAAGGATCATTCCTAAGAAGGACCGGATCTTCTTCTGGGAGGGAGTCACACCATCGCTCTCCATAAGCTGTTCTTCCCTAATGTTGGTAATGGTGTTAACCTTGTTTGGATCAGTTCTCACACCATCTGCACAAATGACATGTCCAAGAAATTTAACTGACCTCTTAAGAAGATGGCATTTCTTAGGGGCCAGCTTAAGGTTGTGACTCCTCAACCGAGAGAAGACCATCTCAATACTTTGAAGGGCGGTCACCTCGTCAGGCGCAAACACCATCAAATCGTCCAAGTAACAAAGCAAGCTGCTGAAATTCTCGTCACCAAAGATCGACATCATCATTCGCATGAAGGTCGCCGGACTGTTCGACAGGCCCTGAGGCATCGGGTTGTACTCATGGAGACCAAAGGGTGAGGCTCATAGAGAGGCACATTGTAAAATCCAGAGGTCAAATCCATTGTTGAAAAGAAAACATTTCCACTGAGAGCAGCCAGGGCGTCGGCTTGGTGCGGCAGCAGGTGCGCATCTTT
Organism: Simochromis diagramma; assembly: GCF_900408965.1. Lineage (NCBI taxonomy): Eukaryota > Metazoa > Chordata > Actinopteri > Cichliformes > Cichlidae > Simochromis > Simochromis diagramma. Next base: position 562,165 of record NW_024386897.1, on the reverse strand, counting down.
AGCAGTTTTTGCATTGAGCCATCTGAAATCAGTGCAAATGCGCAGGCTGCCATCCTTCTTCCACACCAAGACCAGCGGCAATGCATACTCACTGTTTGACATCCGGATTATGTCCCTTTCTTCCATCTCATTCAGAGCAGTTCTCAGCTTCTCATGCTGACTCGGCGGTACTCTGCGATAAGGCAAACGAAAAGGCCTCTCATCCACAAGGTGTATTTTGTGGACAAAATCGGTAGCTTCTCCACAGTCCATTTTATCCTTAGAAAAGATAGACTCATACTTTTCCACAAGCTGCAGAAGCTGATCTTTCCATCTGTCAGACACCTCACAACTATCTAAGTCCAAGTCTTGTAGTCCTAGTCTGTGCAAGAGTTCCTTCCTTTGCTCAACAAACCTTATGGGCACAGAACCCTTTTCAAAAGAGTGGCTGTTAGCCATGATCTTTTCAGGAGGAGACAGCTCTTCAACTGCGATACAAGGGTAGACATCAGCGATTTTACAGTTCTTCCTCAGAGTCACACGCTTGTTGCTGGGGTTAACCAGCTTGAGGGGAACCAATTTGTCACCCCACAGTGATGAGACGGAACGGCCAACCAGGATGTCTCTGGGTCTACATCTTGACTGTGTAGGCTGAACAATAACAGTGCAGCCTGCTGATAGAGGTGGAGAGGGAGGTAATTTACCGCACACAAGGTGTTCCTGAAGAGGTTCCAGCGTAACACGCTGTCTCAACTTCACTGTGCCAATCTTATCAGGCACCCCCCCCTCCAGCGCTCAACATTGGAAAGCATGGATAAAAACTGGCTACAGTCATCATTGGTGACATCACCTGAAATAGAAAGAAGCCTCCAATACTCATCCGTATTCTTCATCACATGAATCAACAACTTAATAGCGTTACTGCCAATAATCATGTCATCACTTTGGCCTGGAATAACCAGCGTGGGGATGAGCAGCTTGAAACCATAAACTTCCAAATCACAAACTGCTTTTGGTTGGAACTGGTGACCCCCAGCACCAACAACAACAATGTCATTAGCTGGTTCGATCTTCAGATCAGGGCAGGACTGTAAAAGCCGGGTAGCAGCAGCCTCACTAATAGAGCATGACATAGAGCCACTGTCGATCATGGCTCTCAGTGAAACTCCACCCACAGTTCCCACAGTTGTGTAAAACAAACTGTCAGATTTCTTAATTCTTTGCGTCATTTGGAAGACAACTGTCATACCAGGTGGCGAAGCAGAACACAGAGATTCATACATGGATTCCAGGTCATCGCTGTCGCAGATGGGAGAGTCACTCAGATGATCCACACCTTCCTCCCTCAAATGTGGATCAACTAGTTTTCCAACCGTTGAGGGACAGAAGACGACGAGGATCTAGGACAAGCACGCCTGGCGTGGTCAGGTGAGTGGCACAGAAAACAGAGTTTGTGATCTCGGCAGTGCATAAAAGCTGTGTGAGACATAGCATGACAGACGGAGCAGGGTTTATCATGTAGGCCCTCAATCCTGGAATGTCTGGAATTAGGCCGCGTGGTCAAACCAGGCTGAAAGGATCCTTGCAGAAGAACCTTTTCAAGCATGCCTATGAGCCGCTCCAAAGTAGCTGAATCTGTCGACTGTGGCTGAATGTGTTTCTCTGTTGGCTGGGCAGGCAGTGCTGCTGATATCTACTGTGCATTCATTGCAACTCTCCCAGTTGTCATGCTGCTTGAATTCAACGTTCCTCCAGAGTGGGACTCACATAGGATTTCCTGGACCTCGTGGGCCATCCATTTATCAATTGTCTTTGATCTAAAGATCATGGAAAGCTCAGGAGAGGGACAGTTTTTGATGAACATTCGGGTGACCTCAGTGCTGGGGCTACCCAATGCCTGTCCTCGTTCCTTCAGGCTAGGGCTGGGCGATATGACCCAAAATTCATATCTCGATATTTTTTAGCTGGATGGCGATATAAGATATATATCTCGATATATTTTTTTAAAGCCATAAAGTAAGAACAAAAAGAGAGTTCTTAGTCAAAGCTGTGTCCCGGATTGTCACACAGGCACTTTTATTAACATAGAGCAGATGTACATAAAATTTACTCAAAAATAAATTATGAGCATTTATTAAATAATCATGCTCCATAAATAAAAGAAAACAATGTTGTTTTTGTGCATAACAAAAAGCTCACAATTGTGCAGTTAAAATGTAAACTAAAAGACGCTGAGCACAATAACAAAGACAGATTTCACAGCTGCTCTGTTCCCAACTTGTACTGCGTGACTGACAGCCTGGAGTTTGAAATCCGCTTCGCAACCACGTCTCTTAACAGGTGCCATTTATGGTCCTTATACACAGTAGGGTAATATTACGTTGAAGCACAGTACGTATCACTCCGCGAGGCTCAGCCGTAATGCTCCGACAATCCATCAAGCGGTGCAGCCCCGTAGCTTACCAAAGTCGTACTAAAACATTTTTTGACAGATTGCTGAGCGCCGTGTTCCACATAAAATCGGTTCGCGGCCATCAAGCACAACCAGAATTCTTACATAAGGCGCGCTGTCAACTTTTGAGAAAATGAAAGGATTTTAGTCCGTGCAGCCCCTCTGGGCTGCATGGCGTTAGCGTGGTTAGCTCATTAGCGTGGTTAGCTAGCTAACACGTTGACGCCGTCCAGCCCCACGCACGGGGCGATGCGCAGTAACTCGTTAACGGAGATTTGCCGTGTCCATCTTGTCTCTTCCTGCAGGTGAAGCGATGGGGGAGGAGGAGGGGGAGTTGTGTTCAGTGAAGGAGAGGCGAGGCCGAGTAACGTTGCGTAAAGACGAAAGTGGACGAAAGAGAGGCAAACTTGCGGCTCCACAAGTATAATTATAACGTAACATAGACTATATCGATATAAAGGATATTGTCACATCTTATATCTCGTATAAAAATATATCGATATTTTTTAAAAACTCGATATATCGCCCAGCTCTACTTCAGGCGCACAACAGCAAGTTCAACAGCACGGTGCAGCCTAAGCCAGTAATCAAATGCACTTTCACCTTTCTCTGGGAGAGTGGTAAAAGTCTGCCAGTGGAAGAGGTGAGCACTGAGCAGAGTCAAAGTGTCTCCTCAGGATTCCATAAATAGCCTCAGGATCACGTGTGACATCTACGACACCGTTTCTAATGCCAACCTGGACCACATCCTTAGCCTTGCCTCTCAAATGAACAAGGATCTCTTCAGCCTGTTCTTCAGATCTCAGACTCCCCAGCTTTATAAAGGCTCTCATCAGATCCTCCCACTCTCTCACAGAAACTAGATCAGAACCATCCCCTCTGAAGCATGGTGGGTCCTTAAGCTTCCTGTGGGACACAAACTGCACAGGCGCAGCATCAACAGCAGATGTAGACGACACAGCATGGAAAGATGTAGCAGTAGGTGCAGGTAAAGGGGTACTAGCAGACGGGCTGAGCTGGGTTAAGATACTCTGCGCTACCCTCTGACCAACCAGCTGGATCACATCCCCCATCTGACTCACCATCTCCGTGGCAATAGTATCTGGGTTAGGAGAAGGTGAACTGTTGTTCTGAGACATGCGTGACACAGGGCTAGGGGGAGGGACAACAACCCCTTCGCTAGACTGGGACCCTGGGATCCTCTGACTATCCCCTCTAATAAAACCACGCCTACTAACAGGAGTGTCATAACGCAAATGCAAAGGACAACATAACAACCCCCTACCAACAACATTAGGAGTACTCGATCCCTCCTCTGTGATGTCCATCACAGCGACTAGAATAAAACAAAAATGCTATATTTGTTCATTTAAAAAAAGATGTGCCAGAAAAAACAACAATAAATCACAAATGTGCAGCGCTGAAACTGGCCCCACGTTGCTGAGAGGAGTCCACCGTACAATCAGTTGATTGACGGCTCACGGCACCAATGTAACCCCCCTCAGTCTCTATGTCCGGTGCTGTATGAGTAAAACTCTCTGGACTTGAGATGGGTAGAGCTCAGGTGTGGTTTATTCCCCTTTTGTGGGTTTCTGCAATAAAATGGGACATGAATAACCATGGGTTTCCAGCAACAGGATTCCGCCCAAACACAGCAAAAGCTTCATTGCTACTAACGGATAAGCTAATGATCGTATAGTGGAACTCTCAGTTTTCTTAAAATAAATTAAAAAAACAAATATTGATTGAAAAGTAAAATGGCAGCAAAACTTATCACGGAAAATAAAATAAAAATATTACTGCATTGTGGTTTAGGTACAAAAAGAGAAATGAATTCACTTAAATGCACATTCATGTGAATATAAATAAACTTCCAGACCAAAGCCAAAATTTCCTTTCATGTACAATAGTAAATGGAACAATGCTGCCATCTACTGGCAAAACTTAATAAGCAGTATTTCTTAAACAGAATTAGCCTGCAGCTCAAATGCATGTTTCAAAATACACATACCTGCAATAACATGGGACACGAATAACCATGGGTTTCCAGCAACAGGATTCCACCCAAACTATCAAGAGAAGTTTCAAATTATTAGACACGACAGTCTCCTCTAGCTGTTAGCCGCTAGCTCAGCGTGTTCATTTTTCCTACCGTCTAACCCATTAATTGCAAAACAAGATCATAAAACTGAAATCTACTCAGATGCTACTGTATGGGCAGTTCATGCTGTTAATGCACTGTTATGTTAACCTCAGTGAGGATTTTCAAATATGTTTTAAACTCATATTCAGTCAGGGCGGACTGAGGAAGAACTTACCACAGCAAAAGCTTCATTGCTACTAACTGATAAGCTTAGGGAAAACCCGTTTACCAGTAGCAGACTTCTGCCGCGGATTTTCAAAATAAAAGTATCAAAATAAACCCATGGTTGAGATCCCAAGTTTAACAGGAATTTAACAACAACAAAACCATATTCATTCTTTTACATCGTTGCACTCCCCACACTCCCTAGCAGATCGTTACATGGAGAATCCTTTGGAATACAAGCATGCTGATCCACACAGGTATGCACACAGGTGTACACACGGGTGTTTACAGACGCGGACTACACCTTTCTTGGCTGCTGTGTCAAAGCACATTGTGCACTGTCTATCTTGTGTGCTGCACAATAGCGTTTAATATTTAGTATCTACTGTTATCTACTGCTAGCTAGTTTATTGTGATGGTGCTGTTTTTATTATGTTGCTCTTTTTTGTTTGCTTTCTCTTCTGTTTTTTTTTTCTCCATACAGGTGATCCAGGTGTTTTGTTTGTTTTTCTTTCTTTCTTCCCCCCTTTCTCACCGTCTCTTTCCCCTCTGTTTTTCTTTCTCTCCCTCTCTTTCTTTCATTGTTTTCCTCCCTTTCCTATCCCCCAGTCATGTCTCTCCCGTTTGTAGCAACCGAAAATAAAATAAAATAAAAACATAATTATAATAAAGGTCAATCAAATGGACCAATATGGCAAGGCCATGATGATCCACTTGGTAAAATAAATCCGCTTGGCTTCTTTCTTGGCCTTAAGACAACAATTCTGATGGCTAAAGATCGAAACGGGACAACAAAAAAAAGAAAAAAAAAAAGTTCTAAACAAATGTCTCTCCTCCTCCAGAAAATCTTATGTACGCAAACACGCGTTGCAACTTCTTATCTTGTGCGCGTTTTTTATTTTGACAGCGAATGCGCACCTGCAGACCACTTATGTGCACCCCTGGTTATTTGCTTGTCATTTTGCAGCCACAGAAATTCTTTTGTCCATGAAACCATAAAGCTGCACTTTATTTTTGCCTTATAGTCTGATTTGTCATAACTTTTCCGTTTTGTGGTAAGCTTTTCTTTGGCTGTCACTTCTTCACCCTGACCTGTCTTATTTGGCTCAGCAGAACTAAAATATATATATCCTGCTGCTTTTACACACTCACATAACGGTCAGCGATTCTCTGCGCGATCAACCTCACACATGTTTAACCCTTTAAGACCTACCATAGAACCAAGTCCACCAGAGCTTATATTATATTTTTACATGGTGTGGTGCCATTTTTGGGAGCATTTCAAGTTGCTATACATCAATACAACCATTATAGTCCAAATTTTAATAATATGTATGCATTAAGTGCATAGAAATTACATAAATTGCAAGAAAGTGCAATAAACTATAAAAAAATTGATCGTTTTTGTTTTTTTAAACATATATTTCTAGTTAGAGAAATTTAAGAGGCTTATCCCTCAAAACTGTAAATACAAAAAAGTTGCACAAAATAGTTTCCCACCACAGGAAACTTGTTTTGAGTGTCTTCATAGTTTTATTTTTGAAATACACCAATTTTCATATACTGCAGGAAAAACGAAAATAAATATTATACTGCAAATTTGCAAAAAAGCAGCATATGCATCAAAATAAACTATTTCCAGCAGTGCAATTTTAGTTCTAAGCATTCCAGAAACGACACAGAAAGTCATAAAGTCAAACATAACTTTTAAAAACACCAGTATAGGCTCGTGAGACCCTGATGGTAAAAAACTACATTTCCGCGAAAATGACGTCACTTCCAGTTTCGGGCAGGTAATGGCGGACATGCGAAAGTTCGCGCTGACATCTATTCCAACATAGGAAGTGTTACGAACAGCTGATCAGATCGGCAAAGCCTGTTTCTGAAATATTATGTTTTTGTTGCTGCAAGCGCTTTTTATGCAGTTTTTGCAAAGCTATATGTGGAAGGAAACTGTGACCTAGGACAAGCTGATGGGATAAGATGTAAGTACAACTTCTCCAGTTTCATATGCAAACAAAATTATTGCGCTAGCTTATGTGGTTGCAGTTCTTCCGAGCGTGCCCGCTCCGACCGGTTTTAAAGGGTTAAGCTTGCTGCGGGAGATTTCACTTGTCATGTTTGCATAGTAAGCTAACGATTGATAAGATGATGTCAGAGGAATTGGTGTGTTCTCAGTTTTGTCACACAGCGATAGGACAGAACTTACTTCTTCACATTTGTGCACTGCAAGCCATAGAGCCTGACGCCTGAGGAAATGTTCAGGACCAGGAAACAGATCTTTGATGTCATCTCGTGAAAGTGATGAGAGCAGGTCTTCTCCAACATTTGCTTCTGCAATAGGAGTTTCCAATTATCACTACATTGCATTATCCTCATGTGCAAGCCAGCTGACAGCTTTGCTTGGGTAACACACAGGATACATAAGAAACATAATTTAATATTTACCATTTAAAAACAATATTCTATTCCATTATCTTCCCTCCTGACTGCTCCACAGGTTCTAAATTATCTTCCTCCCATTGACTGGAAAAAGTAATATATTTGTGATACATTAATTATATACATGTATACATATAAATGTCTTTTTTTTTTTTTTTTACTTTCTGTGCTAAAGTATATAATGAAATAACTTCACTAATGGAAATTTGAAACTCCCACAATTTCTGTAAAACTGGCATTAAATTATGGCACTTTGCACAGTTGTTGAATAAATTCAAAGACACTGAAACTAATAGCACTAGCACATTTAAATATGCTAATGCAACTAAGCTAACCGCACAAGCTAAGCTAGCAACCGGTATAGCCTACCATGCTAGCAACTTAACATGCAACATAGCAGAACACAAAACATAGAAAAAACAAAACAGTCACATACCTTTCAGGGTGGCAATTGTTATTTCATCCAGTTTCTCCATAGCGTGCCTTAATTTCTTCACACTGTATCCCAGACCCCAAAATATTGCTAATCCGCAATCCAAACTTGAGGCGCAAAGCTAGAGGCACGAAGCTGGACTGTACCAACTCAGGAGTATGGGGTTGTGTACAGAAATGGTTTAGTTCGCTCTTTTATATCTATAAAATTATATATATTTAAAGATTTGACTATTTAGTTAGATTATATTCAGTAAATACTGACATGTGGGTACTATTACTTACTACAGCTCAGGCACGTGCAGAGGGGGGGCTAGAGGGGCTTGAGCACCCGCCCCTTTCCTGATGGGTGCCCAAGGTGCCCTTTTGTTGAGGCAACTTTTTTTAAAAAAAAATTATTATTATTTTTTAATGTGTGTGTGCGTGCGGAGTCTTGTCTGTGCCCCTCAACAATAATATTTAACTATTAATCACAGTTTTGCTAAATAAAAGGATCTGGCTTGCATCAGTCACATGATCACATTTAACCAATGATCGCCCTTGACGGCAGAACGCGCTGGTTACGAGCCGGGAACGAGCTCACAAAGAGCACGCGCATTTTTAGCGGTCCGGAGCTGTAGGAGAAACACAAGTTAACTCAGAGACACAGACTGATGCGACAAAACCAGTAAGTCGGTGTACAGCGTACACTGTAGTGTGTAGCACACAGGATTATTAGCTTATTACGTACACGTTGGTAAGATGTCTTGTGGCAACTGACGAACTGAAACAAACGAGCGTGCTGTGTGTGCAACAGCGCGACAAACATTACCTGTCCTTTTATTAACTGCACAAGTAGTGCTGGTCATAGCTGCTGGCTACCTGTGTAAGGCTGTCATGGGTCTGTAGCTCTGTCACCGTTTTAGGGAACATATTTAGTTTTAAAGTAAGTTTCCGGGCTTTTCCTGCCTTTCTGGAGGGATTATATTTCACTAAAAAACGATCTAATATGCATGTCCACATAATTATGCATTATTATAATTATAATATATTAAAAACACACGCTGTATTTTAAAGAACATACATTAAGAAGCAGATTATATTAGATTTATATTTTAAATAAGACAAAATTTGGATTTTACAGCAGTAAAATTATTGTATCTCTACAGTTTAAAAATGTAATAAGCTTTGCCCCTGCACAGAGTGGATAGTGAAACAAAAGGAATCATCATAAATACATTATTTCATATTTATTACTTCCCCCTCCTCATTGCTAGAGAGTGATATTATACCCCTCATGTCAAACTGACAGGTCATGAATTATTCATGAGCTCCGGAAGTAATTACTTCCGGAGCTCCGGAAGTAGGAAGTAATTAAGTAATAAAAATATGATATTCATAAAAATATGATATTCATAAAAATATGCTAGTTCATAGCTCATTGCTTTTTTTTCCCCCTAAAAACAACTAATGGATTATTTAGATACTTTCTTATATATCAAATATCATTCTTTTATTTCTTTAAGCCATTAAATTTTTTTTTTTTTTTTTATGCTCAAAAAACGCCATCTGGTGGCGGGTCAGTGTGTGGGCGCGCGCGTCTCGGGCGCGCCTGTGTCTCCGGACCGTGCTCTCTCGGGCTCCGTGCTCATGTGTTTAAAAATCTATTAAACCATATTAAAATTGTTTAGTTAAACTTGTGCTTTTGTAACGTTCAGTATGGCCACAAATACAGGCTGCATGCCTTGGGGGAAAACTTTATTTCGATTTATATGCATTTGTAGATTTAGAATAAAACTCATACTCAGAAAAAACTCGCGATCCCCTAACCCTAACCCTCCTTAGATACATAAGCAGGGAAAACTCCTTAAAAAACCCTCCGCGTTTTCTCCAAAACCCTACAATAACTTGTTAGGGTACCCCCTCTATTCCCAAAACCTTATATTCGATAACAGGGGAAATCCTGAAAAAATCCTTAGTCTTTTTTCTCAAATTCAGCGCCCCGCGGCTCCCTTCATGCTCAGCCAAACAAAGCCAAAACTCCTTTTAAAAAAATTCTCCGCGATTTCTCCAAAAACCCTAGAATAACTTGTTAGCTACCCCTCTATTCCCAAAACCTTATATTCGATAACAGGGAAAATCCTTAGTCTTTTTTCTTCAAAAACTTCCCTCTTACTAGCAAGCTCTAAAATTCAACGCAGAGTCTAAGTTCTACCTCGCTCTTAATCTCCGATCCACAACTTCTTGCAGAGCACCATTTTTTCCTGCTTGTTCGCTCCCAGCTCTGCTCCCGAATGCGATGCTTACCTCGTTTGAAAATTCCCCCCTTAGACCAACTCCGCCTCACTGCGCCCCGCTGCCAATCACATAACCCTTGCACCGCTCCCTTTGCACCCCGGTTAGCCAATCCGCTCCAGGTCCGATTTACCTTCTCAGCCATAGGTTTATTCACTTACTGGCATTCAGGATAAATAATCTAACATTTCAGCTTAAATTTAACTGTTTTTTCTCTCTCAGAAAAAACAAGCAAGTTTTCTCTTTTTTCACAAAGAAACATGGCCGTGAGACCTACCAACCTAACGGTGCTTTCTCAAACTCCTGTAAACTGCTACAGAGCTTCCGCCACGGCGTCTGAACTCAGAAGACTACATCTCTGCAGAGTGCAGCCAACAGCAGCAGCCAACCGTTTGGAGCAAAGATTCAGCCTCAACAATGGCGGGTCTTGGGGTTATGCCTTCAGCCTACCAGAGAGTGAAATCTTTTTCTATCAGCTCAAAGCCGGTGAAAGTTTTGGTCCGCTAACACCACGGATCGCTTTTACTAGCTCTGACTGGGCGGTTATTACACTCATTACCACCCCTGAAATAGAGAGAAGCGTGCGGGAAACCAGCTCTCAGCAACCGCGAACCAGAGACCAGCAAACACAGACGCATCGGGTTTTCAAAGAGGAATACTCGTTCCCCCCATTCACCCAAGAACACAAACGACTCCGGACTGAAAACACGGTGAGCAAAACCGTCACATACACCCAGTGGGAGACCAAGAGCACTCCATTTTGCAGATGGGTATGTAGAGTTAGTCGACAAACATGCGAGCAAGCTTGCACAGATGATTTTGTGATCGACCTCACAAACACCCAGTCCGGGGTTTTCAGCACACTGCTTCGGATTCCGACTCAGCACTGGCTCAACATGATGGCCGAGAACAATGCGACAATCTTAAACCTGTTCAAAATGAGTAAAAGTACAACTGAGCTGGTGATGGTTGGAAATAACCCGCCACGGTCAACATACCCCCACCCCCACTTCCGGTCCCCCCTTACCCCGCCTTCTCCTAACCCTAACCCTTAAAAACCGCAGTCGCTCTCTCATCCACAACTTAAAACAACCATGACTAACCACAGCTTTGGACCCCTCAGCTCTCTATCTCCATCATCCCTCCGACCATCAGCTGCTTCTACACCACCACCCAGCCCGCCAATGGATCTCGCTACACCGCCACCCACTCCGCCAATCGATCTGGCTACTCCGCCATCCAGTCCGCTGATCGAGAGCCCGCATCAGGCCTCAGCGTCTCCGGACGCTATGCCTCCACCCCCGCCCTCATCACCTCAAGGATGGAACTCGCCCAGCCATCCACAACTAGCGGCTTTCGGGTGGCAATCACCGGAGCAGAGCCCCTCAAGCACCGCAATCTCCGGTGCATCGCTGTGGGCCATGGGCGACCCTGTGTGCCGGGCTCTTTTCCGAGAGTCTGAAGACAACGAGCCTTCGCCCGCGGACAACGATGAGGCCGCGACTCTACTCCCTACTGCTGTTTTTGAACTTATAAAATTGATTGTAAAGTACCTCGTTAACTCCTTGCTCCAGAAACACAGACAAGATGTCTGTCAAGGATGTGAGGTGTCACATCCCTCACAAAGACGACATTCATGTCTTTTCCCACTGGAAAAATATTACTTTTTCAAGTACTATGATGAACTCTGCAGAAGATTATGGAATGGACATTTCACCAACACATTATTACAAATTTTGCGGTTAGAGGGTTTTTCACCACCAGCGGCTCAAGTCAGAGGTGTGGCCCAAGCATATCTCTTTGAACTCCGAGATGCCCGTGATATAGAGACCGCGCTGCTAGAAATTGAGTCAAGCATTACAGAAGTTACCCGGACCACAATTGATAAAGTACTATATGATAAATACTCCCTTTGGCTCCCCTAGTAATCGTTTTTTCTTCTCTCCCTCTTTTACCATTTATTTTTCTTAACATGTTTTTATTTTTCTTATTTTTTACTTTTAAATGTTTTTCTCTGTTAGTTTTTAGAACTTTTCTTGTTCATGTTTATTGTTTTGTTCATTACATCAGATTAAATAGTTTGTTGAAAACCATTACCTGAAATAAAACTTTTTTGGAAAAGCATTGCAACAATCAATCTTGTTATTTGTTTCGCACCCATTCAAATCTATTGCTTTCATCACATCAGATTAAATAGTTTGTGGAAAACCGTTACATCAAATAAAACTTTTTTGGAAAAGCGTTGCAGTAAATCAAACTAATTATTTTTTTTTTCACTAGAAAAGAAACAAACTATAATGTTATTAATTATATCAAATAAAAAATATATTTGCAAACTCGTTACATGACATAAAACTAGCCGCTCATAATGAAATAAAACCATAGTTAAACATAACTTGAAAGATCACACATGGCAGAGCAGAATCTATTGAAACGTGCATATTATGACCCAGCTCACCCTGGTAGCTTTTGCGGTGTGGAAAAATTGATTAAAAGCATACAGGATGAAACTGGTACAAAGATTAACGCGCAAACAGCACAGAAGTTCCTCTCTGGACAAGACGCTTACACCTTACACCGAGCTGCACGCCTGCGCTTTTCGAGAAACCGTGTGTTTGTCCCCAGACCTCTTAATCAATACCAAGCAGACCTTTGTGATATGAGAGCGTTAGCCGAGCATAATGATGGCTATCAATATTTACTTACAGTTATAGATGTTTTCTCTAAAAAAGCTTATGCAAGAATCTTGAAAAACAAAACAGGCGTTCAAGTCACTAAGGCATTTGAATCTGTCTTGAAACATGGCCAAATCCCACAAAAACTCCAAACAGATAGCGGTAAGGAATTTTTTAATTCCAGTTTTCAATCTTTAATGAAAAAGTATGGTATAAATCATTTTGCTACAGGGAGCGATCTAAAAGCATCAGTTTGTGAAAGGTTTAATAGAACTCTTAAAAGTAAAATGTATAGATATTTCACTGCTGCAAATACACGTAGATATATCGATGTGTTACAAGATTTATTAGACAGCTATAACAGTAGTTACCATCGTTCCATAAAAATGACCCCGAATCAAGTAAATTCAGACAACACAGCCTTAGTATTTCAAAACCTGTATGGCACCTCTTCTCGCTGTAGAAAAAACCCCATGAAATTTAAAAAAGGTGATCACGTTAGGCTCTCTAAAGTCAGAGGTGTGTTTGATAAGCGGTATGAGCAAACATTCACAAGCGAGGTGTTTACTATTGACCAATGCATACCTAGAGATCCTCCCGTTTATAAAATCAAAGATTATGACGGGGAAGAAATTATCGGTAGTTTTTATGAGCATGAGCTGCAGAAAATCACTCTTGTCAAGGATAAGCTCTATCACATAGAGAAAATTCTCTCAAAGCGTAAACAGAGGGGACAGGTTTATTTCCTGGTCAAATGGAGGAGCTGGCCTGAGAAATTTAATAGCTGGGTTAAAGCCAGTGAGCTTAAAACCATCGCATAACAAACTTCGGGCCACACACGCACCTTGGTAACCTTGGTAACGGTTCAGCAATGACTGTCAGGTCGCAGGGGTTTTACGTCACGCTTCCATCAAATGCAAGTTTGAATGTATTTAAAAATAACACCAGTAGCTGCTTCCGTGTGGATCTCGCCCAGCATCTCAATCTCGATGGGGCATGGGAGGTGGCTCTCACTGAAATTTCATATCCCTATACATGGCTTAATCTCCAGAATGATAAGACTTATTTTGAATGGAGGAAAAAGGGTGATGCTGAGCAGAGGCCTTATGACGTGGTTAAAACGAAAATACGCGCCGGCTTTCATGAGGACGCTAACACGTTGAGAGCAGAGATTGAAGCCTGCCTCAGGCGTATCGACTCGGATATTTATCTAAAATATCACCCACTTGTTAAAAAGTTTGAATTCACAGCTGGGGGCATTTATCAACTTAGGTTTTTTCCGCCTCTTGCATATATGCTTGGTGTACCAGCAGGTGTATGGCAACGATTCGAGCGCAAATTAGCCCCATATCCTGCAGATATAAAGGCGGGGTGTTATCATCTATTCTGTTATTCGGATATAGCTGCCTTACAGCTCGTGGGTGATAGCTACTCGCCCCTACTGCGTACTGTGAAAATAGAGGGCAATTACGGAGATATCGTGACCCTATCTTTTAACAAACCAGACTATATTCCAGTTGCACGAAGACAAATTGAAAATATCCATATTGAAATCAAAACCGATCAGAACGAGCCTGTAAACTTTACCTACGGTAAAACGATAGTAAAGCTACACTTCCGGCCTGTCAAGGATCTTGCATAACTCATAACAACAACAACAAAAAAAAAAAAAATGGATAATAATAGATTTATAGGGTATTATCAAACTCAGGCTGGTAATGGTCTGCCCGGATTTTCAGGTGCGCCTGTAATTTACGGGCGCGGAATAGCGTCTATTTTCTCTAAATTGTTTAGATTTGTAACCCCGTTCATAAAGAGGGGTGTGAGCATCACAAAGCCTCACCTCAAATCTGCTGTCAAAGGTTTTGCTTCTGATATTGTTACCTCATCACTCTCAAATTTAACTCGTTCGAACACACCAGAGCAGCAAGAGGGTTCGGGGTTGACCCTAATTTCGCGCAGACCCTTGAAGCGGCCCCCAGGTCAGAGGTTGAGAGAGTTTAAAAAGCGCAAGAAAACGGTGAAAAAGAGACAGAGTGGGAAAACCGTCAGACGGAGAGGACGCAAGACTGATATATTCTAAACACAACATCAACTAAGAAGCAATCAGCAATGTCTTTACTTCACGAGAGATCAAACGAATGCACCTTGAGTGAGTTAGATATTTTTACAGCCTCACTCACTCAGATGTCTATCGAGGATAAATGTTATTCAGAAATTCTACCAGTAACAGCGCTCACAGATCGGGGGCCTCTGGAATTTTATGTCCCCGGAAATGGCTTGCATTACTTAGATCTGAATGATACACTACTCAGTTTAAGACTGAAAATAACAAACCATGATGGTAGCGATATTGAGGCAGACGCTAATGTTGGAATTATAAATTACCCTTTAAACACCATCTTCAGTCAGTGTGACGTCACATTGGGCGACAGATTGATTTCACAAGCGAGTTCGACACATGCATATAGAGCCATAATTGAAACATATTTAAATTACTCAGAAGAAACTCTGAAAACTCAATTTACTGCAGGTCTGTTTTACAAAGATACAGCTGGCTCACACGACTCCCATGTTGTTAATAACGGCCCGAATAGGGGTTTAGTCCGGAGGGCAGTTTACAGTGAACGCTCGCGAGAGTTCCATGTGATCGGGCCGCTACATTCAGACATATTTTTCTGCGAAAAACTCTTACTAAATAATGTGGATCTACGGATTAAACTCACAAGAGCAAACGATGCTTTCACCCTCATGGCGCCTGAAAATGCCAATTACCATCTCAATATTGTTGGGGCATCATTGTTCGTAAGGAAAGTCACGGTGTCCCCCGCTGTCCGTGTTGGCCACGCCTCCGCTCTCATTCATGCGAATGCATTGTATCCCATCTCCCGGATTAATGTAAAAACATTTTCAATACCCGAGAACTCGCGGATATCACATCATGAGAATCTGTTTCTGGGCTCACTTTCCCGTTACCTGGTCATAGGCATGGTTAACCATGAGGCTTTTACAGGTCGATATGATTTATGCCCTTTCAACACAACAATCTAGAGTTTTTGGCTCTGTGTCATGAGAGTAAGCAAATACCAGCCAAAGCGTTTCAACCCAATTTTGCTGAAAATCAATCCGTAAGAGAGTTTTACAGCCTGTACACTGCTACTGGGAGAAACCTGAAAGATTTGTCCTTGTGCATTGACAGACAAGAGTTTGAACAAGGATATACATTGTTTGTTTTCAATATGAATCCTTCAGATGACACTCAGGCCTTGTCACCTGTGATAAATGGCAACTTGAGACTTGAAATGCGCTTCAGAGTGCCACTGCCTCACACAACGACACTGATCGTTTATGCTTGTTATGATTCCATTCTCGAGATCAATTGCAAAAGACAAGTTTTGGTTGATTATTACTAAGGTTTCACTTTTTTTATTGAATCATGAACAATCACCAATTGGAAAGTATTATGAGACTGTTAGTGGGCGATAGTTTTTTTGGAGTATATGCAGAAGATGAATTATTAGCATTACTCAAACGCTCGTTTAAACGGCCTACATATATGATCATAAATACAGATCCTAGGAACAAACCTGGAACTCACTGGTTGGCTATTTCTTTAGATGAAGATGGAGGTGCTAGTTTTTACGATTCGTTTGGATTCCCACCAGATTATCCTTTTTACCCGAAAAGTATTGTAACATTTCTGAAAAAGCATGCTAAACGAGTATCTTTTCATCAAAGACAGCTACAAGCCACACTCTCGACTGTATGTGGCCAGCACTGCATATTTTTTCTGGCTAACAAATCGCGTGGAAAGAGTTATAAGGATGTACATGCTTTATATAGCTCTGACCAAATCAAAAATGATAGCATGGTCTCCTGTTTTGTAAAACGATTTATCAGATGTGTTTTAATATGTAAGGCTAGCAATTTTAATCAAACTTCGTGTTCTCTGAAAGCTTTTAATGCTTGTCATTTGTGCTAAAAAAATATATTTCAATAAAACTAACAAAACGTTTCTTGGGGGGAAAAAAAGTGGTGTATTGTGCTTATTTTGTTATATAAAAACATGAGAAACAATTAACTTTTAAAAACAATAAGGTTTTATTTTTTGGTTTTTGATTACATCAGAAATACACCCAATACGGTGTGATGCTCTTGCTTTTCTTCTTCTTCTTCTTTTTCTTAACAATAACATCATCCTCAGATGATGTGTGGTATTCTCCTGTTTCTCTTGATCCTTTTAACGCTGCTATTTCTCTTCTAGCTGATAAGTTTCCAATAGTTGATAGGGGTATTTTTACATCCGCCAACATTCGCGCGAGCGAGCTCCAGCCTATGGGTTTCACACTTGCACGGGGACTTGCTAAAAATTTCATCAGGTCCAGCATTTGACTACCTACTATGGGCTTTTCTCTATGCATCAATTCGCCCTCCTCACTCCATCCCATGTGACCTTTTGATGCTAATATTCTACGCATTAGATATTCAGTGTTTCTCTTTGAACGTGGATTTATGTGGGTTAAAACGTCGTGTAAAACCTTATTCACACTTCCCCTCTTTCCCCCCTCTGCGCTTTCTTCCTGATGATATTCATCAGATCTCTCACTCTCACTCCCTTTACGCTCTCTGGGGAGTCTTAGTGTTATATGTCTGCTTTCATCTGATTTCTGTCTCTCAAGCACCAGATACTTTTGTAAAAGCATGTTATACTTTTTAATTTTCTCATCGGAGGTTAGACCTTGAGTCTCCAATACACGTCTCATTTGACTATCCAGTTCATCCTCGGCCTTGTCTCTAATATTTACTCGAGAAGCATTTGCATGTGTTTCATTTAAGCGTTTGATCTGCTCAGGTGAGATCAGATACATTTTCTGCATTTTTATTTGCGAATTGCCCCAATTGCCAGATCTGCAACAATGGGTAGAACCGTTGTGAGCAGAGGTAACAGGAAACCCCCCTTTTGAGTGATTAACTTTCTTTTCTTTCTAACTCCCTCTCGTCTGCTGGCCATCTGTCTGATTTTCTCTCTATACCGTTTCAGCTTCTTATGCTGACATTCTGTCACTGGAATATTTCCTTTTAAAAGATTCATACAAATTTCACAAACAGACTGAATAAAATCGGGTGAGCATTGTTGTAAAATAACCTTACGGATTTTAGGGGAGCTTGTGGTTAGTGTTTTCAGTAAAGCAAAGTTTCTTCTCAATCTTACAGACATTGTTTCTATTATTTTTTCCTCGGCAAGAAAACACACAGCTTTTCAGAGGGTAGTATCCCTGTTCTCAGTCTGAGTTGCTCTGGAGAGGTGGGGGTTAAATTTATCAATAAATATCCGTGTGGTTCTCTCGTGGCTTCTTCAAAACTCTCCAAGAAGAAATGCACACGTCCTGGACATATTTGTCTAGCTAGTGTATTAACTTGTAATTTATCACGAGGGTTTTTAAACAACACCATGTAAGTACTGTTCAGACTGATCGTCCTGCTGTGTTTACCTTGTAAAAACACGTTCTGGCTCAAAGTCATCACACTCATATTTTTATGGTGTCTGTATTGAGTGAAAATCCGGACCACTTCCGGATGATTAGCTGCTTGAAAAATAACATCGTCCAGTACAATGAGATGACTTTGGTGTGAGGGAAACAAGGTCTCATCTTGAAATGATTCAGGAATGCCCTCGATGAATTTAATGTTTTTATTTTTCTCTTGAAGCTCAGAATACAGAGGTTGAAAGGATGTATAAACCCACACAACATTGTCAATAAGCTTGTTCAAAACATGTACACAGTTTTCCAATACAGATTTCACAAAAAAAAGGTCTTTCCAGAGCCACTTGGCCCGACAACCATACAGGAAAATGGCACATGAAGTCTGGGGTCAAACTCGATTAAAGCAGGCTGAAACATTTTTTTTTTTTTTTTTTTTTTTTAAAAACAAACAAAAAAATCAATAACCAAAGGGTAAAGTCAGACCTCCTGGCAGCAATCTACGCTTGTCATAAACAACCCGGAATTTTTTGGGAAATGATGAATTTTGTAGTGAAAAGGCTGATTTATTACGAACGATACTGTGCTGAGGGGCCTCAAGTGTAGACCCTCCTTCACAGTTATCAATGTAATTGTCAACAAGAGTCTTTACAGATTCAAAGTTGACCTTTTCGCAGACATCATGTGTTTGTGTGATTCCCTTTGCTTTCAAAACAACTTTACCTTTTCTGGTCATGTAACCATAACTCTTAGGTCCTGCTGCAACAAACTCTGTAATGAAATCATCCTGGTCTAACTCATTTGTTAGCTCGCCTAAATACCTGCCTGTTTCTAGTTCAGATTGATTTTCTTTAGTGAGATACACTACGCTATCAGTGTCATAGTAAATAGCTCTTTCCTGCAGCTGATCCAAGTAACTGTAGAGTTTCATACGCCCATATGAAGTAGTGAAGGCCGCAATGAAGATGTTATCTGTGGAGTTTGGGATCGGAGTGCACAGGTCACCATAACACCATTGAATAAGAGCCACATCATCACTGACAAAAGAGAAATAGCTCACTTTGTATTTTGGAGAGAACATAAGGTTAAAGAATTCCTCGGGGTCACTCACCAGTTTGCTCTGTGTGAGATTATTTCTCTGACCAAATTTTCCCCAAAAAGAGTTTAAACACAGTTTGGCCATTTGTCTTTTAGCAGGGTTTAGTTTTATGTTTTCAGGGTCTAAAGTTATTCCTTGCTTAGCCTGGTAGTCTTTAATGTAAAGCTGTTTAGCCTCCTCAGTTACAGCATCTGATGGGTAGCCTGAAGCTTCTTGTTTTTTGCGCAGGAAATGATGTACATAGTCTGTGAATATTGTGTTACTCTGTCTCTCAAAGTGCCATACCTCTGTGATTCGACCTATTTCATAACCCTTTTCTAATGCGAGGTTAAACTCGGGAGTGGTCCAAACCCCTCTCAGTGCTCTATCCTCGTTACTATGGTTACAGGCTCCTTGTTGGTTGTTCATTTCAGCACAAGTGCGGCAGAGAGTAAAGAGAAGTTTTCCTGATTTTGTTTTATATGGTAAAACGGGGAAATAGAGCCCTCTCGGGGGATGAACAGTGGCTTTGATAAACCCAAAGTAGTTTTTAGGGTGCTGAAAATTTTGAAAGATTATTTGAGGATGACCTAAGGGGTAACTACAGGTACTATTTACATATGGATACAGGGAGGTGACATCGACATAGTTGATTTTCTCACGGGGCCCGGCACTACAGCGAAGTTGTGCTGGGCTTGTACGGCCTCCAAAGAGGGCGTGGCGGGGGATCAAAGGCTCTGGTGGATCATAACGTTCGAGAAAGCTGATTACACTCTCATCACTACGTTTTAACTCGGTCCACTCATGCTCCCAGATTATAACAAGAGACACATTATGCTCAGCTCTCAATCTAGCGAGCCTGTCTTGAGTGGCGCTGTTTAACTCTGCAAAAGAGGAACCTAGCAGGGGGTTAACATCGGACTGATTGGAAAAACACTTAACACACCCATGGAAGTAGCAGCCCAAAAATTCCCACGCGTATGTTTTACCATTATTTTCGGAATATCCATCTACATAATAACTACCGAGCTGTTTTTCTCCTTGATTGAGCGCATGTCTGATAAAAACACCTTGCGTACAAGAGAGATATTCGAGCCATTGAATTGAGGATGAGGAAAATGATTTTACCTGATTATGGTAATTTAAAGGACAGGGCAGGGCCAGAGAATTGGCAGGCATGAAGTTTGTCAAATACGTTTTAAGACAAGCGCTTGCAAGCGTGTTGCGACTGAAAGGATCTACTCCTGTCTCTTCAATAAACCCGTTTCTAAACAATGTGCAACCCCGAGCTAGAATTTCAACATCATTTTTACAGTATAACAGCGCCTGTTTCATGAAAATGAAGGGGCCAGAGCTGACTGAATCATACCATTTGTAAAATTCCTCTCTGCCTTTTGATGTCATGCGCTCGAGACTAAATGCGGAAGGGGGAGGGTACGGTCCAACATAAGTTAGGTTTTGTTTGGAGCTGAAAGAATGAGGAAAAAAACCTTTAACACTATCTGAAAATCCCATCGCTTTCGGGATAGCTGACAATGGCATAGGTAGGAAGCATGACGAGTCCATATAACGTTGATTAAAGTCTGGGTCTGTAAAGCTGATCACTTTGGAACCTTGCATTATCAAGTTTGGTTTTAATCCTCGCCTAACTAACCTGCGAAGGATAATGTACGCATCGAAACCCTTTGCATTATGAGCGATAAAGATTGAGCCCTTGAAGAGGGGGCGTCTAAAATGAGCAAGAAAGTTTTCAACGCAATGCTCGCCCTGAGAGCTCCAAAATTTACCATCTGATGTTTTTGTACACACCAGAAAAGGGCTGTGCTCACCGTGTTCGTTAACAAAAGTTTCAAAATCATAAAAAATCAACTTGTTATTATGTTTTGTTTCACGTTGTAAAACCTGCATATAGCACTGATGTGTTTGATGATCACTAGAGATTTCCTGACGACAGATTGGGCATTTTCTCTTTTGGCATTTGTGAGGTTTTTCATGTGCTGCTAAGCAATATAACCTCGAGCACTTGATACATTTCCTGTAGAGGTCGCAGTTGCTGGCAGACCTTTCACGCCTCTCAACGAGTTTTTTATGGCTCTCAAAACAATAACGAGATCTACAGGTGCGATTACAATCGGTACATACAATAGGGGAGAGGAAATGATCGCTGCAGTCAGGCTGCATACAGACTGAGCAACGAGCAGGGCAGAAATGGGATAACACATGGTTAAAGCCTATGTAACAATGAGTACACAAATACGCTGTGCCCAAAAATCCTTTAAGATTTTTGATAGCGTAGTAATGATTGTCAAATAAAAATAAACACAAGGCTTTTGCGCTATTAACTGTACTAGTCTGAAATTTACAAAGGGTGCGATCATGCTCGTTACGGTAAAATACTATAATTTTACATCCTAGTAACCTTTCAAATGTAATTATTTGATTAAACCCAACAGGCGTTTGATCATTTAGACCAGCTTTTTGTTGAATTTCTCTAGCTAATGTTTGTGCTTGATAGTCATTAAAATCGGGTTGCAGAAGGTGGGCAACACTTGTAGCAAAACACAACTTATTCGAGGGGTTATGGACCACGTATAAAAAACGTCTTTTCTTTTCCACAATTTTGCTGTCGAGTATGTGTTTAAGCAATCTTTTCCCACTGCCATTTGGGGGTGTAACAATCTGAGCTACAACCTCCAGCGAGCCATCACACATTACTGACCAGTTTGACTGTACCGCTCTCAAGAATAAATTTTCAAATTCAGATAAATCATGATTATCACGTAAAATCACTGAAACATTATTTTGTAACTGCTGGCCTATCAATTCTAACTGGATATGATCACCTGAACGTGCGTGAGAGAAAAACCTGTTTGATATTTCACGTGCACTAGACATTACGCCTTGATAATAATGCGCATAGTCGGGTATATCGTTTGGAGGAGGAAAATTCAAAATTTCTCTAATTTCAACGTTATTAAATTTATTTCTAACAACTATAGAGGGTTGTGCTGAATTACTGGCGCAACTCTGGTCTGGATTACCCCCTTGTTGAAAGGAGTGATCATGGTTTACTGGGTTAAGTGGCTCGTTCGCAGAGACAATGTCTGCGGGAGAGCTGAGTGATTGATGAGGATTAGAGTCATTGAAAGTGGTTGACAGCTGTATCGGGGGGCTGCGGCTGAGCGGTTCGTTGGGACACGCATTGTCCGGGGAAAAGACTAGCGAATGTTGGCTTTGAGAATCAATGAAACGATTTTGATTTAGCCTGTTTATTTGACTCAATAACTCTGGCGGTATTTGAACCTCATTTTGTATTTGGGCCAAAGCTTCTAAAGCTCTATTAATTGCTAAAAACGGATCAGAAGAGGAGATGTTTTGTGTCAGACTCATTTGTGAATGAACGGTGTCTGACTCTGTTTGGATCTCATCATGATCCAATCCCAAACTCAAAGAATTATTTTGAAAGGCACTTTCATTGGGCGCTAATCGGGCAAGAGCTAAATTAAGCAATTCTAAAGGATCATTATTATTGATCACCTCAGGTTGCTCACTGTTTTGTGAATATGTAATCTGAGAATGGTGTGTATTTTGATTTAACCTAGCTAAGCTAACGCTGTTTCTAAAGCAAGAAACGGGTCTGTAATATCTGGTTCCTGGTTATCCATTTATTTTATTATTATTGTTTAACAGGAATATATTAAAAGAACAAAAAACCACAAAAGACAGTATGTTTTGAAAAGCAAAATGAAAAAAAAAAAAAAAAAAACAAACAAAGTTTTTATAAGATGAGCTGAACTAATTCAGCGAACAGAGATACCGCGCGAAGAGCGATTGAAGCCAGCTGCTTTCGGGTGCGTGTTCGCGTTGTCCTCGTTCTCCTTGCGATCCTGCGGGTCCTTCTACTCCTCCTTCTGAGACGCACTGAGAATTTGAGGGTAAGATACAAACAGTTAGTAAAGTTAAATAGAAAAGGGATAGTTTTTATTTAAAAAAAAAAAAATGAGAAAAAAAAGCTAGAACCTAGAGAGACTGACCGTGATTGGGTCTCAAAGGCAGGCGCGGTGCATTTCGTGTGTCTGATGACGGAGAATAAGAAGCGTTTCTGGGGCTCCGATTGGCCGGAGCATCGGGAGTGAGCTCGGAGAGCAAATCTTGCCTGTCCCCGGCGGACAGGCGCAAGTTTTTCCCAGAGGGTCGCGGGAGAGAACAAGCTCCGGTGGGAATGGAACTGGGGCCAGATGAAGCCGGGCGATCTAGCGTAGAGAGCAAATGCTGTCTGTCCCGTGTGGACAGACGAATATTCTTTCCTGTAGATCGCACAAGCACTGGTGGAGAAGAATTCGGCGAACTCGTACGAATAAAGGTGTCCAAGTCAGAGATATCTAGAAAGTTTGATAAAAATGAAAAAAGAGGGTAAATGTTTTTGTTTTTCTTGTATAATTAGCTGTTAAGAGGGGGAACAAGAAATGAACCAAACCTACCAATTCGATCGAGAGACTCAAAAAAAGAGGAGTTGAGCACGCTTATCTCAGAGTCTGAAAAGAAATAACATCGAGTATTTAAAAAAGGGGAAAAACAGTAAAAATATAAACATTATATGAACAAGAGTGAGAAAAAAAAACGAGGTACCTGATGAGGCCATGATCGCTGCTATAGTTTAACTTACAAACGCACTTTTTTAGCTCTGAGTGTTAGAGGCGAGCTTATATATGTTTTAAAAAGTGTATTCCAAGTGTTACAGAGTCTATTTTGCATGGCTTTTGAAGATGAAAAAGCTTTTTGAAAGAATGGTAAAAACGGAAAATGCGAAAATGTAGTTAGAGAGGAAGATTAACACTTACCGAGTGACATGCACATAGCGCACGCAAAGGTAGTTGTTGATCCCTGGTTTCATGGCTGTTGAGCTCGCAAGCAGTCTGAGCGGCGCCAGTTGTTGATATGTCTGAAGTCAGAGGTCTTGTGGGAGCTGATGGCAGTCTTAACCTCAGCGGGAGATCATAAAATCGAGCATGGAGCGGATTGGCTAACCGGGGTGCAAAGGGAGCGGTGCAAGGGTTATGTGATTGGCAGCGGGGCGCAGTGAGGCGGAGTTGGTCTAAGGGGGGAATTTTCAAACGAGGTAAGCATCGCATTCGGGAGCAGAGCTGGGAGCGAACAAGCAGGAAAAAATTGTGCTCTGCAAGAAGTTGTGGATCGGAGATTAAGAGCGAGGTAGAACTTAGACTCTGCGTGGAATTTTAGAGCTTGCTAGTAAGAGGGAAGTTTTTGAAGAAAAAAGACTAAGGATTTTCCCTGTTATCGAATATAAGGTTTTGGGAATAGAGGGGTAGCTAACAAGTTATTCTAGGGTTTTTGGAGAAATCGCGGAGAATTTTTTTAAAAGGAGTTTTGGCTTTGTTTGGCTGAGCATGAAGGGAGCCGCGGGGCGCTGAATTTGAGAAAAAAGACTAAGGATTTTTTCAGGATTTCCCCTGTTATCGAATATAAGGTTTTGGGAATAGAGGGGGTACCCTAACAAGTTATTGTAGGGTTTTGGAGAAAACGCGGAGGGTTTTTTAAGGAGTTTTCCCTGCTTATGTATCTAAGGAGGGTTAGGGTTAGGGGATCGCGAGTTTTTTCTGAGTATGAGTTTTATTCTAAATCTACAAATGCATATAAATCGAAATAAAGTTTTCCCCCAAGGCATGCAGCCTGTATTTGTGGCCATACTGAACGTTACAAAAGCACAAGTTTAACTAAACAATTTTAATATGGTTTAATAGATTTTTAAACACATGAGCACGGAGCCCGAGAGAGCACGGTCCGGAGACACAGGCGCGCCCAGACACACAGTCTCGGGCGCGCGCGCGCGCCCACACACTGACCCGCCACCAGATGGCGTTTTTTGAGCATAAAAAAAAAAAAAAAATTTATGGCTTAAAGAAATAAAAGAATGATATTTGATATATAAGAAAGTATCTAAATAATCCATTAGTTGTTTTTAGGGGGGGAAAAAAGCAATGAGCTATGAACTAGCATATTTTTATGAATATCATATTTTTATGAATATCATATTTTTATTACTTAATTACTTCCGGAGCTCCGGAAGTAATTACTTCCGGAGCTCATGAATAATTCATGACCTGTCAGTTTGACATGAGGGGTATAATATCACTCTCTATTGCTTTATTATTGTAGCTCTAGTAATAAATAAGAATGTAAGGATTCTGGATCAGCACCATGATGCCCATAGTATATACAGTATTCTGAAGAAGGTCTAAAATGTCACTGTGTGTGCGTGCATGTGTGTGTTTTATTTAGATGGATTTTTTTTAAATATTACTCATGATATAACATTGTGCAGACATGCCTGGTAAGGACATGAGGAGGAAACAGTAGAGCTGTGTGAGGCTACTAAAGGCAGGGCTATAACATTTTTCTGTCATCATTTTATTATAGATTAAGTGCAAGAGTTGTTAGGTGTGGATAATTAGATTATAGTTTATTGCAATAGCAAGTTGTGCCTTGTTCTCAGATAGACAGCAAGTGGAGAGTGATATATGAAATGATGGGATGGAAGGAAGAAGAGAAGCAAAGAGTGATTCACAGGCAGAGCCTAAATTATTTCTCACAGTTTTTTGTTGCCTTATGGTTCCAAGCGCTGTCACCAATCTTTGCATTTTGTTATTATCTCATGACACTTGTTTAATCAGCTACCATCTCTCCTATGGACTTTTTAATGTTTACAGTCTCAGATCAACACAGCCCTGCCCTCCAGCACTATCCACAGCAACCCCTCAACAGCAACATTGTACCCATCAGGTAAAGCATCGGCTCCGTTTGCTTTGCCTTGTTGCCCATATTAGATTCTTGATGAATGTGTGTTGTTGTTATTCAGCCTGGTTCAATGTGCCCCTTTTTAACTTTGAGCACCCGCCCCTTTAAACCTCTCTGCACAGCCCTGCTACAGCTGTTATAAGGCACCGAATTAGGATAGACATTCCTACCCCTTAATGGAATAGTCCTGGTCATCTTAGCTTTATGGGAAAAACGGTTCACTGACCAGTAAAACAAAATGATTTGGCGCTGTGTTATCTGCTTCGTTTTTGTGGGTCTGACCCTCAAATCCTTACTGAGTCATATTAATTCTGCCCATAGCCATAGTCCAGATTTCTGTGTAGTTTGTGGCATAGATGGATGTGTCAAAGAATATCGTGTTTACAATTCATTTTGGTATCACATTCGTCGAACACACTCTGACCACCTTGGCAATGGACAATGCAGCGGATCGACTAGGATACAAAAATCTGTAAGGTGAGACTGACTATTGTTATGGCCCTGTCCATAATCTGTTTAGGTGGCTGTTGTTGTCTGTGCCTTTAAGTCTTTGCATGTCCCGGAGTGGATGAGCTGACGGCTGCTGATTGGTCCCCTGGCCATGTGATCTTCTTCAAATCCCTCACCAGCAGTTGTCCTGGGGCAGCCACTGACAGCAGCAGCAGACCTGACCCTGGCCTCCAAAAACCTGAGACTTTTGTGCCTGTGATTTTTGCGGCTTTTCTGAGTTTTGTATATAGTGTGTACATTAGTTTTCATTGTAAATAGCACTGCAACAGAAGGGGTGAGCTGCCTTATTGTTTATCCTTGCACTGTTTTCTCCTGTTTATTTCAGCTAGGGAGTTAGGTGTAGCGCTTGTCTTTTGTTTGATTTCACATAGGGTTTTAGATAGCACCTCCTCCTGACTTAGCTTGTTTTGTTTGTTATTTTGGCCTTTGTTCACCCCGGAGCTTCATTTTTGCAGTGTAGATAATAAAACACGATTCACTAAGAAATTGGTTTCCCTCTGTGTATGGTTTTGGGGACCAGGGCGGGGCAGTCTTTTCAAACTTATGTTGCGTTCCTGTACCCCTAGACTGTGGCGTAACACTATATACTTTGATGTCTTTGTAAATAGTCATATAAAGTATTCATGTTAGATGCCTACTTGTTTTTACAGCTTAACAGTAGATATGTTTATGCTAATTCCTTATGATCCACATCAATGCTATTTATTTATAAAGAATTTTCTGAGTGTTTAATTTCTCTTAATAGAGAAAACAGCATTTTTAATTTTTTTTTAAACTTTTGTTTAAAATAAACCGATTGTCATGGTCCAGAGTCTCCTTGGTTGTTTGTGTTTATTAATATTCATTGTTTCAGTTAGTTTCCTGGTTATTTGTTAATTATTTCCAGTGTTTAGGTGTTCTCTGTGCCTCCCTTGTCTTGAGTTGAGTGTCCCTGGTTTGATGTTCATGTTTATTCCTGTTTTACTTTGATAGTCCCATGCCCTGCATTGGTGTATTCTGTTGCGCTTCCCCCTGGTCTCTTCTCATCTGATTAGTGTCAGCTGTGTTTCGTACCTGTCTGCCAATTTATCGTTTCCCTGTGTGTGTGTGTGTGTGTATATTTAGTGTGTGCTTCCCTCTGTTCTTTGTCGGATCGTCTGCATTTTCTCCTCTGTGTCATCTGTGTTCCCTCCCTCAGGTTTTCATGTCTCGTGCTCCTTGCTCCAGGTTGTAAGGTTTTTGCAACATTTTCCATGTTTCCTGTGTTCTTTAGTTTAGCTTTCCAGGTTTAGGTTTTTGAGGATTTTTAAAGCTTTTAAACTACAGTTACGCTGCCAAATATCCATCAGCATTAAATTAGTATCAATTTATTAAACTCAGTCTGAAAACATACATATTTTAGAGTAAATTATCAAATGCAGAATATAATTATTTAGAAATTATCAGTGTAGCTTGTAATTAATGTCTTTAACTAGTCAATTAATCAACTAATCTCAATTGCAGTTCTAGGAGGGAACCCTCATCAGCGGAGAACAGAAGTCTGAGTAACATGTGGGCCTACAGGACTGATCCAGTGGTCGAAAACCAGCCAACAATGGATGCTGCTGTAGACACCAGATTAAACTCAGGAGAAGATGCAGTGATTGAGCAAAACACAACACAGCATGGTCCAGACAGAGTGTGCCCGGAACATTTTGGTACTTTTGACAGTAATATGACATTGTACTCTGGCTTCGATGATGGTGCCCATATCTCGCAAAGGCCCCTTGTTCCATCCCAGACCAACAATGATACCTCGACTCCAAACATTTCAGCAGCTTGTCCAAGCGGGTTTGCAGATGGAGTAGCATCATCCCAATCTATGGTAAGTCTATCACTACTGAACAATAACAACTTCTTTTGATAAAACATTTTACCAGTTTATTACACTCCTATATTTATTTCTCTTTTCTGAAGGATGACTCCTACCACGATGTTCTTACCAGACAAGCAACAGCTCTTGTATTGACTGCAAGAGAGAAACATCGTCTTTCACAGGTTTGTGCTCATACAAATTTAGAATGATTATTTTAACATGCGGCTATATTTATGTTTTTTTCTCACCATTATTAACAATTTTCCCTAAACTGTAACAGCCTTTAATTCATTCTGATTATCCTAATAGTAACTATGGAAAACTGAGCATCACTTGTATGTGCCTCCAACTTTCCAGTTTACCTAAGGCAGTCATAGTCTCCAGCCATCCATCCATTCGCCTCCGCCTATCCTTTTCAGGGTTGCTCCCATCCCAAGCCTTCCTCCGCCACCTAACTCTTAGTCTCAGTTTAAAAAGGAAAATTGTAATCTTAATTAATCTAAAAATTTGCGTTTTGCAAGAAATCCGAGATGAATTTTAAAAATAATTCTATGCAGTTTTTTGGTTGCAGAGCTACGTACGTTACTAGTCCTTACATTATAAGTTGTCTATTCGCTAAAAATAAATCTCTTTTAATAGCAAACAACTGAGATGTCGTTTGTACTTTCTGTCTGTTTTTCAGAGTGGTGTGAATGATGTCGTTGCAGCATTACAACAGTATCAGGCATCGTTGGTCAATAATCTGAGAAGTCAGGTACAAAAGGTTTTCCAGCAGCATCATGGAAGTGGACTTGAAAAAGATGTTTTGGCAGTCTTCGACCAGATTGAGGATCCATTTGCCTCTGTTTCAACAACATACAGGCAGGATGATGTGATAAAGAGAAATTTCAATTTTGTGGAGTCTGAGGAGGTTTGTGTTGGGTATACTGCTGTCATGGGAAAAAAAGGGAAAAAAAGATTCCTCACTACTGTGCCCAGATGTTTTCAGTATGTTCCGCTTGTCAGAAGTTTGGAACAGTTATTGTCCCATCCAAGAGTTTTGGCATTGATAGATGAGCAGAAGAATTACAGAAATGAGTATTTATATGATATCATAGACGGAGAACCCATGAAGTCTCACCGTTTATTTTCTGCACACCCCTCTGCCTTACAGATTATCCTTTACTCAGATGAAATTGAAATTTGTAACCCACTTGGGTCTCATGCCTCCAAAAATAAGTGTTCTATTATACTTTGGGAAACATTAATCCTAAATATCAATCAAAACTAGCTGCCATTTGTCTACTTGCCATTGCAAAAAAGAGTCCGCTTTCTGAATGTGGTGTAGATGGAATCTTGCAAAGGCTGCATGAGGACTTAGTAAAGCTATATAATGGAGTTAAAATTCAAACTGGAAATGGTGAACGTGAAATATTTGGAGCATTAGTTTCATTATGTGGAGACACTTTTGGCACAACATGAGCTTTGCGGGTTTCAAATCAAATTCAAATTTTAAAGAGGGTGTTGGGTTTGCTCATAGTAAATGCGGGCAGTGTGATTGTTCATTTGAGGACATGCAAATTTATTTTGATGAGGATAACTTTGAGGAACGGACATTTGAACGACATGTCCGGCAATGTAGCGAAATTGAGAAGGCCAACACAGAGTATCTAAGAAGCAGCTTAAAAAGAACATATGGAAAAAACAAAAGAAGCAAACTTATTAATTTCCCAGCATTCAACTTGATCCAGCAAACACCCCAAGACATGATGCATGTAATTTTTGAAGGAATTGCTCCATTAGAAATAAAGTGTGTGTTGAAACACTTAGTTCTTATGGGAGAGCTAGACTTAGATCTCTTCAATGCTGCAGTGACTGGTTTCCCATACTCTCCAGTTGATATTAGAGATAAACCAAGTGTTATTACCTACAGTACACTAGCTTCCAGTGACAATAAGTTGAAGCAGTCCTCGGGGCAAATTGTTCTTCTGAAAATTTTGCCATTTCTGATTGATGCAGCCAAAGGTACTGAACACTACGCATTCATTCTTGAACTCCTAGAGATAGTTCAGATTTTACTTGCTCCTGTCATCAGTCTGCAGACAATTAACAAGTTGAAAATCCTCATTGAACAGCACTTGAAGCACATGAAAGCCCTATTCCCAGATAACAACATCACACCAAAACAACATTATTTGATTCATACACCAAGCCAAATTAAACGTTTGGGACCAATGGTCCGTCATATGTGCATGAGATTTGAATCGAAACATTGCTTTTTCAAACAACGGGCGTCAAAAATAAATTTTAAAAATGTTTGCAAATCTTTAATAAAGCATAATCAAATGTATGAATGTTGTCAGAATGTGGATAGTTTTGATCACCCCATTTTTTCCAAATAATGCACATTAGGACCAACCTCAGAAGTAAGCAACATGCCATACTTAAAAGAAAAAATGAGGGCCTTCCTTGGAAATGATGAAGTAAACCATGCAGTGAGTGTTAAATGGCTTAATCTAAATGGTAACAAATACATAAGGGATAGGTCATTAATTGTTTGTGCTGTTCGTTCTAGTGGTTTACCTATATTTGGGCTTGTGAAAAATATCTATGTGATCAATTCATCATTGTACTGTTTTGAATTCCAGCAGCACAATACCATTTGTTATGACAGAGATTACATGTCATATAAGATAGAGATTCCAAACATGGCACAAGCAACGGAATCTGCTGATAATCTTATAGATTTCACTCCATATTACAGTTTCACACACAAAGATATGACATATGCAGTCATGAAATATTACCTGTGTGATGTAATTGGACTACACACGAGCTCAACAGATGTTTTATAAAAGGTATGCTGCTTTACATGCATGAACTGTATTATCAGGTTATTGTTTTGGACAGTTTTGTTGTTGATTTTTCTATCAAATCTGACAGTTGAATGCGATTGTAGCATTGCCATAGTGAAGATATGGGTACTGATACTTCTATGATACTGGTCTATTAATCTGTTTGACATGGCCTAAAGTGAATGAGTTGTGCTGTTTCTGTTTTTCAAATGGGTCTGTATTTCATGTTTATCATGTGCTTTTAGTTCCAGCTTTTGTTCATGTACTGCATGTTGTGTCAAACTTGACAGCAACTATATTACACTTTAGTGTCAATAAATACATTTCTTAAACTGAGCAGCTGTTTGAGTAGCCTTACTCTTGAAATGAGAAAAATAATCTTGTTTTTATTCTGGAATTTCAACCAAACCATTTTCATACCTTGTAACTGGTAAATAAAGCTCAAGATGAGCTGAAATATCATTTTAAGGAAAAGTTAGACATATTTTCCTAGAATAAGATTTATTTTCTTGTGCAAAACTTGCTTCTTAAGAATATATTTTCTTTTTAGACAAAAAATAAGAAAAAATGTCCATAAACAAGGGTTTTTTTACGTTCTTGAAAATCGTTTTTTGCAGTGCATGAAGGACATCAACGCATGGTCCGAACCAAACAACGCCTGAGAGATCTATATTGGTGGCCAAACATGGATGAGCTGGTCCATGAAATAATGTCCACATGCACAACCTGCCAATCATGTGACAAGACAGCAGCTGTTTCACCTGCACTGTTACAACCCATCAAATTCCCAGAGGGTCCATTTCAACATGTTGCTGTCGACATTGTTGGTCCGTTTGAACAAGGAACCTATGACTGCAGGTTTGCCATCACACTAGTTGACTATTTCAGTAAGTGGCCTGAAGTCGCATTCACACCAAACGCCTCAACTGCGACAGTGATTGCATTTTTATCTGTCACAATTTATAGACCACCTAAAGACAGCGCTGCTTTTATCAAGGAATTCTCAGAATTTTTAA
Organism: Simochromis diagramma; assembly: GCF_900408965.1. NCBI lineage: Eukaryota > Metazoa > Chordata > Actinopteri > Cichliformes > Cichlidae > Simochromis > Simochromis diagramma. The sequence goes on along the minus strand of NW_024386897.1, from coordinate 530,032 downwards.
CAAACATACATTCAAAATATAATATGATAATTTTAACCGGTGATTTTAACCTGCACATAGATAATCCTTCTGACCCTGCAACAAAAGAATTCTTAAACATTCTTCACTGTTTGGATTTTATCCAGCACGTCACGCAGCCGACTCACAACAGAGGACACACTCTGGACCTGGTCATCACCCATGGGCTGTCCACCAGCGTGTCCTCTGTTGTTGACTTGGCTGTCTCTGACCACTACTGTGTGTTTTTTAACATCACCGGTTTTATTCAGCGGGAGACCTCGGTGCGAACTGTGAGGAGGCGCTAACCAACCTCTGAAGTGGCTGCAAATTTTACCAGGGTTTTAGTCAAATGCCCCCCTGTGATTTTACCTGCACCCTGCGATTTGATTTTTAGTTATTTTAACAGCAAACTGAAGAAAAGCCTTGACTCCGTTGCTCCACTCACCACCAAAAAGATTAACGTAAAACATGCATCACCCTGGAGAAACGAAGAAGTCAAAAAACTCAAAAGAAATTGCAGGGCAGCAGAAAGGAGATGGAGGAAAAAGAAAAATAATATCAACCATCAAATATTTTCCGAGCAACTTAAAATGTACAATAATACATTAAGGAAGTCAAGAAATTCATACTTCGCCAAAATAATCAGTAATAACAAAAATAATCCCAAGGTCCTCTTTTCCACCATAGATCATTTATTTAACCCTGATTTTAACAGCTCCCAAAGAACCCCACAGACTCGCTCTGTGAGCAGTTTACAGACCACTTCAGGGGAAAGATCAGCGCCATCAGATCTGATATTTTATCTAATCGCGATATGATTGTAAACACATCTGAGGGCTCGATTGTACCTGAGGAGACACTGGACAGCTTTGTCCTGGTTAATGCTGAGAACTTTCAGAAGGTTTTCTCCACAGTGAGACCCACCACATGTCTTTTAGATCCAATCCCTTCTTCACTCTTTAAAACACTTTATGGATTTTTTGAGGCTGAGCTTTTATACATGATGAATTGCTCTCTTCAGTTGGGTGTCTTCCCTGCTGCCTTTAAAACGGCGGTGGTGAGGCCCCTTCTGAAGAAGAGCAATTTGGATTGTAATGATCTTAATAACTACAGACCTGTATCCAACTTACCATTTTTAAGTAAAATCTTAGAAAAACTTGTTTTTACTCAGATTAATGATTTTCTGAATGATGGACAGATCCTGGAGATATTCCAGTCTGGATTTAGGGTGAACCACAGCACAGAGACTGCTCTCCTAAAGGTTTTAAATGATCTTAGATGTAACTGGGACGCCCAAAAGCTCTCAGTCCTGGTGCTACTGGATCTAAGCGCAGCCTTTGATACAGTAGACCACGCTATTCTTTTAAACAGACTGAAACACATGGTGGGCCTCTCTGGTGCTGTACACAACTGGTTCACTTCCTATCTCTCTGACAGATCTTTTATGGTGAGTATGGATACATGCTCCTCTAAGATCCATAAAATGACATGTGGTGTGCCTCAAGGGTCGGTTCTAGGCCCTGTACTTTTTAATTTGTATATGCTCCCTCTCGGCGGTATCATCAGGAGGCATGGAGTGAACTTCCACAGTTACGCTGATGACACGCAGCTGTACATCTCCGTGTCTCCTGATGACACCAGACCAATGGATGCCCTTTTTAACTGTATCTTGGATATAAGATCTTGGATGGCAGAAAACTTTTTACAGCTTAACCAGGACAAAACTGAAGTTTTAATCGTCGGTCCCGAGGCTCAGAGAGAGAAACTCTTGTCTAAATTAGAGGCATTTTCACTATGTCCTTCGCTACAAGTGAAAAACCTGGGTGTTATTTTTGACTCTGAGCTTGGTTTTATCCCACATGTTAAACATGTAACCAAAATTGGATTTTATCATCTAAAAAATATAGCCAGAGTCCGCCCTATTCTCTCTCGGGCCAACACAGAGATGCTGATGCATGCTTTTATTACCAGTCGCATTGATTACTGTAATGCCCTGCTCTCTGGTCTTCCTAAGAAGAATATTTCAACTTTACAACTCTTGCAAAACTCGGCAGCTCGTGTGCTGACGAAGACCAGAGGGCGGGCCCACATTACACCAGTTTTAGAATCGCTGCATTGGCTCCCCGTGTGTTTCAGGATCGATTTTAAAGTTCTTTTATTGGTTTTTAAATGTCTTAATGGTCTTGGGCCTTCTTATCTCTCAGATCTGCTTTTACCATACGAACCCTCGCGGATCCTGAGGTCCTCTGGTACTGGCCTTTTGATTGTCCCTAAAGTCAGGACACATACTCACGGAGAGGCAGCTTTTCAGTGGTATGGTCCTCGTCTGTGGAACAGCCTGCCGGAGGAGCTCAGGGCCGCAGAGAACGTGCATGTTTTTAAGAACAGGCTCAAGACCCACCTTTTTAATTTAGCTTTTACTTAGCGTTTATTTATTTTTTATGCTTATTTATTCTATCCTGTTATTCTATTATTAATTTAGGATTTACCTAATATTTATTGATTTTATTCTTATTCATTTTTTAATCTTCTTACTCTATTTATATTTATATTTATATTGTATCCTGTTCTTATTTATTTTATCATTTTACCCATATCTCCAGTGTTTCCTCGGAGGGCGCTCTCTGCACCGGGGCTGTTATTGACCGTGGCTGCTGGGTCTCTGGGGTCCTCTCAGCCTGGTTGGGGGGCTCCTTGGCCTCCCTCCTGCTGTGTGCCCAGCCTGGAGGCTGCGGTCTGTGACCGGCTCCCGGTGCAGACGGCTCTCTGTTATAATGTTTCCTCACTTGGCTCATGCGAGCCCAGCCCAATTTTTACTCTTTAAGTGTGCGCGTGTGTGTATGTGTCTGTGGGTGGGGGTGGGGGGATATATGTGTATTGAGAGTGTGGGGAGTGCGTTGGAGGGTGGGGTGGGCTGCTTTTAACTATGTAAAGCACTTTGTGCTACATTTTTTCTGTATGAAAAGTGCTTTATAAATAAAGATTGATTGATTGATTGATTGATTCCTGACTTCTGTTTTTGCCCGTGAAGGAAACCCTTATGAAATTACGACTGATAATGGTCCACAGTTCACCTCAGCTGCCTTTGCTGAGTTTCTCGCTGAAAGGGGCATAAAACACATCAGGACAAGCGTCTATCATCCTCAAGCAAATGGATGTGTGGAGTGCTTTGATAGAGTACTGAAGGACTCCATACAGACAGTACAAGCTACTCAGCGACCATGGAAAACTGTGGTTACAGAACTGCTTCAAAATTATCGAGCGACTCCCCATGCTACAACCGGTGAGTCCCCTTTCCAGCTCCTCAGAGGAAGAGCCATGCGGACTAAACTCAACATCCTGCCACCACCGAAGGATGCTGGACAATATGACCACATCAGATCCAAAGTGACATTGACACAGAAAAGAAGTGCACTTTATACAGACAGAAAGAGAGGTGCTAAACTTACTAAAGTGACTGTGGGTGCTTCAGTGAGAGTACGGAAGCCATTTCATGTGGGAAAAGGAGAGCCACAATACACCAAGCCGCTGGAGGTACAGCAGCAGACGGGTGAGAGTCCTTTCATCCTCAGCGATGGCAGAAGATGGAATGCAGCGCGTCTCTCACTCGTCCCAGAAAACTCAAAACACACACAAAGAGCTGATACAGAGGCAGAAAACATCAGCTCAGCACAGACTGCTACACGTCCCACCCTGCAGAGGGACAGACAACCACCAAGATGGACAAAAGACTTTGTTATGAAATAGTTCAGAGGTAAAAAGAAAGAAGAAATATGCAGATGTGAGAAATGACTGTGAATGGAAAGTGCATTTGAGTTTCATTACCTATCTTTAACTCCAGCTGTGACTTCTGATAAGCTGAGAAGAAGCCACATGGTTGTTCCTTTTGATTCAGGGTTGATCCGGGGCACGTTTACTTGCCATTACAGTTCTTTTATCAGGATATATATAATACTGTTCTGAAGTTACTAATTGCCTCAAAAGTAACAGGCTGTCGAAGGTTTCATGTTGTGCTGCAAGGGAGAGAGTATTATTTGAGAAAAGGGGGAGATGTCGTGTTTACAAGGTTCTATAATAAAGGAAGCAAATTAGTACATGCTGTTACCCTGTCAGACCAGGGGTGCCGCTAATGAGGCTGGGTAAGAGAGAGGGGAGAAGAAGAAAGTAGAGAGAGGTAACAAGATGGAGTGCTACTGTAAAGCCTGAAATAAAGTGTTGAACCCAGACGTCGCCTCCGCTGCCTGATTACAAACTCAACAGATATGTAATTATCCTGAAGTGATATGCTGCACTGACACCTTCACGGGTGATCTTTTCACGTCATTCATAAGGAGAATGTATGGAAATATCCTGTGAGTGAGAACCACAGCTTCCCTCTGTTCCAGTCCAGATTCACTCTGATCCTCTGGAACCTCTTCTGTTGTATCAAATCAGTTTCTGATGAGTTATATGTTATGGGCCCTCCAATCAAGCGTCTCGCATGAGCATGAGATAGAGACCAGACTAGCCCATTCTTCAATGTCCACTCACTGTTAGGATGACCAGGATACTCAGAGTCCTATCCACTTTCAGAGTTTTAGAGACACTCACAGATGTGGAAGACTGCACCGAGCAATCTGTGTCAGACTCCTGATCAAAGCTCACACCTTCAAATGAGTCCTGCAACACAGGCTAAATGACCATCTCTAAAGTCTCTTTTGCATTAAATGTCACTTTATGTGTCTCCTTCTCTTTACTCCAGGTGTTTTTCCTTCTCTGGTCTCTTCAGAAGGGGTCAGCACAGAGACTACAAGCCCATCATCATCAATGGAGCTCCAGTGGAGAGGGTGCAGTCCTTCAAGTATCTTGGTGTCCACATCTCCTCAGACCTGACATGGGCTGCCCACATTCAGGTCCAGACCAAAAAGGCTAGGCAGCGCCTGTATCACCTACAACAACTGAGGAAGTTCAGGGTCTCTCCAAAGATCCTCAGGATTTTCTATACAGGCGCTGTGGAGAGCATCCTCACACAGAACATGACATCGTGGTTTGGGAACAGCTGTGTGAAGGACCAAAAAGCTCTCCAGAGAGTGATCCGTACAGCAGAACGCTGCTGCAGGATTGCTCTCCCACCGCTTCAGGACACCTACACCAGGAGATGCCGGACTAGAGCAGCGCAGATACTGAAGGACCCGTCCCATCCTGGCAACAAACTGTTCCAACTTCTGCAATCTGGTAGAAGGTTCCGCATCTTCCGGGCAAGGACAGAGAGACTCAAGAGGAGCTTCTATCCCCAAGCCATCCGTGCCCTAAACACACACACCCGCCCTCTCACACCATCTATAATTGACTGAGACAGGACTCTTCCAGACACTCTAAACCAAGGCACAATGTACATTTCAATTCCTTTAATTTTAAATATGTTTATATTGTCTATCCTGTAAAATAGTCAGATGTCTATTCATATTAATGTACACAATTCCCTGTGTATTATACTTGTATAACTATGCATGTGACAAATAAAGAACCTTGAATGAATTGAATGAATGATAATGAAAAAACGCCTCAGCCAAGCTGCGTGCTTATGTTTTGCTGCGAAAGCAGCCAGGTGCATGTACACACTAACATTTGATCAACTGATCCCTGATTGCAACTGACACCCTTTATACTGTTCCAAATGCCTTCAAACGCTTATCGCCGAAGTCAGACGGCGGGTGTAAGTCCCCTTACCCACCCCAGTTGCTTTACATGTGGTTTATGGTGTTGTAACTTATTGTTAAAAGATGCAAAATTACACACATACACAATTAACAATTTAATTACTGGTATCTAAAAACAGACAATTTTGATAAAATTATTCTAAAGTGACTTATGTCTACGCCTGGAATGTTTCATACCATTTATTTTTTTCACATACAATTACATTTTTTTCCTGTATTTCCTTTTATGTACAGCAGGACAACTGAACAGTGAATCAGAGAAGATAAGACAACTCTTTATTGCCATTGCACAGTCATACCTAGTACAATACTCCAACAAAATTGGAAACTGTCCATCATTGGCAGTGCGCACAGCACAAAGCAAGACAACACAACACAGTAACTTAACTTGAAGTGGATTTTTTTAAGGTGCAAGAAATGTGTAAGCAAATGAATGACTTAATAAATTAAAGGAATGAGTGTGTTTTTATTGCACATTGTTATCATTATCAGTATTATATTATTATTATTATTATTATTGTTGTTATTATTGCCCCCCAAAAAGTGCAGGTAGGTAGCTGGTGCGGTCAGCTGTTTGCAGGGCTATTGTCCTGTTGTAAAAGTTGTCCTTTAATCTGTTTGTCCGCGACCTCACCAGCCCGACTCTCCTACCAGATGGCAGCAGCTTAGGCTACGTCCAAACGTACCCGGGTATTTTTGAAAACGGACATTTTTCTATGCGTTTGCTCTTTTCATCCACACGTAAACGGCGTTTTCGGTCAGTGGAGATTTTCGAAAATGTATGTTAAAAAGGAAAAAGGAAAAAAAAAAGAAACTAGTAATATTAAACTATTGTCACACCTTATTAACTGCATCCAGAGGGAGATGGTGGTTTATAAAAGATTAGATTATAGCCAATCTGCAACACATGCATTTCAGAGTTTCTGATTAGACTTCTGATTGGCCAACATTTCTACAGGTTAGGAATATATCGCCACCTGTTGATTTGGCATGTTCCTAGCAGCGTTTTCCTTAATTTTTGCGTTTACGTGTGGGCGGGATTATTTTTAAAAACGAAAACGGAAAATCTCAGTTTTCAAAAATACCCGTGTACGTGTGGACGTAGCCTTAATCACCCGGTGTCCTGGGTGTGTACAGTCCCGTAGGATGCTGCATGCCAGTGTTGAGACAGCCAGTGTTGTGCAGATTGTTTGATTGAAGAGGCTGTCCAATGATTTTTCAGGACACATCCATGACCCTCTGAAGTGTCTTTTTTTGTGCCGTAGTGCAGCTGGAGAACCACACACAGTTGTAAGGTGGGAACAAACACAGTCATGTGTGTACAGGGTATACAGTAGGGAACTTACTACACAGCCTTGTGGAGAGTCGGTTTTAAGGCTAAGAGCAGAGGAAAGATGAGGTCCCACTCTAACTTTCTGTACATGGTCTGAGCGAAAGTCTATAATCTAGTGGCACGTTGTAGAAGGAAGTCCGATATCCAGCAGTTTTACTATTAGTCTGTCCAGGAGTATCTTATTAGAAGTAGAGTAGAGTAAAGTCAACAAAGAGCAGCCTAGTGTAACGCCCGCCATTGTAGCAATGGCGTTTTCAGTTGATCTGTTAGCAAAATATTTTCATTGTCTTGCATTTTACATTATTTAAATACATATTTTTATGAAAAAATATTTTAAAATTAAACAAAAAGAAAAACACTTTTTAAATATACTGTAATCCTTATATGCAGTGTTGGGAAGATTACTTTTAAAACATATTCCACTACAGATTACAGATTACATGCCCCAAAATGTATTTTGTAACGTATTCTGTTACGTTACTCAATGACAGTAACGTATTCTGAATACTTTGGATTACTTAGTATATTATCATGCTTTTTACAACTATATCTACGTGAATGTACTATTGCTGTGTGATTTATTACTGAAGGTCTGCGGCTTCGAACCGTAGTAAAGGGACCTCTGGCTAATACGTCGGGTTCATGTCGGGCTCATAGCCAAAAACTACCTTTACTTTGTTGTCTGGGTCAACTTCGCTAGCAGAGACAGAGAGAGGCGTTGAAAGGCTGCTCCAACGGAACTTATTGTTTCGGAGGAAAACACGAACACGGTGTACAGTCGAGTCTTAATAGCTTACTTACAGCTGGGCTCGTCAGGCTCTCTTCTTGGCTAAAGTGGTTATTATTATATTTACATGCTTCCAGCTCCCGTTTCTGCTCGATGACAACTCGTACTTTTCCTTTTTCTCCCTCCCTCGCTCACAGACAGATAACATGTATGGCACTCTATTCTGCCTGCAGCACGGACTACACTGCCCATGAGGCTACATTCTTTAGGGCTATGCCTGTAGCATTCTGCCTATTAGCTTAGCACAACAACAACAACAACAAAAAGGCGCTCTCTCACCCAGGAAACACACAGTCACAGAGAGAGAGCGTCACCCTGTAATCATGGCAACCGTAACACCACATTATGAAACAGGAAAATACCGCCGAGTAATCCATTTATTTCAACAAAGTAACTGTATTCTAAATACAACCTTTTTAAATGGTAACTGTAACAGAATACAGTTACTCAGATTTTGTATTTTAAATACGTAATGGCGGCACATGTTTTCCATTACTTTTTTTTTTTTTAAAACCACAAAAGAAATAAACTGAATATTTATATTTGGATTAAAATGCTTTTTTCTTTCACATTATAAAACAATAAATATAAAGTTTAATTGAATCCTGATTGTCTACTACATATCCTTGCTATATATTTTATTAATATCATTTAATGTGGCAGGAGTTCCATTCATTAGCATGATATATTATAACCAGTTATAATTTTTTCATCTGAGGTTTGTATTCACTCTGAGTAACAACTCAAGCTGATTTTTAACCCTGTGCTGAGTTTTCACTTTTTAAATCATTCTTAAATACATTCAAATGTGAACCTTCTGTTAGACTGGGTGTATTATTACATCTGGACCCAATGTACATTTCACTGACAGGAAACGACATTAGAAATATAATCATCCCTAACTCATCTGCTCCATGACACTGACACTTTTAACGGCAACACTTTCACTTCTTCGCGAGTGCGAATATATGGAAACATCTTCTCAGTAAAAGTGTTTCTGAAGGTGTGTATGTGTGTGTTAGTATCAGGATCAGAGAACGACAGCTTTCCTCTGTTCCAGTTCAGATTCACTCTGATCCTCTGGAGCTTCTTCTCTACTGAGAGAGCAGTGCGAGGAGCTGATGGTGACCATGCTGAGTATTTGCTTTCAAATAACTCTATTCTCCATAATTCAGACCATAACTCTTTCTTCCTCCCCATAGACTTTGTCAACACACCTAGGTCCCAATATGCACTGTCTCCAACCTCAACATCCCAGCTGTGAGTCCCTGAATAAAAGCCCTCAGAACCCAGGACAGAGTAAAACCAATGAATCCTCTCTGGATTATCAGGAAGCTGCTTCCTCTCTCCTCCTCTCACACTGGTCAGATCTTCAGACAGGATGAGGTTTGGATGAGCAGTGTTTGGGTCCAGAATGAGAGGAGTGTAGGAGACCATGTACTTCATGTTGTTCCAGATGTTGAAGGTCAGGTTGCCCAGGTGTTTGGCCTGGTCTATCAGAGCTCCTGAGGGCAGCTGTGGATCATCCAGCAGGGGGCAGCGCTGGACTCTTTCCACTGCAGCCTTGTAGTTGTGCAGGAATGAGACGTCTTCAGCTCTCAGCTCCTCCTCTGTGGCTCTGACTGTGTCTGAAAGAGCTGCTATCTCTCTGCTCAGAGCCTCCATCTTCTCCTTCATCATCCCACTCTTCTGCTCCTCTTCCTCCCTCAGTGCAGCCAGCCTGGCCTCCTCTTCCTCTGCTAGAAACTGGTGAAGCTTCTTAAACTGCTCCTTAATCTGCCTCTCTGTGTGTCGGGCCTGGACCTTAATGTGTTCTGCTGTTTGATCAAACTTCACTTGAACTTCTTCACAAACCTTTAACTTCTTCTTTAAGGGCTCCAGAGTTTCCTGAAGTTCCTTCTTGTGTTGTTGTGCAGCTTCATTGATGGGTGTGAATCTGTGCTTGGTGTGTTGTGCTAAAACACAGCAAACGAGACACAGAGTCTGCTGATGGTCCAGACAGAAGATTTTGAGCTCCTCAGAGTGCAGACTGCAGAGAGTCCCTGAAGTTTTCTGATCTCTCTCCTGTAAGAACATAGTAATGTACGTTCTTAATTTTTGCTAATTTTTTTGTATAATTATTTTTAATTGTTTGCTAAATTGTTTTGTTCAGACACATTGCAGGGTCTACCTTTTATTATAAGGTAGACCCTGCAATAAAACAACAGAGAAAAAAAAACAACAGTCATAGACCCCTTATGAGCAAGCGCTTTGGCAAAAGTGGGAAGTTAAAAATCTATTTTAACAGGAAGAAACCTCCAGCAGAACCAGGCTCAGGGAAGGGTGTTTATCTGCTGCGACTGATTGGTCTGAGGGGAGGGTTAAGACAGGGTTAAAGGCATGCTGTGTAAGACACCCAGAGAATAATCACAAGTAATAATTCAGTACTCAGTATTCAAGTGTATAAACACATAGTGAACGCACCCTGGGCCATTTGACTACAGTAAATCACCTAATACAATGGGGCTAGGTTTCACAATGGGTTCACCCAAAACTTTGGCTGATTGTGACCCCACCTTTTTTCACCCTTGGCTTGTGTGATTAGGTAGAAGATCAATAGGGGGTTTGTGACCCTCTTGGGAGGACACTACGAAAGGGCTAAAAATCCAGGACTCTCTACCAGTCGCTCTTAGAAGTGAAGAAGCTTATCAAATGAGAGGTGAAGCGTCAACTTTTGAGGATTTACTTACCTGGATGACTGACCATGCATTAATATGTAAATCTAAGTGTGCAGGTGCCTTTTTGTCACTGGTGGATCTAGAGGACAGAGCATGCGGATTGGTACATCCCCTGGAGAAGACGTATTTGACACTGCCACGGATGACCAAGTGGATTTATCCTCAGTGCACCCCAACTAGCAGACCCTTTTGTTACTTGCTTGATGATGTTGCTAGTGATGGGATTTCCGTCTCTTTTTGAGAAACGGCTCTTCAAACCCCCTCACTAAAAAGAGCCTCTTTTGGCTCTGAACAGGCTCTTCAGGTTGTTTTGTTGTTTTAATTAATTTATTATTAACAATAATACAAAATTATGCAAAAAAAGAATTACTAATGTAAAAAAAAGTGGTTTTATTTATATTTGTTTATATATAAATATATACGGTGGCCCCTAGAGACAAAACACGTACAAACTCCAAAACACATTTCTAGCGTTAACTGAACTTCCAAAACAGAGCTACCTAGATCACTTAAATTACACAATTGAAAGCATGAAAGCATATGTGTATTGTTTGTGTATTAATACACAAGCACTCATATATAGTCAAATAATTTAAAAAAATGTTCATTTACCTGTTATTACCACACACCAAATCCGGTCGTTGTTACTTGCTGGCTTGTGTAGCCACTAAGTAACAAAAGCTCAACACTGCGCCCAGCATCCTGGAGCACTTCTGTTGTGTTTTGTATGTGTTTAGAAGTTTGTACGTCCTTTGTCGCTAGGGGCCACCATAAATATACTTTTATTTATTCACTCCACATAAAATGTAATAAATAAATCATATAATACAAGAACCAACTATTCACATTTCACCTTTTAACTATTTAAATTTTCAGCTTTTTCCTTTTAAACAAATTTAAAATGAAACAACACAAAACACTGCAAACCACAACACAATTAAATATAAATTAAAATATGAAAACAAAAAGAATCATATTCTCTGTCATATGGGCCTGCATGAATAAACTTTCTGAATCCTTTATCATCTGCAACTGAAAATAGTTGTGGATGATTACTATACCTTTCTGATGTGATGTTGTTGTCCCTGGCTCTCTTTCTCTCTCTCTCCCTCCCGCTCTGTTCCTGTGTTACTGAGAGTGTAACTACCGCCCCTCCCCCCTCTTCCCAGCACAAAGCACAAGCTGCCAAATGTTACCATTGTATTAGTTATATAAACCTTGTTAAAACATTCCTTCCGCCTTCAATCTGGGTTACTGCTCTTAGGTTCCTTTCAAGTTTCTTGCCTCCGGGCCCCTCTGACAGTAATACTCCGTACATGATGGGAATCCCCCAGCAGCCTACACCTATTGCACCATAACTAATGGACGATTTAGGGCATTTAATCTCTCATCAAAGAAGTTTCTTGGTGTGCAGTCCCAGATTTTAAGCCCTTTGGGATTTTCCCCAAAAGGGATACTCCCACACTCCGCTACTGATTCTCTACATAATCACATGAGCCAATGTGTTAAAACAGGTGTAGGCCACAATCAGCCAAGGTTCTGGGTGAATCCATTGTGAAAGCTAGCCCCACCCTATCATGTGATACTTTAATCAAATGGCCAAGGATGTGAATAGCATTAAGGCGTCTGGGAAGGGATCTCAAAACTGGATTATAGATGGTAGACAGCTGAATGTTGGAATCGTTTTGGACAGAGAAGACAGATGGTTTAAAAGACTAGTGAAAGAAGTCATCTATGTCCACTGTTAATGACCATGTTTGAACAGAGGCAGTGGCTTATGACACCGACTGTCTGTTGTGTAGCTGTTTTCAAATACATTGATATTTATTTATTCTTTTTCTTCAACTCTCTAGTAATTACTTCTTCCAAACCATCAATATGTATTTTAGACCCCGTTCCAACAAGACTGGTCAAAGAAGTCCCACCATTAATTAATTTCAATTTTAAATATTTAAATTTAAATAGTTTAAATATTATCAATCTATCTCTATTAATAGGTGACATACATGGCTAACCTGCCATTTACGGGTATTTCAAGATCATGCAAAAGAACCTCAGTAAAGGTTGCCAGCAGTAAGCAGAATTCAAGGTTCCATTAATCATGACAAGTTATCCAGGTCCCGAAACACTTCTCTTCTCTTGGCTGTCGCACTTTCTCCCTCTCCCTTATCTTTCCTGCTTGGCTTCTCATGTCTTGTATAGTGTTGCTTATTCTCTAACCCTAAGAGACTCTCCCAGACTTGTTCTCTAAAAAACAAAAGAAGAATTATCCCGATTGTCCTGTGGAGACGTTCTCTGCCGGATACTCTATGGTCGGTTGTGTCGTGTGTCTGGCGACACTCTCGATGGAGGACATTGAACGATGAGACCTGGTGACCAGTGACGGACATTAGACCTACTGTAAAATTGGATGCAGTTTGTTCGCACTAACCAAAACAACTACCATCTTCGTCTCATGCGGCCCCCCTGGCACCAGCTGGATGCTCAAGGTAAAAGCTGACGTGAATGACAAAATTCTCCCCTAGATAATAAGACTATTTGTTGTGACTCTCTCTCCCCTCATTCAAGGCCACCCGCGTCGACCGAAGATTGTTGACTTTTGCCTAACGAAGGGAGTCACTTACTTTTTCAAATACCTTTTAAAATAGGGCCAGGCAGGTTTGGATAGCTTTTTTTAAAAACCTTAATAAATTCATTGATTAAAAAACTGCAATGTGCATTTTCTCAAGTTAATTTTATCTAATATTAAAATATGAGTAGTTCTTTAAAGCCAGGTTTACAAGTGGCTCATTTATGTACTAACTTTTCTCTTTCCACTATCCCTTCAGACAGTCTTTATAGAAGCTGTAGCTACATAAAAGAACAATGGGAATACTGAAGATCTCCTGACTTACCTGACAGCAGAGATCCTCCTCTGATCTGGAAGCCATTGAGTCTGTGAGTGAAGCTGAAAACAGCAGACAGGAAGTACAGTCAGTCCTGGCTCCCCTCCCTCCTCTACCACCTTCACTGAAACTTCCTTTGAGTCGTGTTTTTGCTCAAACTCACATTCAGTGTGTGGAGCGTCAGCAGCTTGAAGCAGCAGTGTTGGAGTTTTCCACTTTTCTCTCCTGTAGCTGGACTCACTCAGAGGAAGCTGCTAGTTTGGCCTGAGCTCAGTCTGATCGTCTGTGCGTCTCTCTGCACTGAGGAACAACAACAGGGTAGAGACTCAGTCAACTACACCCATGTGTGTGTTTCATTCCAGAGCGTAGCTGTTTGTCTTCTTAAGACAGGTCAAAACATGTAAACTTTTAAGAAGCCAAGAACACAGAGTGTCTTTCAGTGGTGTAGTGTATATTCCACAGCAGCCACAGGCACAACTATGAGTTTGTTCTATTGGGATCTGTCACGCATTAACACACAAAGGTGGACTCTCTTTGTATCTCAAGCTGTCGTTCAGCCTTTAGGACCCTTGATGATTTTCTTTTTTGCTAATTTAATCAGAAATATTTAATCATGATGCTGTGAATCCTTTTAATAACAGAACAAAGTTTAAAACAGGCAAACCTTTTCTTTTCTCAAAGATATTTTTGTTTCCCCACCTTTTCTTGACTCTATGCACCAGCTGATGATCACTTACCTGTTCCTTATGCTTTAATGAAGCCACTACTAACCAGAGTGGTGGATCTTCACTGGATCGTTGAACTACTAACAGTTAGCGTAACATGGCGCTGATGCTTGTTTTCTTGTTGCCGTCATGATCCGGGTGAGTTTCGGTGTTTTCCACAGAGTCAGCAGTTCCACCTCTGGGAGGGGCCATTCATTTCATCTGTTGACATATAACACCAGCACTCTCCACTCCTCTTCACCTGAGTCTCAGCTAACCAAAGTTATTGTAGGTCACAATAGTATTTGTGAGCCGCTTAAGTGAATTGCATTGTCTTACCTTGTGATACTCATTTATAGTAACTCTCCAGATGCAAACCTTCCCCAGAAAAGCTTCATTCAGAGGCAGGACTTCTAGACAGTTTTCTCAGCCATGGCTTTGCTCGCCCTATGCACCCGCCTGCCTCCCTGCCTCAGCTTCTGGAGTTCTGGATTCCTCCCCACTCGGACAATTCTCCCCTCCATGCTACTCCTCCACCTGCAGCAAGTAAGCATCAAAGGAACACTCTAAACCACAGTCAGCCAGCATTTTCCTGGAACAATACCTGAACTTATCTTATTTCCATATCAGGGAATCCCCATGAACCAGCCATCCAGTATGTCTACACCCTTTTTGGCCACAAAGTCATAGAAGTGTCATTTTCACTGTCCAAGTTTCTCTGATTGCTTTCATAGCTCAGGTTGCATATGTACTTCACAGTTTTGCATTATTCATAGTTTATGTTCATTCCCACAGTTCACGGTTTACTTGTCTTGTACATTCACTTGTTTCTCTAAATAAATTTGGTTACTAAACGTTTACCAGTGCCTCCGTCCGAATACTACATTTGAGTCCTTTTTCTCTGAGTCGGCCATAGGCCTGACAACTGCCTCTAGAAGCTGTCTCATTTTTATATGTGTGTGTGTGTCTGTGTGTGTGGGTATCTGTGTGTGTGTGTGGGTGCAGGCATCTGTCTGGACTCGTTTTTGTTCTGCACTACAGTACTGATTAAGAGCAGAAGAAAGAGACGGATGGTGAGTGGGGCAGGAGGGGGGTAACTGAGTTAGTAACTAAGTTACAATATTATGAAAGTAAACAATTACTAGGGAAAGTAACAATTGCATTACTTTATAAAAAGGTTTAACCCTCTGGGGTCCAGGGTATAATTGGCCGTTTTCTGACTACATTGACCTCTACATATCAGGTTTAAAAGCTGTTTATCTTGTGTTGTTTGGTATCGTTCTTTTCAGCACAACCTCACATCTAGTTTTATAGTTATTTTTTTCATTTTAATATACTCTATTAACACAACTGATTAATCCATCTATGTTCAGACAAAATTTCACAAACATGTTTAACGAATCATTTTCAAAAGTTCAAATGCAAATATAAATTGTACATTTAAAAAAATCTATGCACAAGTTTAAAACTTGTGGTTTACAAAACTTTTGCAAAGTTATATGCAACTATTTACCTAAAAAACCTTTTTTTTTCAGAACCATTCCAAACTATTTACAGAACAATCAGGTGTTCTTCATCAAATAAGATCCCACAAAAATTATTTGTGCCTGATACCTGCAGACCTGACATCAGGAGGTGTATCGCTCCTCCTGTTTTCTGGCTTTGGTGGCTTCTTAGCAGCACCTGTGACATTCAACAGTTTCCTCACAGAGATTGCCATAGTATCTTGATGCTATGCCATCTTAAATTGGTCATGTGATTGGTTTACCCTGACTACTTTATTCTTCCTCAGCCAATGAGCAGCACTGCCTGCGTAGCTCCCGGTATGCTGAAGACAGCTTCAGCTGTCTATGTGTTGAAAAATAGTAACGCGTCTGCACTTGTTAGTAATGGCATGGCAACAATAGAAATAGTAATTTGTTAGATTACTAGTCACTGAAAAAAGTAACGCCGTTAGCAACACCATTATTCCCATCACTGGTGTTGGGTGTCACAAAATAACAGATTACACAAAGCACATTACTTTTTTCAGCGTTGCTTTAATGTAACATGTGATTGTACTAAATTCAGTAGTTAGTTACAATTACGTCGTAACAAAGGTACAAAGGTTCTTGTTTTTATTCGACAAAAGGACAAGAGCACAACTCTGAAGTGTAAAATGCATAGAGGACAGGTGTTCTCCAGACAGATCATATGTTAGAATTTTATTTCTATTTTAGCAGAAACCCAAGACAGCTGGTGTTTAGAACAGAGTTGAATAAATAACCAAAATTAACCCCCCAGAAATCTGATCATTTCTGCAGCAGTCATCAGGATGAATATGCTGGTCCAGATATGTCTGCTCCAAGTGAAAACACACTTCAGTTTAGAAAAAGTGTTACAATACATATATTACAATTTAACATCGAGAATAATGGTGGCTGAAAGAGTCTTTCTTACTGACAGCAGTGAGACATCATAGTTAAATAAAACGGTCCAGTTATGAAGATTAACTTCAGTCTCAGCCAAAAGGATTTACTCAGGAACAAGTAAAAGACTGAATGAAAGAAAAATAAAAACAAGTTAGAAATCATCTAGGTGAATTATGTCATGTTTCACTTCCACTGAGTGGTGAAGCCCAGAGGGGGTTTCTCACCGGGTCATGTCAAGCTCAGACATGTCCAAAAATGTCAGAGCACATATGTAAATACTGTCAATGTCTTACATAATTATGTTTTTATTGCAATTTAATAATTTCAATTTTAAGTGAATATTAATGTATTAATTACTTAATAAATTATAACAAAATAATAAGAATATTATTATTATTGGTCCATGCAAAGCCTCACACTTTGAAGATCAAAGTTGATGGTGACAATAAACAAGATACTTAAGCTAGTGAACATGATGAAACACTACAGCTATGACAACTCTATAATTTTGAACATCTTTAACATTTTCTTCAAGCATGTTAACAATTTTGAAAAGTTTCTGCCATACTGCAGTTTACTGCCATCTTATGGCCACAGTACATTATTGATGTTGCTCTGCAGAGTGTGTACCCTGGACACCCCCTGCTTTTTAAACCACTCAGCAAGAATGGTTCCTAAACTGACCCTTTCAGTTCTTACTCATACTTTTTACAAAAACATTTGACATAATTTCTTTAAACAAATTAAATATAATTAAAATTGTATTCTAAATAAATTGTAATTTTAATTATGCAACACTTTAATTTTACAGGCATTTATTGTTTATGTGAACAGAGAAGATACAAAAACTATAAAATACAATCAGTGAAATTATACTTTAAAAAAAACATTTTTTCCTAACATTTGATTCCATATTTATACAATAAATCTGTTAATTAGTAAACAAAGTTGTGTAAAGACACATACAGTGGCACTCACTAACTCTCTCTCACACATCCTCACATAGCTCTTCCTGATAATTTCTCTGAAGGGTAATAGTGATGTGCATCAATTTGATTTGTATGCAAATCAAGGGAGTGTGATAGAGAGTCTCTGATGTGCTGAGACACTATCCGCTTTAACCCTTTAAGACCTACCATAGAACCAAGTCCGCCAGAGCTTATATTATATTTTTACATGCTGTGGAGCCATTTTTGGGAGCATTTCAAGTTGCTATACATCAATACAACCATTATAGCCCAGATTTTAATAATATGTATTCATTAAGTGCATAGTAATTACATAAATTGTAAAAAAGTGCAATAAACTACAAAAAAATTGAAAATTGTTTTTGATTTTTTAACATATATTTGTAGTTAGAGAAATTTAAGAGGCTTATCCCTCAAAACTGTAAATACAAAAAAGTTGCACAAAATAGTTTCCCACCACAGGAAATTTATTTTGAGTGTCTTCATAGTTTTATTTTTGAAATACACCAATTTTTATACACTGCAGGAAAAACGAAAATAAATATTATACTGCAAATTTGCAAAAAAGCAGCATATGCATCAAAATAAACTATTTCCAGCAGTGCAATATGAGTCCTAAGCATCCCAGAAACGACACAGAAAGTCATAAAGTCAAAGATAACTTTTAAAAAGAGCAGTATAGGCCCTGAGGCCCTGATGGTAAAAAAGACTACATTTCCGCGAAAATGACGTCACTTCCGGTTTCGGGCAGGTAATGGCGGAAATGCAAAAGTTCGCGCTGACGTCTATTCCAAAGTAGGAAGTGTTTTGAACAGCTGATCGGATCGGTAAAGCGTCTTTCTGGAATATTATGTTTTTGTTCCTGCAAGCGCTTTTTATGCAGTTTTTGCAAAGCTTTATGTGGAAGGAAACCGTGACCTAGGACAAGCTGATGGCATAAGATGTGAGTAGAACTCCTCCGGTTTCATATGCAAAAAAAAATTTTGCGCTAGCTTATGTGGTTGCAGTGCTACTGGGATTTAAAAATAGTTACGCATAACAGAGCGTTCCCGCTCCGATTGGCTCTAAAGGGTTAAACACTTTATGACTACAGATGTGAGAGCTACAGGTCTGTAGTCATTGAGGCTGCCCATACCAGTCGTTTTGGGGATGGAAATGATGGTGAAGGCGTTCTGACAGGTGGGAACAGTGGCATGAGTCAAGGAAAGGTTGAACAGCCTAGTGAGGATCCTGGTCAGTTGGTTCGTGCAGGCTTTAACCACAGCCCCTGGGATGATGTCGTGGACGGCAGCTCTCCAAGGGTTCACCACTCTCAGGGTCCTCCTTACCTCATGTTCCTGGAAGTAGAGGGGGCGATGAGCTGGGTGAAGGTGAAGGGAATGTTGTTGCAGGGGCTGTGGGCGAGGGCAGGCCTTTGTCCTCTGGATCTCAAAGAGATGATTCTGTTCATCAAACTGAAAACGTTACGTCCAGATGAACAGAATTAACTTTTTGGGGTTTCCTTAATTTCCTTAATTGGATGATTAAGCATTCATCAAGACATCGGCTGGGATACCTCTTCATGCCCAGTGGGGTTGTTGTCGGTCAATGGGAGCATTTATTATGCAAACTGCAAACTCACTGAAAACTTCAACAACAAAAGATAAACACAACAGAACATATAAAATATGAACACATTTGAAACAGAAATAGCCAGGCTTTGTATGTATGATGTATGTGTGTATTTGAGAGAAACAGATAAATGGATTGAGAGAGGATATGTCTGGCTGTGTGTGCGTTGAGGTGGTAGGGATGTCTGTGTTAGTTTGTGTTTAGTCTGTGTTTTTGTTCATCTTTCTTCACAATTTTAGCTTTTTCCTTTTACATTCATCCTGTAGTCTTCTTGCCACCATATAGCTGCAAGTGGTAAGCCTAAATTCTTCAAATATTTAATATCTTATTGTCAGGTCTGGCTGTGCAGAAGGCAGGATGAAGGACTCAAATGCAGGTCTCGTACAAGAATGAATAAACTCAAAATGGCTGCTTTGTTGCTGGAGTAAAACTCTTACGTCAAATACAACAAACTAAACTAGGAACTAGAACTAGATGTAGGAACTAGATGTAGCGTTTTCTGAAAACACTACATCCAGATGAACAAAATCAACTTTTGGGGATTTACTTACCTGTATTATTGAGCATGCATCAAGATGTAGGAACTAGAAACTCAACTTAGACAACAAGAAAACGAACTGAGAACTAGACTGGAGCACAAAGGGAAACATACAGCAGAGAGGGGATATGACATGACAACAGACAGAGGAAAACACACGGCTCAAATACACAGAGGGATAACAAGTATGCTTCAGGAAAAACTGAACAGGATGGAGGTGGACCCCTGCCTGGTGGCTTGGATCTCCGACTACCTCACCGACAGACCACAGTACGTCAGGCTGAAGGACATCACGTCTGACACTGTGGTCAGCAGCACAGGAACACCACAGGGAACTGTGCTGTCCCCTCTTCTCTTCACCCTGTACACCTCTGACTTCTGCTGTAACTCTGAATTATGCCACATTCAGAAGTTTGCAGATGACACAGCCATCATGGGGTGTATCTGGGATGATCAGGAAGAGAAGTACAGAAGTCTGGTGAGGAACTTTGTCGCATGGAGTCACACAAACCACCTGCAACTCAACACCTCAAAGACTAAGGAACTGGTTGTGGACTTCGGGAGGTCCAGAGAAGGTCCACTGCCGGTTCAGATAGAGGGGGAGGAGGTGGAGGTGGTCAACAAGTACAAGTACCTCGGGCTGTGGGTGGACAATAAACTGGACTGGTCATGCAACACAGAGCACCTGTATAAAAAAGGCCAAAGCCGACTGTACTTCCTCAGGAGGCTGAGGTCTTTTAACATCTGCAGGAAGCTCCTGAGGATGTTTTACCAGTCGGTGGTTGCTGGAGTACTTTTCTATGCTGTGGTGTGCTGGGGGAGCAGCACAGCAAAGAAGGACTCATCCAGGCTGGAGAAACTGATCAGGAAGGCTGGCTCTGTGGTCGGCATGAAGCTGGACACTCTGGTGACAGTGGCAGAGAAAAGGACATTAAAGAAACTGCTGGACATTATGAACAATGCTGGGCATCCTCTGCACACGGCCATTAACAACCAGAAGAGTCTGTTCAGTGACAGGTTGCTTCTCCCCAAGACAAGAACTAACAGACTTAAAAACTCCTTTGTCCCACACGCCATCAGACTGTTTAACTCCTCTCTGGGGGGGAGAGGGAGGGGAAACAGGAGGACAAAGGAGGGGGGAACAACTAAGCTGTAGTGCCTCTTCACCTCACTGTGCAATACTTTTTGTGCAATACTTTTGTTAATAGTCAACGGTGCAATAGACCTCAATACTTGAAATGTGCAATTCACTTGTATTTTTATTTTTATTCCTATTTATTCTATTTATCCCCTTCGTATATTTTATTTATATTTGTCTCTGTATTTATATATGTGTGTGTGTGTGTGTGTGTGTGTATATATATATATATATATATATATATAATATTCTGTAACTCTGTAACTTCTGTCGGTGCTGTGCTTTTTGGAAACCGAATTTCCCAGAGGAACCCACCCGAGGGATTAATAAAGTTTTATCTTATCTTATCTTATCTTATCTTAAGGTGTAACACAAGGTTATATAAGGGGTTTTACTGCAATGGGTGAGTTTACTGACTGACGCACAGAAGAAATAGTTCTTCATGGAGCCTAGATGGTGTGAGTGACGAGACCAGAGACTGCAAATTTTTGTTTAGGAAAAAACAAAAATATATCGAATAAAAGGGGGGAAAGGGGAAAGGAAACAAAATAATAAATACAAAACACAACATAAATAAATTTACCACAATTACAGTTTTTCTCAAATGCTTGTGATATATAGCTAGGTGGCTATATATCACAAGATTGTAATGGCGGCGCGTGTAGACGCAGCGACCTCACGCTCTCCTGAAAATGCGGTGTTTTGTTCGTCAAGTAAGTGTCTTTCTGCAAGTGTTTCTCGCCAGTCCACGTCGGAATATGTGTACAGTCGTCAGGCTCTCTTACACATTCGGAGAAGCAAGATTTGCTAAGTTTTGGACACTAACATTGAGATGCTAAGGGAGATAGGACCTCTGCGACAGCCTGCTAGCTGGCCTAGCAACTCACCGGACTCGCCTGCTACCCCTCCCCTGGCAAGGAGGCGTCGAAAGCGGTGCGCTAGGACAAGTAAGCGGGGCAAGCACGGAGGTGTCCAAGTCAGGCTTGAGGCTAAGCCAACTCGCCCAGCCATACCATCGATCCTCTTGGCCAACGTACGATCTCTGGACAATAAAATGGACAACATACGACTTCTGAGATCAGTGAATCACAAAGTAAGTGACTGTTGTGTGCTAGTTTTCACTGAGACATGGCTTAATGACAACATTCCGGACTCGGCCATACAACTGGAGCAGCTAGCATGCTACAGAGCCGACAGGGCTCTCGTAGACGGAGGCAAGACCCGAGGTGGCGGGGTCTGTGTTTACATCCATGACGAGTGTCGTGATGCCACTGTAGTACGCAAACACTGCTCATCACTGGCGGAGTTCATGATCGTGAAGTGTCGCCCTTTCTATTTGCCCAGGGAGGTAAGTTCGATCTTGTTGGTTGCTACTTACAGTGGGGCAAAAAAGTATTTAGTCAGCCACCGATTGTGCAAGTTCCCCCACTTAAAATGATGACAGAGGTCAGTAATTTGCACCAGAGGTACACTTCAACTGTGAGAGACAGAATGTGAAAAAAAATCCATGAATCCACATGGTAGGATTTGTAAAGAATTTATTCGTAAATTAGGGTGGAAAATAAGTATTTGGTCACCTCAAACAAGGAAAATCTCTGGCTCTCACAGACCTGTAACGTCTTCTGTAAGAAGCTTTTCTGTCCCCCACTCGTTACCTGTATGAATGGCACCTGTTTGAAATCATCATCTGTATAAAAGACACTTGTCCAGAGCCTCAAACAGTCAGACTCCAAACTCCGCCATGGCCAAGACCAAAGAGCTTTCGAAGGACACCAGGAAAAGTATTGTAGACCTGCACCAGACTGGGAAGAGTGAATCTACAATAGACAAGCAGCTTGGTGTGAAAAAATCAACTGTGGGAGCAATCATCAGAAAATGGAAGACATACAAGACCACTGATAATCTCCCTCGATCTGGGGCTCCACGCAAGATCTCATCCCGTGGGGTCAAAATGATCATGAGAACGGTGAGCAAAGATCCCAGAACCACACGGGGGGACCTGGTGAATGACCTGCAGAGAGCTGGGACCAAAGTAACAAAGGTCACCATCAGTAACACATTACAACGGCAGGGAATCAAATCCCGCAGTGCCAGACGTGTTCCGCTGCTGAAGCCAGTGCATGTCCAGGCCCGTCTGAAGTTTGCCAGAGAGCACATGGATGATACAGCAGAGGATTGGGAGAATGTCATGTGGTCAGATGAAACCAAAGTAGAACTTTTTGGTATAAACTCAACTCGTCGTGTTTGGAGGAAGAAGAATACTGAGTTGCATCCCAAGAACACCATACCTTACTGTGAAGCATGGGGGTGGAAACATCATGCTATGGGGCTGTTTTTCTGCCAAGGGGACAGGACGACTGATCCGTGTTAAGGACAGAATGAATGGGGCCATGTATCGTGAGATTTTGTGCCAAAACCTCCTTCCATCAGTGAGAACTTTGAAGTTGAAACGAGGCTGGGTCTTCCAACATGACAATGATCCAAAACACACCGCCCGGGCAACAAAGGAGTGGCTCCGTAAGAAGCATTTGAAAGTCCTGGAGTGGCCTAGTCAGTCTCCAGAGCTCAACCCCATAGAAAATCTGTGGCGGGAGTTGAAAGTCCGTGTTGCTCGGCGACAGCCCCAAAACATCACTGCTCTCGAGAAGATCTGCATGGAGGAATGGGCCAAAATACCAGCTACTGTGTGTGCAAACCTGGTAAAGACCTATAGTAAACGTTTGACCTCTGTTATTGCCAACAAAGGTTATGTTACAAAGTATTGAGTTGTATTTTTGTTATTGACCAAATACTTATTTTCCACCCTGATTTACGAATAAATTCTTTACAAATCCTACCATGTGGATTCATGGATTTTTTTTTCACATTCTGTCTCTCACAGTTGAAGTGTACCTCTGGTGCAAATTACTGACCTCTGTCATCATTTTAGGTGGGGGAACTTGCACAATCGGTGGCTGACTAAATACTTTTTTGCCCCACTGTATATACCTCCATCTAGCAACAACAGCGATAGAAATGCGGCACTGAACGAACTGTATCAGGCCATCAGTGAGCAACAAACAGCACACCCAGACGGTTTCATCATCCTCGCAGGAGACTTTAATCATGCTGATCTTAAAACTGTTCTCCCAAAGTTTCATCAGCATGTACATTTTCCAACAAGGGGAGACAACATATTGGACTTGGTCTACACACAGGAAAATGGAGCATACAAAGCCATCCCCCTCCCCCACATCGGCACCTCTGATCACCTCACTGTTATGCTAATGCCAGCATACAGACAGAGAGTGAAGGTCATCAAACCTGTTATGAAAGAGGTAAGAGTGTGGCCACAGGAGGCCACCTCTGCTCTTC
The DNA here is from genome assembly GCF_900408965.1 of Simochromis diagramma. NCBI lineage: Eukaryota > Metazoa > Chordata > Actinopteri > Cichliformes > Cichlidae > Simochromis > Simochromis diagramma. The sequence continues at coordinate 505,887 of NW_024386897.1, read as the reverse complement.
AAGACTGCTTTGGGTCAACTAATTGGGACATATTCAAGGTAGCAGCCACCTACAATAACATCATAGACATCGAGGAGTACACAGACACGGTGAGCTCATACATCACCAAACGCATTGAGGATGTAACACAAGTGAAAAGTATTACAACTCGAGCCAACCGGAAGCCATGGCTAACAGGAGATGTCCACAGGCTGCTGAAGGCCAGAGACAAGGCCTTCAGAGCTGGGGATGAAATAGGCCTTAGAACAGCGAGAGCCAACCTGTCCGTGGCATCAGGAAAGCGAAACAGGACTACACACACAAGATAACCTCCCACTTCAATGATAGCAAGGACGCAAGAAGCCTATGGCAAGGCATCCAGGCTATTACAGACTACAAGCCTGTAGCGCGTAGCTGTGAGAGCGACACCACTCTGCTCAACAACCTGAACAGCTTCTTTGCACGATTTGAAGCACAGAACAACACACGCCCACAGAAAACACCACCACCTCCACACGACCAGCCTCTGTGCCTGTCTGCTGCCAGCGTGAAGAGGACACTCATCACCATCAACGCCCGGAAAGCAGCGGGTCCAGATAACATCCCTGGTAGAGTGCTGAAAGACTGCGCAGAGGAGCTGAAGAATGTCTTCACAGACATCTTTAACACCTCCCTGAGGCAAGCCACTGTCCCATCATGCTTCAAGACTGCCACCATCATACCTGTGCCAAAGAAACCATCCTCAGCCTGTTTCAATGACTACCGCCCCGTGGCACTGACACCCATTATTATGAAGTGCTTTGAACGACTAGTCATGTCACACATCAAATCCACCCTACCTCCCACCCTGGACCCACACCAGTTCGCATACAGAGCGAAACGATCCACAGAGGATGCAATCTGCTCTGCCCTCCACCCAGCCCTAACTCATCTGGACAAGAAAGACTCATATGTGAGAATGCTGTTCATAGACTTTAGCTCAGCATTCAACACCATAATACCACAACAACTCCTCTGTAAACTGGACAGACTGGGCCTCAGCACCTCCCTCTGCAACTGGCTGCTGGATTTCCTCAGCCAGAGGCCTCAAGCGGTGCGTGTGGGCAACAAGGTCTCAAACAGCATCACCCTGAGCACGGGGGCTCCACAAGGCTGTGTGCTCAGTCCTCTGCTCTTCACCCTGTTGACACATGACTGCACACCAACCTACAGCTCCAACCACCTTGTGAAGTTTGCGGACGACACAACGCTGGTGGGGCTCATCACCAAGGGCGATGAGACCCACTACAGGAAAGAGGTTGAGCTCCTGACCACGTGGTGCAGAGACAACAACCTCCTGCTAAATGTCAGTAAGACCAAGGAGATTATTGTCAACTTCCAGAGAGGCCACACCTGTCACCCCCCATTGACCATCGACGGTGCTGCGGTGGAGAGGGTGAGCAGCACCAAGTTCCTGGGGGTGCACATCAGTGAGGACCTCTCTTGGACCACCAACACAGCATCACTGGCCAAGAAAGCACAACAGCGCCTCTACTTCCTGCGCAAACTCAAGCGGGCAAGTGCTCCACCACCCACCCTGACTACATTCTACAGAGGAACTATTGAAAGTATCCTCTCCAGCTGCATCACTGTGTGGGGCGGTAGCTGCACTGACTATAACAGGAAAGCTCTACAACGCATTGTGAGAACAGCTGAGAGGATAGTTGGTGTACCACTCCCCTCCCTGCAAGACATTTACACCACTCGCCTCACCGCAAAGCCATCACAATTGTCAACGATGCAACCCACCCCGCGCACTGTCTGTTCAGCCTCCTGCCCTCTGGAAAGAGATACAGAAGTCTCCGCTCCCGCACTACCAGGCTCACCAACAGCTTCATCCACCAGGCTGTGAGACTGCTGAACTCTCTTCCCTCCCGGCTCCCAGCTAGCAGAATCACCAGATTGGCAGAAGTATAGGAAGACAGACTGGACTCTACCCCCCCCCCCCCCATTCACGCACACTCTCCAACAAGGAAACACTCTCTGAACCAAGAACTGGAAAACATTCCTGACTGGAAACAACTACCTCTGCATTGCAATTGCACACACCTGTTGCTATATATTTTTAGTATTTCTTTTAGCACTATTTATATTATTATATTACTATTACTGCTGCTATAGTCTTATGCTGCATTAAAACAAAAACCCCTACCAACCACAACCTGGGACTACCTCAAGTAGACTAGTATGCTATTTTCCAGGGAACACTGTTGGAACACTTTATTTTATTTATTTTTAGGTCTTGTTTTTTTTTTTTTTGTCCCGTTTCGATCTTTAGCCATCAGAATTGTTGTCTTAAGGCCAAGATAGATGCCAAGCGGATTTATTTTACCAAGTGGATCATCATGGCCTTGCCATATTGGTCCATTTGATTGACCTTTATTATAATTATGAATTTATTTTATTTTCAGTTGCTACAAACGGGACAGACATGACTGGGGGATAGGACAGGGGGAAAGAATGAAAGAAAGAGAGGGAGAGAGAGAAAACCAAAGGGGAGAAGAGACGGTGAGAAGGGGGGGAAGAAAGAAAAAAAAAACAAAACAAAAAAAAACAAACAAAACACCTGGGTCACCTGTATGGAGAAAAAAAACAGAAGAGAAAGCAAACAACAAAGAGCAGCATAATAAAAAAACAGCACCATCACAATAAACTAGCTAGCAGTAGATATCAGTAGATACTAAATAATAAACGATATTGTGCAGCACGCAAGATAGACAGCGCACAATGTGCTTTGAGGCAGCAGCCAAGAAAGCTGTAATCCGCGTCTGTGAATACCCGTGTGTACACCTGTGTGCATACCTGTGTGGATCAGCATGCTTGCATTCCAAAGGTTTCTCCATGTAACGATCTGCTAGGGAGTGTGGGGAGCCACAGCCCCGTCCCCCAGGGTATGAAGCAGGTATGGAGGAGATCAAAACTCCAGACATCCAGAGGCCCCCAGAACACAAGAGACCAAGGAAGACCCACAGAGGGGCAGCCGCGCCACTGTCCCAGTAAGAGCTGAGGAGAGTCCCAGATGAGGGCTCACTCAGCAGCCGCGGAGCAGAAGCCAGGGGGAGTTGCAGTGACGTGGCCGTGAGCTCCGCCGGCAGCCAGCTGTGCCTGAGTGACCGAGCCCCAGGCCGAGAGGCCGGGGGCACCCCACCTCCGAAGTGGCCCGAGCGAGCCCCAGGCTCCAGGCCCCGATAAGCGGCCGCCAAGGAGTGAGCCGGTGTGTACCCGGACGCCCATCCCCAGACACAAAGAACCACCAACGCACCGACACCTGAGGGAGTCCGCCACTGGCAGGGGAAGTGGTGGTAGGGGGAGATAGGCCTCCAAACCTTGGAGGGCCTGAGATGTCCCCAGAGAGGTGGCGTCTGATACCCAACCTGACATATAGACACAGACATACAGGCACACACAGACACAAACATCCATTCCCACCCTCATGCTCTCATATGCACTTATTCCACACTCAACCAACGTGGAGACAGACATAAAGAGACGCTGTACACACGATCACACTCCCCAAGCGTACTCTACGAACCGGGTCTAGGTACCCTTGCCCCTGGAGGGGGGAACTGCACCCAGACCCAGGTGGATTTTTAGGTCTTGTTTATCCTGTTACCTATTTAATATTACCTTATTGTTAGGGCTGTTTTTGTTGTGCATCTGCACTTTATTGTTGTCAATGTCTATGCATGGGACAGTGTGAAACGTAATTTCAATTCCTTTGTATGGCAAGTACACTTGAAGAAATTGACAAATAAAGTTTTCTAACTTCTAACTTCTAACTTCTCTAAAACACAAAAGCCAATCCTCTAAACCAAATGACCAGTTGTCTAAACACATTTACTAAATCTAGCCATCATTTACCAATATCATAAACACATGTCACATGAAGACACAATTCACAGGACACAATCCTCTGTTGTCATAAATCTAAGCACATCTTTCCTTGCTAAAACACAAGTTGCAAAAGAACTCTGCTCATATTCTCAAATGAAAGCTCATGTGATGCAACATGCTTGCCACAGTCAGCAATATTTGAACACAATGAACACATCTGGCGTCATTCATTACACACTACACCTCAAAATTGAAGACACTTGTTGCTAATGCTGTGACCACATGTATAAAAGCAAGTTCAGAGTGCACAGTATGCTGAAGAGTCCAAACAAACACAAAGGATGAAGGCAGAGTCAGGGGAAGAGGAATTCGATGCAGAGGAGGGAAAAGAGCTGGTCCTGGAAGAAGAGGAGCAGGCCAACGAGGAAGAGGAGTTCAAATGAGAGGAGGAAGAGGAGCAGGCCAACGAGGAAGAGGAGGAGGCCAACATGGCAGAGGAGAAGGTCCAGGAGGGAGAGCAAGACAACCTCGCACCATCATTGCGGACGAGATGCGATGTCATTGTCCATGGCATGACAATGGCTGAAGCAGGACTAAGAGTCCATCCAAACCTTAGTAGGTTCACCATGGCCACCATTATCAGGGCATTCAGACAACACAACAGGTATTGTACTCGAATGCTTTTTTTGTCACAATACGGTTTTACAAACCTGTGAAAGTAGTCTATTGGTTTCAAATCAGTTGTGACTGTATTGTAACACATGTCAATTGACAACACATGTTTCTTTCTTTAGAGTTGAAAGAATGCCACATAGAGGTGGGAGGGTTGCCATATTTACAGCGGCACAAGAAACCCTCATTGTGGATATGGTTCGTGGGAACAACCTCATCAGACTCCGGGAGATCAGAGACAAAATCATTGCCGATAATGTCAACTTTGTGAGCATTGACGATGTCAGCTTGGCCACAATAGACGAGTTCTCCTGCACCAAAAGACGCGGATGAAACAGGTCTATAGGGTTCCCTTTGAGCGCAACTCTGCGCGACACGAAGACCTACATTACGAGTATGTGCAAGTAAGTATACATCCATGTTCACAGTACAGTTAGTGGACATACTGTGTTGCTCAGTGGCCTACATTACTTCTGGACAATACTGTGCTACCTGATTGACTGTTGTTCTGAACACCTGTACACTTTCACATTTTCACAGAGGATATTACAGTTGGACGCGATGGCCAGACATCATGAGTACCTCTTCCTGGATGAGGCTGGCTTCAACCTGCAGAAACGAAGGTAAAGAGGCCGTAACATCATTGGCCAAAGAGCCATCACTGAGGTCCCTGGCCAACGGGGGGGGGGGTGTAATATTACCCTTTGTGCGGCCATGGGTTCGGACGGGCTTGTCCACCGGCATGCTGTCCTTGGGTCTTACAACACCCAACGCCTCCTCACCTTCCTAGAGGAGCTAAAAGACATCCTCCTGGACCACCAACAACACCATCCTGGGCCCGCACATCACATTTATGTGATCATTTGGGACAATGTCCGCTTCCACAGAACAAACCAAATCAGAGAGTGGTTCACCACCAACAGTGACCACTTTTTAAACATCTGTCTTCCACCCTACTCCCCTTTCCTGAACCCTATACAGGAGTTCTTCTCATCGTGGAGATGGAAGGTTTATGACAGACAACCATACACAAGAGAGAACCTCCTAAGGGCAATGGAGCTGGCCTGTGTTGACATCCCAGCGGAGGCCTTCCAAGGATGGATTTGCCATTCCAGGGCGCTTTTCCCGCGGTGCCTGGCAAGAGACAATATAGCCTGCGATGTGGATGAGGTGATGTGGCCCGATGCAGCTTAGCGACATGATGCCACACAGTGATTGTGGTGTGTGTGTGGTGTGTGTGTGGTGTGAATGACGTAAATAAAAAAAAAAAACAACTTCACACCCTGATCATGTTTTCAGGAGTACTGTTGTGTGCAATAGATTCTGTTTTTGCATTGAGTTGTGTTACAGTAGTGTACGTACATGCAGGATTTTCTATAGATTTATACTCTTCATATGAAACTCACAAATCTAAATGCCTAATCCTCTGCAGAGATCTACGACGATCCATTACTGTATAGTTTCTAAAAATATCCATTGGCAGTTATGAAACAAAGAACCTTCTCACAAATTGAGCATTGTGTTTTCAATTGTTTTGCTGTAGTGTGTAATGATGTGTATAGTGTTTACATTTTTGAAAGCTTCGAGCTGCTCTTTTGGTGTGAAAGTTTGAGTTTTGCAGTGGGAAGGTGTGGTTGTGTTTATGTAGCTTTGGAAAAGGGTGTTGTGTTTAGACATTGGGGAACACAGTAGAAACGTTTGTGGAATGTGTTTTAGCATTTGAGAAAAACTGTAATTAATAAATTAATATTGTGATTATCTGTGCAAGAGTCCTTTTGGCCCTTTTTAAAGTTTCTTTTACAGTTCAGTTTTTCAGGAATTCCTCCTTAGGGTCCAGTTTCATGTAATGGGGAAAATATGTCCGTAACCCAAAGATGGCTAAGTGGGTGAAAAGAGGGGAAAAGAATGGTCCTACCGGCTCGCCACTTCAATATGAAGAAGATCAATTCAGTGTGGGGAAAAAAACGTGACCTGTAGGCCAGAAAAATTTCCATTAGTACATCAAGTTCAATTCAGTTTATCGGTAAACAAATCATGTATGGGTTACAAAGGGAATAAGACAAAGGAAGAGCAGATCCTGTGTAGGCTTTTTCTTTGAAAAATCTGTTGCATTGTGTCAGGAATGAGGAAAATGTCAAAACAGGATGCACATCACAAATGCCTGATAAGTCATTTCTCGTGGACCCTCAGATCAAGCATCTTGGCATGAGATAGAGACCAGACTTGCCCGTTCTTCGATTTCCAGTCACTCAGAGTTTCAGAGTTTTGGAAACACTCACAGATGTGGAAGACTGCACCAAGAATTCTGTGTCACACTCTTCATCAAAGCTTGTGCCTTCCCCAAATGAGTCCTGCAGCTCGCTGAGACACAGGCTACATAACCATCTCTAAAGTCTCTTTAGTTTATCTTCTCTTTGCTCCATGTGTTTGAACTTCTCTGCTCTCTAATGAAATGAATCCTCAGCCAAGCTGTGTGCTTACCTTTTGGCTGTAAGAGCAGGCAGGTGCATATACACACTAACAGTAGTTTTTGTTTTTGTAGCAAAGGCAGGATGCCATGTTATTGCTTGAGGGCAGGGGCGGCTCTAGAAGGGTGGCATGGGGTGGCAAGTGTCACCCTAAAATGATCTCTTGCCACCCCAACTGCCACCCTAATTTTGCATATGACAGTGTTGTTTATTAAAATAAGATAGCATTAACACTTTAAGTGTAGTTACAGTTAACAGTGAATATAAATGCTAAAACTGAATATATTGCATAGTGTTACCCCCCTCCACCATTAAGAAATGGTTCGGCCGGCTTTTTTCTTGTTTTCAGTAGCAAGCGATGCTTATGATTGTGCCAAAGCACATTTTGAACAACACCATGGGAATTTCGGATTTCACGCAGGTTGTTACACTCTGGAAATGGAATGAAGGTGAGTGTTACTAACCCTCTGTGGTCCACGGACATGCTGCACCTCCAAATCACATGCCGAATTTAAGCTGACATAGCAACAAGCTGCAGCCAGGCTGAGTGTCTATTTCAGCCCGTGTTAAAAGTTCGGACTTCAAAGAATACACCGGTCTTTAAATTTTAATTACAGGCCAGTAGGTCCAGAGTTATGATAAAAATCTAATTATATATAAGCCATGCTTTTTTCTAAATACTGTCGTCACAGTGTTTTTGTGTGTGTTTTTTATAGCGTTTTCTAAAGACAGCGCAAAAACAGTAAAGAAAGAAAAAAAGCCACATGTTTCCTATCGGTGGAAAAATGTACCATGTCGACCAATTTAAAAAAAAAAAGTCAACACGTGAGATTTGGTTGTTTTAAAAGAGCCGAAAGTTTTGGGGGTGACGGTAACGACTGCGAGATGAGAGTGAGAGAGAGAGAGTTTTTAGATGTGGGTGATTTGTGACGTTTAGCGTGGAGAGTGTAGTTAGTCTGTTGTGTAGTCGTTGTTTTGTGTGTCAGTGAGGGCACAAATGAATGTTGTCACCAGGTGGAAAACCAGCGGAGTGATACACCACCTGTTGTCAGGCCTGAAGGTTTATCCCTGTGCTGTTCTCCTCTATCTGACAATTTTTTTAATTTTTTTTTTACTGGCACACATAAGTTGTGAGGCATCTTATTGTGACACCTGATTGTTCTCTCATTTTAGTTTTAGTAATATTTTTAAATGGTTGTAGAAAATGAAAAAAACGGCAGGTGTATTGGCTGCATTTTTAGATAAATAGATGTATATGTTTACAAAATGTACAATTTATATTTGCATTTCAAGTTATAAAAATACTTTACTCAACATGTCTGTGGGGGTTTTTTTACAGTAAAAAAAACTACTACTACTAGGATTTTAAGTTTTTTGTGTGTGTCAATGAAAAAACAACTAAATTTAGACACGTGAGGTTGAGCTGAAAAAAATGATACCAAACAAGGCAAGGGGGAAAAAATAAAATGAAACAATCTGAGGATGAAATACAAACGTTAACTCAAAAGGAGTCAAAAATGACCAGTTATATTTTGGAGGGTTAATCCAACAAATCACAAAAAATTAGGTTTAAATTTGTGTTCATGTCAATGCAGATTTCTGACATTTCGTGTGATTTAAGCATGTAACAATTTTACTTTTTTTTCTAACAAGAAACAGTGAAACTTAAGTTAGACTTGTGTTTGTAAATGAACTGCCCCATGTTGTGTACCTTTCTGGATTTTATATTTATTGGGCTACATATTTATTTATTATACAGTACATGAGATCAAAACTCACGTTTTATGTAACTAAAGTGTTTAATTATGTGGACTACAGAAAATAATTAAGTTATAGATTATATTTATATGAAAAACATGTATACTTACTGCATTTGATTCATTTTAACCATATGTAACCACCTGCATATGTGTTTGAAAAAAAGGCTTTGATTTGCCACCCCATTTCATTTTTTTGCCACCCTCGTGCCACCCTAAGAAAATTTCTCTAGATCCGCCCCTGCTTGAGGGCCTCTTCAAAGACACATCAAACACATCCTTCCAAGATGGTCTTTGTTCACCTCCTAAATGATCAGTGCATGTTGATAGATTTATACTCTCTCTCAGATGCATGCATGTATACCATCCAACACAACATAACACAGCACAATAAACACATAAAATTAACAATTTAATTATTGGTAACAAAAAGCAGACTGTTTTGATTACAGTATTATAAAGTCACATATGTCTATACATGTAATGTTTCATACTGATTATTTTTCCACATACAATTACAAAAAGAATCATGTTTTTCCTGTAATTCCTTTTTTTTTTGTAAAGTACAAGGACAAATGAACAGTGAATAATCAAAACTGATGTATATTTATAAGGTAAGATTGGGAAAATATCATGAAATCACTTCTTAAAATTACCTACACAACATTATGTCCCTTTTTGGTAAAAAAATACTCTAAAGTTGCTGACCACTTAAAAATACTAACTTATAATACAAATAGAGTAATTTGTTTGTTCATATCCATATAACCTCAAATTGAATATTTACATTTATAATAAAATGTCCCTTTTTTCCAAATGATAAAAAAAAATCGGAATAATTAATTACATATACATATATACATATACAAATACAATGAATTGTTCTGATTGGTTTTCTGTTCAAGCCAAATGTGTTACAAAGGGTTCAAAATGGGTCCACCAAACACTTTTTTATTATGTATCAACAAATTTGAAATTGAAAATTGAAATTTAATCTTACTACCAGATATATAGTGTCATAAAATTCTTGTTGTTTGTTACATATGCCTGCTATATATTTTTTTCAAATCATTTAATGTGGTAGGAGTTCCATTCGTTTACATTAACCAGTTTTAATTTGTTAGTCTGAGGTTTGTACTCACTGTCTGAGTTACAACACAAGCTGGTTTCTAACCATGTGCTGAGTTTTCATTTTCTAAATCATTCATAAATACATTCAAATCTGAAAGTTCTTTTAGACTGGGTGTATTATTGCATTTTGTCAGTGAGAGTATAAGTACATGGGGAATTCACTGACAGGAAACAACGTTAGAAATACCATCATCCTCAGCTCATCTACTTTACTGACACTGACACTGTCAATGGCAACACGTTCACTTCTTCGCGAGTGCGAATATATGGAAACATTTTCTCAGTGAAAGTGTTTCTGAAGGTGTGTATGTGTGTGTTAGAATCAGGATCAGAGAACGACAGCTTTCTTCTGTTCCAGTTCAGATTCACTCTGATCCTCTGGAGCTTCTTCTTTACTAAGAGAGCAGTGAGAGGAGCTGATGGTGAACATGCTGAGTATTTACCTTCAAATAACTCTATTCTCCATAATCTAGACCATAACTCTCCCTTCCTCTGCACAGACTCTGCCAACACACCCAGGTCCCAATATGTACTGTCTCCAACCTCAACATCCCAGCTGTGAGTCCCTGAGTTAAAGCCCTCAGAGCCCAGGACAGAGTAGAACCAATTAGTTCTCTCTGGATTATCAGGAAGCTGCTGCCTCTCTCCTCCTCTCACACTGGTCAGATCTTCAGACAGGATGAGGTTTGGATGAGCAGTGTTTGGGTCCAGAATGAGAGGAGTGTAGGAGACCATGTACTTCATGTTGTTCCAGATGTTGAAGGTCAGGTTGCCCAGGTGTTTGGCCTGGTCTATCAGAGCTCCTGAGGGCAGCTGTGGATCATCCAGCAGGGGGCAGCGCTGGACTCTTTCCACTGCAGCCTTGTAGTTGTGCAGGAATGAGACGTCTTCAGCTCTCAGCTCCTCCTCTGTGGCTCTGACTGTGTCTGAAAGAGCTGCTATCTCTCTGCTCAGAGCCTCCATCTTCTCCTTCATCATCCCACTCTTCTGCTCCTCTTCCTCCCTCAGTGCAGCCAGCCTGGCCTCCTCTTCCTCTGCTAGAAACTGGTGAAGCTTCTTAAACTGCTCCTTAATCTGCCTCTCTGTGTGTCGGGCCTGGACCTTAATGTGTTCTGCTGTTTGATCAAACTTCACTTGAACTTCTTCACAAACCTTTAACTTCTCCTTTAAGAGCTCCAGAGTTTCCTGAAGTTCCTTCTTGTATTGTTGTGCAGCTTCATCGATGGGTCTGAATCTGTGATTGGTGTGTTTTTCTGAGACACAGCAGACGAGACACACTGGCTGCTGATGGTCCAGACAGAAGAGTTTGAGTTTCTCAGAGTGCAGACTGCAGAGAGCCTCTGAAGCTCTCTGATCTCTCTCCTGTAAGAACAAGGAACACATAGTAATATAGAATAAACAGAAGTTCCGGTACACTGCCAACCCGTTCCCCACTCTGTGAAACATCAAACTCTCAAAATTAATTATTTTCTTCTGAGACTAGACTAGAGACACCAGCAACCATAGTCAATTGTTTTCCAGGGGCCAGAGCAGATGACATTAAGGGAAATTTGGCTAAGACTTCACGTAAATTCAGACAGCAGTCTTCAGCACAAGCTTATTAATCAACCAAAAATGAAGATAGACTTTTAATTCATTTGAAAGCCACATACTCAGTCTTATCCCCGTAGCTGCAAACAGTGGAGGTCCTAGCCTGTTTGGCGCCCTGGGCGGACCCCCCCACCCCCCCACCCCACCCCCCCCCCACACACACACACACAAAACATATTAAGGATTGTACATTAACATAAAACTGTTGTACACACACACACACACATATGAAGAGAGAGAGAGTATGCATAGAATGCAAACGACTACCAAACAGCCATCATAATTCGTCATACAATGAGAACAGGACAAATCAACAATTGACAATGACTAATTAATATTAAAATCTGTAACATAATGTATTGTTTGGAGTTTAGTCTGTTACTGTTGCTATTTTTACCATTTCTTCTTTGAGCAACTGTAACGCACATAATTTCCTTAGAGATTAATAAAGTATTCTGACTCTGATTGGTTCAGGATGATCTGCCATTATCCAATCACACATCTGCTTACCTGTATCTTTTGCTCGTTTCTCCTCCTCTTCTTTTCTTTTTTTTCTAAACTGAGGACCTGATGGCTTTGAACTTTTATTGTCCAGCTTCTATTGGTTTTAATTTTGCACTCCAGTATGAACACCCATCCCTCAACCCGAGGATCACCACAACATGACCTAACACACCTACACCTTAGTTCACAGATTCACTTTGTCTAGGGTGCATTTCTGAGATTTCACACAACCCAGGATTCAAATCATGAATCCATAATGGACTTGGATTTACAACATTATAAATGAAATGTGCCCCCCTCCCCTTTTCGACGGGTTGTGTGTGAGACTTTAAATCATCAAACTGTAAATTATAAATTTTAAATTGTTATTGATCCCTTTACCTCGAGTCCTAAAGCGTATATTTATTTTCTTACTCTTCTTATATTTATTGTTTGTTTACTTGCACTGCTGTAACTGGAGCCTCGTCGTCTCGTCTCTCTATATACTGGAATGTATGTAGCAGAGATGACAATAAAGTTTACTTTGACTTCAGCAGCAAGCAGGTGCACCGAGGGCTCTCGCGCTCACTTTTTGTGTATAGAATTTCGAAAAAACATCGGTGCAAATTATAAGTCTAAGTCTGCATCATGATGTCTGGTGTTTTCGTGTTTGTTGTTTTGTTTTTATTTTGTTTTATTTTGCGAGTTGGTTATTAGATGCTGCTCCAGCCGTTCAGAGAATCCCCCGCTGCCCCGCCCTCTCCTCCCTGTGCCGCAAGCGGCAGGCGCACCTCGCAGATGAAGGGCGCCCTTACTCCCAGCAAATGGGCGATAGAAAACCGATCGGTGCCTATGCCATTCCCAATGTGCACTGGCTGACGTCGGGGCAGCATGAGTACGAGCAATTTTTTTTTTTTGCCGATGCCCGTGATGCCGCCCCCCACCACAATGCCGCCCTGGGCAACCGCCCGTGTCGCCCGTATCTAAAACCGCTACTGGCTGCAAACCTAAAAACAAAAAAAAAACTGCCTTATTTGTGATCATCTATTGTCCACCTGGGTTTTACATAGTTTCTGTCTGATTTCTCAGACTTTTTTGTCTGATTTAGTGCGCAGCTCAGAAATAATTATAAAATAATTATTGTTGGTGTTTATAACATCTGTTGAGATGCCCACAGCCTCAACACGACAGTCTGTTATTCGACTCAACTGGTTTCTCTCAAAAGAGAAGGAACATTTCTACTCTATCCAGCCGCTGGTCGCCACATCTGGAATTCCTGAGCATTAAGTGCCGCCCTTTCTATCTGACCCGTGAGTTCACCTCGGTCATCGCCACGGTGGTCTACATCCCACCCCAAGCGGCTTTGTCTGAATTACATGATGTGCTGAGTTCGCTTCCAAACCAGGACCCGGGCGCAGCCCTCATCGTAGCAGGAGACTTTAACAAAGCGAACCTCAGACAAGTCATGCCAAACTTTTACCAGCACGTCTCGTGTCCAACGAGGGGGGATCGAATTTTGGATCACTGCTACACGCCATACAAGCAGGGCTACAAAACTGTCTCACACCCGGCTTTTGGGAATTCTGACCACAACGGCATTTTCCTCATTCCCCAGTATAAACAAAACATACGGAGGGAAGAAGTAACCATGAGGGAGGTGAAACGGTGGTCTGCCCAATCAGAAGCTATGCTACAGGACGCACTCAACGACGTCGACTGGGACATGTTCAGAACATGCACAGTCGACATCAACGAGTTTACGGAAGTAGCAGTATGCTTCGTCAACATGCTAGCGGAGGAGATTTTCCCCACTGTGAGAGTCACCACATTCCCAAACCTGAAACCGTGGGTGGACAGATCACTGCAGTGAATGCCAGATGGCATCACCGGCCGTCTGCTGCGCTGCTGTGCTGACCAGCTAGCAGGTGTGTTCACTTCCATCTTCAACAAATCCCTGGTGAAGTCTGTGGTCCCCACATGCTTCAAAAGATCCACTATCATCCCTGTGCCCAAGAACAGCAAACCCTCATCCCTGAACAATTACCGGGCAGTTGCACTGACCTCGGTAGTAATCAGAATCAGAATCGTGTTTATTGGCCAAGTATATGTGCAGACACATACAGGGAATTTGGTTCCGGTAGATGGTGGCTCTCAAGCACAGCAATGTAAATCACACACACACACACACACACGTGTCTATATACACACATTACACATGCGTACACATACATACACAAAGCTGTGTAAACCAACTATAAATAACTAATCTAAACTTATATACATAAAATACAGAAATGAAATGAGGTGGAATGAATACTACAGAATGTACATAAGGTGCAGTTGCAGTCTGGCAGTGGGAGCAGTGTGACAGGTCAACTGTTTAGAAGGGAGATGGCGAGGGGAAAGAAACTGTTCCTATGTCGGGTGGTCCTGGTCTGCAGGCTTCTGTACCGTCTGCCAGAGGGCAGCAGATCAAAAAGTCTGTGTCCAGGGTGAGAGGGGTCTGTGATGATTTTCTCTGCCCGTTTCCTGGTTCTTGAGAGGTACAGATCCTGGATGGAGGGCAGGGGGGCGCCGATGATCCTTTCTGCTGCCCGTACAGTCCGCTGCAGTCTGCTCCTGTCCTGTTTAGTGGCTGCTCCATACCAGACTGTGATGGAGGAGCACAGGACAGACTCAATGACCGCAGTGTAGAACTGGATCAGCAGCTCCTGTGGAAGACTGTACTTCCCCAGTTGTCTCAGGAAGTACATCCTCTGCTGGGTCTTTTTGAGGATGGAGTTGATGTTGGTCTCCCACTTCAGGTCCTGGGAGATGGTTGTACCCAGGAACTTGAAGATCTTCACAGTCGACACAGGGCTGTCTGATATGGTGAGGGGGAGCAGAGTTGAGGGATGTCTCCTGAAGTCCACCGTCATCTCTACAGTTTTAAGAGTGTTCAGCTCCAGATTGTGCTGACTGCACCAGAGTACCAGCCGCTCAACTTCCTGCTGGTATGCAGACTCATCACCATCTTGAATGAGGCCAATGACAGTGGTGTCATCTGCAAACTTCAGGAGTTTAACAGCCGAGTTCTTGGAGGTGCAGTCGTTAGTGTAGAGGGAGAACAGTAGTGGTGAGAGGACACATCCTTGAGGGGCACCAATACTGAGGGACCGAGTTTCAGAGGTGCTCTCCCCCAGCCTCACTTGCTGCTTCCTGTCTGTCAGGAAGCTGGTGATCCACTGACAGGTAGCTGGTGACACGCTGAGCTGGGAGAGTTTGGAGGAGAGAAGTTCAGGCACAATGGTGTTAAAAGCCGAACTAAAGTCCACAAACAGGACCCTGGCATACGTTCCCGGGCGGTCAAGGTGTTGCAGGATGTAATGCAGCCCCATGTTCACTGCATCATCCACTGACCTGTTTGCCCGGTAGGCAAACTGCAGAGGGTCCAGCTGGTGGCCTGTAATGTCTTTCAGATGGGCTAACACCAGTCGTTCGAAGGATTTCATGACCACAGACGTCAAGGCGACAGGTCTGTAGTCATTCAGTCCTGTGATGGTGGGTTTCTTGGGAACAGGGATGATGGTGGAGCGTTTGAAGCAGAAGGGAACTTCACACAGCTCCAGGGATCTGTTGAAGATGCGAGTAAAGATGGGAGCCAGCTGTTCAGCACAGGTTTTGAGGCAGGAGGGTGAGACGCCGTCTGGTCCGGGGGCTTTCCTGGGCTTCTGTTTCTGGAATAGTCTGCTCACATCCTCAGTGTGTGTATTCTGAGTTTCAGGGAGGAGGAAAGGGGGGTGAGAGGTGTGGTAGAGGTCGTTGAGTCTGGATTGGGGAGGGTGGGGGTGGTCGTTGAGTCTTGATTGGGGAGGGTGGTGGTGGTTGTTGAGACTGGATTGGGGAGGGGGAGGGTGAAGGGGGGAGAGGTGGAAGGTGTGTTGGGGGTCAATGTCTGAAGCAATGTCCCTAGGGAGGGGAGGGTGGGGCGTGGGAGTCTGTCCGTCTCAAACCTGCAGTAGAAAGTGTTTAACTCGTTGGCCAGGTCTTTGTTTGCTTCAATAGTGGGTGGGGGGCGTCTGTAGCTGGTGATTTCCTGCAGGCCCCTCCACACTGACGCTGGGTCGTTGGCTGAGAACCGTTCTTCCAGCTTCTGGGAGTAGATGCTTTTAGCTGCTTTGATCTCCTTGGTCAGTGTGTTCCTGGCTTGCTTGTACAGGGCCCTGTCACCACTTCTGTAGGCGTCCTCCTTGGCCTTACGAAGATGTTGAAGTTTAGGAGTGAACCATGGTTTATTGTTGTTGTATGTGCAAAAGGTCTTTGTTGGCACACACACATCTTCACAGAAACTGATGTATGATGTCACAGTGTCCGTGAGCTCATCTAGGTTCTCAGATGCAGCTTCAAAAACAGTCCAATCAGTGGAGTCAAAACAGTCCTGCAGTTCCTGCTTTGCTGCGTTAGTCCACTTCTTCACAGTTTTGACTACAGGCTTCGCACATTTGAGTTTTTGCCTATAAACTGGAATAAGTTGGACCATGCAGTGATCAGAATGTCCCAAAGCTGCCTGGGGCACAGAGCGATAGGCATCTTTTAGAGTGGTGTAGCAGTGATCCAGTATGATGTTGTCCCTGGTGGGGCAGTCTATATGCTGTCTGCATTTAGGAAGTTCATAGTTTAGGTTTGCTCTGTTAAAATCCCCAAGAATAATTGTAAAGGAATCCGGGAATTTCCTCTCCAGGGTAGTAATCTGGTCAGCCAGCTCGCACAGTGCATTGTTCGCGTTGACCTGTGGAGGGATGTAAACTCCGACCAGCATGAAGGAAGAAAACTCCCGCGGTGAATAAAAAGGTTTACAGTTGATGAAAAAACTTTCCAAGTGTGGGCTGCAGTGTTTCTGTAACACTGTGACATCAGTACACCAACCTTCATTAATGTAGAAGCAGACTCCACCACCCTTTGTTTTCCCTGAGAGCTCTGTTTCGCGGTCCGCCCGGTGAAGTTGGAAGCCCGGCAGATTTAAGACAGCGTCTGGGACTCGCTCACTGAGCCAGGTTTCAGTGAAGCAGAGGGCAGCAGAGCGTGCAAAGTCCTTGTTAGTCCGGTTTAAGAGCAGTAATTCGTCGACTTTGTTTGGAAAAGAGCGGAGATTCGCGAGGTGAATGGAGGGGAGTGCCGTGCGGAATCCTCGCCGACGTAGTTTCACCAGCGCACCAGCGCGACTCCCCCGTCTACGTCTTCTCCAGGAGCCACAGAGAGCTGCTGCGCCTCCAACTAAAATCTCCAAAAAACTTTCCGGGTTTGTGAAAAATGGATAAGAACTATAGTGAGACGACTGACTGATGTTTAGCAGTTGATCTCTGGAGAAAGTGATGTGGTCTGAGTGACCAAAAGCGCAGAAAATAAACAGAAACAAGAAAAGTGCGAGAGAGCGCAGTACCGAGGCTGCCATCCGCGGCGCCATCTTGGCGCATCATTGAAGGTGTTTGAGAGGCTGCTGAAGAATATCATCTCCTCCTCCATCCGAGACACCACAGATCCGCTGCAGTTCGCCTACCGACCCAACAGATCCACAGAGGATGCCATCGCCCACGTCCTGCACATCACGCTCAGCCACGTGGACAAGAAACAGGGTAACTATGTGATAATGCTGTTTGTTGATTACAGTTCAGCATTTAACACAATAGTGCCCTGCAGACTGTTCACAAAGCTCAGGGATCTGGGACTCAACAGCCGTCTGTGTGCATGGGTGTTGGACTTCCTCACTGGCAGAACTCAGGTGGTGAGGGTGGGTAGATGCGTCTCCAACAGCATCACCATCAACACGGGAGCACCTCAGGGATGTGTCCTCTCGCCACTGCTCTACCCCATCTCCATCAGACTGTGTGGCCACCCATGGCCCCAACACCATTGTGAAGTTTGCAGACGACACAGTGGTGTTGGGTGCCATCTCCAACAACGATGAGGCGGCCTACATGGACGAAGTGAAGAATCTGTCATCATGGTGCCAGGACAGCCACCACGTACGTCAGCAAGACCAAGGAGCTGGTGGTGGACTTCAGAAGAAGTCAGTACAGAGACTACAAGCCCATTATCATCAATGGAGCTCCAGTGGAGAGGGTGCAGTCCTTCAAGTATATTGGTGTCCACATCTCCTCAGACCTGACATGGGCTGCCCACATTCAGGTCCAGACCAATAAGGCTAGGCAGCGCCTGTATCACCTACGACAACTGAGGAAGTTCAGGATCTCTCCAAAGATCCTCTGGATTTTCTATACAGGCGTTGTGGAGAGCATCCTCACACAGAACATGACATCGTGGTTTGGGAACAGCTGTGTGAAGGACCAAAAAGCTCTCCAGAGAGTGATCTGTACAGCAGAACGCTGCTGCAGGATTGCTCTCCCCCCGCTTCAGGACACCTACACCAGGAGATGCCGGACTAGAGCAGCGCAGATACTGAAGGACCCGTCCCATCCTGGCAACAAACTGTTCCAACTTCTGCAATCTGGTAGAAGGTTCCGCATCATCCGGGCAAGGACAGAGAGACTCAAGAGGAGCTTCTATCCCCAAGCCATCCGTGCCCTAAACACACACACATCATCTATAATTGACTGAGACAGGACTCTCTTCCAGACACTAAACCAAGGAACAATGTACATTTCAAATTCCTTTAATTTTAAATATGTTTATATTGTCTATTCTGTAAAATAGTCAGATTGTCTATTCTTATTCAATTCACTTAATGTACAGAATTCACCTGCTTGCTGCTACTACTGCACATTCACCTAATGTATATACTATATATAGTGTTCTTCCTCTACCCCCCACCCCCATTTTTTGCACATGTCGAAGAGCGTGTCAGGTTACATTTCACTGTGTGTTATACTTGTATAACTATGCATGTGACAAATAAAGAACCTTGAACCTTGAACCTTGAAGAGAGAAAACCCACCCACCACTTTTATTTATCATCTATGATTCAAAATGGCGGTACGGACACGCGCAGCAGTTGCTCCCTGTCCTGACAACCAACGTTCCTGTATTTGTTTTTCTCTTTTTCTTGTTTTTGATAACACTCATGCAGTCTCCTTCTCTAAATCAGGAGAAGCTAATCCACAAGCTTTTCAATCATGGAAGAGCTAAAAAACACACTGAGGAACTGCGGACTGCTTTGGAGGCATCTACCATCAGCTACCCCCGCTACTAAATCTCACCCACAGTGGAAACATCTCAGGTGGTGCGACAGGAGACAGAAGAGGGGTAAGTGCAGAGACATCTGGAGTAGACTAAAGGCTATTTCACACAAATCCGCTATTCCAATCATCGTATTGTCCAACATGTGCTCCCTGGAAAACAAGCTTACTTCGGTCCACTTTGAAGTCAGTGAGGGAGTGTTGTGACTCTTTGTCTTTGTGGAAACTTGGCTTAACAATAACATTCACAACAGCACCATTCAACTCGACTGGCTAACATGCTTTTGAGCAGACAGAGCTCTCGCCAAAGGGAGTAAGACTCGCGGAGGGGGACTCTGCGAGTCTTACCTTTTATCTTGCAAACACTGTTCACCAGTGCTGGAGCTTATGATTATCAAGTGGAGATCGCTCTACCTACTGAGGGAATTTTTAGCCATACTGGTCAGCATAGCCCAACAGCGACTCTACTTCCTCTGCAAACTGAGGAGAGCAAGAGCCTCAACCCCCATTATGAACACCTTCTACAGAGACACCATTGACAGCATCCTCACCAGCCGTGGTATGGCTCCTGCACTGGGTCCAGTGAGAAAAAAGTTACTACTGATAGTGAGAGCAGCGGAGAGGATCGTGGGTACTTCTCTTTCCACCCTCTAGGACATCTACTGCACCCGGCTCATCTGGAAAGTCCTGTGCATTACAAGTGACTCCACTCATCAGTCCAATTGCTTCTGCAGTTTGCTGCCATTGGGAAGGAGACCGAAGAGCCTCTGGGCTACAACCAGCAAACTGAGAGACAGCTTTGTTTATCAGACTGTCAGGTTGTTGAATTTACTCCCTGCTCTCACACACATGAACTCGAGACCTGCATTCACTTCTTCCCTCTGAATCCCCCACCCCCCAAATATACAAAACTCTAAACCACCACCATTGCCTTTTCACTGACTGTCCCAACCCAACTTGCAGATGGACTTGCCCACAATCACTATGATTTTGTTGGACACTGCTGTTTATAATATGATATAGTATTGTGTTGTACACAAGACTCCTATTTTATTTTTATCTTTTTACCTTTATAATGTTTTAGTGTACCATGGGAGCATTGCAATTTCAAATTTCTGTGTATGACTGTGCATATGGTCTTTGACAATAAAGCTGACTTTGACTAATCACACTCTAGATCTTGTGTTAATGTGATGGCTGCACTTACAAAGATAAAGATAACTGTACTGCAGACTGTCTCTCTCGCTGTCCCAGGGAGAGATCTGAAGAGGGGGAGTGTGTCATGGCTGCACTTACAGCCACACAGTGGTAATATCACCATGTTAGTGTAGAGGCTTATAAGTAACATTGCATTCACATTTCTTTCTTTAAATATAGGAATTTATTTACAGGACAATAAATAACTGGTTTTGGTTTAGAGTTAATTCACATATCCACATAACACTGCATTCTAAAATAAGTGTGCACATTTTAGTTTACACTGTTATGTATGATTCATTTTTTGTTTTCTGAGTTACCTTAGTTGCAGCTGTTCCAGTCCCTTGATTAAGGAGCCAAGAGGTGGAAAAGGGGCGGAGCGAGCTTTAAAGGAAGACTACAAATTGGTTCATGCCATAACTCAGGACCATGGGGGGGGGACTTTAACCTGTGCCTAAATTTCCTTCACTGCTCGGTCCATCACAAGTGGTGTCAGAAGTGGGATCAGCAGTTGAAGGCACATGATTTTTTTTCTATTTTTTCCCCCTCTTCACTTATCAAGCCATGCACAGAATGGGAAGGAGTGGCAGAGGAGCAAAAGGAGATTGTCAAAACCAGCCAGTTGGAGTGGTAGAGCAAGTAGAAGGAGGAGAGGAAAATGGAGCCTCTGGAGGGGTGGATATTACTGAGAGCCAAGGTAAGGAGCCGACAATGTCAGAACTGATTTCCATCCTTCATTCTCATATGAGTCAGCAGGAGGCAAGAAGAAGGGAGGAGTTTACCCGCCAGGAACAGCGCTTTAGAGCACTAAGAACATCAGTTTCAGCTGTTGCAGGTAGAAGTGCAAGCTCGTACCTCCCCGGTCCCTGAGCCGCAAATGGAGGAACCTAAACAACCAGAGGTAGAGTCCTTTGAAGAGGAGGATCCTCCCTGTGCTGGCTCCAGTAATGAGCAAATACATCCTCAATCAGGTCAGTCTCGCTTTTATGAACCCAGGCTGGAAAAATTGACAGAGGAGGATGATATTGAACATTTTTTAACAACATTTGAACGCATGGCTGTAGTTTGCCGGTGGCAATAGGGGACCTGCTCTACCTCCTGAGCTACATCCACCTGGTGGTAAACATGAGTAAACCCTCACTAGGTTTTGGATAAAGTGTACACTAACAAACCTGTCAAACCTACATTTGAAACTTTGGCTATGATAGCAGTATAGTATTGCAACATGGCATTTGGGTCTTCTAACTAAAATAGGATAGGATTTTTTTCTTTTTCAGACATTCATGGGTGGTGTGTTTCAAATCACTGGCCTGCTGCATAACCTAAGTACAATTAAACTTCAAGGCACAAACTCATGTCCAGACATTTTTGCTAGGACAATTAATTCATGGTTCCATTAACCATGGCATTTTATCCAGGTCCCAAAGCAGCAATGCAGCCCCAGACCATCACAATAACGTGTTTTACTGTTGGCATCATGTTCTTTTAATGAAATGCTGTGTTAGATTTATGCCAGGACTCAAACCTTACAAAAAGTAACTTCTTAAATTAGCTTTGTTGGAGCTATTTGTTCTTTATTTATTTATTTATTTATTTATTTATTTATTTAAATTAGTTAAAGTTTGTTGTTAGTTTACTTATATTTTGGGGTTTATTTGTCGGTTAATATTTTGTTTTAAATGGTTTGTTTGTTTGTTGTTATTTTGTTAAATTAGTTAGTAAGAGCTGTAGGGCCATTTTGTTTCTATAAATAAAGAGACTGGTATAGGACCAGCATGCATTGGGGTGGGCCTATAGTTTTTTACCAGAGCAGGAGAAGCAGCAGGAAGGATCTTGTTATTGCTTGCCAAGATGGATAAATAAACCAAAACCAAAACTTTCAACTAAAATGTTTGGACAATGGACTTCTTTTGCCTGCGTACGAAATATTACCTCAGTGCAGCAGTGGCTTGTGGACTTTAAGTTGTGGGACGTTTGATCTTTCAAAAGTAAAGGAATTGCCACTACAAGCTTCTCTAACTTAGATCAATGAAGCTTATCTCTAAAAGTAACATTACCCAATAAAATAAACTCTAGTTTCTAACAGTGCAGTAAATCACGCTATACACAAAAATAGATCATAGCAATCCTCCTTTAATTTACCAAAATAATTAAAAAATCCTAATAATTTACCAAAATAATTAAAAATAATGAAATGATAAAAAACAGCAGATTTTGCATTTAGGCAAAACCCAAAAAATACACACAACAATTTACCAACTTACAAGGAATCCCCACATACAGTGTAAACCGCCAGTCATAGAAATAATTACTGTCCCAAAAAACCTAAACCTAAAGCCGGCGCAAATACACCCTATGTTGCAGGCCTGTATTGATGCTCTAGAATGTAGCAGTCTATTGGGATCTCCGAACCGGAAGTTCTTCACTCAAAAACCAAAAAAATAAATGAACTCAGTACCTTGTAAAATGTGCAACTCCTACCAGATTAGTCCAGGCAACAGGTTGTCTCCAATTCAAAGTTCGCATCAAGCCAAGAATGCGAAAAATTCCCAGATGTGTTCTCGCTTTGCCCGTTTTATCAAGCATGCATCGGTGGTGACTAGTGTGGACTTGGTACAGCTAAATATCCCAGAATTAATTTCATCCAAAACTCAAACGCGACAATGGTGAGGAGCTCAGTTAAAAACTTTTAAATATTACTCTTTCTGAGTCACAAAATAGACTTTTAAGTTATTTTCAGGCAAGAATGTAGCTACATGAACAAAAACAGCATGTGGAGATTCTGAAGGCTGCTTAAAAATGATCAGATTGCATTTAAAATATTTGTTCAGTTCTCTTCCAAACCCCAGCAGCTGTCTGTTGTAATTTTTAAGTGTCAACTAAAATAAAAATAAAAATTCTAACATCTCACCTGTTTGTTTTTATTCAGGCATACATGTACACTATTTTTATTAATAGAGAGATTTTGCTACTGAGGTTAAACATGATATACAAGTCACTTAGATAACTTCTAAATCTTAATGTTTGGTTTATTTCAGTGTTTCAATTTTTCCTGAGTAAATCTGTTTGGCTGAGATTAAATTTAGGCCTTGGCTGCATTTTTAGGTAAATAGTACCATATAACTTTGTCGTTTGCAAACTTGTGCATAATTTTTAGAAATGTATAATTTCTATTTGTATTTTAAGTTATGAAGATGATTCGTTAAACATATGTTTTTATTTGTGTTTTTTACAGTAAAAAAATATAACTTTTTCTACTGAGACTTTACATTTTTTGTCTGAATTGAGATCAATTGTGATAATATAGTATGTCAAAATGAAAAAATAACTCCAATTTCAGATATTTGAAGTTGTGCTGAAAATAATGATACCAAACAAGGCAAGATAAACAGTTTTTAAAGGTGAAATATGGAGGTAAAATCAAAATTGTAAATGATTAAAAACAAAGAGAGGCTGACAGTGATCACTGACTGTTTTTAGGAGCTTGTTGAGATTAAATAGAACAAGATACAAAGCATTAAAACATGTTAAAAACACAACAGACTTATTAAACGCAGAGTAGTTTGGGCCTCGGAAGCTGGATTCCTCACGTCATCAAAGACTGAATATTTCCACCAGCGGCAGGAAACAAAATGAACAGTCCAGTAGCCTTATGCTGAAACGTAACCGTGTCTTGCCACAAGCTTACCAGCACAAACTGCGACTTATCTTTCCGAAAAGTATAGACTCACTTGCTGGAAATATATGTAAACAAGCTAACTTCTCGAACTGCTCTATGTCATCCACACACCAATGCCCTCACTATGTGCCACCTTCACAGACCATCTCCTCGTAGGAAAGTACAGTTTAGTTTTCACTAGCAATTTAACAACAAAAGAAAGATAACTTATTTTAAAGAATATAAACATGTTTTTAATCACTTTACATGAACTTTGTTTTTAAAAATAAAATAACAAAATTCAATGAATTAGTTCATTTCTTTGCTATTTTTTTAAAATCCAGGTTACAAAACATATTCATTTAAAAGCGGAAGATGGCGCCGGTGAGGTCGGCTGCTGTCACGACTGCTCCGACCACTTTTTCTTTGTCTTTGTTTTTTAAGTTAGTTTTCAGCGTTTCTAAATCAGCAAAATCATCACCATTGGGTACATTAGGTATGACAGTGACACTCTTGTTTCTATTGGTATACAATGTACTCACAATTCGAAGTTTTTAACTCCGGATCCGAGCTGGCCGAATGAGATCTTGAGGGAGAACAAAGGGAAGCGGCGGCGGCCTAGAGGGAAGCGAGCCGGCGTCAGGAACAGGCTGAGAGCTCGTGCGCACCGCACACCTCTGCCTAGCATCCTGCTCGCCAACGTCCAGTCACTGGAGAACAAGCTTGATGACCTCAGGGCCAGGATAATAAAGAAGTCAAGGGGAGGCGGCGTGTGTTTAATGGTGAACAACAACTAGTGCAACAGTGCGAACGTTGTTCCTCTCACACGCTCCTGCACACCAAATCTGGAACTACTGTCCATCATGTGTCGTCCTTTTTATCTACCTCAGGAGTTTACATCGGTCATTATAAGTGCCGTTTATATTCCACCACAAGCGGACACGGTCACCGCCTTATGCGAGCTGCATGAGGCACTCACACAGCATCAGACACAACACCGGGACGCTGCGCTTATTGTGACGGGGGACTTTAATAGCGCCAACCCCAAACGCGCAGCGCCGAACTTTTATCAACACATCACCTGCCCCACCAGAGGTGAAAGGACACTGGACCACTGCTACACTACGGTCAAGGACGGCTACAAGGCCCAATCTCGCCCTCCGTTTGGCAAATCTGATCACGCCGCCATCTTCCTCATCCCAAAATACAAACAAAGGCTGAAACAGGAAGTTCCGGTTCAGAGGAAGGTCGCGCGCTGGACAGATCAATCGGTGGCCGCGTTACACGACGCACTCGGTGACGCAGACTGGGGCATGTTCACAAACAGCTCCGATGATGATGTCAACGTGTTTACGGAAGCGGTTGTGGGATTCATCGGGAAACTAGCGGATGATACCGTGGAGACAAAGACTATCACAACGTTTCCCAACCAGAAGCCGTGGGTGGATAAAACCATCCGCGACGCTCTGAGATCCCGCACCGCTGCCTACAACACGGGACTCATGACGGGGGACATGGACCCGTACAAAGCCGCGTCATATAACGTGCGGAGGGCGGTGAAAGAGGCGAAGCAGCGCTACGGGAGGAAACTAGAGTCACAACTCCAACAGAGTGACTCTAGGAGCCTGTGGTGGGGACTAAGGACAATAACGGACTATAAAGCACCAACAACCGGTATGACGAACGCGGCTGTGACGAGCTGAACACTTTCTATGCTCGCTTCGAGGCTGCAGCTAAGGACTCCAACAATGCTAGTGCTAGCGGCGCTAACGGCTGCAGACAGGAAGATACTGCCAGCACCGGAAACGTTCTCGTCATCTCCGAGCATGAAGTAAGGAGAGCCTTCAAGAGAGTGAACACCAGGAAAGCAGCAGGACCAGACGGCATCCCAGGTCGTATCCTCAGAGACTGCGCATACCAGCTAGCTCCTGTGTTCACTGAGATATTCAACATCTCTTTATCTCAGTCGGTGATCCCCACATGCTTCAAAGAGTCCATCATTGTTCCTGTCCCGAAGAAACCCCACCCTGCTTCTCTCAATGACTATCGCCCTGTAGCCCTCACCTCAGTAGTGATGAAGTGCTTTGAACGCCTGGTCAGAGACTTCATCAGTTCTTCACTACCAGACACACTGGACCCACTACAGTTCGCTTACCGTCCAAATCGTTCCACAGACGATGCCATCTCTCATCTCCTCCACACATCACTCACTCACTTGGACACTAGAAGGGGGAATTATGTTAAAATGCTCTTCATAGACTACAGCTCTGCATTTAACACCATAATTCCCTCCACACTCACCACCAAGCTGGAGCATCTGGGACTCAGCTCATCTATGTGTCAGTTTATCTCCAACTTCCTAACTGGCAGACCACAGGCAGTAAGGATGGGCGGACATGTCTCAGCCTCCACCACTCTCTGTACACATATGACTGTGTGGCCACTACCAGCTCCACCACCATCATCAAGTTTGCTGACGACACCGTCGTGGTGGGCCTGATCTCTGATAACAACGAGACGGCCTACCTGAAGGAGATTAGGAATCTGGAGAACTGGTGCCAGAGGAACAACCTCCTTCTAAACGTCAGTAAGACAAAGGAGCTGATAGTGGACTTCAGCACTAAGCAGGAGAGGAACTACCAGACCCCCTGTCATCAACGAGTGCCCAGTGGAGAGAGTGGACAGCTTCAAATACCTCGGAGTTCACATCATGCAGGACCTGTCATGGTCCTGTCACATCAACACCGTGGTGAAAAAGGCCCGTTAGCGTCTCTACCACCTCAGACGCTTGAGAGACTTCCAACTGCCCTCCAAGGTGCTCAGGAACTTTTACTCGTGCACCATAGAGAGCATCCTGACGGGAAACATCTTAACCTGGTTCGGGAACAGCACCATGCAAGACAGACGAGCTCTAAAGAGGGTTGTGCGGTCAGCTGAGCGCACCATCCACTCCGAGCTCCCTGACCTGCACTCAATCTACAGCAGGCGGTGCTGGACCAAGGCCAGGAAGATCGTGAAGGACCTCAGCCATCCCAACAACAGACTGTTCTCTCTGTTGAGGTCAGGAAAGCGATTCCGCTCCCTGAAGACCAACACAGAGAGACTGAGGAGGAGCTTCTTCCCGCAGGCGATACGGTCTCTCAATCACACCACCACACAGTACTGACCCACACATATAGTTCTTACACACACACTGGACATTCTGGACATTGTTTTCACTTCATTACTTAAATCACTTTAAGCATATTTGCACTGCACAAGACACTAAATAATGTGGATTGCACAACACTGGACATTATATTCTTCATTTCCATTTAATACTTGTACTGCTGCTGTTATTGTGTATATATTATTTATATTTCTTCATACATTCTTATATCGTTCTATATTGTGTATTTTGTTGTACAGTTATTTTATTTTCAACTTTAATTTATATATTTTATCTTATTCTCCCAGTTAAATTTACCCTTCATTCTAATTTGTGTTGTACAGTTATTTCATTTTTAACCTTAATTTATATTTTATTCCTTCCTAGTTAAATTTACTCTTTTTAATTTTTCATATTTATTTCCTATCTTATTCATAGCCTTTTCCTTTTTTTTTTTTTCTTCTTTAGGTCACGAGCAGTTGTCCAAGCATTTCACTGCATATCGCACTGTGTATGACTGTGTACGTGACAAATAAAAATTTGAATTTGAATTTTTAAAAACTGCAATTTTCATTTTCTCAAGTTATCTTTATTTAATATTAACTTGTGAGCAGTTCTTGTAAGCCAAGTGTCTCACATGTGTACTCATTTCTCTGACACCACCATCTCTTCAATACAGTCTTTACAGAATTTGTAGCCACATGAAAGAACAATGGAAATGTTACATCTGGCATGGCAGACGTGTGGAGTAGGAGAATAGGATGCAACTTTTGATGCGAGTGAGCTTTATTTTGTAAGATGGGTGGAAACAAACAGAAACAGCAAGGCCAGGATAAAACTTCAACTGGAAAAAACTAACAAAACAAACCTGAAACCAAGAACAGAAATGCAGGGAGACACGGAGAGAAAACACAGAATTGACCAGCAACCATGGAACACAGAAGCAGAAACCAAAAGACTAGAAAAAATAAACAATGACAAAATCAAAGTTCAATAATGATACAAAAACTCAAAACACTGGGTCACTGACCCAGGACTATGACAGTGAATACTGAAGACCTCGTGACTTACCTGACAGCAGAGATCCTCCTCTGATCTGGAAGCCATTGAGTCTGTGAGTGAAGCTGAAAACAGCAGACAGGAAGTACAGTCAGTCCTGGCTCCCCTCCCTCCTCTACCACCTTCACTGAAACTTCCTTTGAGTCGTGTTTTTGCTCAAACTCACATTCAGTGTGTGGAGCATCAGCAGCTTGAAGCAGCAGTGTTGGAGTTTTCCACGTTTCTCTCCTGTAGCTGGACTCACTCAGAGGAAGCTGCTAGTTTGGTCGGAGCTCAGTCTGATCGTCTGTGCGTCTCTCTTTACCAAGGATGAAGAACTTCCTGTTTCCTGCTTTGGCGCAGTTGGGTGATGTAAGAGTCAGAGCTTTATTCACCTTCCTCTTGTAAATCCTATAGCTTTGCCCACAGCATAGGTCTGTTTCGTTCTAAGGTTCAGACTTCTGAACTCTGCCTGCAGCTCAGAAAATATTAAGATGGAATTGAGATGGAATGTTACCTCTCTGATGTGGAAGGAGCCTGAGCTATTTCATGAGGTGTCCAATTCTAAGCATGGCTTGGGCTCTGGAACCAGTCACCTAGAGAGGAACTGGATTGTTTCAGTCTGGAGCTGCACTCAGTAAGAGGCAGTGGTCAGGCATGGGTAATCTTGTATGACCACGGCCTGCCGCCAGTTCGTTGGGGTTTTATCAGCATCGCTTTGAGATAGAATATTTCTCATCTTAGAGATTGCGTAAATGCAAGAAAAGCAGTCTTGCACATTATTGAATATGCATATTAAAGTCATATTCTGAGATCTTTTGGGTTTTTTTTTGTGGTTTTTAACACTAATGTCCCTTTTTCATTGGTACTTACTTGGCTTGACTCACAGCTCGTCTGTACTTGACTGGGTTTTGGTCATTTTCCAGTACAGTCAATTACAAACCTAATGTTAGTGTGGTCATTAAAGCAACATGGCCAAAGGTCCTGTATGTGACACTGATTCTATTTATATTATACAAAACCCATTTCCAGAAAACTTGGTACTATTTCTAAAACTGCAATAAACACTAAAATCTATGATTTGGTACGGCTGGTACGGCAGGCAGCACGGTGGCACGGTGGTTAGCACTGTTGCCGCACAGCAAGAAGGTCCTGAGTTCAATTCCACCATCAGGCCGGGGTCTTTCTGTGTGGAGTTTGCATGTTCTCCCCGTGTTTGTGTGGGTTCTCTCCGGGTACTCCGGCTTCCTCCCACCGTCCAAAGATATGCAGCTTGTGGGGATAGGTTAATTGATTAATCCAAATTGTCACTAGGTGTGAATGTGCGAGTGAATGTGAGTGTGAATGGTTGTCTGTCCCTGTGTGTTAGCCCTGCGACAGACTGGCGACCTGTCCAGGGTGTACCCCGCCTTTCGCCCTATGACAGCTGGGATAGGCTCCAGCGCCCCCCGCGACCCTGAAAAGGATAAGTGGAAGCGAATGGATGGATGGATGGATGGATGGATTGGTACGGCTGTTCAAACCCCCACAAGGCTGCCCGCTGGGATTGGAACGACAGGTGCGACTTCTCAGAAAGGGCTCACTGAATGCAGCATGGTTAAGAGCTGGGAGCCGCTTACGACTGCAGTGAATGCTCAGAATAACACCTTTGAGCGTATGTATGTTGGATTACATCAGGAAAGAATCAACTCAGAACAACATCTCTGGGCGGAGCTGGATTACACCTCGGATCAGTTGGCTGCGGTCGTGAGGTCTCAGAATCTGCTATGTGAGCAAAAAGAGTGACAAGACCACAGAATCGACGGCTAAGAACATCACGGAGAAGCTCGCAGCTATTAACGGGAGACTGAGAGACCAGTGTCGGAGTGTTAAAAAACAGCTTGAAATTCTCAATTACCATCATAACCCGGCTACCCCTTCGGCGCCAGCTCAAGGCTGGAGCCGAACAACAACTCCCTGATAACGACTGTGTTGAGTCTGTTCCTTCCCATTCCCTACAAGGCCACCTGGGTTGGCTGGAAGACTGTTTACTTAGCCTGGCAGGGCGAAGGACACTGTCTCAGCTGAACTATGGACACGCACACTCATACATATACTGATACTGATAAGCACTCACTGACGCATCACCCTCCCTACCCCGGATCCAACGCCACCTCCAACGCTTACCTCCCCCATGATGTGGACATTGGGTCAGCTGGAGGCGCAGTCGAAAGATTGTAGCGGTCCCAGATCAGATGTACACACTGGAACTCTTTCCCATGTTGCTTGTCTGTGTTTATTGTGTTATGGTGTGTTGATACCTGTGCATTCCTGTATTATCCTTTTGTGTTGCACATTTCAATGTTTTTTTTTCCTCGCTACCTGGCCTGACCTGTCTCCCCAATGTGATGTTTGTATTGTATGTACGGTCGGCAAGGTCTGTCATCTCGGTTGTGGGCAAAAGACCTGCAACTGACAAATAAAGGCTATCTCATCTCATCATCTCATTTAAACATTTAGTTAACGGGCAAAGGGGTAAACAAAATATTTCAAGAAACACATTTAAACATTGATGCCTGCAAAACATTCCAAAAAAGGTTGGGACATGCAAGTTTACCATTGGGTCACATCCCCTGTTGTTTTTACAGACTTTATGTCTGTGAAGCCAGCCTGTTGTAATTTGTGCAGAATGAGGCCTGTTGAAATACACATGGAGTTGCTAGGAAAAGAGCATATGTCGCTCCAAAGTTCCTGTGTAAGCCTTCGCATCAATAGTGCCTTCACAAATCCCCCATCACATGGACACTGATGTACGCCCATTTATCACAAAGGTTTGTTTTTGCACCTTTCTTTGGTAACAATCTGGAGCAGGGTTTTTTTCTCGTCTTTGCAATGTATATGAGGTCCAGTTATCCCCCCAACTGGATAACTGGACCTCGAGCTGAAATGTGCACTCGTCTTACCACAGAAGACATTTCCATAGTCTTGCGTTCCATGTCAGATGATCTTAAGCTGAAAAAACTCGTTGGCATTTCTGCACGAAATTGATATTTGCTTCCTCTTTCCTCTCTGCTAGCAAAGACTGAACCTTTGGTGGATGCTTCCTTTATACCAAAGCTTGACATGCACACGAGTTATCTCTTAACCTGCTAATTGAGACGATTAGTAGATGCAGAAGTGGGAATAAGTACTTTTTTAATTACTTTGTTACTGTTCTTAAGTAGAATTGTCAGATATCTGTACTTTACTTGAGTATTTATATTTTTGCTCCCTACATTTTTAAACAAATATCTATACAATCTGTACAATCTGCACTTTCAAAACAGACTCCTTACTTTAGGTTCAGTGGTATCATCTGTAGCATTTATACTTGGGGGTGTTAAAGTGGGACGGAGGGAGTGCAGGTGTCCTGTTGTGTTTGTGGTACTTCAGAAATATAAGAAAGAAAGGGCAGAAGAGGAAAAAGAGAGCTTAGATTTAAAGGGAAGGACTGCTCAGTAACACTTGATAAACTGCAAATTTAAAGCTTACACGTGACGTCATCATTTTACTCACATATTGGATTTGTATATGATGTGATTTGATAAATTATGTATTTTGATTTATACCAAATAAACTGAGTAGACTGACTTTGTGTAGTTTTGTGAAGGATAAACAGGTTAGTCTGCATTAATGTGGTGAATTCAGAGTGTCTGTGGTGCTCATGGTCAGATTAAGGTTTACATCAAGTATAACAGAGATTAATTTGCATTTAAGATAATGATGTTTGGATTAATTAACTGAATTTTTCATATATACTGGTATAAAGACAAGTATATAGTATATTGTTTCAGTGTAGGGGATAGATAGCAGCCATGATAGCTTGTGAAACTGCTGATGTCTTGTTGAATTCAGTTGTGTAATTCCACAAGGAGCAGCAGGTCAGCTGATCACAGTCTAAACAGAAAATCTACTGAAGCTCACATTATAAATTATTGTGAGCTGTGATTCATTTCCCTGTGCTGAGACTCTACACAGATCTTAGGGTTCCCCCACTTGCTGAATCTCACTTTAAACCCTGAATGTTCTCATTTTACTGTTTAGGTCAGGGCTCCGGAGCCGCATGTTGCTCTTTAGTCCTTATAGTGCGGCTCCGCGTGGTTTGGGAAAATAAATTAGAAGTATTTAGCTGAAGTGTATTTTATTTATGTTAGGTTTTTTTTAACTTGTAGTTCTAAATTGGAAGATTATTGTGATATTGAAATATAAAAATAAAATTATATTCTATTATTTTTTCATCGCTCAAAATAAGCGTCACACTCGCGGAAGCCGGTATACCCGCCAAAACGCCGTGCATTTATCGAGACTTTCAACCCCAAATAGGCCAATTATGGATCTTTGGATCCACATTATGTCAGCAGCTCCACCGTGAACTATAAACAATGAAAGATGTTGGCAGATGTGTAAAAATAACTCAGTTGTTAGGTGGTGGCTTTGGCGGAGCTGCCACAAGAGGCCAGGTGGATGAGGGAAGGGGAGGCAGGAGGAGGAGAGACCCGAGGCAGCACCGGTCCGAGTGTCAGGTGAACTGAACTTCAGGTAAGAAGTTATGACCTGCAGTCTATCCGGGTCAGATATAAACCAAGTTTAGGTGGAGTTTATTTTCGTTATGCTGAGTTTTTACAGTCAGTTACAATAACTCGTACTGCGTACTAGCTAGCATGACGGAGTTTCTATACAGCTGGGTGGGTGCTAGGATGTTACTGATGTTAAACTTTATTTAATTCATAAGGTTAGTTAGTAGAGTTGTCAACCGTCCCGTAAAAAACGCAATCGTCCCGCATTCAGAGAAAATATTACACGTTTGGTATTAAGCTGAAAAGGAACGCAGTTTGTCCCGGACTTCAGCTAGGATGAAAAAAGACACAAAGCTGGAGTTATTCTGTGTCTTTACGCTGTCAGCTGTCTCTTCTTCTTTCATTCAATCATGAAACTGATCAATGATCAGCTGATCGGTATTTCTGGCGCAAGCCCCGTCTCTTGTTTGTTTATCGCCCACTTTGCACCAGAAAGAGGAAACCAGCGGATGTCGCGCTAAACAACAGCAGCACGTTTAAGCTTGATCAGCTGTTGTTAGAATTTATTTAATATTAATTTCTAGTATCAGCTGATGTTTGCTGGAGCCACAGCTGTAAAGCTGCTGGTCATGATATCGGTTTGGTTATCTGGTGAGAGGGAAACATGAAGATGAAACCAGGAGATGTCCTTACTGAACCATCAGAGCTGAACAGGTGATGGAGAAACAGGTTTACCTTTCAGGTGACATGAAGGAGTTGAAGTGAAGTTGTGAACAGTTTCTGAGAGACAAATAACACCAGGATCCTTTTCTAAGCAGCTGACAGCTGGTAACTATGCAGGGGCGGGTCTAGCAAAGTTTTGGCAGGGGGGCAGGTAGGGCATTAACAGGGAGAGGGGGGCACAAAGAAATACTTTCTTATTCTCATTTAAAATGTCTAGCTTTTAACAAATACTCTCCAAACCTTACAACCAAAGTTTTTATCTGACGTAAAATGTATAGAAATCATACATATACCAACAAGACTGTACATCACTGTCACAGCAGCGTTTCTTGTCATTCAAAGGCTTTATGGATTTTCCTGTAATACCTGGGGGGCCGGTCTCTAGTCAAAATGCCCGGACCGATTTTTTTTCCCAGTTCAGCCCTGGGCACGACACGGAGAGAATTAATCTGAGAGGGTGCATTAAAAAATAAATGGCCAGAGGTACACATCGCAAATTAGCTCACATAGACTCATTAGTTGCACCTCTTCTTAATGACGGTATCTCAGCTAACAACCCCAACTACCAGATTCAACTTGTAATTGGCTAAAAATCACTTAGCCTACTGGTGAGAGGGACGTTGCTAGCTGTCAGTTTTTACAAGTGATGTTGAAATTTCCACGTTCTGACATTTCAAATGCTTCAGTAATATAGAGCGATATTACATTTATTGCTAATGCAATTATATGGCACAATGACTTCTGAGGAAATTTTAGATGGCACTCGTCATCAAAAAGGTTGCCTACACCCGATAGGCAACAGGAAATAGTACTTTAACTGCAGATTCATACATAACAGATTCAAAGTAAGGACATTCATTGGAATTAGAATTTAAAGTTAAGGATTTTGTTATTATCATGTACTAATATTACATTATTTTTATCATTATTATCCTGTTAATATAGCACAAGGTTCTGTTTCCTTGTTAGTAGAATTATTCTTCAAAGAGCTACTTTTTCACTTTTTCACTTTGAGTATCAGAGCAGGTACCTTTTTAATTTTACTTGAGTAAAAAAGTTGCTTCAGTACTTTCACTGGAGTATTTTTAAACAAAGTTATCTGTACTTCTACTTAAGTAAAGAAAATCAGCACTTTTACTACCTCTGGTTACTTGTTGCTACATTTACAGCCTTATCTGCCTCTGTCTCATTTTTTATTTTTAGAGTGTGTTGCTGTCGTCAATGTTTAAATGTATTTATGTTTAGGAAATGAAATTAAGTTTGTTGGAGAAAATATTCTAACCTTTTCGTTGTCCTTTTGCTTTTTAGTGTCAGCGTCTTTCCCTGCTTGTTATTGCGTCATCCCTCATTCTTCACTGTGTGTTCTGTTTGCCAACTTGCCTGCCTGTTAGTTTTGCTTTCCGAGATTAGTTAGTTTTCTGTTCTGTCTGCAATCCCACAATAAAGTCGTATGTTTTGAGTTCACTTTGCCTCTGCGCTTCCAGCTCTTGGGTCCACCATTCCTGCCTACCTTCACACAGCCATGACATGAGGTTTGCACATGCTTCCCTTTGGGAGTATCAGTAGAAGGCACAGCATATATTTTCAATGCTGTACAGATAATACCCAACGTTATCTATCCATGGTCTGTGATCCTGAACTGCTGGAATATCTTAAACATATAAAGACCCGGATGACCTTCCTGATTCAAAATCCTGATTAAAACATAGGTCATTGTACCCAGATCTTAAAATGTGCTCTAAAAAATTATTTTGTTAGTGTACTACTTGCTCCTGTATTTTAAATTGCTATTAGTAGAATGTTGGTAATTAATAAAATGAACTAGATGTGTCTGTTTTAATAAATGTATAAATATTTCACATTTATAATAATGGCTTACACAGCAATTGGGAATACATTTCATTATAGTAGATGTATTTCTGAAAGTTAATAATTTTACCAAAACTGTGACTTTAGCCGTGAGAATAGAGGTAAAAGTTAATGAGCAAAAGTATGTCAACAAAGAGTACAACAGATGTGTAATTGTACTGGGTCTTGGACCCAGGATCCCTGTAATACAGTTTTGTAGTTTCTGAGTTCCCTGAATTCAATTAGTCCACGATGGGTTTTTTTTTCCAGCTTTCCCCTGTGTTCTCCTGTGTCAAGTTTCTCTGTTCATTACTTCCTCTTTTAATTGATTAGTTTTTGTCTCTTTAGTTTAGTTCCTGTCTGTATATTGTTAGTTTACAGCAACTTTGCCTCAAGACGCTTTATATTTGCTACTTTTAAAAAAAAATGTATATAAGTTTAAGTAATTGTAAGTGTAACTACTCTCAGGCATGTTCTGAGAGTAGTCTTTGGTTATAGTTCAATAGTTTTAGTGCCAGTGGTGGGACAAAACTTTGTTTATTCAACACAAATGAACCCTGTTGTATACCTTAGAACTGGCTCCGTTTTTTGCATTCTCAAGCAAGCGGTCTCAGAACACAAGTGTATGCACAGCACTGTGGGCCTGAAGCTGACAAAGGCCGAGCTATTAACAAGCTGGCATGAATTCAGAAGGTATAGTATGGTGAAAGTTGTCCAAGGACTGCATCACGGATCTCCGGACACATAAGATCTGTTTATCATTAACATTTACAGCTTTTGGCAGTTCGTCGTCTGAACTTTGGAATAAAACATATCCTGAGTCAGAGGAAGAAACACCATTTACCAGACTGACTGACAGCAAGGGAAGCAGGAAATCTGTCTTTTTGTCAAGAAGCTGTTTAGGTCCATTCACACCTGGCCACTGAATTAGGACTAATGTTGCAAGTGTGCGGTTTGACAATTTAAACAGAATGAGAGTAACAGGAAGTTAATGGCTGCAAAGTCATGATAACAGCAAATACCTAGAGTGCTGTTGCCCTTTACCCATCTGTAATGTGTTTTATTGGTGGACATACACTGATGCTTGGTGAATGTTGAGTGCTATAAAAGAAGAAAAAAAGTGGAACAAGATTTGGTGCTTTTTCTACAGTTAATAATAACAATAATAATAATAATAATTTCTAAAAGTTGATTCTGTTCATCTGGACGTTTTCAGTGGGAGAAACGTTTCGTCACTCATCCAGGTGACTACTTCAGCCTAAGCTGACTGCAGGTTTCCCCAACCTTATAAACAGTATATTTGCACTAAAACTAGCAGCACTGAATGAACAATGGGCTGGGAGGTCAGCTCCTTCATCATAATTCAAGGTTCAAGGTTCTTTATTTGTCACATGCATAGTTATACAAGTATAACACACAGTGAAATGTAGCCTGACACGCTCCTCGACATGTGCACAAATTGGGGGGGGGGGGGGGGCTGTAGAGGAAGAACATTATATATATATATATATATATACAGACATATAGTATATACACTGGGTGAATGTGCAGTAGAATAGATATCTGACTATTTTACAGGATAGACAATATAAACATATTTAAAATTAAAGGAATTGAAATGTACATTGTGCCTTGGTTTAGAGTGTCTGGAAGAGTCCTGTCTCAGTCAATTATAGATGATGTGAGAGGGCGGGTGTGTGTGTTTAGGGCACGGATGGCTTGGGGATAGAAGCTCCTCTTGAGTCTCTCTGTCCTTGCCCGGAAGATGCGGAACCTTCTACCAGATTGCAGAAGTTGGAACAGTTCGTTGCCAGGATGGGACGGGTCCTTCAGTATCTGCGCTGCTCTAGTCCGGCATCTCCTGGTGTAGGTGTCCTGAAGCGGGGGGAGAGCAATCCTGCAGCAGCGTTCTGCTGTATGGATCACTCTCTGGAGAGCTTTTTGGTCCTTCACACAGCTGTTCCCGAACCACGATGTCATGTTCTTTGTGAGGATGCTCTCCACAGCGCCTGTATAGAAAATCCTGAGGATCTTTGGAGAGACCCTGAACTTCCTCAGTTGTCGTAGGTGATACAGGCGCTGCCTAGCCTGTATCCTTGTTGGATGACGCTGTTAAGTGCCAGGAGGATTGCCAGGTGAGCTGTGACGTCCAGAAGAACAGAATCAACTTTTGGAGATTTACTTACCTGGATGATTGAGCAAACATCAAGACAAAATAATAATAATGTAATGCTTTTATCATTTTCTGCTATTCGCTACACAAAATATTACAATTTATTTTTTATTTTTTTTTGCCTGTCCCATTTTGGTTCTTTAGCCATCAGAATTGTTGTCTGAAGACCAACAAGGATACCCAATGGATTTACTTTGCCAAATGGATCATCGTGGCATTGCCGTATTGGTCCATTTGATCGATCTTTGTTTTTATTATTTATTATATTTTATTTTCAGATGTTACAGATGGGACAGACATAAGTGAGGGATAGGAAAGGGAGAGAGAAAGAGGAAGGAAAAGAAAAACAGAAGGGGAGAGGGACAGTGAGAAAGGGGGTGAGAAAAAATAAAAATCTCCTGGATCACCTGTTGAGAGAAGAAGAATAGAAAACAAAAAATATTACAATATTAAGAGCAACCTGTTGAAGAGTAATACCAGATAAATAATAAAGTCAAATTCAACTTCATAGTGTTTTTCTTTTCTTTCTTTCTTTTTTAGCTCCTTCTAATTAAAACCTTTAAATAGAATTTCTTTGTTGAACATTTAAGAATACATAATAGATATTTATACAGTAATACATTGTACGTATATTTATATTTCCCGAATCACAAAGAGATAGTTGAAATCAAATAAAGGCGTTTGATTGGTCGTTATGTAAAATAAATAAATAAATAAAATATGTAACTTAAATACATAAAATCATTGTAGGATTAGGGCCACCGGGAGAAAAAAAGTGGGCACATCTTTTTCTCTTCTTTTACAGAATTCAGAGATAAAAGTAAGAATTCATAGATTAAGGTCACAATTTTCTTTCGTTTTTCTCAGAATTCCAACTTTAATCTAAGAATTCTGAAAACGCCGCACACGCTTCCTCGCTACGATCCGCTCTCCTCTGGGAGTTCAGAAAGCAGGGATGGATCTCTGTTAAAGGTGCGGCTGGCACGTCTCCATTTGAAGGCTGAAGAGAAGGCCCAGAACAGGCGGCTGAGCTAGAGTTCGAAACCAGAAGGCTGGAGATAGAGGCAGACAAAGCTGTAAGGCTGTGAAGGCTTGAGCTGGAGTCTCAGCCACAAGCCTCATCTGCCTCTGCTGAAAATCTCAGTTCCACCTCATCGTCTGCTTCTGCTTTCGATAACAATAAGTGCATTTCTTTAGTGCCTGCTTTTAGTGAAGCTGAGGTTGATACATACTTTGCAGCATGTGAACATATTGCTGGAAAAAGGGGACCCTCTCTGATAAGTGGTGCATTGCCTTAAAAGCAAGGACTATGATGCCCTGCGTGAGTCTGTAATGTGTTTTGTTGGTGTACATACACTGATACATACTTGGTGAATGTTGAGAGCTATAAAAGCAGAAAAAAGAGGAACCAGATTTGGTACTTTTGCAACAGTTAATAAAAAAATAATAATACTAATATTAATAATAATGTTATGCTTTTATCATTTTATGCATAAGCTACACAAAAATATTACACATTATAACATTATGGACACAAAGTAAGAGCAACCTGTTGAAGAGTAATACCAGATAAATAATAAAATCAAATAATAAAATCAAATTCATCTTCATACTGTTTTTCTTTTCCTTCTTTTTTTTTTTTTTTAGCTCCTTCTAATTATAGGGACCAAAATTTTTAAATAGAATTTGTTTGTTGAGCATTTAAGAATATATAATAGATATTTATACAGTGTTGAGATGAAATTATTTGAAGTGCCTCAGTTCTATCCTTTATATTAACTAAAATGCCATATAACCATATAGTGTAGTATTAAATGGACACGGCCCTGAAAAATAAAGGCATTAGACTACGTGTCCTTGGGGGGCAGAATGCTGTAGGCTCTTGCCCACGCTTGCCTGGGAAAAAGTAGATAACAGGGGAGCATCTTCTAGTAGAAAGTTACTGAGACACTGTTGTTTAGACTGGAGTGAGAGAGCTTCTGTAATAAAACTGTTGGGGGTCCACCACCATTTTGAGATCCACTGCAACGGGTCATGCAGGACGCATCTCCCTCCTAGAAGTAATTGTGTAAGAGAATAAAGTGTGAAATGGTCCACTGAGCAGTGTTTTGTCTTCTATCAGATTGAGGAATCAAAAGAACTCGGTGAAGTGTTGATATTTAACAACAATAATACATTGTATGTATACATATGTTTCCAGAACCACAAAGTGATAGAAGAAATCAAATAAAGAAGTTTTATTGGTCGTTATGTAAAAAATAAATAAATAAATAAATAAAATGTAAACGTGAATATAATAAAATAAAGAACTCGTTAAGTAAAGATTTTCAAGAATATAATAAAATATGTAACTAATAAAATAATTAACAAAAAGTAAAATAATATTACGAATACATGCTATTTATGAACAGTTAAGACCTTGAAAAACTTCAACTTGAATACATAAAATTATATACTTGTACTCCTTCCTCCCATACGGAAGGGGATTAGGGCCACCGTAAAAAAAAAGAAAAGAAAAGTGGACACGTCTGTTTTCTTCTTTTCCAGAATTCTGACTTTTTTTCTCAAAATTCTGAAAACGCCGCACACGCTTCCTCGCTACGATCCGCTCTCCTCTGGGAGTTCAGAAAGCAGGGATGGATCTCTGTTAAAGGTGCGGCTGGCACGTCTCCATTTGAAGGCTGAAGAGAAGGCCCAGAACAGGCGGCTGAGCTAGAGTTCGAAACCAGAAGGCTGGAGATAGAGGCAGACAAAGCTGTAAGGCTGTGAAGGCTTGAGCTGGAGTCTCAGCCACAAGCCTCATCTGCCTCTGCTGAAAATCTCAGTTCCACCTCATCGTCTGCTTCTGCTTTCGATAACAATAATTGCATTTTTTAAGTGCCTGCTTTTATTGAAGCTGAGGTTGATACATACTTTGCAGCATGTGAACATATTGCTTGCGCATTGCAGTGACCTAGCGAGTCTAAATATGCATACTTGTGCGTGGTTGCGTTCTCGTGTACTCCTCATACGTCATCAGTCGGAGACCAACTACTGTTCCAATTCAAAGTACGCATCAAGACAAGAACGCAAAACATTC
Source organism: Simochromis diagramma (assembly GCF_900408965.1). NCBI lineage: Eukaryota > Metazoa > Chordata > Actinopteri > Cichliformes > Cichlidae > Simochromis > Simochromis diagramma. The sequence goes on along the minus strand of NW_024386897.1, from coordinate 465,363 downwards.
CTGGATGTGTTTTATCGAGCATGCATCGGTGGTGACTTGTGTGGACTTGGTACAGCTAAATATCCCAGAATGCTTTTCTTCCACAACTCAAACGCGGCAATACAGTAGCGGAGAAGCGCAGCTAAAAAATGACTCTTTCTGGGTCACAAAATAAACGTTTACTTTTTTTCAGGCGAGAATGTAGCTGTGTAAACTTCAAATGTCTGCTCAATTTAACAAGACATCACATATTTCTAAAAATGCTCCCACGTTTTCGGAGACGTCTGTTACCCACCAGCTCGATAGCTAGCCAGGGTTTCAACGCTCACTAGAGCCGGCGAGAACAGCAAACTCCCAGCACACTATTTTCAAACCCCCACGATCTTTCGCTACTCAGGTTAAACACGATATATAAGTCACTTAGATCACTTCTAAATGTTAATTTGGTTTATTTTAGTGTTTTATGTGTTCCTGAGTAAATTGGTTTGGGCCAGATTAAAGTTACGCTTCATAACATAATAATCACAGTTAAATTAAGAGGGGATGGCAGTGAAAACTCTGGTGTTTCCAGAACCACAAAGAGATAGAAGAAATCAAATAAAGGCATGTTTTTGGTCGTTATGTGAAAAATAAATAAATAAAATGTAAAAAGTGAATACAATAAAATAAAGAACTCATTAAGTAAAGTTTTTCAAGAATATAGTAAAATATATAACTGATAAAATAGTTAATAAAAAGTAACGTTATATTACAAATACATGCAATTAATGAACAGTTAAGACCTTGAAAAACTTAAATACATAAAATTATATACTTGTACTCCTCGAAACCAGAAGGCTGGAGATAGAGGCAGACAAAGCTTGAGCTGGAGTCGCAGCCTTATCTGCCTCTGCTGAAAATCCCGGTTCCACCTCATCGTCTGCTTCTGCTTTCACTATCACTAATTACCTGCTTTTAGAGAAGCTGAGGTTGATACATATTTTGCAGCATTTGAATGTATTCCTGGAAAATGTCAGATTCTCAGCAAGCCAAAGGGGTTGGTTTTGTAAAAGCTGAAGCCCGTAATGAGGTCCATGGTTGTGGTGGTAAGGTGCCAGACCCCTGTTTATATATATAACTTTTTCTACTCTGATTTTATGTTTTTTGTCTGATTTTAGATCAATTGTGTTAATACAGTATGTCAAAATGAAAACATAACTGTAAATTCAGACACGTGAGGTTGTTCTGAAAAGGATGACACCGAACAAGGCAAAATAAATATTTTTTAAAGGTAAAATGTGGAGGGAAAATCAAAAGTAGTTAAAATGGCCAATTATACCCTGGACCCCAGAGGGTTAAACGTTTTTTAAAAGAACCTTTCAGGTGGTATGTGGAAGGGTTGACGTGACCCTTCAAACATGAAGTTGATGCCGGTGCTGTCGGGGTTGGGGCAGTGCTGTTGCAAGACTTGCAGGGTTTAGACCGCCCCGTTTGTTATTATTCCTGCAAGTTTAATAAAAATCAGGTAAACTACTCCACAAAAAGGAGACCCTGGCTTTGTTGTTGGGGTGCAGCATGTCACCTGTTGTTCTGTACACTGATCACAACCCACTCATATTCCTTGCTCGCATGTTTAATCACAACCAGCATCTCGTGCGCTGGGCTGTGTTATTGCAGGAATACAATTTAAGTATTCATCATAAAAATGGTTCTGAAAATGTTTTAGCTGATGGTCTGTCCCGATTGTAAACTTGTTTTGAGCTGTTTTTTTGTTACACTCTGTGGGGTCTGCTTCCATGCTCTAATCTCTGTAATAAAATATTATGATCAACAAAAAGTCTAAAGTCATCATTGGTGGAGTGGACCTCAATGTTTCCTCTGCCATGTTTCACTGTGGAGCTGGTCCATTGTGGTATCTGCGGTTGTTGAATTTATCCTTCTATTATCTACACTGATGATACTGATCAATAAACAATGTCATCAGAAAATGCTTTAGTTTTTTTTCTCTCCAGTTTTTAGTGGTTTGGGTTTGTTTGGGTTTTTTTTTTTTTTAGGTTTTTCATAACAGTTAAGATTTCAATTAAATTTTATTCATATAGCGCCAAATCACAACAACAGTTGCCCCAAGGCACTTTATGTTGTAAAGTAGATCCTACAATAATACAGAGAGAAACCCAACCATCATATGATCCCCTGTGAGCAAGCACTTTGGCGACAGTGGGAAGGAAAAACTCCCTTTTAACAGGAAGAAACCTCTGGCAGAACCAGGCTCAGGGAGGGGCGGGGCCATCTGCTGCGACCGGTCTGGGAAATAGTTGTAAATGAAAGAGACAGAATCCTTCAATCATTTCAGCTTCATTAGAATGAACAGAAATTTAGCAAATACAGAATATCATAGATTAAATAAAACATTTGACATAAACATGAACCACATTTAATGACTGAAGGCATTATAAATATAATTACCCTAAATGGCACTGCTAAGACAATACTGACACCTTCACTAGTAGTATCTTCACTTTATTCATAGTGCTAATGTATGGAAACATCCTGTGAGTGAAGGTGTGTATGTGTGTGTTAGTATCAGGATCAGAGAACGACAGCTTCCCTCTGTTCCAGTCCAGATTCACTCTGATCCTCTGGAGCTTCTTCTTTATTAGGAGAGCAGTGTCTGGAGCTGATGATAAACATGCTGAGTATTTACCAAAACTTAAAGCCCTCAGAGCCCAGGACAGAGCAGGGATAATCAAACCTCTCTGGATTATCAGGAAGCTGCTGCCTCTCTCCTCCTTGTCTCACACTGGTCAGATCTTCAGACAGGATGATTTCTGGATGAGCAGTGTTTGGGTCCAGGATGAGAGGAGTGTAGGAGACCATGTCCTTCATGTTGTTCCAGATGTTGAAGGTCAGGTTGCCCAGGTGTTTGGCCTGGTCTATCAGAGCTCCTGAGGGCAGCTGTGGATCATCCAGCAGGGGGCAGCGCTGGACTCTTTCCACTGCAGCCTTGTAGTTGTGCAGGAATGAGACGTCTTCAGCTCTCAGCTCCTCCTCTGTGGCTCTGACTGTGTCTGAAAGAGCTGCTATCTCTCTGCTCAGAGCCTCCATCTTCTCCTTCATCATCCCACTCTTCTGCTCCTCTTCCTCCCTCAGTGCAGCCAGCCTGGCCTCCTCTTCCTCTGCTAGAAACTGGTGAAGCTTCTTAAACTGCTCCTTAATCTGCCTCTCTGTGTGTCGGGCCTGGACCTTAATGTGTTCTGCTGTTTGATCAAACTTCACTTGAACTTCTTCACAAACCTTTAACTTCTTCTTTAAGGGCTCCAGAGTTTCCTGAAGTTCCTTCTTGTGTTGTTGTGCAGCTTCATCGATGGGTCTGAATCTGTGATTGGTGTGTTTTTCTGAGTCTCTGCAGACGACACACACTGGCTGCTGATGGTCCAGGAAGCTGATGGTCTACTACCACTTAAGGTGGTAGAGTTTGTATGCCCCTGTGGTCTGGGAGCTGGACTGACCAGAGCAATTGACCCTTTTAATATCACCCAGCATATTGGTTTCAGAACCAATCTCCTGGGTCTGGTCTGGATTGTGTCTTTATCCAGAATGCCCATGGTGAGAGGTTCAGAGTGAGGGATACTAGAGTTATCCTGAAAGATAAAGGTAAAGCCTTTTTATTTTTGCTTTTGCACAAAAAATCAATCCTGAAATCAAGACTTTTTTGGGGGTGGGGGGGTGCTTTGCACCCAAACAGACAGACAGACATCACGTTCGTAATGGTAAGTTTTAATTTCCCATCACAATCAAGACGAACAGGATGATTTGAAAAATTCACCCACTTAGGGTGGTGGAGTTTATATGCCCCTGATGATCAGGGTCTCATAATTCTATGCCTGCTTTGTACTGAAGTCTATAATCAGCCTCCTTAGTCTTGCTGATGTTTAGGAGGAGGTTGTTTTTCTGGCAACAGTTCTCCAGGTTTCTAATCTCTTCTGATGTTGTCAGAGATCAGGCCCACAATAACAGTGTCGTCAGCAAACTTGACAATGGAGGTGGTATCTGATTGGTTACACAGTCATAAGTGTACAGTGAGTACAGCAGGGGGCTTTAAACACAGCCCTGAGGCACTCCAGTGCTGAGTGAGATGGAAGGAGACATGTTTTTTTTTCACCCTCCCTGACTGGAGTCTGTCTGTGAGGAAGTTGAGGATCCACTGACACAGTGAATGAGTCAATGAGACCTAAATCCTTCAACCTGGTGAAAAGCTTTGAGGGAATTATTGTGTTAAATGCTGAACTGTAGTCCATGGACAGCATCCTAGCATAATTCCCTCTGCCAGTGTCCAGGTGACTCAGGGATGTGTGGAGCAGGTGTGATATGGCATCGTCTGAGAAACGATCAGTCAGCTGTATGTTGCTGAAGGATAAAATACTGGTCTAGACCTAATATCTATTATTTTCAAGATGTCTAAAGACACACTCCCACCTCTGTCACACTGCAGGGAAACAAAACAACCTTTTTGAATTCAGAACTTTATGGTCAAAGTTCTCAAATGGCTTTTAGCTTGATTCACATCCGGTAACTGAGGAGTAGTAGGTCTAAGTGCATTAAGATGAAGTCAGTGGCTTTCGGGTCACGATAACAGCTCATGCAGAAGACTGTGCTGTTGGTCTTTACCCACCTGTCACAAGTTTTATCAGTGCACATACTCTCAAATATTCTGGGTGGATTTTGGATGCTATAAAAGGAGGAAGAAAATTGAGTTTCTGGATTAAAATGTTTTCATATTTTTTACAAAGTGACAGTGACAGTCACAAGGAGAGAAAAAAAAGTCCATAAGAAGAAATCATCAGACTTGCACAGACTACACCAAAAACAAGATTTAACAAGAACTGCACCAATACAACATGAACTGTGGATTGTTTCCCCCATATTTTTTTGTTGAAGAAAATTTCTTTAATCCAGATTTAGTACTTTTTGTCACACTTACAACAACAACAACAACAATAATATTGTTACACTACTATATAACACTATTGTTTCTATTATTTGCTCCTTTATTTAAACAATGAGATCAAGATCTCTTAGTCAAAAGAGACCTGTGTACAAAAAATACAAAAATTGAGAAAAAGAGCCAGATAACAAAATGACACATTATAACACACACAAACTCTGGAATAGTCCTTCCAGATTAATAAAACCTTTAAAGTGTAATCAGAGAATGCAACTGCATATTCCTTTACGTTTATCATAGGTACAATTAAATTAACACAAGAAAGAACTTAGTATTGTATTTTTACAATGTGCTAGTAATAAACAGAAAAAAAAAACGAGTCCTCCCTCCCGCCAGACGTTTCTGCGCAGTGACGTCATAGCCAGAGAAGATGGCGGCTGTGCTGAAGGCGGAAGGTAAAGGAGCTTTAAACAGATTGTTTTACCTCCGAACTCTGTGCTGCTCTCGACTGTCTGCTCTCGTCTAGCTCGCTCTGTTTTATACGGTATATCTGGAAAGGAGCCACCGCTGGCTGGCTCGGTGTAGCGTGCTGTGACCGGCAGGTGAAGCCCTGCAGCTGGGCTCCGGGACTGCTTTAATCACCGCGGAGGCGAGCCTGTTACCAGCAGCTAGCCGAGCTCCGCCGGTGGAGTTAGACGGCTAGCAGAGCAGCTAACACCCAAACATCCGCACTCGCATCTGAGTTCCCCTCCGAGTGTAGATCATGAGGGCTTGAATAAATGCAGCGCTGCGTTAAAACCTGTTGTTGTCTGGGTAACTGTGCTAATTGTTAACGCAAAGGCGTGAAACGTTAGCTTTGACCAGCCAGCTGCAGCTGAGCTCCCGCGGGCGGGGTGCTGTGCTCTGAGAGGCGGCCATAGCACCCATGAGAATCCGGGGTCTGAGCCCGGCCTGTGGAGACCGAGCCTGTGTGGGAGGAGGATGGATCCTCTACACAAGAGGCTCAGCGTCATCTGTTATCTGTGAACCTGCCTCAGTGAGCGTCTTGATGATTAGAACTAAATCAGATATCGATCAAGTGACAGCTGGCATGTTTTCTGTGTGTGTGTGTGTGTGTGTGTGTGTGTGACAGCAGGTGATGTTTGGGTTTTATTCACGAATTAATCAAAGAAGTCATTCTGTGGGTTAATCATCACACACTCACACCGTGAAGCTGTTGTTATGTAACTAAACACACACAAACACACTCCTATCCCAACACACACCCACTTTACACGCTCTCCATGTAAAGTGGGTGCAAATTCAGCTGTTGCTAGGCAACAGGGAGCTATTGAAGAAGTGCGTGGCTGTCTGTGTGTGTGTGTGTGTGTGTGGAGCTAGCCAGTTGAGATATCAGATGTGTGTGTGTGCAGCTCTTGTTTGTCATTGATCACACTGATGACCTGTTCTGTGTGTGTGTAGCGGGGCAGTGCAGGCCGCCTTGCCTTGTGTGAGACTCATCCTGCATGGACTCGTCACCATGAGCAACAAGGAGATGGTTTCCCCGGAGACAGGTCAGTCCCATCCACCTGCACACAGACAGTGACTGCATGGTGTCGCGTTTGTGTGTCCATCAGATCAATGAGTTCTTCTTTAACGGATTTCTGATTTCCTGCCAGGCCTCACGAGCTGCTGTGTTTGGTGCTGTGTGTCTTACTGTAGGTGTAGCTGGTTGTGTCTTTCATCGTGAGTCAGAGGATCAATATGTCACTTCTTCTTGCAGTTGAAGTGTTTTAGCTCTTTCTGTCTTCTCATGTATTTGTTTGTGACTGTTTGTCCAGCTGGACCGCCTCTTAAACTTCGCTGTCCTTCTTTTATTATTTATGCTGTTTCTTTGTTATTGTGTCTGTTTTCGCTTTGATATTTGTTGTTATTTATCTTTTTTTTATATATAAAACTATTAGATAAATGTAAGATTACGTGTGTTTATTCTTATTTATTTAACCGGTTTTATATTATTGGGGTTTTTGGTTCTATCTCAGGTATATTATTACTGAACTGTATATTTTAATATTACTGGACATAGTTTTATTTCAAATAAACAGAATTTTATTTTTTATTACTGATATTTTATTACTATTATTGTTAGTAGTAGTTATAAATTATGCTATATTATTTTTTACTTCTACCCCTTTCCTTCAAATCTGTTCTAAAAAGGTTTATTTTTATTGAAGTGAAAAAATGAAAAAATAATTATAAAAAACAAATATTTCAAGTTTAACAGTTTTTATGTATTATTATTAATATAAGTTGGATACTTTTTTAAGCTTGTTGTCCACATTAGCTCTTTAGATATTGTTTAAATTTCATTTTCGTGTTGTATTACTTTCATTTTGTTTTTATATATTTACTGTTTAGTTTACTTGATCATTTTAACTTTATGTAAAAAAAATTGTTAAAAAAATTAAATCATGATTAAACAAAATCATTTCATAGTGTTTATTCATGTTTTAATTCATGTTAAAATGTTTAGATATTATACAATTTGTAATAATTATTATTATATGTATATTAATATGTAGTTTTTTGAATAATAATAACAAACATCTAGCCGTTCTCTTCAGAGCAATGGCTAGATGTTTGTTTTGGGTTTTTTCAACTAGCTGCTTACGCGTCACTTCCATCATTAGTCGGTTAAAAGATTTATTTTTGTTTAATTAATGTTAGTGTTGCTAACACTAGCAACACTAACACTAGCGGTGTTAGTGTTGCTATGACGATGTAATGGCGCCCCCTGTGACCTTTGCTCTCTGATGGAAAGCTGTAAATAAGGGAGGTGGACAGTAAGAAGCCGTTTTGTTGGTGTTCTGTGGTTTTCTGCTCTGTTCACGTGTGAAATGACTCAGTGAAAGGCTGATCGCAGGTCCTGTACTACAGGACGGTATGTAAACAAGAGTGCAGACATATTAATCTGATGAAATCAAAGGATGAACCTGCTGGAGGGCAGATGTTAGGAAGCTCCTCTGAGGGAACATTAGAGACGCTTTGGTTGCCGAGGCGTCTGCAGCTGTTTAATTTTACCCGTTTTAAGTCTTTACCAAAGTTTGACTGCAGCTCACAGCGTTACGTCGTGTAGGATTTCATTGTGTGTAATCTGTTTCAGCTACCAGTGACATGGAGATGCTTCAGTCAGATAACGCCCTGCAGACTCACTGTGGTCTGATGATGTTTGCTGCTGTAGAGCTCTGTTGTGTCAGCTGTGTCTCAGTAAACCAAACAGAAGAAGTCAGTGCTGCTCTGACTCAGTGACCTCATCCACTAAACTCTGTTTCAGTGTTTCTGAATACTTTCCTACTTTTAGACTCAGTGACAGTCTGACTTTTTCCTCTCGATGAAATGAATGAGCTCCTGGGTGCTTCGGTAACATATCGCGGAACAAGTGTCCCAGTTTCCTGCAGTACATCAGAGTTATACTGGGTCCCCGTGTATCTTTACTGGTGGAGGAGGGGTGGGGTTTGTGAGATCTTCAAGCTCGGCTCCTCTGTTAGAGACCTGAGAGTTTGAGGGTCAAGATTAGCAAAATAATAAAGTACAAAAGAAAAAGGAAAAAGAAAGAAAGATGGAGGCAGGCTGGAAAAACGGTTAAGTCTCTAATTGAACTTGTTTATATTGTAAAGCCAGTGATGGTGCATGAAGCCCCTGACAGGACATTTTCATACCTTTAACTCGTTGAACTTTGGCACGCAGTCATCCACACGGACCCCCGCGCCCAGCTACACCTGAGTTCGGCGGCTTTTTGCTGCTCGCTGTGGTCAAACTGAGGTTGCACACGTTGCCAACTCAGACGCGTCTATTTTTAGTCTCAGTTGTGAGTGAAACGCTGGCTCTGCCCAGCTGCGATTGGTGGAACGTGTCCACTGTCTGACATTGTGTTTTTCTGTTCATCAGTCCTGGGTCATTTTGTCCTTCATGTCATATCCTGTAAAAACCTCTTAAAAAGTGGTTGTTTGTTTTTACCTAAAATGTGACTGTTTTCCGCCGTCTTTGCTGAGATCCTGAGATATTCAGAGATTAATGTTCAGGATTCGGGCCTTTGATCGGTGCTTCTTCCACATAGCATCATCTACCTCCACCTCTTCCTATCCCAGCATGCTCCTCTGTTACACCAACCCTCTGCATGTCCTCCTTCATCCTTGAACCTCCTCTGAGCTCTTCCTCTGTTCCTCCTGCCTGGCAGCTCCACCTTCATCCTCCACCCTCCCTCCTCTGCACATGCTCAGACCTTCTCAGTCTCTCTGACTGAGCTGTCCCTGTGATGGACTCATTTCTAATCGTGTCCTCTCTCACTGAGGGTGATGATGATGAGAATTTGAAGTGTTTGTCCGCATCAGAACCAGCAGAACCACTAACTGTGTGTGTGTGTGTGTGTGTGTGTGTGTGTGTGTGTGTGTGTGTGTGTGTGTGTGTGTGTGTGTGTGTGTGTGTGTGTGTGTGTGTGTGCAGAGAACAAAGGACAGAGGAAGGTGTTTCTTCCCAACAAGCTGCTCGAGTGTCTCCCTCGCTCGTCCAGCCTGCCTAATGAGCGGCTCAGGTGGAACACTAACGAGGTGAGTTCTCGTGTGATCCTCGTTTCCTGTTTGACGCAACCGGGGGAGGCAGGAAGTGACATCACACGGAGGATATTATCATTATCACTGTTTAAAACAACAGACAGAGATAGGATCAGAGAAGCAGGTTAAGAATGAAAGCAGAGTTTCAAACTTTAAAGGTAAGCTGTTCTATTACCCACGTTCGTGTCCTCCATCACTGCTGTTATCATCACTTTTAAGTGAGGACTTTCGGGGCAGGCTCAGAGGTGCGATCCCTTTAAAACTGGTGTCAGGCTCTGAGGAGGATTCGGTTTACTTGCGACTTTCCCCGCAACCCTCCCTGCCCCAGAAAGACAGTCAGAGAGCCCTTGGGCCTCCACCCACTGTGAGCGTAGGTGACTGCATCAGGTCGGACATGCACGTGAATACAATGGTAACAATAGCAGAGGGGCCGTTCTTTAAATGTGAGGCAGAAACCGTCAGTTTGAGGAACTAAAACCTGCACAGGCCTCGCTGCTCTGATAAATATGAAACAGAAACTCAAGAAGTCCCGTTATTTATTCAGTCTGCACACGCCACACTGTCTAAACCCGATGAGCCTGTTACAGTTGACAGTTCCCGCCGTCACCATCTGTGGGGTTTTCTGACTTTGAAAGGAAGATTTGGCAGTTCCAGCGTCACAGATGTGGCTGATTGTTTTATTTTACATAATTATAACTCGGATATTCTGGTCGTTCTAACCAACAACTAACTGCTGCTCAGTCCGATGTTTTACTGGGACATTGAAAGCCTCCTGAAGTTTTCGGGGTCACGAAACGATATGACAGAAAACGTTTTCTTTAGCGTCAGTAGAAAACGTTTCATCCTGTATGTCGACTGTAACGCTGTTTTTACGAGCAGTTCACTCTGAGCTCTACGTGTGATTTTAAATCATGTAAATCGTCTTTGTTTCTTCAGGAAATCGCTTCCTACCTGATATCCTTCGACAGACATGACGAGTGGCTCTCCTGCACCCTCAAAACCAGGTACAGACCCAGAGCACACCTGTCATACACAAACAGCTCAGGGCCTCTCTCCTGTTGGATTTTATTGATTGATTGATCGGTTTGTGTGTCAGGCCGAAGAATGGCAGCATCATCCTGTACAACAGGAAGAAGGTGAAGTACAGAAAGGACGGATACTGCTGGAAGAAAAGGAAGGATGGAAAGACGACGAGAGAAGACCACATGAAGCTGAAGGTCCAGGGCATGGAGGTCTGCAGCACGTGCACACACACACCTGAGCACAGCTGCTCCCCCTGAAGGACGCACAGTGTCACAGCACAGCAGAAGGAATACTGTTTGTGAGATTATTGTGGGAGGAAATAAGATGCATTTGCTGCCCTGAACATTATCTCTATGAATAAAGACGAAGCTCGTGTCCACATCCTGTTTTAGATCAGTCAGTTAGTCCAGGCTGCAGCAGCGACACAGCGTCTGCTCTTATTTTGAAAGGATCGTGCTGTTCTATTAGCGAGTGTTGAGGCTGATCCCCTGCTCAACTGTGCTGGTCTCTGGGTTTCAGTGCCTGTATGGTTGCTACGTCCATTCCTCCATCGTGCCAACATTCCACAGACGATGCTACTGGCTGCTGCAGGTCAGAATAAACACCCCGTCACACACACATTAACACACACCACGCTGCCACTGGTTTGCAGCCAGTTTTCCAAGTGGTGTTGATTCAGCGCTTACAAGGAACCATATAGAAAGAAGTTGTCCTCAGCTTGTTTACAGGTTCCTTTTATTTACTGCAGTGTGTGAGCGACTGCAGGCTTAAACATCATTAAGATGTTTAAGCCTGCATTGAGATTAAATGTTGGTGTTTCCACTGACAAAGTTCAGAGCTCGAGTTTACTCCTGAAGTATGATGCTGAGTTCCCTAGTTTATTGATAGATGCAGTTTATTCTTCGAGTTTAGTTCCCAAATTTATTTACTGTTTTTAATTTAAAAGTAAAGTTAAGGATTTAGTCTCAGACTGGTTCACCAGTTATGGTACTGAGTTCAGCTCAGAGTTTAGTTCCTTGTTTTTCCATCGTTTTCAAATTTTAGTCTCTCCTGGGGTTTAGTTCCTTACTCAGAGTTTAGTTCCCAATCTTGTCATTTAGTTACAAAGTTTAATCTAGTATTAGTTCCAACCTGCTACCCAACTTGTTTAGTTCCAGATTTAGTTGTAAAATTTAGTTCCCAGTGATTTAGTTCTTACCTTAAGACCATGGTTTGTAGTTCCCAAACTGAACTTTTGGTTCCCAAGTGGTTACAGCTTGTTTTCCAGTTAGTTAGAAAGTTTAGTTCCCAAACTACACCTTTAGTTCCAGCGTTTAGTCCCAGACTTACTTCCATGTTTCATGTCTAAGTTTAGTTACCTGGGATTTGGCTCTTGACTTCAGACCAGAGTTTAGTTCCCGAGTTTAGTTGCTGTATTTAGTTCCTGGTGTTAGTTTCCAAGTTTATTTGCCAGTGTTTGATCCTAGATTTATTATTTGTTTTATTATTTGTTACTTGAATTCCTGAGTTTAGTCGCCAGTTTAGTTACGAGGCTGCAGGTAAGGACGAGCAGAGTGTGAGGGTCCCTAAAACTGCGTATCAGAACTAAGACATCAACTGCAGGCTATAGCAAGTGTACGCACTTGCAGTCTCAGTTAGCAGTACTTTCCCATGCAGACACATGCACATACATGCAGACACAAAATAATAGAAAATGTAAACCTAAAATAGTATTAATCAGTGTGTTTCTGTGCGACAGAACCCAGACATCGTGCTGGTCCACTACCTGAACGTGCCATCCCTGGAGGATTCTGGGAAATGCAGTCCACTGCTTTGCGCGGTGGCCGACCGCCATGACAGCGTACGCTGGAGCCGAGACGACCTGCTGAGCCAGCTGAGGCCCATGTGTATGCACGAACACCTAACTGCATGTGTTTGCCACATTGTGTGGATGCAGAGTGTGTGTGTTTCGTAGTACTAATGTGTAGTTTTACTGCGTTTCAGTCCACAGTATGAAGTGTTCAGTTGGTGCGGGAGATTTCAGTATTGAGGAGTTGGTTCAGCAAATCCTGGACCGACAAAGAACCAAACCACAGCCGCGCACACACACCTGCCTGTGTAACACTGCCCAGGGTGAGCCCTGAACACCTTCACTGTGACATCGCTATGACATCACAGAGTGAAACTAACCACCCGGCCCTGTTTATCTCTGAGCACAGTATCATCCGGAGTGAACATTCCCCACCGATGTAACAGCACCAAGCATCGCATCATCTCCCCGAAACTCCCGCCCTCTTCCTGTAGGCCATCCGCCTCGCCGGTGTCCTCTGAGCTGGGGGAGGTGGGGAGAGGAGGAGCGGGAGGAGAAGCCAAACTGCCTCACCTTCAGGCTCAGACCAGCCCGGTCTCATCTCCCTGCCCCTCGTCCACGTAAGTCATCCGCACAGGAAAACGAGAAGTTATCAGTCGAACTGTGAACGTTCCTGCTCGAGTCCTTTTGGTTTGGTGGTTCGTTTTAAGCGAGATAGCCCAAAGAAAGCAAAGAAAAAGCCATAAAGCACTTCAATTAAAATAGTTAAAAAAGTCATCGGCTTTGTTGGAGCATCTGTGATTCTCGTTATTGTTGTCCTTTTGAACTGTTTGATCCCGAGAGAACAGCGTTTTATTTTAAAGCAGCCCTGCCTCAGATTCACACTGACTCTGCAGAGAACACATATGGACTCACTGATTGTGAAATTCATGAACAATTTGTGGCAGAAAGTTGTCAGAGGGTATTGATCATGAGGTCGTTTCCTGATTGATCGATTAGTCCTGTTTGTTTCCCACAGCTCCTCCTCCTCCCCGCCTCAATCCCACCGAGCTGCTGTCACCATGAGTAACAACGGTAACGGTTTCTACGGAGACCGCCATGGCAACCTGACGACGGTGGCACTGCCACAGAACGCAGTCATTGTCATGGCGACTGCTGCCATAACAGGAGAGGGAGGAGGGGGCGGCGTGGCGAGAGCGGAGGAGGCGGGTTTGCGGAGGAGCCTGTCATTCACCGGCTCAGGGCAGTTGCTGCTTTCCCCGGCCCTCCCTCCCCCAGGCATCAAGCCCACCTCCCCTTCCCCTCCAACTTCCTCCTCCTCACCTGCCCCCCCTTCCCTCCCCCCGCCTCCTGTGCAGGCACCAGGCGTGACCACCCTCTCACTCACTCTTCTGCCCTCCCCGGTTATTGGAGGCCTTCTCTTAACCCCGTCTTCCTCCAACACATCCACCTCCCTCTGCTCCCCACCACCTCCTGCTGCCGCTGTCTCCCCACCCTCTCCCCCCTCCTCCCCTTCACCCCCGCCGCCACCTCCCCCATCCCTTCCCCCTGCCTTTGATCCTGACTCGTTCCTCAACTCCCCCAAACAAGGCCAGACGTACGGCGGCCCTGTTCCTCCTCCTTCCTCCTCGTCCACCCCCACCTCTTTCATGTGCACCACCTCCTCCCCCTTCTCTCCCCCCTCCCTCGCTCTCTCCCTGTCCCCCACCTCCACCCCTCCATCCTCTGTTTCCCCTCCTTCCTCACTGTCCTCCCTCTCATCTTCCTGTGAAGTGGACAGGAGAGACTCAGTCCTCCCTCTTTCTGCCTCTCCTTCCTCCTCCTCCTCCTCCTCCTCTTCTCCCCAAGTTCAGTCTACAATGCCCCCCTCCCTATCACTGTCTCCCACGTCCACTGTGGCCCCGCCCCTGCTGCCGCTCTGCTTGGAGCTCGGAGCTCTGGGGGAGTCGGAGGCAGTGAGGGAGGATGCAGAAGAAGAGGTGAAGGACAGGAGAGGGGAAGATGATGATGATGAAGGAAGTGCTCCTCCCTCTAAACTCGCTCTCCTGCAGGTGAGGATGTGCTCGATCTATTTCTTTTTAAAAACCTTCAGTGGGGGACTGTTTCCTGTAGCAGAAGCTTGTGACCCTCCTCCTACATCAACACCCTTTTTATTTCTGTGCCTTCCAGACAAACCATGCCTCCTCCAGCTTGGCACCACGGCAACAGACCATTAGCAGTTCTGCCTCCCTGCTCCTGGTGTGTCAGAGTGCGGCGACCCAGGCCTGCCAGCCGGCCAGTCAGACTTACCGACAGGCTGACGAGCATCAGCATCCGTTAAACCCCGGGCAACACTCCAATCACCTGTGTATACCTGAGGCCCCAACCCCAGCTCAGACATCCCGTCAGCCCTTGTTGCTGCAGCAGCAGTCTTCAATATTTGCCAACAGTGACGCTAACATGGACTCCACACCTGCTGCTGTTGCCATGGATACTGCTATCCAGGTGAAAGAGGAGAGCAGGCGGGGCTCCGACTCTGAGGACACCTGCATGAACACTCAGCTGGAGGAGGAGGCGGAGCCCTGCGAGCGGGGAGGGGAGGAGCTTGACATCTCCTTTGACAGTCAGTTTCCTGACCTCATCTCTGACCTCATGACAGAGGAGGCCAATCCTGTCGCGGCTCATTGCGCTGCCGTCTCCGCCGTGCCAAGCCCTGCCGTGTTTCCGGCAGGAGTCCGCTACGTCGTTCCCCCCCAGCCCTCCCCTTCCTCCTCCTTTCTCCCTTTTCCTCACCCGCTGCCCGCCTCCTCCACACGCCTCGCCTCCATCACAGATTTCTCCCCGGAGTGGTCGTACCCCGAGGTAATCAGTCGCCAATAAATCAGCTTCACAGTCGAGCAATCAGTCAATAGAAAATCAATCAGAAAGTTTACGGTGAAGGAAGTGGAGTCCGGTGATCGGGACATTGATCAGACGAGTCAGTGATTGATGCTCTGAGCTTCTTTCACAGGCAGGGTGGAGTTCAGCTGCTCGTCCACAAGAGGGCAGCAGAGTCCAGCAGCTGATTCAGACCAGTCCCTACCTTCACTGTCGTCATTGTCATTATTTATCGTCAGTGAGGTTTTATTGATTTAACTGGGTAAAAGTCAGAAGATTGAACCTGATGTCCATAAAACTGCATGATGCATCGATGCAGCCGACTGTGATTGGCCTGTTCACTATGGTCAGACCCTCCTGCTGCTTCTTGTGGTGTTGGAAGTTTGTACAGGCCACGTCGTACATTTATCGCAGAAGTACAAATCACACATCATAAGCCGCCCCCAGAGAGAGAGCTCGTGGCACGATGATTTCTTTGTGTTCTTACTCGTCTCGCAATTGAAAAATGTTTTTTGTTTCATTCTTTCTAACTGAGGGAAAGCTGGCACAACATCACATGACCAATTTAAGACGACACAGCTACAAGATGCAGTGACCCAGAGTCTCCATTTCAAATTGGGTAGAAAGGGAGGACTTCAAACTATAGCTTTTAAATTGTGTCGATAGGTCGCGTAAAACCAGTTATGATTAAAAAATGGCGACGGAAAGCGGGTGAGTGGAAGAAAGAGAGAGAGTGAGTTTTCATATTCGAGACATTAGTGACGCTTAGTGTTTGGAGGCTGTAGTTAGTGTGTTGTGTTTTGTGTGTCAGTTATGCTGCTGAATGTCACGTTTGCTCCACAAAAGCCACCGAAGGCAGATTCCAGTGGAAACGCTTCTACTCGGATTTAACATTTTTTTTGTCTGAATTTAGATCAATTGTGATACTATAGTGTGTAAAAATGAAAAAATAACTCCAATTTCAGATATTTGAGGTTGTGCTGAAAATAGTGATACCAGACAAGGCAAGAAAAATAGTTTTTAAAGGTGAAATATAGAGGTAAAATCAAAAGTAGTCAAAAATGGCCAGTTATACCCTGGACCCCAGAGGGTTAATTAAATATTTCTAAGAGGGAGACTCAAGAGAAATGTGATGAATTGAAGGGGTCAGTACGGTGGGTTTGGTGGTGCGAGGAGCTCAGATGATCCGACAGGTGTATTTTGCTCATAGTGAAAGGTAAGGTATCTCAGAAAAATTATGCGTAGATAATTGTAATAAAATATTAATTTTTAATGTTTTTTTCATCGCTGTTGTGTTTTGTTTTTTTAAATGCAAACTCTCTATGGGTTGCAAAAAACCCTGTATGTGATGGAGGGAACACAACTTTCAATTTATCCAAGATTCGACGCGACAAAAAAGATGTAAATTTTTGCTGGATGTAATTAAACAGATTGTCGTCGCCCTGCTGAGTTGGTGGTGAGGGCACCCAAGTTTGTGAACGCGATAATTCAACAACGAAGCGATGTAGGGTTTTGAAATCGTGCCACAGGTGCTTCTACTAACAGGGGTAGCAAACTTTTAACATCCTCATCTTTAATAACGAACTTCTTCTTGTGTACTTTGATCAGTAAACATGTCGATTGTTCTGTCTCTGGAGACAAAGTGTTGCACAGAGTCAAATGTCAGGCAAGAGGTTGAAAAAGTTATTGTCAGAATTACAGATGTGTCATCCTCACGTCACACAGTATAAAAGGATAAAGTAACTGTGTGTGTTATTAAATACATAATAAATATTTTGTATTTAAATACATGTATCTAAAGGTGTTTAAGTGATGACTCATCAGTCATCGCCGTGTCCTCTGCAGGGCGGAGTAAAGGTGCTGATAACAGGGCCGTGGAGCGAGCCGTCGGGTCGGTATTCATGCGTGTTCGATCAGAGCACCGTCCCCGCCTCGCTGATCCAGCCTGGGGTGCTGCGCTGCTACTGTCCTGGTACACACAGATTTTCCTCTTCCAGCCTGACTATGCTGATTGAAATGGCGCGTGTGACCTGACAGACTCTCCCATCTCCTGTCTTTCAGCCCATGAGGCCGGCCTGGTCTGTCTGCAGGTCCTGGAGTCTGGAGGTTCGGTTTCTTCTTCGGTCCTGTTCGAGTACAGAGCGAGGAACGCCAGCTCTCTGCCCAGCTCTCAGCTCGACTGGCTCTCACTAGACGGTCAGATTTTACTCTCTATGTCGCCACCTACACATGACAAATAATTAACGTGGAAGTGGGCTGAAAGAGAATTTAGAGATCCTGATATTTCAGATTTTGTACTGCCAAAAAACAAAAAACAGATGATGCTTGATATGTTTGAATCTCAGGCATTACAACCCCAACACAAGGCAGTCTGTATCAGTGAAATCAACCAATCAAAACCAAGCCTACAAAACATCGAAAAGTCAGTTCAGTCAAGTAAACTCTACCACACAAGCGGTTCAGAGGTCAGATACACTTCTTCAAAGCTCACTCCAACCTCAGAACCAAACTTTCACTCAGTTTAGGATGTTCCAAAATCCCAGTTTGTTCTCATGATCGTGAAGAACAGCCACAAACCCACAGAAACCAACACAGAAGGACAAAAAGCAAACAGAAGTCAAGTATCTGGAAGTATTCTGGAAGATTATCCACCAGGCGAAGTGTCCCATCAGAGGTTCACCTCCTTAATCTTACTTATGAGGCGAAACCAGCCAAAATGTTGAAGCTGTGAGGACCAACCAGTCTGTGGGCTACAGTATTTTTGTTGTTGGTGGTCCTTATACTGCAATGGAAACTGTTCCAATACATAAAGAGCGTCTAATTTGTTAAGCAATCACATCCTCCCTGCACACATGGTGTCATCACCATTACACTCCCTCCAGTTGGTTCTTTGGAGGACTGTACGGAAGTCTGTCTGAATATGTAGTTTGTTCTTGGATGGAAAATGATGTAGTAGAAAAAAACTAGTAGTAGTAGAAGTTTTAAATAAATTGTATCAGCATTTTGGGTTCAGTGCCTCTGTACTGCAGTGGTTTACACATTCGTCTAACGTGTTCATGGGTTCATGTTTGACTCATGCGGTCAGGAACAAACTGCCTGTTAATCAGAATGTTGATGGTTTGAAAGCATTTAAAGGCCAAAGTGCTGTATGAATGTGAAGTGTAGTTAGAAGGTTTACAGTGGAGGAACTACTGTTCAGTGATCGGGATATTGATCAGACGAGTACTCTGAGCTGCTCTGCTACAGTCAGTGTGGGCTTCAGCTGCTCGTCCACAAGAGGGCAGCAGAGTCCAACAGCTGATACAGACCAGTCTCTACCTTCACTGTAGTCATTGTCATTATTTATCATCATACAGTGAACTTTTATTTTAACTTGGTCTTTTTTTCTGTAACTTTGCGTATAGCAAGGATTTTGTTTCATCCGGGGCCGGGTCGCAGAGGCAGCAGCCTAAGCAGAGAAGCCCAGACCTCCCTCTCCCCAGCCACCTCCTCCAGCTTATCCAGGGGAACAGCAAGGCGTTCCCAGGCCAGCTGAGAGATATAATCTCACCAGCGTGTCCTGGGTCTGCCCCAGGGCCTCCTTATGGATATTTTAATATTTATTCCTAAATTCATTTACAGTCCTCACATCTGTCTGCTGCTGAAACCTTGTGGCAGTATAGTGATACTTCCTATTAGGAAGGCTTTCATCAGTGACAGTGGCTTATTGTTTTGTTTGTATTAATTAATGCTGCACTCACCGCTGTACGCTGGCGTCCACCTCCTAAAGATATAACTGCATGTTACGTTGATGCAGCTCACTGCAATAGTCTAATTTTTATTGAGCCAGAATTGACCAGGATGTCAGCTAATACTAGTTGCCTTAAAATCAGATCCATCCTAAATCAGCACTGAGTAACATTTAAATAAAGTCTTTGAATTGCACTCATTGAAATTAGAGCTTAGAATTCTTGGACAGTACATTTAACCACACAGCAGTCATATTATTTGTCAGATTATTGGATTTAAAAAAGAAGGATCCCACAGCACAAGTTCTAGAGGCCCAGTACAGTTTTCCAATTAGCTGATGCGAGGCCTAGCAGACAGCTAGCAGCTACAGCAACCTGTCAGAGATCACGCCCCTAATAATGAATTATCATAACTTTAACACGTGGCATATTTTTAAAAGAACACCCTCTGTACATTTGTAGAAGCAAACAAACAAGATGATATAATCTGAATAATAAGTAGAGGATCAGTAATAGAGCCTTGTGGAACTCCATTCTGAGTTTTGTTTTTCTCTGTGATCTCTGTCGGTTCCTGCATCCAGAAAAACTCAGATTTTAGTTTAAAATACTTCAGGTCAGACATTTAAAGACTGTTAAATGTGTACTCATGTTTTTCTGACACAGAGACATGCTGATTTCTGCTGTGAAGTTGGACTCTTTAACACTTACACACTTGGGGGGCCTCTGGTGGACATTAGTGGAACTGCAGCATCTTGTTTTCAGCTCGGTTGGTTGTTGTGGTCAGAGTGAGAGGGCAGCTGCCTGGCCTCAGCTGTCTGTCTGTCGAGGGTTTCCGTCTCACATTCAGGAATGTCACACAGTCAGTGGAGACACTCTATCAGCCTCCCCTCCCCGCCCCTCCCCTTCCTTCTTTGTGGGTTTCCCAGCATGCCTTTCTGCAGTGTTTGGACGTCCTGCCTGCTCTCTCTCTCTCTCTGATCCTCGTACCGCCGCTCAGTCTGCCTCCTCATGGCATGCGTGTCTTTGTGCGTTGCTGCACACATAAGGATCCCGTGTAGACTTGTCCTGTGACATCACAGCATACCCAGCATGCTCCTCACCTGAAATCAGACGCCCACAGACAGACAGACGATGGACACTCGGCAGCAGGATGGTGCCGGTAGGACCAACCTAAGAGAGTGTGTGTGGGTTTTTTTTGTTTTTTTTTAATGTGATGGTTGTCATGGTTACATGGTTGCCACGTAACCACAGCAACCACCCACAGTCATCAGAGAGGTAATTTTCTTTCTGTAAACTTGTATTGATTATGTGTTTAATAACAGGAACAAACATGAGAGCTGCAGGTGGAAGTAACTGTTAAAAGTTTTAAAACTGAAGCCACATCTCTCACGTTGTGCGACGCGTAACGTGTAATTATTTTTGACCTTAAACCTAGAAAACGTTAACTTTAATGTGCTGTCTGCCATTCTCTGAGGAGAGAATCTGAATCATTGCTTCTTCCTTAAGCATTGATCATCTCATCATTTCTGTTTGGATTTTAAACTCTGTTTTTTTAGACTTTCAAAGCCGTCACGACGTTCAGGTCCCCGTGGCCGCCGCCCCGGCTGACGGAGTCCGAATCAGACGTCGTTTTCTTTGAGTTTGTGTCTCTTTGTAGGTGTTTTTGTTCGTTAGCAGACGAAGGTCGATCCAGAGAAACGGGTAAAATAATCACAGCAGCTGTTAGAAAGCAGGGAGTCCCCTGTGTGTAAGAGTGTGTGTGTTTGGGGGGGGGTCCAGGTCACAGGCTATATTAGGGACTCTGCTTTTATTTCCTTCACACACACTCGGTGTGCCAGGCGGCTGAGCGATTGAAGTCAGTCAGATAGTTTCCATGTGAGACACTGTGTGTGTGTGTGTGTGTGTGTGTGTGTGTGTGTGTGAGTGATAAAGAGGTGCTCTTTAAAAAGTTATTTAGGAGCAGCCTCATGGTTAGAGCTGTCAACACACACACAGTTTTCTGAGCTTCAGGACTCCGATGATTGACGGTTTGTCCTCCTGCTGTTGAATCTGCAGCAGTTTACCAGAGATAACCCTCGATACCGGTGCATCATGGGAATTGTAGGACCCAGGGAGTTTTCTCACTCAGCAGCCCTGTTAGTAGCAACCCTGTGCAGTTTACGCTTCAGGAATAAGTGACGTCTGTTAGTGGAGACGACCTTGCAGAAATAAACCTATAAATATTGTAAAGTTTTGTTTCGCCATGCTAACGCCCTACAATGCAAAAAAATCACCCCGCAGCGCTGCGTCAGTAACTATAGACGATGGATGACAGGGTTTCACCCTCCGTGTTCTCTTCCTGCAGATAATCAGTTCAGGATGTCCATTCTCGAGCGGCTGGAGCAGATGGAGCGCAGGATGGTGGAGATGGCCCGCGACAACAACCAACAGCAGCAACAACGGCAAAATCAACAGCAGCACGGCAGCCAGCTGGCCACGCCCCCTCCTCCTCCACCAGAGGACCACGAACAGGTGAGACTTCATACCAAACTTTCCTGAAAGCGCTCCTTACCTACAATAAGTCACGATTGTGTTGGATTTCTGTCTCCGTGTGTTCACTCCTCTCAAAGCATGTCAACAAATACTCTTTTAAGAAGAGATTAAAAAGTCAGTAAAGAGGTTTTGATCTGAGTGGGTGGACTGAGCTCTGAATCTTTGTTTACTCACATTCACCGAGAGTTAAGAGGTTCTTAATGAACTTCAGAGCAAAGCCATCCAATGCTTTACAGTTATTAATAATATCGGTGATCTGATGCTGGCGTAGAGAGGAGCACGATAATCATGGCGGGAAAAATTAAATGCACTTGTGACGTTGTGCAAAGCATTAGCAGATGACAATGATCCAATTCTGAGCACATTTTAAACAAAGAGAACCAAGATGAAGACTTTAACACAGCTTCTTATGTTTGTTCCATGAACTGAGCTGACTGTAGGTCAGAGCGGACGCCGTGTTTATCATCGCTGAGCTCTTAGAAAGTGTTTAGCACCCAGCGTCTGCTATCACTGACGCAGGTGAGCAAACTGTCGAGGCTGACAGGGGGACATAGAGCTGCAGTGGGCGGTATCACAGCTGAGAGTGGTCTGGCTGGGAGAAATCATATAAGTGGGCCAAGGATAGAGCCCTGAGGAAGCCATGATTAAAATTAACAGCAGAGGAAATGGACCGCATGTTAATGGATAACTAACAGCGACAATTTTTATTTATCTAGCACCAAATGACAACAGCAGTCACCTTTATAGTGTAAGGTATGGATGATGTCTTTGTAAGAAAGCTGTAAAACTGAACTGTAGGTAACAATTCAGTCTTGTGACGCCGTCTGTTCATCAAAAAAAATACAATGAAAAGTCGTTATTTTCACATCTTTCATTTGGTGCCCACACTCAGGTCATTCAAAGTAGCAACCTGGAGCCAGGAGCCAAACAACAACAATCAAAACCACCATGAAGTAACTGAAAAGTTACTACACAGAGTAAAAGATGACGAATGAAGCTCGATTCTGAAAGCAGTAACAGTTCAGCTGAACTTTTAATTTGAAAATCACTAAGACTGAAACTTGGATGGATCCTCCTCTAAACTGATCAAACTGCAGCAGAGGCCTCGCGGCGAGCGCGTACAGCTGGATCCTGTGAAGAACAAACGGTGTGACCTCTGCTGAACCTCCCTCCGCCCCCTCGCCCTCCCTCTGATGTCATGGGAATTTGGCAGACGCCGCGGTCGAGTTAAAATAGCCTCGCTGTGACAGAGAGACACTTGACCTTAACTGAAACAATCTGCTGTTGTCTTGAGAAAGAAGAGCTGCTCAGGGAGGCCCCGTTAACCCTCTCGTGCCCGGGCTGTTACGCAGCTGTGCACATCTGTCAGTCAGCTGTGCACACACAGATGTTTGTGTGTGTCAACGCTCAGGCGTCAGCATGGTGGCACTTGGATTGAACTCTGCCTGCTTTTTCCACTGATCGAGAAAATTAAAAATCACATTGTCTGAGCAGCTGGACACAGCAACTAATCTACACTGAACTGTGCTAAAGGAGATTCACCAGCAACCTGAACTCCTAACGAGCAACATAAAGCACAACTTTAAGCCTTTAACAGGAGCTTTAATGCCTAAAGAGTAACTTGAAGAGCAACTTTCATCCGAAGGGTAACTTTGAAACATCAACAACACCCTTAATCCTTAAAGCTTTAACAGCAACTTTATCACTTAATGATCGGCTTTTATTCCTAACAGAAAAAAAATTAAGAGTCACTTTTTTTGCTTAAAGGCAACTTTAAACTCCGAGCAGCAACAATAATCCTTGAAGAGCAACTTTGTCCCTTATAAGTTAGGCTAAAGCAGAGCTTCCAAAAGTGTGCCCCCCACAGCCATTGCAGGGGGGGCGCGGTATGAAAAAGGGGGGGGGGAGAAACAAAACACTTGGAGTTGCAGTTTACGTTTTTAAACCCATTTTTGCACAGAGAGGCATTTTTTGAAAAATGCTTATTCCACGAGGAACAAATGAAAGAGCAGCTTTAAACCTTTAACAACAACTCAGCTCAAACAGCTGCTTTGAAACTAACTTCAGTCCTTAAAGAGAAAATTAAAGTTAACAGGTTTAAAGTGGATTATACTGGAACTGGATTAAAGTCATCCTTTAGCACTAATCCTTTATTGCTTAAAGAGCACCTTCAGTACTTTCTCGGACTACAGAAACGAAGGGTGGCTTGTGAAGAACAACACTCAACTTCAGCGGCAACTTGAATCCTTCAAAAACAAAATATATTATGCAAATAATATCTGCATAAAGTTAAAGAGCGATGCCTTAAAGATGAAATTCAAGGGCAGCTTCCATACCAAAAGAACAACTTTAAAAGCAACTCTAGCAACTTAAAGGCATTTATTTTTCCTTAAACCTTTCATAGAATCAGTCAGAGTAACTTATCCTACCAGGAGCGTCAGAAAGAGACCCAGTGTTTTAGCTCGATCGCGGCACTTTTGCAGACCTAGAGTCTTTGATTGCTGACCTGAGCGAACGTAATCAATCAGCCTGGAAACGTCGCTTTGAATTAAAATAAAAATGTTGAGCGTAAACTGGAGACCGCAGAGTTTATTTACTGCGCGGGTTAGCGTGCGGTTAGCGCGGTGTTAGCATGGTGTTGGTGCTGCAGCTGTCCGAGAGCCTGATGGATGACTGACAGCTGGGTGGATCACAGAGACTCTCTCTCTCTCTCCCTTTCTGCCTTCAGTCATTTTTAGCCGCGCTTGTCCTCACAGGGAGGGGAGGGGGAGGTGTGCATGCCTGGGTGAGTCGCAGGGAAAACTGGAGGGGAGGGAGGAGGGTATGAATGTAATGTTTCCTACCAGCTGGAGGAGAAGGAGGTGATTTATAAACTATCATTTATCAAGCTAAAGGAGCTCCCCTGTGATTGGTCTAAAGTGTCACATGACCCTGTGAAGTCAGGTAGCAGGTGAGGTCAGAGCAGGTTAAAAAGGGCAAAGCTGACATTAAGCTGTCTGATCTGTGTGTGTGTGTGTGTGTGTGTGTGTGTGTGTGTGTGTGTGTGTGTGTGTGTGTGTGTGTCAGTCCTCTCAGTGGTTCGAAAGGAGGATTGTGGGAGTGTGCGAGCGGATGATGAGGGGCGGTCGGTGGTCAGGGGGAGGAGGAGAGAGGCTTCACCACTCCGTTCGTCACCGTGGCATGACGCTGCTCCACCTGGCTGCTGCACAGGGATACACACACCTGATCCACACACTCATACACTGGAGGTAAACACACACACACACACATTTTCCTGTTACTGCTGTTGTTTTTGCTTTGTTGACATTGTTGTTGCTGTTCACAGGAATGTAAACGGAGACAGTCTGGACCTGGAACAGGAAGTCGATCCTCTGAATGTCGACCACTTCTCCTGCACGCCGCTGGTAAATATACACACACAAACATCAGTGGCCAACGGGGTCAAAGTTCATTGTTCAATATTTCAAATTTGTACCAAGAAGAGGAACTTCTGCCTTAAAACACCAAGTTTGATCCCTAAAGAGCAGCTTGCATCCTGGTGTATTACTTGCTGTCGTATTGCTAACTGAGTTGCAACTAAAGGTCAACTTTCATTGTCCAGCAGTAACGCAGTGAGCGCCATATGAGGAATGTAAAAGACAACTTCAACACTAAAAGAGTGACTTTAGTTTTCAACTAATGTTGAAGAGCAATCCTTAATCAATACATGAATTAAAGCAAATCTATTCACTTTCTGGATAGAGACCATCTTCCATCCTCATAAATGGAAGTGTCAGAGTTGTCACGCCAACATCTGGTTGCTGCTTCCCTCACCTCTGTGTCACGTGTATTCCAGATGTGGGCATGTGCGCTGGGCCATCAGAGGGCGGCAGAGCTCCTCTACAGCTGGAACAGTCTGGCTCTGGGCATCCCTGATTCTCTGGGACGCTTGCCTCTTGCCGTTGCTCGCTCCCGAGGACACACTCGCCTCGCCACGGCGCTGGAGGAGCTGCACATGCAGCGCACGCTCGCTAACGTGGTGTCCAGAGACGTGCACACGCCTCCAGCAGACACGCACACACCGCAGCCACCACTGTCCCCTCTCTCCACCAGCCCAGATACAGGTACTGCTTACACCTGTTGCCCATCATGTGGCCTGAATCCATCTCTGTGATTGGCTGTAACAGTATGCACTCTTCCCAACAGGTCTGAGCTCCTCCAGCAGTCTCCCCTCCCCCAGTGACCCCTCTTCACCCTCCCCTAGCTCTGCTTACTCCAGTGGCCCCGCCCCCATGGAGACATCGCCCTCTTCCCCTTCGTCTCCTTCCTCCTCTTCCTCACTATCTGTCTCCCCTCCCTCCCCCTCCTCCCTACCTCTGGAGTCCATGTGGGGGGAAGAGACAAACACCACTTTCAGCACAGGTAACATTAGCGTTCATTTATTTGTAATTCGCCGACGTACCTGATGAGGTCACTGATCGTCAATTTCGATCTTGCAGGTTTGAACCCTGGTGGTTCCAGAGACTCCCCCCTTCACCTCATGGACTATGAGAGCGTCTCTGCCAGTCACGCGCAGTCATACATGCACACGGCGAGCAGGCGGCGGTCGCACGCCACACTGGAGGAGCAGCTGCTGAGCTACAGTGAGAATGCCGAGAACGAAGGCGAGGAAGAGGCGTATCTGGAGGAGGAGGTGCTGCAGGTACCAAAATATAGTCCCGTACTTTAGACCAGACTCATTTTTTAAATGTATTTAATGAAAAAA
The DNA here is from genome assembly GCF_900408965.1 of Simochromis diagramma. Classification (NCBI taxonomy): domain Eukaryota; kingdom Metazoa; phylum Chordata; class Actinopteri; order Cichliformes; family Cichlidae; genus Simochromis; species Simochromis diagramma. The sequence continues at coordinate 439,199 of NW_024386897.1, read as the reverse complement.
ATTTCACTGTTGCTATGGTTACCTTCCCCACACCACAGGTTGACATGGCAACGCTAGCAGAGCAAATCATCGAGGCAACCCCAGAGCGAATCAAACAGGAGGATTTCCCCAGGGGGGCGGAGTCACCGCTCCGAGAAAGGTGGGACAACCCGGCCATACAGGACACCTGGCTGGCTACATACCTGGAAACGGTCGACACCCACGCACACTCCCCTCCCAGGTAAGCCCCTCCCCAAAAGAGGCCAGAAAAGTGTAACCATTAGAACCAAACGTTGTCATGAGATGTGTGCACATGTGCTTGCAGGCGCGTGTGCCCCCCCTCACCACTCAGCGCTTTAGCCCTCCAGAGGCTCCGCCCTCCCTCTTCTGCAGCATGGGCAGAATTCCTCAACGCCTCAGCCAATGGAAAGATGGAGCGAGATTTCGCCCTGCTGACGCTGACAGACGGCGAGCAGAGGGAGCTTTACGAGGCCGCCAGAATCATCCAGAACGCCTTCAGGAGATACAAGGTGCACATGGCGTTATGGGAAGTGAGGGAGCGAGCAATATTAGGGATAAAGGTTTCCTTCTAGTGCGGGGCGAGCCGTAATCCACCTCTAAGTTTAGTCTGTGTGTCCAAGAACACAGTTCAGTCCCGTAATCTAGTCCGATCGTTCACTTCCTTCTCCCCCAGCTGAATTTGGTCATGCTAGTCTAATTCTCCAAAGGTTTGTTAACAAGGGCTGAACTGTTAACAAAGCATTTGGACCCATTCAGCACCAAAAATGTATTTCTGTATTCTCCACTGCTCTTTATCAAATTTGTGTCTGCTAACAAAGAACGAAATGCCCTCAGTATCTCAAACATCCACATCATATATGCAGGATGTCTGCAGTCAGACAAGCATACCAGAGGAAATACATGCTTAAACTTCAGAGGTCACTCTTTCATACCATCTGCTGCTGTCATCTAGGTTTGGTTTGGCAGTTTATTCCCAGGAATCTTAGTATTTTCTCTTTATTTTCAGGGTCGGAGGTTAAAGGAGCAGCAGGACATGGCTGCGGCCGTCATCCAGAGATGCTACCGGAAGTACAAACAGGTGTGTGTGTGCTGAGCTGTTTGAGTTTGTCTCGAGCTTCACTAACACTAAACTAACCTGCCATGTCTCTTTACCATCTCTCTCTCTCTCTTTCTCTGGCTAGCTAACATGGATAGCTCTGAAGGTAATATGGCTGACAGTAGACGTAGTGATGTGTAGTCAGTACATCGCCCTGTGTGTGTGTTGGTGTGTGGCTCACTGTTTAACGACCGCAGTAATGTATCCGTACTACCTCGAGCTCATGATGTCACTTTATTTTACATCCAGTTTTCATTCGAGCTGGAACAGAGCGGACCAAACCTGGGAAATTACATAAAATTGTTAAAGTAGGGCTTCACTGTGCAGCAATAAAATACTCAAAGAACATTGTTAAACTCTGCTCAGAGGTTAAATGGGCGAAATGGAAAACAGAAAACGAGTGCTGTCAGCGTTAATCGCGTTAAAATGATGTTAACGCCATAACCGCATTAATGCGGCAAATCTCCGTTAGCGAGCTGATGCTGACAGCACTGAGTAAAACAAAAAGAAAGTCAGATTTATCTGTCCTGAACTGAGGTACAGTATTTGAGGTTCACCAGAGTGACGACATCAAACAGAAAACGGATGATGGATCATCTCTCCGTCAGTTTCTCTAAACACTGTTTCTTCTGTACGAACTCTGACACTCCGTTTGCCTCCTCAGTACGCTCTCTATAAGAAGATGACCCAGGCAGCCATCTTGATCCAGTCCAAGTTCAGGTCGTACTACGAGCAGAAGCGTTTCCAGCAGAGCCGGCGGGCCGCCGTCCTCATCCAGCAGTACTACCGCAGCTACAAGGAGTATGAGAGGCTCAAACAGGCACCAAGAGGCACCGCCACCCACAACTCCAAGATCAAGTAAGACCTTATCACTCCTGAAACAAGCTAATAAACCTGGTCCGATCGCATGGAAACAAGATTCATTTCTGTCCCACAAAAATAATGTAGTAATGTTAAGACGGTGTCTTCTTCCATACTCTTAAGTATAATAGTTTCCTAAAAGGAAAAACAGTTTCATTCTGATTACAAATTGTTCCCTCAAGAAAACAAGGAAATTTTTATCTTTTCCCACAAGATAAAAATTTGTTCCCTCAACACAATGGACGAGTTTCTCCTTGTTCCTTCTGAATATGAATTTGTTCCTTCAAGAAGTACAACTTAGCCCTTAAATAAATAATTCTTTAAAACAGGTTAATAACTTGTTCAGTCAAGATAACTTTTTCCTTCAAAAAGGTCATTTGTTCCCTCAGGATAAAAACTTAAGGGAACAAGTTGCTGTCTTCTTTCTGTCGTCTGCAGAAAAATAATTTGCTTTCCCACAACAAGATCATTTGTCCCATCAGGATAATAACTTGCTCCTTTGGGATATTCACCAACGTGTTGAACATCTGGACATATGTTGTTAACTTGTTTCACACAAGAAAATAACTTTCAAAATCTTCTCTAAATATAATCACTTGTTCCCTCAAGTTTTTCTCGAGAAGATCAGTTGCTGTGCTGCCTTCATGTCAACAATGAAGCTTAATGTAAAAGTTCTCTTTAAATAAGCCTCTGCATCGAAACACAGATTTAGTTCCTCATTTTTAAGTAAGTCCCATTTATTAATGTAGCACTTTTTAAGAAGAGAATGTGCTACAAAGTGCTTTACAGGGAACTTAAGTTATGTTGTTTTTGTGTGATGCATTTATCAAGAATATTATGCGTCTCAAGTGCCTTACTTACTTGTGACCAAACAGCTTTTTTTAATATTTCTGTAATGATGGGAAGTTTCAAAATGGGTCTGTAGCTTGTCTGTGGTGTGTAGTTCTTGGCAGAGGTTGAATATCTGCTGTTCAGAGCACCTGGGTAAAGAGCCAGAGAATAATTGATCAAAGTGACCACAGAGGGCCCAATTTAAACTTTAAGATAAGGGTTTCGTTTGAGTTAGATCTCTTAAGTTGTGAGGTTTAGAGACACACACTGATGACAGATATTTTCTTTTCTCGTTGTCACTAAGGGGGTCGTTTCTGACAAAGAAACAGGACCAGGCAGCCCGCAAGATCATGAGGTTTCTGCGGCGCTGCAGACACAGGTAACAGGAGGAATTTTTAAAATTATAATGATATTTTTTCTGTCAGCCCGAATTGAGTTTTAAATATATTTTTACAGGATCAAAGAGCTGAAACAGACGAGGGAGCTGGAGAGGAGAGGACTGACCACCTAAACCATTTCAACCTTTTCTCCTCTCCTCCAGCGGGGAGAGGGATGACGGCGGGAACGAGAAAGTTCGGCAGGTTTAGTTTGATGTATACAAAGAGAAAAACCAAACGAGGAAACGACAGATGGAGAGAAGGACAGTGACGGAGAGATGCCTTACCCCACGCCAACTCTATCTATCTACTGATCTATCTATCAATCTATCTATCGATCTATGTCTTCTCTCCTGTTGAATGTAGCTGTCTGTCTGCAGCTTGAAGCGCTCCGTTCGTAAGCAGCTCAGCCTCCGTGGGCTCGCTTCTTTGCCCTGAGCAGTGTCTTGTAGTGAGATCCTGGCGGTCTTTTCTTACTCCTCATCTGACCGGACAATCATTGAGCTTTCAGTCTATATTTACAAACTGAAGATGACATCAGGAATTGATCTGATCAGTGAGTTCACTGACAGAACAAAATGAACTGTTTTTGTAATAAAATAAATCAAGCTTTTTTTAGTAAAAACAGAAAAAAACCAATCCTCAGATTAATTGCTGAGGATCCCTGTTAATATTGACCGCACTGCATTTGTTTACCTTTATATTTATTTATTGATTATTTTCAGTAAAGTGCGGTGAATAACAAGCCTTCCTCACACTGCCAGATTGAAATCCTCTATCGGGCGCTTCTTCCAACAGGTCTGCAGTTTGATTTTTCCTTTCCATAACAATCAACAGCAGATGAGTCAGAGACCTGAAGTTAAGAAGAGCGCTTTGTTTTCACAAGGAAGCACACTGAGAAAGCTGCCTCCTGGGAGGCACAGCTCAGGGCACAGTGAGCCCACATCCAAGTGTTGTTCTTTTGTTTTTTGTCCCATAATTCACTGCTGTTTGTCATTTTGGGGTTTTTTTTATATGAGGGATCGAAGGGACGTGTGAATGTTTGATTTCAGCTGCGGCACTTTTGAATGGAGCTCTGCTTCTTTTGAAATGTACATGATTCTATCAAAGCTACTTATAAATATATTTAAACACAGCCACATATAGAAACATATATACATATATATATTCTAACGTTGGACTTTATAGATGCTCTGGATGTTTTTATTTATTACAGCATGAACTGTTCCTGTGAGTGTGAGTGAATGTGTGAGTGTGAGTTCTGCACAGACTGTGAGGTCGAGTCTTAATAATCCCACCCCCCAGGCGACGGAAGCTTTCCCCGAACCCTGACCTCTGACCTCAGTCAGATGCTGATTTTTCTGTTTTAGTGAGAAGATCTGATCAGAACACAGAATTAAACAGCTTGTTTATTGTTTACCTTAAGTACCTTAGAGATCTGGTTGTTGCTGCCTGATCTAAACCAGAAGCTTCATTTTTTCTTCACATGCGCAAAAAGGGCTTCTTCCTGTTCCTGCCTTTCACAATAAAGGCTCTTAGTGTATCCACTTGGAGAAGATGGACATTGATAAAATGTAAAGCAGATTGTAGAAACAAAATCAAATTTTATTTTCAGGTTTATTAGATCCTAAACGGAGAACATGTTAATATATATGTTAATCAGTATTCATGTTGGATTTATTTGGCAGGTTTTTAAGGAACCAAATCTCAGAGAGAAGTCTGCTCCAGGTTTAGGGAATAAAAAGTAGTAGATTTGTGGAACACAGAGTCCGATGTGGGGAAGTAGAACTTGCAATAAGTACTGCCACCAAGGGAGTGGAGGGATCCAGATCACTTAATGAAAAAACTCCACAATTTCTCTGCTTCCTGTTTCGATGTCTTCTACTGCGCGACACCTGTCAATTAAAAGAATGCAATGAGTGCTTCACTCATCAAGCACCTGGATAAGACTTAAAGGGCCCTCCATCCTTTATCTTCCATTTATCTGAATTCAGGCTGTGGTGGCAGGAGGCTCAGCAGGTATTCTGGATGTCCTTCCAGATGCTCAACACTGTCCCCCCAGGATTCTCCTCCCAGTTGAGCGATAAACCTTTAAGTAAGATAGCAACACAGATGCAGGTAGTAAGATGTGTTTTTTTTAAATGATTATTATTAATGGTACTTTGAACTTTTAAGCACAGCCGCTTCCATTTGATCAAATCTCACGTTATTCTTCCTCTGATGAGGTCAGAGGTCAGATGGAGCTCCTTTCTCTTCCATATTTTAATCTGTGCAGCATTTTATTTCAGGGCAACATTGAGGACAAAGTACTCTCCAAGTCCTGCTGTGTTTTTTAACGATGTGCTTTTGTTAGGCGGAAGCGCCCGAGCATGAGCTTTCATTACGAGTTGTTTGCTCTCAGTTTTTCTTCTTCAGCCATTGCAGTGAAGCTTTGCATGAGTTTGTATCGACTTGTTCTGCATTTTAAACCTTTAAGATGAAATCATTGTTGTATGATTCAGATGATTAAATCAACTGTTTGCTACTCGTCTCTGTTGTTTGGTTCCTTATTTTAATAACTGAACCAAAGTAATATATTTGTGATTTTCTTCACCTTTTTGTGTATTTCTGTATTAATGTGTAAATTAGATCCTAAAAGCTTTTAAAACAAAGTTTAACCTTTGTTAACTTGTCATTCCTAAGGGGAGTCAATCCCTGTAAACTCCAGTGTTAAGACTTTGCAGTCCAACTTCACAGCAGACATAAACATGTTTACAGCCCGATACATAAAACTGCTCCCCTCTCTCCACACTTGTGAACAAGAGGCCGAAATACTTACACTCCTACACTTGGGACAGTAACTTGTCCCTGACCCGAAGTGGGCTCTCTGCCATTTTCCATCTGAGGACCATGGCCTGACGGTGCTGATGGCCACGAACCACTGCAGTGTGAGCTGGAGGCCAGCACCTGAAGAAGCCATCAGAACAACATCATCTGTGAAAAGGAGGGGTGGAGCAGGGGTGTGGCATCATGTGCAGCTGATCCACACAGCTGTTCTACATCAGCTAATCATGCTTCTATATATTTTCCCACAATCACGTTTTACATGTAAAATGACAAAAGGTTAGGGTTCTATTGTATATGAGCAGGATGCCGGGTTACGAAGGGAGCTGGAGGACAGGACAGAACTGAAGGGTGCAGCTGGAAAGCTGCTAAGAAGAAACTGTTTAAAAATGAACTGTAGATAAACATTAATTTACCTTGTAACACTGTGTGCACCGGGTTATTTTTCATGAGTGATGCCAAAACCCAGTCATAGGATGACTGGCAAGAATGGTGGCAGAGCTAACCGCTGGATCAGGAGCAGGCGGTGGAGCACCACAGACAGCTCAACTGACTGCAGCACCAGGACCAGGCCAAACACCGGACAAAACCACTGGAGGTTCGGTGTCTCTTGCCAACACTGCTTCCCCTGGCCCCGGCAGTGACACTCCACCGGATGGACAAGGCATATGACCCCCAGCCTTCATGGAGGTCTTCCAAGCAACAGCAAAGGCGTACCAGTGGCCCGCACTGGAGTGGTCACTGCAGCTGCTGCATTTGCTGTCCAGAGAGTTGAAAGTGGCAGTGGTGACCCTTCCTGCAACAGCAAGGGCCAACTTTTCAGATGTCCTCCAGGTAATACTGGAACAACTGGGGCTTGAACCAGAGGACCACCACTGCCACTTCCGGAGAGATAGAACGGTGCCAAAGGAATGACCATTCATCTATGCCATGTCGCCAACAAGTAGTGGTTTTTGATACGGGCGGTTGCCCAGGCGGCATCGTGGTGGGAGAGAGGGGACACAGATCACGCAAGCAAAATTTTATCTTCCAAAGATGTGGATGTTGTAAACCGCAGTTTAACGCGTCGTTTGCGACGACAGCACTTATAGACTAGAAAAAACAAACCAACAAACACGAAAACACCAGACATTATGATACAGACTTATAATTTGCACCAATGGTTTTCCTCGGTGCGCCTGCTCGCTGCTGAAGTCAAAGTAAACTTTATTGTCATCTCCGCTACAGACAGTCCAGTATATAGAGAGACAAGAGGACGAGGCTCCAGTTACAGCAGTGCAAGTAAACAAACAATAAATATAAGAAGAGTAAGAAAATAAATATACACTTTAGGACTCGGGGTAAAGGGATCAATAACAATTTAAAAATATATATTTATTTGATGATTTAAAGCAGGGGCGATTCTAGGATCAGAGCTTTGTGGGTGCTGAGCACCCAGAGAGCTGCCCAGCCACCCAAGATACACTTTACTCGTCACAATGAGACTTCTTCCCTGTCTCTGTCGATCCCTGCATCCTCCCTGTCATCGTCTGTTGTCTTCGTCTCCTTTATCAGTCATCATAATTTTACCCTCTCTGTGCAAGTCTGCAAATTTCTTTATTAAATCATAAGATTCCTAAATTCATCAAATCTCTGTGCCTGGGTCCTCGTCACAAACCATGACATCACTGTTTTGTGCATTTTAACACAATTTAATCCGTGAAAGAAAAACAAAACACTTTTTTGAAAAGTCTGTAACAAAACCATCAAATCAGATAAAGGTTATTTTAATGCTGCAAAAGAAGAATGGATTGGAATAAAATAAATACATATCCTAACCTTAATTACTGGGAGAATAATGAATGATGCTCACAGTGAGTAAAAAGTAAACTGAGTGCATTTTTTGGACAGAGATTCACTTTTAATGTGTATAATGTATAATACAGACACATAAAAAACACTCCCGAAACAGAATAAATTATTACAAATAAATTATTACAAAATATTAATAAAAACTATAAAAATGGAGGACACTTTGCCTGTGGTAGAATGTATACCATGTATGAAAAAATCTTTACTGCAGATACTAATTTTGTGTTGTAAGATTTATGAGTTTCATGCTTTCATAGTGGTCCTTGGGAGAGCTTGACATTTTTATCAGGTGGTTCACACTGTACAAAGTGTGAGAAACACTGATAAGTGTCTGTGTGCTTTTGGAAAACATTTAAAGCTGCTGTACAGAATCTTTGAAACAAGCTTAAAAATTTTTAGAATATAAACAGAGCATCTGCTTCTCTTTGCAGCTCCTCACTCCACCAGGGCTGTTTGGCTCTGATAGTGTGCAAATGTGATGCACGTACTGCGGCAGTCATACAGACAACTGGACGGTCCAAAAGTTGGCCTACCTATTACTGGCTGAGGTTTTAGTAGAGTTGTGGCTGAACTACATTAAAATATATCATTGATTTTAATCTCCCCGATCAATGATAATGTTATGTTGGAATGTTGTTAAAGAGGGTCAAAATGTTTCAACCCTGTTTGTTTAGCAGATTCTGTACAGCAGCTTTAATATAGGGAGGACACAACTTCCAGACTGTGAGTAAAATCAGGTTTTTTCTCTTTGTCAGTTTAACAGTTTCTGCCTGTCACTGCTCCCTGTCTGTTTGCTTACCTGGTTCTTCCTGACCTTGTACTTTCTCCTCCCATTCCCCTCTTTCCTCTCTCCCTCTTTGGACTGACAATCATACACAAATAGATTCAATTAGATGAAAAATTACATTAATATGTAAAAAACAATACTATTAAGATCACTAATAAAAAGTCGTCTCTCAAAAGGCAAATAACCAAACCACACGAACATCTAATAAAAGATAAATATTGAAACACTGATCCAACATTATTCTTGATTGACGGATCATTTAATTTTACACTTTTACCTGAATGTGGCTCCTCTTTTTGAAAAAAAAAAAAAAATATATATAATAATCCTTATATCCATTATGAACCTGGCTGTCTCTCTGCACACACACACACACACACACACACACACACACACACACACACACACACACACACACACACACACACACACACAACAGGAGTTATAAGTTTAATGGGCATTCAGTCAGTTAGCTAGTTAGTATCCATTTCAAACAGGACAGTGGTAACAACAGCAGGCTGCGGAGAATTATAAGTTTTAGATTTTAAATAGGCTGTATACATTTCAATGTTAGCAACAGGACGGCCAAATGTGGCTGATTTTACTACAGGAGGACGGATTGTAGGGTAGCAAACATTGTCAGAAAAGCAGCTAATATGTCCTGTTTTAAGCCAGACACTTACACCTCCGCTCTGCTGCGTCTCAGCCACCATCGCTCTGGCAGCAGGAGCTGGAGCCACAGCAGGGGAGAGCCGAGCTGGAACAAACTATTTTGGGAGGAGGGGGTATCTATACTTTTGTTGTTAAAATGTTACATCTCAACCAAGTTCTGCATGCTTTTTATATTTTTAGTAGTGTGTCACACAAACAGCAAATATTGTCAAAAAAAAGTAAGAAAGTAAGAAACTTCAGCACCCCCAAAATGAATCAAAGCCCAAAAATGGGCTAAAATTGCCCCTGATTTAAAGTCTCACACACAACCCGTCAAAAGGGGAAGGAGGTTTCTCTGGTGAAATTCAGTATGGTTCTGATAACAGTTTTACGTTAATGTACAATTCTCAATATGTTTTATGTGTGTGTGTGTGTGTGTGGGGGGGGGGGGGCACCATAGGGAGTGTTCGCCCAGGGCGCCAAACAGGCTAGGACCGCCATTGTCGCCAGCCCTCAACACCCTCCCTCGGTCTGAAAGGGATTCCGTCCTCGGCCACCATCCAGCTGCCCTGGTGAGCCTACAGGAGGAACACATATCATATGTTTCGCAAATGTAAAGTGTCCAAAACTGTAAAACAAAAAACAAACACACGAAAAAACGTTTGAGCTGGCTGAAGGAGCGACAGATTGCCAAATTGCAAAACTCTTATCTGTGTCTCTATCAGGTAACGTTCATATGTTGATTCATGGTTGTCTTCAGTTTTTGATCTACTGCAGAATATCTTTAAGGTTATCTGCTATAAAAAAAAAACAAAACCAGGCCAGGAAAAGCTCCTTCATGTTTTTCTGTTTTATCCTCAGTTACTTTGACACAAAAGCATCTGCAGTGATGCTCACACCTCACAAGTGTCTGCTTAGTTTAGATAGATAGTTTACACTGAGTTTTTAATTGCAGAGAAACAGTCAAATAATTTGGAACGAAATATCTTTAATTTACAAGGTTTACAGGGTTCTTTTAACAGCCCATATCCAAAATTAATGATCATATTTATAATATTTCTGACTGAGTCAAAATTGAATTGAATCGAATCATGACCTTGTGAATCAGAATAGAATCAGTTGTAGAAATCAGTGACAATAACCAGCCCTGCTCACACACTTCTAGATCTGAAAGTCTACTTTTACTGTTTATGTAAAGAAAGACAAAGTCCTGCCTGCTGCTCTACACGCATAATAAAAGCACAGTAACGTTATTACTGACTCACACAGATTTCTGTAGTCAGAGAAGATTCATTCATGCACACGGACTAGCTGACCAACACCTGCCTTCCCTGACCGCTAGCTCGTTAGTTAACCAGCTAAAAACACAGTTAACTTAGCGAAACAGTGCGGAGGGGTTTCGGGTCCGTCTGTCGGTTATTTTCAGTTTATTGAATAACACCTCAGGCTGTCAGTGTGTAACAGTCTTGGAAAGGTTCATTATCACTAACAGGATACTGTTTTCTTCACGGCTGACTCAGCGGAGGAGGATTTAAAAACGTACTTACGATCGGTGAGAATTAGCCCATGAAAATCTGATAAATGTCACAGTTTTATAAAGAAAAAAAGCACATTTAGTGTTTTTTCCTGTAAATATATATGTTTAAATCAATTAAACATAAAAATCTAGCGCCGTGCCAGCTTCTGGCTTTGCTTGACAGTGTGTTAAACAAAGCGGATCACACGAACAAGCAGAAAACGAAGCCGATCGAGCCCCAAACCATCTGCAAACCTGTGCGGTTATTACAGTAAACACATAAACACAGCAGTCTTTCCTCTCTATGTCAAGAACAACAGAAGAGTCTAACGGCTGCAGCCATTTATTTCCTCTCCACACACGGCTCGTTCTCTGGACGTTGAGCACCGTGAAAACTATAAAATAAGAAAAAATTGATACCCGTACAGTCCTTTTGAACTATAACAAGGAGCAACAACAACAATGAGCCTAAGTTAATTCAGGTAAGTTAAAACAAGTAATTCTGAGACATACAGTCACCGATTAAATAAATACACAGTTCGGTTAAATAAAATATAACAACAGATCACCTCTCATCACATACCTCAGTCCGCTTGCCAAGGGTGCAAACTCCGGGTGCTGCAGCTGCTAGCTTGCATGACACACATGTCTAAGATGGACTTTGTTCAACTTATCCCTGCCGCACGACAGACTGCTCCACACACGTTACGGGGCATGCCTCTGAGCACATCTGTCCTTAGTGCGACTGCGCATACAGTTCCGACAACCCCCGCAGATGATTTATGGTACAGATCAGCGGTTCATTACAGTGTGGCTTTATAAACGGAGTCAACTCCAAAGCCCTATAATGAGTAACACGAATGTTAACAAGCTACACAGCACCGCAATGGAGGGGCTCATCACACTTTTGATGTGGCAGCTGTGGCGATGGCGGCGACAAGAGGAGCCGGATTAACGGGAATCATGGCGGAGAAGAACCAGGACCAGCAGACCATAAACCTAGAGACCAGCGACGGAGGGCAGCCCTCCGAAGCTCCCAACGAGCTCCAGGTCAGCGTCCCGGATGTTTTTTACTCTACAACGGACCGTTTATCATCCGGTTTGTTATGGTTTTAGTTCGGTTTCGGAAAAAGAAAATAAAGACGGTTGGGCTTTTGGCGCCTCTGAAAAACAAACTAATAAGAAGGGGCAACCCGTCCACGAGAGTACCCACGAGAGTACCCACGAGAGTACCGTGCTCCAGAAAGCTGTCGTCTGTCCTGCAGACAGCCGGGTTTGAGAGCTGCAGTCAGGCTTCTCTGAGGTTCAGGCTCATGTTAATAAACCATTGTTACTAACAGCCAGACACTGTAAACTTGTGAGTGTGTGCAGTGCTACAGTTTAAATAACCATCCAAACTACTGTTACCTGACGCTCACATATGGCCATGAGTATTATAGCTACATGTACACTTTGTGCTTCTGTTTGTTTCTATCGTCTTCGTTAATCTGACTGTTAAGGTGGATTTCTTCTGTTGTAGTACCTTAGTTTTCTGTGTTTTTAAATGCCGAAGTTTAATAATTCACAGAAAGAATTAAAGCCACACATTAATTATAACATGTTAATAACCAGAAAATATCTTTAGACACCACGTACACCAATAAAAACATGTTATTCCTGACTTTTACAGTACCATTAAAACAATAATAACCCACACATATATTATAATAGTTAGTATACAAAATGACTAAACTGTTCACCCTATCTGTAAGGGAGAGGCCAGCTAGCCTTCAAAGGATTTGCACCAGAGAGAAACTGTACAGCTGCGATGAATGCGGATCCACTATCTACTCAATCAGATAACCTGAAGAAACACATCAAAATTCATACTGGAGAGAATCTGTTCACATACAGAAAATATGGGAATGCTTTTACTCTTTCAGGCTCCTTGAGTCGCCATCAGCAAATCCATATGGAGGAAAGGTCTACCAGCTGTGACCAGTGCGGGTCTGTGTTTACTCAGTCAGGTAGCCTAAAGATACATATGTGTATTCACAGTGGAGAAGAACCATACAGCTCTAACCAATGTGGGAAACGTTTGACTGTGCCAAAAACCTTTAGAGTAGAAATGCAAATAAAGAGCTGACTGGAGAGAAACTCGACATGTGTCATGAATATAGAACTGCTTTGATGCTTTTATGTTCCCTTAGATGACCTCAGTCATCCTAGAAAACCTTTACTCAGAAAGGTACTCTGGTGTGCCACATGTTAGTTCAGGCTGGAAACAGACCACACTGGGGGAAAGAATGCAAAACGCTTTCAGGAAAAGGTTGAATTTAGTGCTCTGTGAAAACCTTCACGGCAGGGAATAAACTGACAGGTGGTGCTGCAGCTGACCGAGACACTGAAGTCCAGACTTTAGTGTAGACCTTTAGAGTTAAAAATGTATTGTGCAAGTAGTCTATACATGTTAGAAAGGCTGTTGGGAAGTAACCTTTGACATCTGTGGTATTGAAACTGAGCAGATGAAATCAATCAGACTTGTGGAGAAAATGTTTTGTTCTAAACCTCTGAGATGATATATTGAATTGACAGTTTTCTGTGACTCAGATGAACAGATCAGTTGTTTAACATTCAGTGCTTTTGTGTTTTTCAGAAGCAAAAAAAAGGTAAAATATTACAGCTATTAACTTGTTCCTTATGCTGTCTTGTTCACTTAAAAAGAAATGATTGAACTACTCCCCTCTGTCTGCAGGGAGCGAGCAGAGTTGTAAAACTACTGATGGTATATAGTGTACCATACCTTCATGAGTATTATTTAAACTGTACTGTACTGCAAAAATAGTGTGTTGTTGTAAAAACGATGCAAAAAATGCAGTTAACAATAGAAGAGATATCATAATAATTCTTAAAGAAAGTCAATGTGTCACTGAGTACAGTTTCCTTCACCATGAAAAGGCACTCAGGAACTGGTGCAAACTGAGAGGAAGAACTCTGGCATACACAAAGCCACAGCTAAATCAGAAGACAAGTTTCTAAAAGTCAACAACTTGTGTGATAGGCACAAGGCACAAGCGATGAACTGGTAAAGACGGGAAGAAGGTGTTATGAACTGATAAATCGAAATCTGAAATATTTTGTACATCACACAGTGGTTTTTCAATATGTGGCATCAAATGTCAGACATGTAGAACACGTGATGGGACTGTTGCTGAATTCAGGATCGGTGACTTATAGAGTGCGAGGCGCCCTGAACTAAAATGGCTACCACAGCATTCTGCAGTGTTGTGCAGGACCCACTGGTTTGTGTCTAGTTGGTCCTTCTACAGAAAGATAATGACCTAAAAGTTCAACCTATGATAGTTCTAATTTAGACAAAAAAGAAGAAGATGAGCTCAAAAACATGGAGGTACCATCATAGATTGGGCCCATCAAGTTGTTTTGGGATGAACTGGACAGAAGGTTAAAAAGCACCCAACAAGCGCTACCCATTTATGGAAACGTTTGCAGCAGAATTGGGAAGAAGCTTTTGAAGAACATCCCCAAAGTGGGATAAACGTTTCGTCACTTATCCAAATGACTTCTTCAGTCTCAGCTGTCTACAGGTTTGACCAATCTTATAAACAGTACATTTGCACAATGACTGAAGCTAGCTGAATGAACAATGAAATGTTTCTGCCACTGAAAATGCTTTTTCCAGATGAAGAAATCAACCTTTTGGGATTTACCTACCCAGATGACTGACCATGCATCAAGACCTTTCAAAGAATATTTTGTTTCCACTGTAGAAAGAATAACACTAGTGTGTTCAGCTGTCATAGGTGTCAAATAGGTTACTATTTTGATTTAAAAGTCTAGAATAAATTTTGATTACAAATGGATCCTGTGATTTTGTTTTTTAACCTCAGTTGTTTATTTGTTCTGTGCTTTCATTTCAAAATACAAAAGAGACATTAAACTGCTTGGGTTTCAGTAAGACTCTGGAGGTGGTCTAAAGCTTTTGACCAGAGTGTGTATATATAGAGAAAATATATATACTTCTGAGTAATATGTAAACATCTGTTTTCAAAAGAAAGAAGCTGCTGATAAAAACCACAGTTTTCAAAAAAATTGTAATCAATAAACTGTAATAACAATAACTGGGGGTGAAGGCGGGTGGTTGGGGGGGGTGCGGGGGCTCCATTCCAAACTCATTTATGGTGGTTCATTATTCTATTGTGAGAGTATAAATTCAGTTACAATATGACGGTAATAGAGAAAGAACTTCTAAATTTTAAAATTTCAAGATTATAATGAAATTTCAGCAGCAGTGTCAGTCCAGCAGACTGCAGAGTTTTCTCCAACTGATACCAGTCCAGCAGACTGCTGGCTGCAGTCCAGCAGAGTACAGGGTACAGTTCAGCAGGCTACAGTCCAGTATCTTATAAGCCCTGCTGTAATCAAACACATTGTTAAGATATTCTCATTTTTTAAAATGGAAGACATATTTTGAGAAATATGAAAGGAAGATGAGCCGATGAGGTGGTGTAACACCTGATTTTTCTCTAGTTTTAACACCTGATGCACTGGGTGCATTTTTAGGTAAATAGTTTGATATAACTTTGCTGTTTGCAGTTTTAACATATTTTTTTTTCAAGATTACAGTTTATATTTGCATTTCAAGTTATAAAAATGATTTTTTTAAACATGTATGTGGTTTTTACAGTAAAAAAAAAATACACTTTTTCTACTCAGATTGTATTTTTTTTTTTAGATTGTTTGTGTTAATGCAGCATGTCAATGAACAAATAACTGTAAATTTAGAGATTTGATGTTGTACGGAAAAGAAAGATACCAAACAAGGCAAGGCAAATCGTTTTTAAAGGTGAAATATAAAGGTAAAATCAAAAGTTGTCTGAAACAGCCAATTATAGCGTTATAGAGCAATGGACAAGCAACACAGCGAACATAAGAGAGCGACTTAAAATTTGCCTCTTCCATTCTAAGTTTCAAACCCCAAACCAATGAATTACAATCCATTTGGGTTTCCATACACAGCTGACATGTCAGACCTTCAGAGATGGTAGCAAAGTACAAATACTTCGTTCCTGTACGCTGAAGTACCATGAACACAACGTATTATATTTTTGAAATTTTAGGGATTAGAAAGTACAGAAATTTGTTTAAAGTTGTAGGGGGGAAAAGTAAAATTTTAAGTGGCAGGTATATCAGCAAGCACACAAACTGTTTGTGTGCAGTTTGTCACATTCTGCAAGCTGAAGGTAAACCTGCTATATTTCCCAGAATGAGAGGGAACGTCACTCAGAGATGCAAAAAGCAGAGGTGATATTTAGAGGTAAGGACTGCTTAGTGGGAACTGAAAACATTTACATTTAAAGCTTACATGCAATGTCTTCTTTTCTTAAAATCAGATTTTGTGTTTGTATATGATGATGATTCAGGGCATTGAAGATGATAACAGTGGGTGGATTATATTCTTAAACTTAGTTACAGCGCTTTCAGAAAGACATCTACTGTGATAAAGTCTACTCTCCACCGCTGTGTAATCAATTATTGTAAATGTAAATGTTATCAGGAAATGATCAGACATGAGAGGGTTTTCAGGAAACACTGTTAAATGTTCAGTTTCTATTCCATATGTTAAAACAAGATCTAGAGTGTGATTAAAGTGGTGGGTGGGTTCTTTTACATTTTAATCTACTGTGGATCTCCTTTTGTGGTGTTCCTGGTGGACAGTGTTGGGAAGGTTACTTTTAAAATGTATTCCACTACAGATTACAGAATAAATGCTCCAAAATGTATTTTGTAGCGTATTTCGTTACGTTACTCAATGAAAGTAACATATTCTGAATACTTTGGATGACTTAATATATTACCATGCTTTTTACAACTACATGAATGTACTATTGCTTGTGTTATTTATTGCTATTACTGAAGGTTACTCGTCATACCAATACCAACTAGATTTTTAAATGTTAATATAAATGAGTAACAGTAGGGTGGACATTAGGTAAGGCTGCACTTTTTGCAGCGATCTCGTATAGAAAATTATTCAGCGCGTATATAAAACAGGTCTGCGACTAGTAAAGGGACCTCTGGCTAATACGTCGGGTTCGTGTCGGGCTCGTAGCCGAAAAATAGCTTTACTTTGTTGAGTGGGTCGACTTTGCTAGCGAGAGACAGAGAGAGGCGTTGAAAGTCTGCTCCAACAGAACATATTGTTTCAGAGGAAAACACAAACACAGCGTGCAGTCGAGTCTTAATAGCTTACTTACAGCTGGGCTCGTCAGGCACTCTTCTTGGCTGCAGTGGTTATTATTATATTTACATGCTTCCAGCTCGTTTCTGCTCGATGACAACTCGTACTTTTCCTTTTTCTCCCTCCCTCGCTCACAGACATATAACGGGTATAGCAGTCCATTCTCCCTGCAGCACGGACTACACTGCCCATGATGCTACATTCTTTGGGGCGATGCCTGTAACACTCTGCCTGTTGCCTTCATATTAAATCATTTAAAAAAATATTTCTTCACGTCATTATGAGACGAGAGATTGAGACACAGACATTAGCGCCTCTTAATGTGTGTTTTGTTTGGGTTTCCAACGGTGTGTAATTACCAAAAATAGTAACTGTATTCGAAATACCACCTTTTTAAACGGTAACCGTAAAGAAGTATAGTTACTCATATTTTGTATTTTAAATACGTAACGGCGGTAAATGTATTCCGTTACTTCCTAACGCTGGCTGCAGCTGATGAAAACAGTGCATTGTGTTTGATGGAGGACTGAAGTGTGTGTCCAGCTGAGCTCTCTGTGTGCTCATATATACAGATGCTGATAAACACATGTTTGTATTTGGACCCTGTTACTGATCAGGACCTGCTGTGTGTTTCCTGTCCACAGGTCTACAAAGAGTCGCACTTCCTGCTGTGGTTCAGATGTTCAACGTGTTGCTTTGTTTCTCACATGTTGGCTCCACGGTCTCTGCTGCTGTGGGCTGATGTCATGCAGCAATACAGCTGCTCAACATCTGGCCTTGTTTTCATCAGCAGATATTTGACTTTTAGATCACATGATATTTGCATCCAACCTTCAAACACGTGTGGAGAATTTATTATTTCTTTGAAAGATTTTTTAGTAAATAACAGAAAAAAGAAAGTAAGAGAAAATTTTATTCTATCAAACAGGAAGAATTCCACACACATGTAACTCACCACTGTGTGAACATCACAGGGGAGAAATCGTTTCTCTGAGTCAGAGATGAGTGTCAGTAACACAAAAGTAACACTCAGTGTCATGCAGTGACTTTTACACAACCAGATCAGATGAAACAACTCACACTAAAACATGCATTTTGCTGCACTCTTTACACTTATTTCTTTTCTTTCTGCTCTTTTATATATTTTGTAAAACCACAAAAAAATATTTTATATCAGCAGCAATTTTTCTCAAACTGCTGCATCACAGCTTTCATGCTCTGACCTGCATGTGAAATGAGATAAAAGCTCTTTATTAGTAACTTTTACAACTTCTGGCAGGTTAATGTCTGAACTTTGGAGTGAAACACACCCTTAGTTACAGGAAATAACACCACTGTCTGTAACTAAGTGAATCCACCTTAACACCACCTGTGTGTGTGTGACTGCATTACACTCCCACTGCTGGGAACCTGAACAAGAACCAGAACAAAGTCTAAAATAGAAGCTGACAAACAGCTGCACCACCGAGTGACACTTTATTTTATAAACTTCACAACAGGTTTCATGTTGTGACCTGTGGAGGTGAAAAGACACAAAAACTGTTTTACAGCTTTTGAGCTGCAGGCAGGATTGAAACACACCTTAGGTAAAAGTCCAACAGCAACATTTTTCTCCTCCCCTCACGTCACTCAAATGTGACAAACCAGGAAACAGGAAGTTCTTCGTCCTCAGTAAAGAGAGACGCACAGACGATCAGACTGAGCTCAGACCAAACTAGCAGCTTCCTCTGAGTGAGTCCAGCTACAGGAGAGAAAAGTGGAAAACTCCAACACTGCTGCTTCAAGCTGCTGACGCTCCACACACTGAATGTGAGTTTGAGCAAAAACACGACTCAAAGGAAGTTTCAGTGAAGGTGGTAGAGGAGGGAGGGGAGCCAGGACTGACTGTACTTCCTGTCTGCTGTTTTCAGCTTCACTCACAGACTCAATGGCTTCCAGATCAGAGGAGGATCTCTGCTGTCCGGTCTGTCAGGAGGTCTTCAGAGATCCTGTTCTTCTGTCATGTAGCCACAGCTTCTGTAAAGACTGTCTGAAGAGATGGTGGAGAGAGAGACCAACACACGAGTGTCCAGTTTGTAAGAGAAGATCTTCAAAGGAGTATCCACCTTTAAGTCTGGCTTTAAAGAACCTGTGTGAGTCGTTCTTACAGGAGAGAGATCAGAGAGCTTCAGAGGCTCTCTGCAGTCTGCACTCTGAGAAACTCAGACTCTTCTGTCTGGACCATCAGCAGCCAGCTTGTGTCGTCTGCTGTGTCTCAGAAAAACACACCAATCACAGATTCAGACCCATCGATGAAGCTGCACAACAACACAAGAAGGAACTTCAGGAAACTCTGGAGTCCTTAAAGAAGAAGTTAAAGGTTTGTGAAGAAGTTCAAGTGAAGTTTGATCAAACAGCAGAACACATTAAGGTCCAGGCCCGACACACAGAGAGGCAGATTAAGGAGCAGTTTAAGAAGCTTCACCAGTTTCTAGCAGAGGAAGAGGAGGCCAGGCTGGCTGCACTGAGGGAGGAAGAGGAGCAGAAGAGTGGGATGATGAAGGAGAAGATGGAGGCTCTGAGCAGAGAGATAGCAGCTCTTTCAGACACAGTCAGAGCCACAGAGGAGGAGCTGAGAGCTGAAGACGTCTCATTCCTGCACAACTACAAGGCTGCAGTGGAAAGAGTCCAGCGCTGCCCCCTGCTGGATGATCCACAGCTGCCCTCAGGAGCTCTGATAGACCAGGCCAAACACCTGGGCAACCTGACCTTCAACATCTGGAACAACATGAAGGACATGGTCTCCTACACTCCTCTCATTCTGGACCCAAACACTGCAAATCCATATCTCATCCTGTCTGAAGATCTGACCAGTGTGAGACTAGGAGGAGAGAGGCAGCAGCTTCCTAATAATCCAGAGAGGTTTGATGATTATGGCTCTGTCCTGGGCTCTGAGGGCTTTAACTCAGGGACTCACAGCTGGGATGTTGAAGTTGGAGACAGTACACGGTGGGCACTGGGTGTGTTAGCAGAGTCTGTGAAGAGAAAGGGAAGCATACGGTCTGCATTATGGAGGATACGGTTCTATGAAGGTAAATACTCAGCATGGTCACCATCAGCTCCATCAACTGCTCTCTCAGTAGAGAAGAAGCTCCAGAGGATCAGAGTGAATCTGGACTGGAACAGAGGAAAGCTGTCGTTCTCTGATCCTGATACTAACACACACATACACACCTTCACACACACTTTCACTCACAGGATGTTTCCATATATTTGGACTAATGATAAAGTGAAGGTGTGTCCGTTGAAGGTGTCAGTGTCAGTGCAGCAGATGAGTTGAGGATGATGATGTTTCTAATGTTGTTTCCTGTCAGTGAGTTGAAGCTGTTAAACTGCAGCTGTCCTCCTGCTGCCTCGTTGTTCCAAAGCTCTTTGTTTCTCTTTTAGTTCTCACTGTTTCTTTCTGTTTCTGCTGTCCACCTTTTCACATGGAAAATCATTTCACTGTTTCTCACTGAATGACTCCCCAAACTAGATTTGAAATTCTATCAAGTTTCTAATCATTACAAGTGATTCATGTTTCTATTTGATGTGTAAATGGAGATGATTTAGTTTGCTGGGATATGGACTGACATGTGTTGAATGGGAGGAGCAGTTTGTTGTTGTCTTCTTGTCTGTTTATGACAACAATAAATATGTTGTTGAAACAATGATTCATGTTTAACTCCATATATGAAATGTTTCTGATCTTTGAATTCTGTTTGATTAAAGACTTTCTTCATGACACAAATGAGATTTCAGTGTATTAATAGAACTAAATAAGCTCAGAGTTGAAAGGCTGGAGTATTATGTACGTGCTTCACTGTCAGGATCTTCAGGGGGATTCAAAGGGAAACATCAAACTGCTGTAATGAGATAAACTAGTTGGGCTGAACACACTTATCTGTAGTTTGTCTCCATCCAGGATCATCAGAATATAATGAACATGTGTGAAGAGCCACAAAATGCTGCTGCCCTCTCAGCATGATGAGCTCCAGCCTTTGTTAGCAGGACAACAGGAAACATGAGACAACTTTCAGAGACAGTAACCAACTGTGGCCACAAGATGGCAGCAGCTGATCTGAGATCCTTTATTGGACAGAAGGACTCTGCTCTGTGACGTCATCAGAGAGACGGCCTTCACTCTGATAGATCTGACGTCATGTCTGCACTGCGATGATGAAAGCTGATAAACACATTGTTATTGATCCATGAAATCACCTCTGTCCTCTCAAGTGTAGCTGTTTACAGAGCTGAAGAAGTCCTTCATCATCAAAACAGACAAACATGTATTTCCTGTATTAAGTGACGTCATCCTCACTCTGACCTCTTACATACATTCTGTTCAGTTTTCCTGCTGTAAGAAATAAACTGTGTGAAAATAGAAATGCAGGGAAACATCCATTAATCACAGCTGAGCCGTTTGTTTCTGACTCACATTCAATGAGGCTTCAGGTGTAAATACCTCAGAAGTGTTTGTGAGTTCAGTAGAAGCAGACCCAGTTGACCATCATGGCCTCCACAGCACTACACAATGCAACAGAAAGGCCTTCATCATCTGCTGAACCACCTCTGAACCACGACGCTCTCCCTGCATCTAAAAGCTGTTAGTCAGGATGAGATGCTGCTGTGATCGCTCACAATTTACCTGTGAGACCTTTGTAAATATTGTCTTTGTTTCTGGAGGAAACACCTTTAGTCTGTTTGTATTTGGAGTGCAGATCTGGGCGTCCATCACTTTAACCTGCACACGTTTAGTTATTGAGTGTAGTTGATGTTTGGCAGCATTTTATAAGTGACAGTTCATGAACGGTGAAGGAACAGAGGACGCCTGACCATCCTACCTGTGTCAGTAAGAAGACTTTCATCACAACTTCACAACTTAACACGACTGAAACCTGAATCCAGTGTTGCATAGTTTACTAACAGTGTGTGCTGACACTGAAGTTAGCAGTTTGTTTCCTAAGAGCTGCTGGGACAAACCACAGTGACCGGCTACAGAGTTTAGTTAAGGTGGTTCTAACATGTGACCTGTTGAATCATTTACAGGGATTTATTTTTCATTTAAAGCATCATTTGTGAAGTTTTTATGAAGTTTAGTTCAAAACCAACAACATGTGAAATAATCACACCGTGATGCTTCTGCCTTTCTAACTGTGAGAAGAACTGTTAGCAGCTGGCAGCAGATCTGAGGAAGCAGAGGAATCGCTTTAGAGAGCTGATTGAACCAGAGCAGCATCTGACTGTGTGTCTGAATAGGGAAGGTCAAATCAGGAAAGACATAAAATCTCTGCAAAATCAAACATGCGGATCATAAACGTACTGAATCAGTCAGGGCCCAGGTTCATGATGATGGCCTCTGGTGCTGTTGACCAACAGGGTGTTAATGCAAACAAAGGAAGAGACAAGGAAAGCTGTTCGGAGGCAGCAAGACAGAAGGAAGGACGGGACTGTGGAGGTGAGAGTAGGGACTTTAAACACAAGGACTAAGGCTGGTAAAGGGAGTGCACTCGCTGCAAAGTTAGAGAGACAAGACTGAGATGGTGTGGACATGTGCATGGGAGGGACAGTGGATACAATGGACAAAGGATGTTGAAGATTGATCTTACAGGCAGCAGAAAAGAAAGACCACAGGGAAAACTAACCATGCCATTAATCTGGCCTCATGATTCTGAACCTGAGCTGCATTAAATCCTCCTCTCATTTAGTCCCATTCATTTCATTGGTGTGTAAAATCCTGTATTTCCATCCCAAAGTTTAGTCCTTTGTTTGGTTCAGAAGTATCGTTTTCCTCTCAAGTCTAAAGTTGAACCATCTGAACTTCTGAATTCAGTCCCAGAGTTTGTTCTTTTTCAATCAAGAAAGAAAGTGTGTGAAGGTTAAAGGGTTACATGGTCGAAGAGATAAAGAAGGTAGACAGGAGTAATGGGATGTTGAAAGCCAGGCTTTCACACGACTCAGCTTCCTTTCAGTCTCTTGAAAGGAGAAGAAAATCCCAGGCCTCATGTCACCAAGTACTCAGTCAGGGCGAGAGCTCCATTTACTCCTATCAGCAGAGAGAGAGAGGAGGCAACGCTGTGCTGTAAACAAATGTTATTGATAATTTCAGTATCTCAATAAAAACCTGCTCTCTGTTGTCAGGAAGGAAATAAAACAGGAGTTCTATAATAAAACAGTGACGTCATCCTCTGTGTAACCCGACACTCACACACTGCACCGCCAGAAAGAAAATAATCTGTAAAAAGATTAAAAAAACACATCCATTAAATACAGGTGATCGACTTCTTAACTGTTTTCATGGCAAATTAGTTTTTTCCTTTTTAATTCCCACCAATGCTTCTGCTGCAAATTTATCATAAACAACAGAAGTAATGAAGGTTCACAGACTCAGTAAAACATCATGCCAGTGTTACAGGATAAAACATCCACAGCAGCATGATTTTTAATTCATTAAAAACAAAACCTGATGCTATGTCAGCCTCTAGCTTTGCTTGACAGTGTGTTAAACAAACCTGATAACATGAACTCCCAGAAAACCTACAGTGACCCAAACACATGGTTCTTACAGGAAGCGCTGCAGTCATTCCTCTCTGTGTTTGGCTTTACAAACTGATTTATTGTGAGCAACACGAATGTTACTGTGTCGCTGTTTCACACAATATTATCATCAAGATGTGGTGATAGCCAAATTGTCCAGCAGGTGTCACTGTGGAGACGGTTTCAGGTCGTCTCGAAGCCTCGATACACTTCTACCAGCACTACTCCACAGCTGGCGCTCTCTCTCTCCCTCTCTGCGGGGAAACAACACCAGGGCTGCTGCACTGAGGAGATGACAAATGAGTAATCTTTGAGGCAACAACAGGAAAGCAGACTTACAGATGGGAGCTGGTTCACTAGCACGGTTAGAGGAGGAGGGTGAAGGTCCTGGATCCTGGATCCAGCAGGCCTGGTTAAACAAACAAACACAAAAACACTACATATTCATACTGAGAGAGAAATGGCAGCGACACACAGCAGGCCTGGAGGACCATGACACACACGTACAGGCGAAGGATTGTCTGCTGTTTCTTTGTATGTCACGTTGCGGGGAGGAAGAATAGGAAGAATACCTCACCTTTGTCCTAGAGGTCTTTGCTTTTGTGAGGACCCAAAGAACTGAACTGATGGGAGATGCACAAGGAAAGGGGCTCAGGTCCACTGTGAGGTAGCCTCACTCTGACAGCTGAACCTCAAATCACTGTCTCTGTTCTCAGCTGATCAAGTTCATTCCTGATTCTCTTCTGTGATTGGCTGAGCTTCAGGCCTGAAGCTCAGTGCATGTTTCCATGTCGGGGTGAAGGTGGAGCTTTGTGTGTGCCGCAGCAGCCGCCTCCACCCGGAGCACTCAGGTGTGAAACTATGAGGAAACTGAACGTCCTCCTCTTTCCTCAGAAGTGATCTGTGCGCGTCTGGACTTGTTTCCACTGATCTGGTTTAACAAGGTGTGAAGCTGAACTCTGAGCTGTGACAGTGAAGCAGTGTGAGAGTGTCAGTAGATGATCAGCAGAGGAAAGTGAAGCTGCTGTGAGCTGATGTCCTGAAGGGCTTTTAAAGAGTCTCTGAGTTTGACAGGAACATGAAGATGTTTGTGGTGTTTGTGATCCTCCTGCACGGTAAGTACACCTTCCTCTCTCTGCTCTCATCATCAGCTTTTCTTTCATCTCTCTCTCTTTAATGTGTTGAAGTGCAGCAGGAGGAGATTTCCATCAAACACTGGATTCTGATTCAGATCAAACTAACAATCCAAAGCAGCAACTTTCAAATCTCTGGATTCTTCTTGGTGGCTTTCAGATGAGCTCATGTTACAATCAGCTGCTGTGTGTGTTGTTGTGTAGCTCTGTGCCTCCCATCGTCTATGGACATTTAAATTCTCATGAGTGGATCAGGAAGTCTAGTAAACTGTGATTTTTTTTTTTTTTTTACAATAGTTTCAATACAACTAAAGTATCAGGTGTTTATTTTGTGTAGTTTTGTAGTTGTACTGCAATGCTACAACAGTGTATTTCAAGCATTTGTAAACAACTTAATGTGTTCATCCCTTTAGCATTTCCAGCTGTTTAATCCCAGATCTGTTGTTTATAATAATATATCTTAGTTTGATATTATATAAGAGAGTACTGCGCAGATGTGTGATGAGGTCACACTTTAAGAGTTTGTTTCATAATTTCTTTGACCACCAGCATCTCTGATTGAATCTGTTTTTTCATGGAGAGACTAACTGTAAAAGTTGTCTCTTTCATGCCTCCAGATAAATGTCAGTACGGTGCTAAACTGAAGGCAAGCAGTTAATTTGTGTTTCTGTTTGTGTGTTCATCTCAGTTTCCCAGCATGCCCTGGCTCTGGTGGTGGAGGTGAATGAGGGGGAAGACTATGTCCTGCTGCCCTGTCGGTACTCCAGTATTATACCTGAGACAAATCCCACTGTGACGTGGACTCGCAATGATCTTGATCTGAAATCTATTCACCTACGACGAGAAGGAGGAGATGATCTTACAGGACAAAACCAGCGTTACAGCAGACGCACATCAATGAGGTCTGACGCTCTGGACACTGGAGACTTCAGCCTCACTCTGAGAAAACCAGAAGTGTATGACAGCGGCAACTACACCTGCACCCTCAGTTATGGAAACCATGGAGTAGAACGTAGACTGACAGACATAGAGCTGGAGGTCAAAGGTCAGCAACTAACCTTGATTGATTAGTTTAAAAAAATTGCCTACTTACATAAACATTCCAGTTATTGTTCTTTTCCGGGTAAAATGAAGTGGCAAACCGTCCTGGCTTTATGAATATGAGCTACAAGCATACTCTGATGGGCAAAGTTTTACCAAAGTAGAATGTCAGAACACCGGCATTGAACAAAACATTCATTCTCCTATACTGGCACCTTGTCTGAGACAATAATCCTAGATAAGCTAGCCGCATGTTGCTGGCTCTTTAGCACAGTTTGAAAACCCTGATATGTTTTTCTCACCCGTTAGTTCATTAGGAGGGTGCAAGGTTTGTTTCATCTGAGTGCTCGATTTAGCATGAAAAAAAATTTAAAAAAATGTCAAATGAGTGATTTTGTATTATTTTCTGCAGTGAATGAACATGTAAAAGTATCTGTGCACCACTCCACGAGGCTCAGCACACTATCAACTGATAATGGCCACACAAAGGATGTTTAAATACTTTATTAACACTACTGGAAGGATAGAGTCAGAGGAGAGGAATGTAAATAAAGTGGAACCCCGACTTACGAAATTAATTTGTTCCCGACGGTCTTTCGTAAGTCGAACATTTTCGTAAGTCGAAGCACCCATCGCGCCTTTTGAGTAAATGATAGCCTATAGGCTAATTGCTAACTGCAACAACAATACGTTGTTCAAGTGGAACAGCGAAGCGCAAGTACGAAAGCAAAGGGGGTTGTCACGTCATTTGGAAGGCATTGTGGGCATTGTAGGCATTCTGGGCTCAGCCAATCAGAGCCAGTGGATTTCGTTACACGGGCATTTTGCCGTTAAGTGCCTTTGTAACTTGAATTTTTCGTTAAATGGGGTATTAGTAAGTCGGGGTTCCACTGTACTAGGATAACAGTGTAGTTCACTGTTGTGGTAATGGCTGCTGCTTCTGTATGTGATCATTTTTTGTTCCTTGTCCTCTCAGACCAGCAGGTGATTGTGAAGGTGGTAGAAGGATCGGAGTCTGCCATCTTGCCCTGCAAAACGACAGCTGACCTCTCACAGGATGCCACGGTTGAGTGGACTCGCTCTGATGTAGACTTCATGTTGGTCCATGTGTATTCAAAGACACGTAACACCATCAGGGAACAGGATGGCTTTTACAGAGTCCGAACGATGATGAATGAAGACCCACTGAGAACAGGAGACCTCAGTCTGACCCTGAAATACCCCACAGATGGAGACAGTGGAGGATACGTTTGCACCATCTACAGGGACAAAGACATCCTTAGACAGAAAGTAGTGCTGCAGGTCAAAGGTCAGTGTAGTAAATGCAGGTCAAAGGTTGCTGCTACAAGTAAGAGCGTAAGAGTTCAATTTCTTATTTTATTGTTTCTTCTTAGAACGATCTTGGGCCAAAGTTCTAGTGGCACTTCTGGTTCTCCTGGTTCTTGTTGTGGTTTCTGGAGGTCTTTTATATCATTTCCGGCAGTATTTGATGTCAGGTGAGTGTCTCCTACTACACTACCCATAATGCCGATGGTTAGCAGGTGTCCTCTGGTGGCTCCTTGACTGCGGCTCACACAAACTTGTTCCAGAAGCTGAAAGAGTTGAGAGTTACAAACAGCTGATACAGAGAGCTGAAGAGAATCTCATGTGATGACAGCTGCTGCTGATGTCATCATGTTGTGCTTTGTTGTCCTCTCAGTTTACGAGGTGAAGGTGGATTCAGGTGTGAAGTCTGTCCAGCTTCCCTGCAAAGCCGTAGTTCACATACCGAAAGATGCTAAAGTGGAGTGGAAGGACATGAAAGACAGGCTGGTCCACGTTTATGGGAACATAAACGTGGACCAGCCTGAAGAACAGCACCAGTTTTACAAAGGACGAACAGAGATGAAGAGAAAACTGCTGAAATTTGGAGACTTCAGTCTGAACCTGAAACACCCCAAAGGCAGAGACACAAAGACCTACACCTGCACCGTCTACAGCAAGGAGGAAAACATCCTGATAGAAAAAAAAGTACTGCTTCAGGTCAAAGGTTAGTACACTTTCAATAATGACTATGCCAGAACTCAGCTCGTGAGCATATGTAACACATTTGTTTTGTCTTAAATGTAAAACTTTTATGGATCATTTCAGTTCAATTAAAACCATTTCCTTCTGAGAAGCTACAGTTTGATTTGCGTCGTACACTTCTCGGCCAAAAACGAAACAACGTTCTGCTACTTTGTTGGACAACCAACAAAGAGCAACACTGACACTGTGTTTCTGTCCATCATCAAGCCACATTTATTCACACCGTCAACTGTCTAATTAAGCTAATCACATGTTTAGACCAATTAGTGACTCTTG
Organism: Simochromis diagramma; assembly: GCF_900408965.1. Taxonomy (NCBI): domain Eukaryota; kingdom Metazoa; phylum Chordata; class Actinopteri; order Cichliformes; family Cichlidae; genus Simochromis; species Simochromis diagramma. The sequence goes on along the minus strand of NW_024386897.1, from coordinate 411,096 downwards.
GGTGCCTATAGATGTAACTGCTGATTTTGAAATTACATAAAAACACCCATATTTTTAAGTGTTTTTATGGTGACACTATATTAATGTCTAAAATTGTCAGCAGATTTTCAAGACTAGTCTTTGGAAAGTATAATTTGGAAAGATAGAACTAACACCACCTAACCCCCACCCACTCAGGCTCAACCAACGATGAGATAGATTCACCAGGGGCAACGGGGAACAACCACCCTGAAGACCTCAGTCTGACGCTGAAACACCCCACAGATGGAGACAACTCCACCTACACCTGCATCGTCTGCAGCAGGGAGGGAAACATCCTCAAGAAACAAGTGGAGCTGAAAGTCAGAGGTCAGTGCTGCAGACCTCTGACTTTGTTTTCTGTTTCCAGCTAATGAGAAGCTGATTGTCGATAAAAGTGGCTTCCAATTCAAAAGTGCCTCTTTGAGTTTGGAGTCAGAGTGAATCTTATGGAGTCAGTGCAGGATTTCTTTGCTAAACATGCCAGGCGAGTGTTTCCTTTAGGTGGAGAACACAGGACACACCGACAGCAGTAGCTCAAAGCTTTGAGGACACACAGAAATATGATAATGAGTGGAAACACTGGTGGTTTTAAACAGCAGCTGGGGAATTACTTCTTCTGCAGAAAGTAATTAGTGGGGAAGAAAGACCATGATTTAGGTCCTTGCAGTGTGAAACCAAACACACTGTTTCCAGGTAGTTAATGTCTTCACATTAGACCCAAATCAGTGTGGAGTATTATAACAACAGGATTCCTTGTGCATACTTGTACACGAGTGTTCATATGCGAATATACCGCCAACACTCCAGGAGGATTGCCAGGATTTATACATCGGGGAAACCAAACAACCTCTGGACAAGCAGCTGGCACAACACAGAAGAGCCACCTCATCAGGCCAGGACTCTGCAGTCTGTTCTCACCTACAGGCCAGTGGACAGTATTTCAATGATGAGGATGTACACATCCATTGATCACTCATCAATGGTCTTAGATCAGTGGTTGCTGATCAATGGTCACACAGTGGCATATTAATGATCAAGGAACTGGCCTCGTAGTCCATTGTTCATTCAGTGGGCTGGTTTGAGTGTAGGTCTGTCGTGGTGCACGTGTGTGTTTGTGTTCCGTGTTCAGCCGAGAGAATGTGTCCCTTCACCTGGTTAAGCAAAATTCAACAATCTTCGATCCACGCTGGTGGCCTTGAATGAGGGGAGAGAGAGTCACAATGAACAGTCTTATTATCTAAAGGAGAGTTTTGTCATTCCTGTCAGCTTTTGCCTTGAGCATCCAGCTGGTGCCAGGGGGGGCGCATGAGATGAAGATGGTAGTTGTTTTGGTTAGTGTGAACAAACTGCATCCAATTTTACAGTAATCTATGTCCGTCACTGGTCACCAGGTTCTCAATTCCCGTTGTTCTTCTTCAAGATGTTATCCATATCGCAAAGCCATGAGCTTCTCCAAGACCTTATCCATATTGCGTTCAATAAACACAGTATGAGTACTCACAGCCCTGCCCATCGTCTATCATGTTGGCCGCTTTTGTTTTTCGATAAGCCAGCTCCAATCAGCCAGAACTCTGTTATCATGATTCCGAATTGGTAGATGTTGTTCAATGTCCTCCATCGAGAGTGTCGCTAGACAAACGACGCAACTGACCATCAAGTATCTGGCAGCAAACGTCTCTACAGGACAATCAGGCTCTCCCAAGCCCAGGAGGGTGTCAAATCTGTTAAGAGACCAGTTGATCAAATCCATAATTCTTCTTTATGTTTTTAGAGAACAAGTCTGGGAGACTCTCTTAGGGTTAGAGAATAAGCAACACTATACAAGACATGAGAAGCCAAGCAGGAAAGATAAGGGAGAAGGAGAGGGAGAAAGTGCGACCGCCTCTGTCAAGAGCCAAGAGAGAATGGATGAGTGATGAAACGTTTCTCCCACTGAAAATGCTGCGTCCACATGAACAGAATCAGCCTTTAGGGCACATTTTTGGACGTTTTCATATATTTGACCAGGTTTTTACAAATAAGAGCTGCTTCATCCAAAGTGGGATGGATGCCGTCTCTCCTAACAACACCAGATTTAATCCTGAAAGTTTCTCAATTATCTAGAAAGCCCACATTGTTTTTTGGACACCACTCAGACAGACAGCAAGCTAAACATATCAACCCTTGTCTTGCTGGGGAGGGGGCCAGATAAAACCACATTTTTTGAATGTGGACTAGCAGTTTAGCTGCTGGTGCAATGTTTAGGAATCAGCTTAATAAGGCCAGGGGAAGCGATTGGAAACACTGGAAATGGTGGACTGGAGCTGTCCTCCTGAATTACTTCATTTTATTTATTCTAGAAACTACTCTGCAGGAGGATTAGAGTAAAACCTTTTCATGCTCTATGCAGGCAGTGCAGATGCACAGGGCCCTTTTAGCCTCCAGACAAAGTAACAAATCCTCTTCACACATTTGTTCAGCATCTCCAACAGCTCAAAAAGTTGCTTTAACTTTCTGTCCTGTTGCCTTCTGCTCTGATCTGCTTCTGTCCTTCAGCTTTCTCTACAACTCTGAAAACTTGCTGCTGCTGTCTGTACAGCTCATCTTTTGTTTGTTGTCCTCTCAGTCTGTCAGGTGGAGGTGGATGAGGGGGTGGAGTCTTTGGAGCTGCCCTTCAAAACGACAGGAAACCTGCCTAAAGACGTTGTAGTGGTGTGGAGGGACAGTGATGACAGGAAGGTCCATGTATATGAGAACGGCTCTGACCAGCTTGAAGAACAGCACCAGATTTACAGAGACCGAACAAAGATGAATGAAGACCTGCTGGGAACTGGAGACCTCAGTCTGACCCTGAATCACCCCACAGAGAGAGACAGTGGAGAGTATACTTGTATAGTCAACAGCAGCAGTGTCATCCAATACAAAATAATCCCGCTGAAAGTCAAAGGTATCTGTCTGTCTCTGTCTTCATGTTCATATTTAAAGATTCTTTAGTTGTCATGTGCATCGTTATACAAGTGCAACACACAGTGAAATGTGTCCTGAGAAGCTGCTCGACTGTGCAACAAAACAAGAAAGAGAACATTATATACAGTGAGTGAATATGTACAAAGAGGACATTATGTGCAGTAAGTGAGTGAATTATATACATTATATAAATAAAATAAAACAATCTGTAAATTTACAGTTTAAATCTCAGAATGTACTTTGCATGAGTGGCGTGTTAAAGTGTCCTGTGCTGTAGTGAAGCCAGAAGGATTGATTGTTAATTTATTTCAAACATGTAAACAATATACAGGTACATTTAGAAAAGAAAATAAGAGAGAAAAAAAATACTAGATCAGACATGATATCAGAATGTGGTAACAATAAGTCCTGTCTCAGTCACGTATGGTGGGGGCATGTCCTGATTTAGCACACAGATGGCCTCAGGATAGAAGCTGCTCTTGAGTTTCTCTGTTTTTGTGCACACGGTGCAGAACCTTCTGCCTGATTGCAGTAATTGGAACAGTTTTTTGCTGGGATGTGACAGGTCCTTCAATAGCTGGGCTATTGTCCAGCACCTACTGGTGTAGATGTCCTGTTGGGAGGGGAGAGCAGCCTTGCAGCAGCGTTCTGCTGTACAGATCACTCTCTGAAGAGCTTTTTGGTCCTTAACATAGCTGTTCCTATACCAGGATGCGATGTTCTGTGTGAGGATGCTCTCCACAGCGCCTATATAGAAAGGCCCGAGGATCACTGGAGAGACCCCAAACTTCCTCAGTTGTCAGAGATGATATTTGTGTGTGTGTGTCTCTGACTGTCTTGTGTCTCCTCTGCAGGGAGAGTTCAGGTCCAGGATCAAACGGGGGACATCAGGAACAGAAGCAGCTCCATTGATCCGACTCCTCTGATGGCTGATCAATCAGTTTTGATCTGTGTGTTCTTTGATTATTGATCAGTGATGTCAGAGTGGAGTCAGTGTGATGTTGTTGTTGTGTGTTTGAGACTTTTAGTGTCCATGAAGGTCTCTGCTGCCGTAGATCCTCTGAACTGTGACAGAGGTCTCACTCTGGAGGAAACTCTCAGCACTTTCCAGCAGCTCCTCCATCATGGAGGACGTTCCCTCACTGTAACAGGTGGAGGAGAGAGGAGAGGAAGCACAGGTGGATCCTCTGAGGAAGAGGAGCCTTCCTACAACCACATGATCACATGACCAGAATGATATAAGTACAAAGTCAGATTAATGGGTTTGCAGGTGTCCTTAAAGTCAGAGTTCTCAGATGCAGAAAACTGTCACTCTTTTTACCTGTTATGTCACCGTGGTAACTGAATGAAACACTGCATTTATGTCAGGTTTTTTTAATTGTTTATTTTTCATTTTATTTTTTACATGTTTAAAGTAAAGCAATCAATAACACATCATTGTAGTATTAAAGGATCTCTCCATATGTTTCCATTTAAAGGTCAGTCTCACACAAAGCAGACCAGTGATTTTACTTTACTTCCATGTGATGTGTTGTTTGTATGTCTTTTGACTTCATGCTGGTCATACTGGGTTTTGTGCCATTTTTGAGTTTTGCTTTTGTATTTATTTATTTATTTTAATTTTGTCCCAATTGCTAGTCTTGGTAGCCGGGGATCAGTCTGCCAGGGCCTCCACTCTGGCCACCGCCTGGCACACATTGCACCTGACACTACGGCGCCTCCTGTAGGTGGTGGGCCTGCAGGAGGATGGGCCCATGTCCCTTTTTTCGGGCTGTGCCCAGCCGGGTCCCATGGACTATGGCCCCATAGGGGGCAGATTTGGAGGACCATTGGCTGAGATTTGGAAGATCCATGGCCTCCAAATATGAGGGTCCTCCAAATCTGAGACAGGTTCTGTGTTTTCAGTTTTGCTTCTGCCCTGCCTCATTTTGTCAGATTGGTCCCAGCTGTGTTTCCCACCTGTGTCCCATTGCCTCATCACTCTCTGGTGTGTTAAAGACCTGTGTTTTCCTCTGTCCACTGTCACGTCATTATCCTTCGTTGCTGTGTGTTTCTGCAGAGTCCCACGTAAATCCAAGTTTTCTGTTCCAGTCTTAGTTTTCCAGTTTCCTAGCTTTAGTTCCATGTTTCTAGTTCCTAGTTTCCTGAGTTTTGGTTATTGGTGCTTTTATATTTGAATGGCTTGCTATACTAGTACAGCTGCCTCCCTATCCCTCTGTGTCTTGTGAGTCCTGCATTTGGGTCCTCATCTTGCTTGCCACTAGGGCTGGGCTATATCATACCGTTCACGGTAATACCGGTGTAATTTTGGGCAACGATAGGAAAATGAAATATTGCGATAGAATATAGGTTAAACGCGCATGCGCAGTGCCTATGTTTACATACGCACATGGCGGCGACGCAGAACAAGAAGAGCGAAAGTGGATCGTTAAATGAAACGGATGAACCAGAGTTGGTTTGTAAAAATGCTGCAACTTCAGTGGTGTGGGACTGGTTTAGCTTTAGTCCCTCAGATACACAACAAAGCACTATTTTTGGTAGAGCGTGCTAGCGGGCCGTTGTTATTACCGCGTTGTTTGGAAAATACGGCACACTTAAAATCAACCCTTTGATTTCCACTGGAAATGCCTTTTGGTTAAACTGTCAGCAAGGAATTTGCATTTGCACTGTTACATTTTTATATAACTTTAATGCACTTAAAAAACAGCTGCTTGTTTAAGTGAAAATACATTGATGGGTTTTTTTTTTTTGCACTAATAAAGTTGTGGAGTTGTAAAGTATTTTGTCTAGTGTCAATTATATCATCAGTTATATCGTTATTGCAAATTTTCAAATGTATATTGTGATAAATATTTTTGGTCATATCGCCTTGCTCTACTTGCCACAGCACTAATCTTGACATACTGTATAAGCAGAAATCATATCGATCCAAAGGCACATTTATCAATTCAAGTAGACACAAACCTCAAGCTTATCAAATTTATTATCATGTAATTTATTAATCAACTGGATGAAAGATCAACCAAACATATTTGCAGAAAGTAACAAGGAATGAATATTGGGTAACAGTACTGAACACGTCCTGAGTGTGTTTGGATGTTAGTGTGCACGTGTGTGGAGTTTTCTGTGAAAACAAACTTGTGTGACCTTTTTGCCACAATTTCTGTGGCTGTGGGTGCTGTCTGTTGATCGAATGTGAAATGCTTTGCATTAAAGCACTCACAGGTCAGAATTTGTTTTGCTGTGCACTGGCAGCTGACGTCCCTGTATGTCAGTTCTCCTTGAAAGGTTCACTGCCTGATGTATCCTCAGTGGATGGAACTGATGGCCCATCTTTAGCCATCTCCTGAACTGCTTTCTCAACTGCTTCAAACAACTTGATTGCCATTTCTGCCTTTTCAGAATCTGGATTTAACAGGAAGCCAATGAAGGGAAACCAAAACGGGAGAAATCTGCTCTCTCTTTCTAGTCCCTGTCAGGACTCTTGCTGCAGCATTTTGGATTAACTGAAGGCTTTTCAGCAAGTTTTTTGGACATCCTGATAATAATGTATTGCAGTCGTCCAGCCTGGAAGTAATAAATGCATGAACGAGTTTTCCAGCATCACTCTGAGACAGGATATTTCTAGCAGTCTTACATATTTGTTTAATATGTGCGTTGAAGGACATGTCCTGGTCAAAAATGACTCCAAGGTTCCTCACAGCGTTACTGGTAAGGTAATGCCATCCAGAGTAAGAATCTGGTTAGATACCATATTTCTAAGATTTTCAGGGCCGAGTGCAATAACCTCAGTTTTATCTGAATTAAGAAGCAGAAAGTTAGCAGCCATCCAGGTCTTTATGTCTTTAAGACATTCCTGCAGTTTAACTAATTGGTGTGTGTTATCTGGCTTCATTGTAGCAAGTACATAAGCTAGAATAATTTAAGTTGGTTATGAGTAGTTGGGCTAATTCAGAAGATATCAGATTCGGCTCTAGGAGGTGAGTGAAGTACAATAAATATACAACCACAGATATTGTGATTACAGTTATTATTTATAGTGAAAATAAAGTGCAATTACCAAATACCAATATTTACAAATTCTGCAGACAGGAAAAAGATAAAACATAATCCAAGCTTGTAAAATATCCGCTGCACAGCGGTGCAGCAACCTCGTCCAACCTCTGGCAAACAATGTCCATAAAGTTTATTTCATGATTGATATAAGTCCAACGCGTATGACAGTCTAGACAGGTTGAAATTGGAAGTATGATGATCAGCACTAAGATTCCAAGACTGAAATCTCGAAAGTGAGATTTGGGGGGACTGAAAACCAGGGGGGGAGAGTGTAGGCCGCAGCAGCCTCCTACCAGACCGCAGGAAGTTGTAGCTGGGGTTCTGGCTCGTTGGGCCTAGCTCGCCATCCAAAGTAGTGGTGTCGCTGTGGTCTCTCCAGGGCACCACTAGCCTGCACTATAATCACAAGACCACTATTAGCAAAATTCATCTAAATTTCCCAAGCTAGCTTTAGTTCCAGTGTACACAATAAAGTTCATGAGAAAATACAACAAATACATATCCAACCATTGTAATGAATTAAAATAAATGACAATCTCAAATAACAAAACTACAGCCACGTAACGTGAGAGTAGTAGTAATGTAGTAGGCCTCAGCCTCAGCTATCCCATCAGCTAATAGCACTGGCATACTGATACAGGTTACAAATACAAACAAACATTCAGGCTCAACTCACCATTCACTACGTGCGATGTCACATACGAGCCCCCACGCATCTACCCGCGGCGGTATCAAAGTACTGTTGAACGCAATCCAAAATTAATTCAAAGACAAACCAAGATAGTAAACAGCGAAGAGCGCTCGCCCCACGTACGTGTTGCTTCCATCCGCTAATGCCTCTCCCCCGCGTCTTTTCGAGGCGACAACCCGGAAGGCATATAATAGTGCCTCGCGAATGTGATTGGTCACAACAGGCACGTGCAGACTCGCGGCGTGGCGTGCGTCACGACGCGTCGCGATGCCTTCACGGACACACTCCGGTTGGAATCTTAAGATTCCGATTTAGTTATAGATGCAGTTCTTTCTTATTTTTATGTGGGTTACATCCTCCCCGCCTTAACCATGCACGTCCCGTCGCATGTTAAACACTAAACAACGTGAACAGACGAAGGACAGCTAGCATTATGGCCCAAAGCATCGGAAAGACTATGCAACATCGTTTGGACAACGGAAATCAAAGGATTACCACGAGTGAAATAGTGAAGTCGATCAGGTGGTGCTCTTTGTCGTTGTGAACGTCTTAGCCCATCACCTATGTCAGTGTCCTGCTCAATAACACTAGACTCTTCAGGAGAATCTTCAACGGCAACGACAGGAATGTTGACAAGTATGTCTCCATTTCCAGGTAAGTTTTCAGGTAAGCTATTTCTGTTTTCAGGGTGACTTTCAACAAGTTCAAGTAGAATGTCTTCCACATCAGAGTCAGATTGCCCACCACCAGACTCCACTGCTGGAGGAAGAACACTGGACACAGAGGCTGGTTCTCCTTGCACTTCCACTTCAACTGAAGGATCCAAAATCAGTGGTCCTAGGCTCCCACCATCAGATGAATCTGGAAATTGATTCTGTTTTTCCACAGTGAAGTGCAACGTTGGAGGATTAACATACAATGAAACCAAGCTCCCTGTGTCCTCATCCTCAACCAGAGGTTCTGTGAGGGAATTTAAATCCGGGTTCTGCTGCAGAGTTCTTGGTCTATGAGGAAGTAATTCCAAGTTAACCTCACTGTCCGTGAGGAAGCCGCATGGAAGGAGGAGGTCGCGGTGAAGGGTCCGCATAGGTCCATCGCTGTTCTCAGGTTTTACCTTGTAGACCGGGAGGTCCCCAGCCCGATGGACAACCACATAAACTTCTTCCTCCCATTTATCTGAAAGTTTATGCTTCCCTCGAAGGCGGACGTTCCTCACAAGCACATGATCACCTGGTTCCAGTGCTGATGGTATCACACGGTTGTCAAAGCGTGCTTTATTTCGGTCGGCAGCCTTTGTAGCGTTACTGGAGGCAATGCTGAAACTTTCCTCCAATCTCAATTTGAGTGACTTAATGTACTGTGAGTGACTCTTTTGCTTGGATTCCCGCAGTGGCAGATTGAACGCCAGGTCCACAGGTAGACGAGGTGTTCTACCGAACATGAGTTCGTAAGGAGTAAACCCTGTAACCTCGTTCCTGGTACAATTATAGGCGTGAACCAGCGGTTTCACATGCTCTTTCCACCTTGTTTTTTGTTTTGTCTCCAAGGTCCCCAACATTGCCAGCAACGTCCTGTTGAATCGCTCCACTGGATTTCCCCTCGGATGGTAAGGGGTTGTACGGCTCTTCTGAATGCCTGCAAACTCACACAATTCTTTTATTAGTCTTGACTCAAAATCTTGCCCTTGGTCGGTATGGATTCGCTCAGGAATGCCATAATAAATGATATAATTCTCCCATAGACACTTCGCCACAGTTCTTGCCTTTTGATTGGGTGTTGGAATGGCAACAGCGAATTTAGTGAAATGGTCAGTCAGGACTAAGATATCACGAGTGCCACTAGTGTCAGGCTCAAGAGCAAGAAAATCCATACACAAGAGCTCAAGTGGTCGCGATGTTTTTATGCTGACAAGTGGAGCAGCTTTTTCTGGCAAGGCTTTTCGGCGCACACAGCGGCCACAAGTCTTGATCTTCTGCTCAACATCCTTTGCCATTTTGGGCCAGTAGAATCTTGTACGGACAAGGTCGAGTGTACGTTCAATCCCCATATGGCCCATGTCCTCATGGAGACTCTTCAGGACTGATGGTCGCAGCTCCTCTGGAAGGACAAGCTGGTATAAAAGGTCTTCATTGTCCTGTCTCCTCCTGTACAGAACTCCATCCACCAGCTCCAACCTGGACCACTCTCTGAGCAGGAACGGAAGTTCAGGGAGCTCAGCTCTGGCTGTTGGTGGAATCCTCTCTTCCGTCTCAAGCTGGTGAATAAGCTCTTGAATACAGGGATCTGAGTGTTGTCTCTCTTTGATGTTAAGAGCAGAAACGACAGGCAGCTGGTGAAGGTCCTCGGAACAGTAACTGTCAGAGATGGTATCAACTTGAACTGACAAAGACTCGACAAGTGTGAGGCCAACCTCACCGCAGTCACCCGGCCGTGTGGCTCTGACCAAATGACTTTGGCAGATTGCTCTCACAGTCTCCTCTGGGAGGACATCAGAATCAGCTGTGTGTTGAGAAATGAAGTGACGGATGAGTTCATGGTCATTGGAAACTTCATCATTGGAGCAGGGGTAGGGTCATCGCGAGAGCGCATCAGCGTCGCAATTTTGTTTGCCAGCTCTGTACAGAAGTTTAAAGGAGTACGTTGACAATGCAGCCAACCAACGGTGTCCAGTAGCGTCCAGTTTAGCTGTTGTCAAAACGTAGGTCAATGGATTACTGTCCGTCACCACTGTAAAATCTGCCCCGTACAGGTAATCTTGGAATTTCTCGGTCACACTCCACTTAAGGGCGAGGAATTCCAACTTGTGGGCTGCATAACGGCTCTCACTCTGCGACAATCCGCGGCTAGCATAAGCTATGACCCGGAGTTTCTCCTCTTGCTCTTGATACAACACAGCTCCAAGTCCGGTCACACTCGCATCGGTGTGCAGAATGTATGAACGAGACGGGTCTGCAAACCCAAGAACCGGGGCAGTTGTAAGCTTCTCAATCAGGGTTTCAAATGCAACTTGACAGTTGGTATCCCACCTCTCCCCGAAGAGTTGGTTTGGCCTGTAGGTGGGTATCTTGCGAGCTTTCACGGTCTTTGATCTTTGAACTGGAGAATATCCACGAGTCAGGTCATTGAGGGGTTTGGCAATGATGGAATAGTCTTTTATAAACCGGCGGTAATAACCAGCAAAGCCCAGAAAAGACCTCAATTGTTTCAAAGTCTGTGGAACTGGCCATGTCTTGATGGTCTTTATCTTCTCGGGGTCTGTTTGAACTCCTTCCTCAGAGACAATATGACCCAAGTACTTTACAGACTTTTGGAAGAATCGACATTTCTCCGGTGCCAGTTTCAGCCCATATTCCTTCAACCGGTTCAGGACTCTCAGCAGCCTTCGTTCGTGTTCCTCAAGAGTGTCCGAATAGATGATTAAGTCATCCAGGAAAACGAGCACTTCCTTTAGGTGAAGGTCCCCCATGCATCGCTCCATCAAGCGCTGAAAGGTGCTTGGGGCGTTGGTAACACCTTGAGGCATTTGGTTAAACTCCCAGAACCCAAGAGGAGTCACAAAAGCAGTCTTTGCCTTGTCTTCCTCCTCCATCTGGATCTGGTAGTAACCGGACTTCAGGTCGAGTACTGAAAACCACTTAGAACCAGTGAGTGCTGAAAAGGATTCCTCCAAATTAGGTAAGGGGTATGCATCCTTGATGGTTTGAAGGTTTAGTTTCCGGTAGTCTATGCACAGCCGGACCTCACCGTTCTTCTTCCTGACCACCACGATAGGCGAAGCAAAAGGAGACGATGATTCCCTTATAATGCCGGCTTCCAGAAGCTCATGCAGGTGACGGCGGACAGCTTCAAAATCTTGTGGATGGATTGGCCGGGCACGTTGCTTGAACGGTGTATTGTCATGGAGTGGAATATGATGTTTGACAGCTGATGTACATCCAAATCCAAGTCATGATGCGAAAAGACCTCCGAGATGTCATTCAGCTTGCCTATGACTCGCGTCCTCCATTCAGGTGACAGTGGGGAATCACCAAAATCAAAATTCAGGCTGGTGATAGTGTTCCTGACTGGAAGTTGGGTCACGCGATATTCAGACAAGATGCAGTGGTAGGTTTCCAAATCCGCAATGACACTGTGAGGTGGAATGAAGGTATCTTGCTCCGACTCATTTGTAATAACCACGGGAACCTTGTATGGAGAAAGAACAGGGAAGTTGATGAGACAACTGCTGACGCACAAACCCCCAGGTAAGGTGGAAGCAGGATGCTGTAGGAGAACACTCTGGCTAAACAATGGGGTGGAAACTTTGGCAGAGCCCTGGATGACAATAGTGCGGCCGGCCGGAATACGCACTGGAGCTTTGCTTAGTAGCCTCACATTCCCAATGCTGCCATTCTCCTTCTGCTTGTGTGACAGCTGTAGTGTTTTCAACACCGCTCTGTACCCATGAGTGCTAGGCTGATAGCTCGGATGCTGGTTAAGATGCTGTTCATACAGGGGTTCCAGGGTGTTCATCCCAATTAGCACAGTGGCGGGGACGTCAGGGTGTACGTCCGGAACAACTAGAGCCAATGTTGTTACTTCATATTCTTCACCAACAAAATCTCTGGGGAACTTGACGGAAATCTCAATGTATCCAAGATATGGAATGGTTTGACCCGCAGCACCTTCCACCTGGAGAAGATCATGGAGTGGTTGAATTTGTTGTTCATGAAGATGATTGTTGTAAAAGGATACAGGTATTGTAGTAACCTGTGATCCTGTATCAAGCAGGCATTTCTGTGGATGGCCTGCTAGGATCACCTCTGTTGTGCATCTTGACCCAACTAACCCATGAGGTAACATTGTGGTTGCCTTCGGACAAGTGTGTAGGTCTACACAGTGAATAATTTCCTCCTTGTTCCTTTCTTCCTTTGCGGGACAATGTGGGTCCTGCACAGTTCCTGTACGTCCCATTACAGGAACTGTATCTAGTTTAAATGTCCAGTTGATGAATTCCGCTTCTGCCATTTTGGTTTCCTTTCACTGAACTGTTTGCGTTTTGCATTGACCAATGCAGAATTGGGTCTGTTCTCACACTGTGGTCTAATGTGTCCATCTTCCCCACACCTGAAACAGAAACCAGGCTTGGGGTTAGGTGATATAGTCCCCTGTGTATCCGTTCTTTGCTTCTGGTGCTGCTTTGGAACAGGAGTACAGGACTGATGGGACTGGGAGGCAGTTAAGGCGGCAAGTTGCTTTTGTATCTCCGCCATCTGCTGGGTGAGAGTGGACAACGCAGCACAGACCCCCTTTTCTTCTTCTACTGCGAACTGAGCTTGAGCTGCAACTCTGTGTCTTGGTGTTCCCAGATGTTGCTTCATCCTCAGAGTTTTGCTAGCTTCTCTGTCTTCTTCAGTTCTTAATAGGAGTAACAGTTCTGCAAAAGAAGGTGGGTTGGATTTTCTCTGTTTCAGCTGGAGCTCAGAGATAAGGTTACTATCCCAACATCCCCTACAGAATTGGCTGAGCAGGTGCCTGTTCACTTCACCCTGCTTGACTCCTCCCCGCTTGACAGCTAAACTCAGGGCCACCTGAAGTCGCTGTAGGTAGCCGGATGGTTTCTCACCCGAGTCTTGCAGTGTGTCCATGAACTTTGCATAAAGTTCTTCCCCGTCCTGTACAATTCCATAAGCAGAATCAAGATGTTGAATATAAGTCTCTGCTGGTAGGTCGGGGTTAAGGTGCTTGATTATGTCCGCTGCAGGTGGTAAAAGACTATCAAGGATGTGTCTGGATCTTCGCAGTTCTGAAATGGCTGGATCCTTTAAGATGAGATCCACTCCAGAGCGCCATGTATCATAGTCCACCTCATGCTGTGGGTGTGGCAGTCTCCCAGAAAACATGCGCAGCCTATGGGATGAACGTATGTTTACCTCTTCGCTCTTTACTATATGCTCCACAACATACCTCTGTACTTCAGGTGGATTTAACTCAGCTGCAGACATACTGATAGAATGTCCTTCTGTTGTTGTAGGATGTAGGGCAGCTGAAGAAGTGACAGGAATAGCCATGTTGTGGGTTTGTTGATCCGGAGTGGCAGCCATTTTGTGTTCAGATGCGGCAGTGCATTCCTGCTTGAGCCCTTCTGGTCTTCCTGGGTGCAATTCTGAAACAGCTCCATTTATTTGGGTCATTAGTTCTTGAAGAACTTCAGCAAAATCCTGACCAGACAATTTTGCTACTTGTTTTAAGTCAGCTAAATAAGTCTTAGTCTTTGTGCACCCGACAGTAGCCGCATAGATTTTAGACAAGCTTTTATATGATATTCATTATTTAAGGGCCTTAAATGTATATGGCAGAATCGGACCCAATAAATCAAAAGCAGACCCCGTTTTTAAACTCAACGACGAGCATATTATTAAACTCAGAACCGGGTGAGTTTATTGGCACGGAGCGTTCAATAGCACCATACTGGAGAAGAAAATCTTCAACCTCCTCAACCTCACATGCGGGGACGCCACTGACCAATACCGCGTTTGGTATTTTAACACCTAATGACTCCAACAAGTCCATGTTCATAGTAATATGTGAGA